>NC_135899.1:3629693-4240936 GCF_964194155.1 Cetorhinus maximus
ACCACTCTCCTGCGTCTGGCTGAACTTGTTCTCTCACTGAACAACTTCTCCTTTAACTTGTCTCACTTCCTCCAAATAAAAGGTGTGGCTATGGGTACCCGCATGGGCCCCAGTTATGCCTGTCTCTTTATGGGGTATGTGGGACATTCCTTATTCCAGTCCTACTCAGGCCCCCCCTTCCACAACTCTTTTTTTGGTACTTCAATGATCGTATCGGTGCCGCTTCATGCTCTCGTCTGGACCTGGAAAGATTCATTGATTTTGCTTCCAATTTCCACCCCTCTATCACCTTCACATGATCCACCTCCAATGCTTCCCTTCCCTTCATTGACCTCCCTGTCTCCATTTCTGGTGATAGACTGTCTAGCAATGTTACACGCCCATTGACTCTCACAGCTACCTCAGCTTTAGCTGTCACAACCCCAGGGCATCACTGCAGGAGTTCCTGAGGGTAGTGTCCTAGGCTCAAATATTTTTAGCTGCTTCATCAATGACCTTCCATCTCTCATAAGGTCAGAAGTGAGGATGTTCGTCGATGATTGCAAAATGTTCAACACCACTCGCAATACCTCAGCTGCTGAAGTAGTCCGTGCCCATATGCAGTAAAGCACTGGGCAACAGTCAGGCTTGAGCTGATAAACAGCAGTAACAGTTGCACCATACAAGTGCCAGGCAATGACCATCTTCAGAAGAGAGTCCTCAAAACCCTGTCTGCCACATACAAGGAACAAGTCAGCAATGTGACAGGATGCTCTCCAATTGCCTCGATGAGCATGGCTTCAACAACAGTCAAGAAACTCAATACTATACAGGACAAAGCATCACCACTTGCTCAGCATTCCATTCACAACCTTAAACATTAACTCTCTCAACCACCGATGCATAGTGACAGCAGCATGTACCATATACAAGATGCACTGCAGGAACTCCTGAAGGCTCCTTTGACAGCACCTTCCAAACCCACAACCACCACAATTTAGAAGGACAAGGGCGGCAGATGCTTGGGAACACCATCAACTGCAGGTTCCCTTCCAAGCCACTCACCATCCTGACTTGGAACTATATTGTCATTCCTTCGAACTCCTTCTTGGAATTCCCTTCCTAATAGGACTATAGGTGTAACTACACCAGATGGACTGCAACAATTCAAGAAGGCAGCTCACCGCCACCTTCTCAAGGGCAATTAGGGATGGGCAACAAATGCTGGCCTAGCCAGCGACACTCACATCTTTTGAAAGAATGAAAAACAATACTCGACTGTGATACTTTCAATATTTGATTAGCACCCACTCATGCATAAGGAATGCCGACTAGTGAAACCTAAGTGAAGACTGTTGATACCCGTGAAGTTGCATCTTAAGCAAGGAGCTTAAGGGAAAATAGAGTTGTCTTGGAGGCAGTACAAGGAATTAGATTGGTTCCTGGAATGAAAGCGTCGCCCTATGATGAGAGGCTGAGAAAATTGGGCTTAGTCTCTGGAGTTTATAAGAATGAGAGGTGATCTCACTGAAACATCAAAAATGTTGAAGGGACTTGACAGGATAGACACCGAGAGGTTGTTTCCCCTGGCTGGGGAATCTAGGAAACAAGGGAACAGAATACGGATAAGAGGTTGATCATTTAGGGCTAAGATGAGAAGGAATCTGTCTTTGCTGAGAGTTTTGGAATTCTCTACCCCAGAGGGTTATGGATGCTCCACTGTTTAGTAAATTTAGGACTGGGACAGATGGATTTTTGATCTCTCAGGAAATCATGGGATATGGGGAGCGGGCGGAAAGTGGAGTTGAGGCAGAAGACCAGCCATAATTGTATGGAATGACATAGCAGACTCGAGGGCCTGTATGGTCCACTCCTGCTGCTGTATCTTATGTTCTTAAGACCCAACATCTTAAGGATAAGAGAGAAAATTTATAATTAATGTTTCAGGTGATGGTGGCATAGTAGTAATGTCACTGGCCTAGTAATCTAGAGGCCCAGGCCAGTGTTCTGGAGACATGGGTTCAAATCCCACTATAGCAAGCTGGTAGAATTTGAATTCTGTTAATAGAATCTAGAACTTAAAACTTTCAGTTGTAGTTACTGTGAAACTATTATCAATTTTTGTAAAAATCCACCAGGTCCACTAATGTCCCTTAAGAAAATCTGATGGTCCCTAAGGAAATCTGCTGTCCTTACTTGGTCTGGCCTACATTGTGACTCTAGGTCCACAGCAATGTGGCTGACTCCTAACTGCCCTCTGAAATGGCTCCAGACAACTGGGATGGGCAACAAATGCTGGCCTTGACAGTGATGGCCACATTCTGTGAAAGAATAAAGGGAAAAAAAACATCATGTAAGGTCTTAATGCCCAAAATCTCCTGTGCGACTGAGCCATTGTAACATTTCCTGTACTGGATGATGGCTATTCCCAAAGTCAACAATAACCAGAGTAAAAGCTTGTGGGTTGCCAATTAATAATCACACCCATTGTTTCTCTTCTTTTAACTTTGCACAAACTAGCATACTTTGTCCAGTCCATCAATTACTATTTCCTTTCTTTTAAAACACTCAAACTTTAACTGCCCTGGTGTGGTACTGAGCCACACTGCTCACATGTTTAATTACAGGTCTATTGGTGTGTTGGATGACCATAGCCAAGGTGCTGGTAGGGATTTTGTTATTGGCTTGCATGTTGCTAATTGAGGAAATAGCAAGCCAGCAGTTTTCTCACTGCTCATCATTGTACCATATGGGGCAGGGGAAAAGGAGATAGTGATATAGTGATGGACCCAGGTTAATACTCTGGGGGCATGGGTTCAAATCTCACCACAGCAGCTGGTGGAACTTAAATTCAATTAATAAACCTGGAATAGTCTCAGTAATGGTGGCTGTGATAACTATTATTGTAAAAACCCATCTGTTTCAATAATTTCCTTTTTCGGGAAGAAAATCTGCCATCCTTACCCGGTCTGGCCGACGTGTGACTCCAGACCCACAGAAATGTGCTTGACTCTTAACTGCCCTCTCAAATGGCCTGGCAAGCCACTCAGTTCAAGGGTAATTAGGGAAGGGCCAAAATTGCTGGCCTTGCCAGCGATGCCCACATCCTATGACAAAACAAAGAGTAAAGAATGAAAGGAACATTTATGCAGAAGCCCATTAAGATCTTGATTGCTCAGGTATGATGCTGCAATGATTGAATAACCTAGGAATATTTATTAGGCTCATTCTGTAAAGTAACCATTTGAGCAAGGGGCCAGAGCACAGCTGGCATCCATTATTCTCTATCATTATTTGTGGAGGGGCAAACATTAAGAAATCATACATTTTAAGCATGATGTTATTTTTCTAAAATAAGAAGTTTATTTTCCAAGATCGTTCTTCATAATTCATTTTTTTATACCGAGAGAATATGTTTGTGACCATCCTCTGGCTTGGATCAGCTACATTTGTATTTATTTCTTCAGTATGCTGACTACACGTGGAAACAATGCTTCGCTTGTGGTGTTGTTGATAACACGAGCACAGGAGTCAGAATCAGTGGTGGATGTGGCAGGGGCACCCTAGACTAATGATCACGGCTGTACTCACACGGTGGTCACATGCATTGTCTCTTCATTGTGGCTCGTTTGTCAATGGTTGCTCATTAACCTCAGTGGTACAAAGATTTCCATCTCTTCACACTCTGTTGGCTTTGAGCCATGTGGCAGTGTGCTTCATGGTGGAGTTCCAGCCCGTGACCCCTTGGGCTAAACTTTCCAGCAGCCAACACCTTTGGTCTCAGACACTGAAACCTTCCCCCTCGTCCCTCCTCCTGTAGGTAGGCAGAAATGGGATGCAGCGAACATGCCCAAATAGGTGCCCATATAAGCATGGCATTGATGCTGGCCATGCCCACCTGCTCCCAGCATCACCCACTCCAACCTTAAGTTTCAGGAGAGAGGGTAATGGCCAATCAGGCGGGGAGGGCGTGGAATCTGACAGACAGAGAGGCATGAAGCTTCACAAAGATGTGCACTTGGATGGGTAACAAGGGAGCAGAAGGAACATTGTGTAGCTCTGGCCTTTCACTCTAGTGAATAGGAGGACAGGAGTGAAGGCAGGATGATTTGTCACGGCAACCCCTTCTCTTTAATTAAAAAAAAGGTTATTCATCCCACAAGTGGGGGAGATGCGGTTTATTGAGATGTCAGATTGCCTTTGAAATACACGACTGACGTAAATGTATGTGAGGGAACGCCAGGCTGCCTCACTCCTATGTTGGCTTTCGTGAACCATTGGAAGCGGATGGTGGTGGAGGGGAGCACTGGAATCTCCAGGGTGGTGAACGCTTCTCGGAATTTCTCAGCAATCCCTTATCTTGAAGCAGAGGAAAAATAAAGTAAGGCTGGGAAAAGTCACGTCATCAGTCCTGCAGTGGGTTCTGCTCGGGTTTGAGAAATAAATAAACGCCGACAGGTCTCCTGAGCGGCAAAATAGAGGAAGAGAGAGAGAGAGAGAGCGACCCACATAAAACAACCCTCAGTGAGACCTCTTCAAGGCGGACTCTGGATTCAGTGAAACACATTTGAAAAGACATCAGCTCTTTCCTAAGTCATCCGAAGACTGTATGGGAAGGAACTAGGTTTAGGATAAATTCACTGCAGTAGATGAGGAGTGGGGAGATTATAAAACAGATTTTGATTTTTTTGATATAGAAAAAGCATGGCATGAAGACTCTACAGTGAGAAGCCTCCCCGAGACTTCAGGAGACTGAAGAATCAGATATTGTTGGTTCAAATTGGACAAGTGTCAGGAAGAACCCCCCATTCCCTCCTGGGTGCAGACTCTACACAGTTGAACGGGTCAATCCATTGCCTGCCTCCAGGCGGTCATCAGTCAAAGTGCAGCTAAAGCCGAGTTACATATGGATTAGAGTGAAGAGTGAACGGCCTGTGGAACATAGACACCCAGGGGAGAAGGTACTTCGGGCATTAACTCTTAACCTGAGACCCTGGGTTAAAAAAAAAAGTCATTGCCTGAACTTAAACATTGTGACTTGTTCTTTTTAAAAGAGTGAATTACTCTTCCTGCGAAGACTTGCACGAAATTCTTGACAGCTCCGCAAAAATGCAAATTCTGGGCGAATAGACTCGTTTCTGGAGGTGAGATCAGCCAAGGAGCAACAGCTAAATACTGCGGGTGCTGGAGATCTGAAATATATAAAAAAACAACCCAGAAAGTGCTGGAAAAACTCACCCGGTCTGTAGAGAGAGGAGCTGAACTAACGTTTCTCAAGCCTGACATCTTCGTCTATTTGGCTTTAAGAAAGTGAAGATTTTCTTTTTCAAAAAAGCGTTGAGAATCGGGCTTTTTTTGCCTTTCTGAGGTTGAGTTGGGTGCTCAGTGGGACACCTGAGCGGGGAATTTGATTTGGTTGCTGTACCCAGGACATATTGCTACAACCAAAGAGAAAGGAGGCAGGATGGAGTCTGTCATGCTGGAGATCACTGGCCTCTTCCTCTCTGTGAATGGGTTGATTTGTGTTATCCTGACCTGCACATTGCCCCTGTGGAAGGTGCCCGCTTTCCAAGGGGCCAATATCCTGACCGCCCAGCAGACCATGGAGGGGCTGTGGATGGACTGCATGTGGCAGAGCACAGGCGAGCTGGTCTGCAACACCTTCGACTCCATGCTGATCCTGAGCCAGGAGCTCCAATTGGCGCGGGCACTGACCACCACCGCGGGGGTGCTGGGGGCCTTGGGCATCCTGGTGAGCATCGGCGGGGCTAGCTGGACCAAGCTGGTCAGGAGCGTGCCCTGCAAGGGCCGGCTCATCTCGGCCGCCGGCTTCATCTTCACGGTGACGGGGATTCTGCAGCTCGTCCCGGTGGCGTGTTACGCCAGCAACATCATCAGGGATTTCCACAGCGTATCCATTCCCGATGCTGTCAAGAGGGAGCTGGGGCCATCCTTGTACATTGGCATGGCGGCTGGCGTCCTCTTCATTGCTGCCAGCGGGCTTCTGTGGAGCTCCTGTTACAGATCGAGAACACAGACAACTCCAACACATTACGCTCGTGGGCAAGCAGGCTACAGTGAGAGCCATTATGTGTAGAGAAATGGCACAGAAATTGGGGTACCTTCTAACTGAAGAGTATGGAGATTAACAGTCAACAGTGTGGAAATTGAGGGATCCTCAATTGTAAAACTGTTGTAATCCTATATTGTCCGCTTAGCTTTTCAGTCATATATGTATATATATATATATAGATAGATAGATATATAAAAGTTTATAATCTGGTTTAAGCTACATAGCAATCAGAATGTCTAATTAAATGCAACTCAGAGATTCAGTACAGCTCACAATTTAGTAAAAAACATATTTAATATAGGCTTCTTAGCAGTAGAGGTTTGAAAGTGCAGGCAGCAGAGTGTCTTTCTGATTTAGCACGCTCAAATAGATTATGTTAAGCAATTTAATTATTAGGCCAAGTCTATCTGCGGAGCGCAGGAACTGGGGTAACTCATTCCCAGAACAGGGGCACAGTCTCAGAATAAGAGGCAGGCCATTTAGGATCAAGATGAGGAGGAATTTCTTCACTCAGAGGGTGGTGAATCTTTTGGAATTCTCGGTCCCAGAGGGCTGTGGAGATTCGATCATTGAGCATGTTCAAGACTGAGATTGACAGATTTCGAGATATTAAAGGTATCAAGGGATATGGGGACAGTGCAGGAAAATGGCATTGAGGTAGAAGGTCAGCCAAGGTCTGGTTGGATGGCAGAGCAGGGCTGAATGGCCTATTGCTGCTTCAATGTTCCTATGTTCCACCATTCAATGGAATCGTGGTTTATTTGTATCCCCACTCCACATGCCACACCTTGATCCTTAACCTTTTATACCTTGCCTAACAATAAAAACAATCTATCAGCCTCAGTGGCTATTCTGCCTGTAGGGTCTCAACGTAGATTGATGGGGGCAACATAGGAGATCCCAGTGTTAGACTGATGGAACTTCAGACCAAGGCTACACTTTGAGTTTGTAAATGAGGAGATGGTGGTGCAGTGGTAATGTCACTAGATTAGTAATCCGAGAGGCCCAAGCTAATGTTCTGGGGACTTGGGTTCAAATCCCACCATAATTCAATTAATAAATCTGGAATATAAAGCTAGTCTCAGTAATGGTGACCATGAAACTATCATCAATTGTTGCGAACACCCATCTGGTTCACTAATGTTCTTTAGGGAAGGAAATCTGCTGTCCTACATGTGACCCCAGGCCCACAGCAATGGGGTTGACTCTTAACTGCTCTCTGAAATGTCAACTCAGTTCAAGGGCAATTAGGGATGGGCAACAAATGCTGACTTTGCCAGTGCCACCCACATCCCATGAAAGAAAAAATAATCTGGTTTTGGCAAAAGTCTGGAGTGAGATTCCCCAAAGAGAACTGATGCTCAGTTTGGGTTCTGCCAGGGCCACTCAGCTCCTGACCTCATTATAGCCTTGGTCCAAACAAGGGCAAAAGAGCTGAACTCCAGAGGTGAGGTGAGAGTGATTGCCCTTGTCATCAAGGCCGCATTTGACCGAGTGCGACATTAAGGAGCCCTAGCAAAACTGGAGTCAATGGGAATCAGGGGGAAAACTCCACTGGTTGGAGTCATACCTAGCATAAAGGAAGATGGTTGTGGTTGTTGGAGGTCAATCATCTCAGTTCCAGGACATCACTGCAGGAGTTCCCCAGGGTAGTGTCCTTGGCCCAAACATCTTCAGCTGCTTCATCAATGACCTACCTTCCATCATAAGGTCAGAAATGGGGATGTTCACTGATGATTGCACAATGTTCAGCACCATTCGTGACTCATCAGATGAAGCAGTCCGTGTCCAAATGCATCCTGGACAATATCCAGGCTTGGGCTGGCATGTAGCAAGTAACATTCACACCACACAAGAGCCAAGCAATGACCATCTCCAACAAGAGAGAATCTAACCATCGCCCCTTGATGTTCAATGGCATTGCCATCACTGAATCCCCCACTATCAACATCCTGGGGGTTACCATTGACCATAAACTGACTAGCCATATAAATACTGTGGCTACAAGACCAGGTGAGAGGCTATGAATCATATGATGAGTAACTCACCTCCTGATTCCCCAAAGCCTGCCCACCATCTACAAGGCACAAGTCAGGAGGGTGATGGAATACTCCCCACTCGCCTGGATGAGTTTAGCTCCAACAACACTCAAGAAGCTTGACACCATTCAGGACAAATCAGCCCGCTTGATTGGCACCCCATCCACAAACATTCACTCCCTCCACCACCAATGCACAGTAGCAGCAGTGTGTACCATCTACAAGATGCACTGCAGCAACTCACCAAGGCTCCTTGGACAGTGTCTTCCAAACCCATGAATGCTATCATCTAGAAGGATGAGAGGAGCAGATAGATGGGAGCACCACCACCTGGAAGTTCCCCTCCAAGTCACTGACCATCCTGACTTGGAAATATATTTGTCGCTGGGTCAAAATCCTGGAACTCCCTCCCTAACAGCACTGTGGGTGTACCTACACCACATGGACTGCAGCGGTTCAAGGAGACAGCTCACCACCACCTCCTCAAGGGCAATTAGGGATGGGCAATAAATGCTGGCCCAGCTAGTGATGCTCAGATCCCATGAATGAATAAAAAAAATCTCCAATGATGCATCAAGCTTGCTTTGCAAAGTCCATGGGGAAGTCTTTTGGATTCCCTTGGATATTATTTTGAGATGCACCTGACATTAACTTAAAGAATTTGAGAGCAGCAACTCTCTCCTCCTACATGCCCACCACCCCCACTCCTCCCACCCCACCCCCACCCCATGACCACAACAGTCTCCAAACAGGCAGATTGCCCTCTTTACTCCCTGGGTGTTAAGCAACGGTTGTGGGGAGCCCAGAAAGGAAATCTGACAGGGAGGATTTCGCAAAGGGACAAACAAATGGATTTTTCTTCCATACATTACTGGCTGATAATACTTCAAGCGTCACGGTCCTGTCTGCCATCTTTCCTTTCCGCGTTCCATTCAGCCAGGCAATACTCAATGCCCAGGTGGTATAGATGGACATTTGTCCCAACATTTTTTTGTAAATAGCCGGGAGAGGACTTTATGCATGTGTGTGCATCCAGGGATGTGCAGAGCTCCCTACTGGGCAGAGCAAGCAGGCACCAGCCTGGAGGCATGCCAGGTGAACATTAAGTTTAAATTGCTTGGGTGGCAGATCCTGGACCAGGGACTCCCAGGTTCACAGCCCTGTCCCCGTCACTAATTCTCCATCGCCACAGGACTTGGCAAATGGAGCCTGGGAGAGGCCTGCGTGACACTTTGTTCAACATGTGGACCTTGGGGCACTGTCATTGTCCACACAATCTTGAAGGGCTGGCGGCCAGATTTCAGTGACATGTCGAATCACAAAGACCTGGACCGCCTTGCCGCTGCTGCATTCTTCCAGCTCTGCAGCTGGTGAGACGCACAGCCTCCCTTCACCGGTAGCAGAGGAACTGCTACAAAGTTTAACCTGAGGGGTGAAGGCCCAGGTTTTGAGATGGTGCAGATTGGATGTGATACTGGAAACTCCCTTCAACAGTCGATACCAGTGACCAATGAACTGTCAGAAAATTTCCCAGTCACAAATCCTTCACTCTTGGCTCCCTGCTCCAAAATGCCTTATTTTGCATCATTTTTCTTTGAATTATTTCCTATCTTATCCCTTTTTTTAAAAAAAGGCTCGTTTCCTGCCCTGCTGTGCCACATCTTGCCTCTTCGTCACGCCCAACCCAACCTGGAATCTCTCTGCCCACCCTACCTGGAATGACAACCCCCACCATATCATACCCCCTCTCTCCCTGCCCTTCCACCCACCACCCCCCACCCCGCCCCAGGATATCGAACAAGTGGCGAGCGCCCATAACACACCTGCAGGTTGAGTTCTTTTGACTACTTGTTCCTACAATTCCCACCAGTAGAGGTCAGGGAAGCAGCATTGACCAAGGCAGGCAGCAGACCAATCAGTGTTAGGTGAACAAATTGCAATAACTTTTTTTCTAACTGTAGAACGAGCAATATTAGGTTGACTGCCCTTTATAGATTCCTGCTAATTTCCCTTTCCATTGACTTTCGTACACAGGAGAGATGTAGATTGGGAAGCAGATCCAAGAGCGATCATTTTACATTCTGTCCGAAACTTAAAATTATCTCCAGCCTCCGTGATTAATGCCCAATTAAAAACCTGATTGCCAAAATAATTGGGATACGCGTGTTCCATTGCATGAACTGACCCACTGAAGAGGCCCTGGATAATTTCCCAGGTTGCTTTTATTCTTTTATTCATTCATGGGATGTGGACATCGCTGACTAGGCTGGCATTTATTGCCCATCCCTAATTGCCCTTGAGAAGGTGGTGGTGAGCTGCCTTCTTGAACCGCTTCAGCCCCTGTGGTGTAGATACACCCACAGTGCTGTTAGGGAGGGAGTTCCAGGATTTTGACCCAGCGACAGTGAAGGAACAGTGATACATTTCCCAGTCAGGATGGTGAGTGACTTGGAAGGGAACTTCCAGGTGGTGGTGTTCCCATGTATCTGCTGCCCTTGTCCTTCTAGATGGTAGAGGTCGTGGGTTTGGGAGGTGCTGTCGATGGAACCTTGGAGAGTTCCTGCCATGCATTTTATATTATAACACACACTGAGGTGAAGGACAACCACAGCTTAGGGGCTACATGACTAAAGACACAGCCACCAATGGTGGAGTGGGGAGGAAGTCCGGGATATACAAGAGGTTAGAATCGGAGGAATTCAGATAGCTCAGAGGGCTGCAGGGCCACAGGAGTTCACACAGGTAAGGAGAGGCCAGGCCTTGGAAGGATTAGAACATAAGGGTAAGCTCACCACACCTTTCCAAGGGCAATTAGGGATGGGCAATAAATGTTTGCCTAGCCAGAAAAGTCCACATCCCAAGAACCAATAATAAATAATAATTTTGTCATGTTGCTTGGTCCAGGGAAAGTGAGGTGGATGGATTTAAAGTCTGGGACTGTAGTCTTCCTTGTGGAGCTATTGGACTTGTAGCTATTCATTTTCTGAAGCAACGCTTTTGACCCACACTGAACATGGCGGCACATTGGGAGCTCACTGGGAGCTTCTAGGCAAGAATTCCTCTACTCTCTACACACAGTGATATCTCATGAAGCTTTCCTCCTGACTGTAATTCAGACCAATGTTAGACATGTCCTTTTCGAAAGGGTACATGGAGAGCAGCTGTTTTCCCCATGTGCAGGGCATTACAGATGTCCTGTTGTGATTCTCCACTTCAGCGCCCCCCCGTCTCCCCATCCCCCCCACCCGTACACACCGGAGACACGGCAGGAAATGTCTGGGCTGGAGGCTGTGTTCAAGGGGTACTAATGTAGCAGAACGTCCAGGCTGATGCCTCCATGTTATTCGAGGAGCAGCTGTGTTGGGTTTACCTGGCAGTGAAATTGTAAGGTATTCACAAGCCTGGAAGAACTTGAGTGAGAACAGATGACAGGAGTTACACGGATGTGGATGATGAACTATTCCTGTTGGTGATTACTATATACAGATATATATATAGTATATATTACTATATAAATGTCCTGTGGCATGGAACTGAATGATTGGCTCTGCTTTATAAAACATTCCAATTAATTTCTGTATGTGCCACTATTAAAGTGCCTTTTAAAAACGGTATTAAAACGGTATTTTCTCATTTTATTCCTCCTCCTCTCCTGAAGGTGCTCACTCATGTATACGGATATAGGAGCAGGGGTAGGTCATTTACCACTTCAAGCCTGTTCTGTCACCTTTCAATGAGAACATGACTAATATGTGACATAACTCCATAAATCACATTGTCCCACACCCCTTAATACTCATTGATTGTTGTAAAAACCCATCTGGTTCACTAATGTCCTTTAGGGAAGGAAATCTGCCGTCCTTACCCGGTCTGGCCTACAGGTGGCTCCAGACCCACAGCAATGTGGTTGATTGTTAACTGTTCTGTGAATTAAGCTTTCATTTCAAGGGCAGTTAGGGATGGGCTATAAATAAGTCCACATCCCAGGAAAGAAGAAAAAAAATACCTTTAGTTATTAAAAACCTATCAACCTCAGTTTTAAAATTAAGAATTTACCTACCATTATCCATTGTGGAAGAGAGGTCCAAACTTCTGCACCTTTTGCATGTGGAAGTGTTTCCTTACTTCACTTGGAATGATCTGGTTGTAATTTTTAGACCGTGTCCCCCAGTCTTAGGTTCCCCAATCATCGGTAATGTTTCTTTCTGTCAGCCTTATCAGTTCCCCTAGTACCTTAAAAACTTTGATCAAATCAGAATCACAGAATCACACAGTGCAGAAGAGGCCCTTCAGCCCATCGAGTCTGCACCGACACGTGAGAAACACCTGACCTACCTACCTAATCCCATTTACCAGCACTTGGCCCATAGCCTTGAATGTTATGATGGTGCCAAGTGCTCATCCAGGTACTTTATAAAGGATGTGAGGCAACCCGCCTCCACCACCCTCCCAGTCCACAATCTTCGAAATTCCAGGGAATAGAACATAGAGATCTGGAAAGGTCTATCCCTCCTTGTCCCATGAATGAGCCAAGTTTACCAGGCAATTATCGAGAGTGCCCTGGAATACCAAGGAGCAGTCTGGCTCAGGTACCCTCAAAGATACTTCATTCCAAAAATACTTAGCTCCCACTGTCCCAACGTGCAGGATAATCGCACTGAGCAGTGTGAGGTTGAGTCCTTGTTTAGCATTCCAGATATCAGCAGCATCTCGAGAGCAGCAGCGTAAGCAGTGAAGGAGTTTGAGGATGGAATTTGAGAGCAAGGGGCGCTGATGGCCATCGGCATGGATGCCACCAGTGGGGAAGATGCACAACAGAAAGATGGTCCATCCCATTCTGGCATCCTGACCAACCGACTGAGTCGCAGCTAACAATTTACCTGGCTTTAACTCAAACAATGCCAACCAGCACACTGCGTGAACATCTGGGAGATATCTGCATCCCATCCTATCATCTTTGTGGGCTGGGAGGGGGTGAGATTAACACGGCACCAAGGTCAAATGGCAATGAGAAATTGAAACCTACCTGATCATTTCAGTCCAATTTTTCAATCCAATGTCTTTGGGAGGCAAGCGGTAGATTTTTAGGCCTGAATTTCATGCTTTGTGTGTGCACGAAATCGGCAGGCCCGGAAGCCGATGTAGAATCCGCTCCCAGGTGAGGTCACGTTTCCAACACGATTTTGCGCTGGGTGGCCAATTAAGGCCCGCCCTGGGTGAAACACGTCCTTCAGCTGGTCGGAAGGGCCAGGCGGGGTGGGAGCCTGTTAGGCACCAGGTCCAATAGCAGCCTGGCGGGGGATTGAAAAGCAGCAGAGGCAGATCCCTGAAGGCTGCCAGGGGACACAGAAGGAGCTGTCGAGTTCGAGGAAGAAAAATTTCTTTAGAATAGCAATGGCATCTGAACCTGCTGGGCACGCCAAGCGGGAGGGCAAGCCCAGTGGGCATTCGTTCCCCCCCACTGTGGTTCTTGGATGAGTGCCTGGGTATCCTTGTGGAGGAGGTCAGTGCCAGGTGGGACATCTTCATACCCAGGGATGGCAAGAGGAGGCCACTGCACCTCACCAAGAAGGCATGGGCAGAGGTGGCAGCCCAGGTCAGCAGCCATGATGTTGTGCGGCGCACGTGGGTGCAGTGCCGCAAAAGGATCTATGATCTGCTGCACTCAGCAAGGGTGAGTACCGAGTTGGCATGGATCTGCGTGGAGGAGTGTTAACGGCTGCCCCAACTCCGTGGTGCTCGGGGATGTACGAGTCTGGGTGCCAACTGTCACTGACATTGGCACCAGCCAAAGTGGTGAGCTCTGGCTGCTTGGCCTGATTGCCTTGCGGGTTGAGGGCCATGGCTCGAATGTGCCCTGCAAGTTTCCCCTCAGCTGGGGTTGGCCAGGCTGCAATGGCGCTGCAGGCAGAGAGTGGACGAGTCAATGCCCCTCTTTCCTTTCCGGAGAAGAGAAGCCATAACACCATCGAGGGGTCAAGGACAGGCGGAGGCCCCCCCAAGCCTGATAACGAGGTACAGGATGGATGCCCTGGTGATGGAGTGCCGATTCCCAGCTCAGTCCACTGGCCGTGGAGAGGCAGGGGTCTCTGATGCAGGTAATAGTACAGTGAACAGATGTGAGAGTGTCGGAGTGTGTAAGCATTGTTGTGTTGTTTCATCTGTAATGGAAACCTCAAACCTCCAGTCCTCATTGTTCATTGAAAGATGAAGGAACCATAATGCAGATCTCCATTGTCTCACCAGCCTGCCTGGCATGCACAGTGGAGTGTGCGATGATGGATACTGCTGCCATGTTGTATTCCTCCCCTAGAATCGCCACCCAGCAAACGATAGCAGGATCCCGAGGAGCCAGGCTTGACACCAGAGGCCCAGTGCCCGTCAAACGCACCAGCGTCACACCCCCTCTCTGAACCAGGCGCCAGCGCAGATACCAGCACCTCGGCCGTCATTAGATTGTTGGCTACAATGTCAGTGCACAGTGGAGAGGGCACGGCACACTGGCATGAGGAGCTTGTGGAGGCAGAGAGTACCCAGGGTGCTGGCAGTCGGAGGACTGCTGGGGACCAAGACCATGCTGAGTCCGGGGCAGATGATGAGCTTCTGGAGTCGTCCATTAGGCGGCAGATGCTGGATGTCCAGCGGGATGCACGGGAGGATCTGGTGGAGATCCAAGAGAGCCTGCATGCCATGGTCTCCGTCAGGGAGGAGTCCGTGCAGAGCACTGCGTTGACCCTCAGCACCGAGCACACTGCTTTCTTCATTGAGAGAGTGGCGTCCCTCATGGAGAGGCAGCTCCAGGAACAGAATCAGGGGTTCCTGGGGTTGCACTCGGACCTGTAAACCCTCACACAGGCACTGACCTCAGGTGGTCACTGCCAGTGTGAGAGATGGATGAGGCATCTAGTATCTCTGCCAGGTCCATCAATGGCGAGAAGGGAGGGCCAGACTGACCTCAGGTTGGCGGACGAGCTTCATGTTGTCTCTGCGGGCTCCCCTCAGGACACTCTGGATGGCGGCACCAACTCCTCCGCTCCTCTGCCACTGACTGCCATCTGATGAGGCGCAACGACTGAGGAGTGCCCAGCCATGGAACTGGACCCACCCTCAGAGGCAGTGGCCACACAGGGTCTGCCAGCCAGGGGACGGCCGCCAAGGTCACCAGGGCCATCATGACACCCGGGTCAGCAGGCGGCCTCCGATGCCACTGCCAGTGAGGGGAGTGGGGGGGACGGGGGGTGGATGGGGGGGGGGGGGGTGGGGGGGGCGGGTGGGGGAGCGGGCACCAAGGGACTTTTCATGGGTGATCTTCTGTTCTGCCATTATTTGTTAAGTTGTTTACCGGTGTGACTGTTATAATGTTATGTTCATTGTCTGCAGAGCATATAAGTTTTGCTTTTGTGTTAATGGCCTGAGTATGCTTCACTTGTTTTACAGGTGCAGGGCACGCCAGTATCTCAGTTGGACGTGAGGGGCTCTAAACTTTATTGCACAGGAACTGAGTGGACTTTGAGTTGAATGGAATGGCTCATTACAAACATTGGGTAAGGCGGCAGTGCCCCTGGCAGTCTAACTGAGGCAGCGTTGGATCAAGGCCTCCCTGGTGTTCCTGCCTCCCTGAAGGATCCAGAGGTCTGCCTCCACACCCTCACCGTGCTCCTCACTGGGCTCCTCTTTTGACTCACCACTGGATTCATCCTCTGTGGCCTGTGGAGCTGTCTCCAGATCCTCTTCCTCCAGTGGGTCCCCCCCTTGCCAGAGACAGATTGTGGTGAGCACAGCATGCAACCACGATCAGTGACACCTATTCTGTGGGGTATTGTAGTGCACCCCCTGAGCGGACCAGGCATCTGAATCTCACCGTCAGAGGACCTATGGTCCTCTCAATCATCCCCCTTATGGAGGCATGGCTCCTATTATAACGCTGCTCTGCCTCTGTTCTTGGGTGGCGGAGAGGTGTCGTGAGCCACCTTTTCAAGGGATAGCCCTTGTCACCCAGCAGCCATCCATCCAGTCGAGCTGGAGCAGTGAACAGTCTTGGCACTTGTGAGTGACAGAGGATGCATGCATCATGGGAGCTCCCAGGATACCTTGCACAGACTTGCAGAACCTGTGCCTTGTGGCCACAAACTATCTGCACGTTCATGGAGTGGGATCCTTTCATGTTGACAAAGGCACCCGGCTCACCCACCGACGCCTTGATGGCCACATGTGTGCAATCGATGGCATCCTGGATGCGGGCGAACCCAGCAATCGCTGCAAAGCCTCTGGCCCGCTCAGCCTGGCTGGCCTCATCCATCCGGTAATGAATAAGTGTCATGACCCACCTGAACAGAGTGTCAGTCACCAGCTTAGCGCAACTGTGCGCAGCAAATTGGGGCACTCCAGAGCCCTCACTGAGCCCTGGAAAGAGCCGGAAGCATTGCAGTTGAGGGCCACTGTGACCTTCAGAGCCACTGGCATGGGGTGTCCACCCACACGCTTGGAGGTGATCTCAGGCCCAATCATATGACAAATGGAGATCACAGTCTCCCTGGAGAGGCGGAGTCTCCTTCGGCATTGCACCTCTGGCCTGTTGAGGTAGCTGCATTGCTGCCTGTACACTCTGGCAGCAGGATAGTGGCGTCTTCTGCGCTCCTTCTGCCTTGGACTCCCTGCTAGCCCTGTTCCCCCTGTGCCTGCACCCCCTCTCCCACAGGTTGTTCCCTTGGGCATTGCCTATGGACATCTGGCCTCCTCTCCTTTCTGACCCTTTCTTCCTCCTCAGAGGAGGTGCCACCAGTGAAGAGTACAATCCTCATTGCCAGGGTGACCGAAGGCTGTCTGGTGACAGCAAGGGTCCAAACGGTATAAATCCTCCAGGTATAAATCCGACTCCTGTGCATGCCCGCCTTCACATTGAGGACACCCTCCATCGTGTTGGGTGGCACTACCACCATGCTAAATGGGATAGATTTTGAACAGATCTAGCAACTCAAGCCTGGGCATCCATGAGGTGCTGTGGGCCATCAGCAGCAGAATTGTACTCAACCACAATCTATAACCTCATGACCCGGCATAACCCCCACTCTACCATTAGCACCAAGCCACGGGATCAACTCTGGTTTAATGAAGAGTGCAGGAGGGCATGCCAGGAGCAGCACTAGGCATATCTAAAGAGATGTCAACCTAGTGAAGCTGTAACAAAGGACTACTTGCATGGCAAACGACATAAGCAGCAAGTGATAGACAGAGCTAAGCGATCCCACAACCAACAGATCAGATCTAAGCTCTGCAGTCCTGCCACATCCAGTCGTGAATGGTGGTGGACAATTAAACAACTCACTGGAGGAAGAGCTCCACAAACATCCCCATCCTCAATGATGGAGGAGCCCAGCACATAAATGCAAAAGGAAAGGCTGAAGCATTTGCTACAATTTTTAGTGTAAAGAACCTATTTTTTATTTTTCTTGGACTGTGGCCTTAAAATTGGACAAGTCTGCACAATGACTGTGCGGTGGTCACTCCTACCGATACTGTCATGGACAGATGCATCTGCGGCAGGCAGGTTGGTGAGGATGAGGTCAAGTATGTTTTTCCCTCTTGTTGGTTCCCTCACCACCTGCCGCAGACCCAGCCCAGCAGCTAAATCATTTAGGTTCGGCCAGTTCGGGCAGCAGTGGTGTTACCGAGCCACTCTTGGTGATGGACATTGAAGTCCCCCACCCAGAGTACATTCTGCACTCTTGCCACCCTCAGTGTTTCCTCCAAGTGATGTTCAACATGGAGGAGCACTGATTCATCAGCTGAGGGAAGGTGGTATGTGGCAACCAGCAGGAGGTTTCCTTGCCCATGTTTGACCTGATGCCAAGAGACTTCATGGGGCCCAGAGTTGATGTCGAGGACTCCCAGGACCTGTTATATAACCACAAGTAGCTGCCACAATGAATTTTAACTACAATATAAACCACAAGCACATAACACTCTCTGCTAACACACCTTGTTAGCACGATGTCTGGTTCTTCCACAGTGGGGAAGAAAACTGCAGGAACAGAGAAAGAGGAGCCCCTCCTTCAGATGGTGACCTGTGTGCTTTATCCTGTAACCTTTACTGCTCAATTACAAAGATTTCTCTTCAGGCTTATTTCATGGTTTCTTTTTTCCTACTCAGTGTAATGATTGACAATACACCGACCTACACCTTCAGCAACATCACAACTATTCTCACTGTAACACATCCTGCACCATATCATCAACACCACATGCATTAGGATTAGTCATTATTGGTTAACATATTGGGGCTAGGATTACAAGATTATATTGTCCACTCTTTTGTCTCAAGACAAATCCTTTTCCAGTTCATGTTTTATCTGTCGCCGACAGGACATAGAATGGGCTCATGAATTGTTCCTTTAAGAACTGTCTTCTGGTTTGACACTGACCTTCTTTGACAAGGAAGACATTAAGGGCAGTAGACTTTGGTGTTACGGTTGCTCTGGTTACATTCAGTCATCAGACAGAACTGTCATCAGTCATCAGAATAAACTGATACCAGGTCCAAGTGATCACCTGATTCAGTTGGGATGTCTCCACTCATTGCTGCTTTTCACCTTCACCAAAATGTCCATTTCAGACAGAGGTACTCGCACTCCCATTTCCGACTGACAGTGTAACTGATTGTTAGGGGGGAATATAGGGGTACATTAAGAACTTATTGAAAGGGAATGGACGACTTAAAATATCCAATGCCTGCAAGTACAGTTAAAGGCCAGACTGGACAGAGAGGAATCTGAACCTTGCACACCCTCAGAGCCTGTGACCATCAGCAAGGTCAGGCCGAACAGAGAGGAATGCAAATGCAATAGGTTGGGTGTCTTAGGAGTCAGACTGGAGCCTTAGGTTGAAAAACAACCAAGATTGTGTCTGTTTATAGCAGATAGGGAAAGAACAGATGGTCCTAGTTGAGATGGGAGGGAAGGTCTCCGCCGGGGGTGAAAGTAGGGACAGATGATGCCTGTACCTTGGTACCTTTGTTACTAGAGAGATGTCTGTTTAATGTAAACCTATATGTTGACGAGATCAGAATCTGGAAACTGTTCTTGTGCGTGATCAATAATGTATAAATATGGTGAACACTTGCAGTTTAGCAGAGTGCTATCTCAAGCTACATTGGGATGGCTCTCCCCTTGCAATTGCTCGAATAAACAATCGTGACCTGTACCTGAGACTCCTGTGGTCCGTTTGTCAAAGTGACCACATCAATTTGGCACGGTCGGCAGGATACTCAGATCGGATCCTCGGGACGGCTGTGCAAAGTGGGTGAGTATATTTAATTACCACCCGTAGTTAGTGCAGTAAGCCTACCCGAGAACGGTCCCGTCAAGTATCAAAGAATCGGGAGGAGGACTCAGGACAGGAGATAGGAGGTGCCGGGGGTAAGAGGCGGAGCCGTGCAGGCGGGCTAGCGGTTTGAAATATAACCTTGGCCGAAGCCGCGCAGGGAGGCCAGACCCCAGTTAAGAGGAGGCGGAGCCGAGCTGGTGGGTTACGGTTTGAAATATAACCTTAGCCAAAGCCGCGCAGGGAGGCCAGACCCCAGTGCAATAAGTGAAACCGCACATACCGCAAGTAACTAAGTTGTTCGGGCCGCGTGAACATACCGCACAGAGATAGAGGGGAATAAGAACAGAGTGCCGTCAGGAAAAAAGAATAGCGCTATGGAACTCAACTGGGGAAGCGCGGACTCCATTACGAGGTTCATAGCGGAACAGCAGTCAAAACTAATCACTAAAACGCAGAAAGAGGGGTGGAACCCACAGGGAACCTCCGGAGAACAAAAACAGTGGTGGTTAGAGCAGAAAAAGGATAAGGAAAAGAAAGGGGTGATGGTTATTATTATCTTGTACCTGCAGTTGTGCAGACAAATTAATACTAAGTTCCAGTCGATTAGAGAGAGAGAGAGACAAAGTCAGATCCAGGACAGATCAGAGCAGTGGCGGCAGCCTGTAGTGATACTGATTAAGAGGGGGAGAGCTCCGAAGGAGAAACCTATGATGGAGTTGGGACAAAACCACCCTCATATGAACCAACCGCCCCCGCTGTGCCCGTTGAATCCCATGGTCCCTATGGCAGTAACTGTTAGGAAAAGTAAAGTCAGGAAAGGCGAATTAAAACCCGAAGGGAGAAAGGGGGCTGAGGAATAGGGGGAGGATGAGGAGATTGAGAGGGTCACGGAGAAAGTTAAGCACATAACATTCAGCCCGGGGGAGAAGCAGGTTTTGCTTAAAGAACTGCTGAGACTTAAAACTCGGCATAACAACCCAGGTTTTTGGACCAAACTGCAGGAAATGCAAGATTTCCATGCAATGCACCCCCTTGATACCCACATACTGGTGAAGGCTAAATGCCCAGGGGATATCTGGGAAAGATTACGCCTGCAGTTTAGAAGTGGAGACTGGGCGAAACCTGGGGACGTCCCAGATCGGGAGAAGGCGATAGCCCTGCACAGGGACTTTGAGGAGGCAGTTAAGGAAACCTTGGGGGAGGGAGAGACGAATTGGGGGCGTAAAATGTCCCGTGCGGGATGACGAAATTTTCCTGAAAATGTGGAAGGATGATTGGGGCCCAAAAGGTCCGCTACTGAATTTTCTGTAACTTAAAAAATGAATTGATCTAAGTTACAAGAGCTGCTTGTGCTGAAGAGAGAGAGAGAGAGAGAGAGAGAAAGAAAAGGGAAGTTAATGAGCACTGACAGGCAGGAGCTGGGGAAATGTGAGCTTTTGTCAGTTTGATTGTCCCTATAGGTGGAGCCTCCAAGATCCCTTTATTCCCCCCACTGCTATTTGAAGTTTTGTTTAGAATATGAGAGTTTTAAATCATTAAACAGGGTTAGATGAACCAACCTTTGTACCACCCCCTTGCAGACAAGTATCACCAGTTTCCAAGCTGATTGGGATTGATACATACGAGTTACATTAACTCAGAGTTAGTATTCTAAAATTCTGAGGGGAAAAATTACCTGAAGTTCAAGGGATTCTAGAAAACCAAAAGGCATAAACACACAGTCTAGGTGGTTCCAATGGATAAAAAGGGGTTTATTTTGAAGAGATGAATTAAATATGAAAGGAAATCTGCAACCCAACAGCACTTTAATTTGAATTTGGGACAATCTTGAGATGTGAAGTGCAGTGAAATTTAACAGGTTACTTTGAATAACGAGGATGTTATCCAAAGGTAAAGAATGTGTCGATAAACATACGGGAATTATAACTTGGATACAAGTCAATACACATAAGAAAGAGGTTGTTTTAATTTTGATAGCATAAATTACATTTCTTACAAAGTTTAAAATTCGAGGTTTGGTTCCTGTTAATTTCTCAAAAGGGAATTTTCATTTTAAAAGGTTTGACAACAATTGGCACTAATTCAAATGCTGCAAGCTTTTGTATTCGTAAGTCTGTTCCCCAAATATGAAGCTAAGCTCAAGACCTTGACAAAGTTTGGCAGAAATCCAATTTTTGGCAGAGTTAATGAATCTGGGGTAATTCTAAAAGAAACGGTCAGACACAATTTAGTGAGTTACTTTTGAGACAATAAAGTGTTGTTTGAGAAGAAGATAAGGAACATGTCAATGCCTGATTTCTGTTTTTAAAACTGTTATGAGAATATTTTATTTATTTTAAAGTCTCTCCAGGCAACCTGAACAAGATAAGATGGCAGCTGTTGCATGTGTAAAATGTTATGAGGCAAATAGGAGAAAGAGTTAGGCAATGAGGACATTGTATACAAACTGTTTTAAGGGAACTGAATTTGATAATCTGGCCATCAACTGAGACATTGGAAATGCACAGGGGGAGATAAGCAAAGATCTAGAGACAGATCCTCGGTGACATGGAATAGTTAATACGGCCTAAAGAGCAAGGAAACATTATAAACGATCAAGGCAATAGAGAAACTGACCTTAAAAGAATCTTAGGATGATCATGGTCAGGGGAAAAAAAGCTTAGAAGTAAAACTATGTGGAATCTTCAGAAATTGAAATGTAAGGAGAAATAATACTTAACAACAATTTACCACAAGGTGGATATACGTAAAGGGAAAGCTGGAAAAAGGCTAAATAGATGTATTACTAATTGTATCAATGTGCCTGCGAGCTACAAAAAGTAAGACCACAGGATTAACACTATGATGACAGACAGTTAAGCAGATCCCAGAGAGAACCGTCACTGGAAGTGAAGATACTGAGCCATTGAAAGATAGGATAAGAAGGTGCACTGTAGAGTTGTGGAGGCAGTTTAAGGAATTGAGGACCAACGTGGGACAGCAGCAGGAGACAGTAGACTGGAAAGAGTGGAGGGGGCCTATCCAGATGGATTCAGTTCGGGGAACTCATTTCACAGGAAGAGTCATTAAAGAAATGTATAAGTTTAAATTTAAACAGAAATTCCACATTCCCTACCAGCCACAGAGCTCGGGGATGGTGGAAAGGATGAACTGAACTTAAAAAAAATCAATCACAAAAGCAATTCAAGAGACAGGGAAAAGCCCAATATTCTAATGCGCCTTAGGGCTACCCCAAGCAGGACCGCCGGGTTCACCCCATTTGAAATAATGACAAGGAGAGCAATGCAGTTACCCGAGGGAATCATAGTAGGAGTGGGAGATGTAGGACCACTAAAAGGAAGGAAGTTAGAGACCGACAGGTGATTAAGGATATGGAAACAGGCAAATCCAAAGAGCAACAATGGACCCCAAGTGGTGAATAAGGTGATGGTCAAGGTGAGCCCGGAGTGAACAGGCATGGACCATACGAGGTAATTATGACAGGTGATACATGTGCACTTGTAGATATGAGAACGGGAAGTAAATGGAGGCATGACACACAGTTAAAGATACATGACAATTGACCAAGCGGTAACCCGGAGAACGGGAGCCGATGTTAATGTCTCCACAGATCTACGATCCTGGTCATGTGCGTATCTGTACTGGCAACAAGGTCGGGGATCATCACTGCTCATCCCGCATCGCAGGAGGAACTTTGGCAGCACAGACAGTGCCGAATGTGACACGCAACGGGGAATGATAAATGTAACAGGAGGAGAACAAGTGCTTTCGAATTGTATTAAGGGTTTGCTTCAGATCGCGCATGGGAGGTCCGCCAATACCCAGCCACCTTCTACCTCTACTTCCATAGTCCGAGTAGAGATAATTGAAGCCCCTCAAACCACACCGACTGACTCACCTTGTCCGAGTATGCATCCAGGACCGACGAATGGTTTGGTACTGATTAATCAGAAGTTTTGTATGATAATGTACATCAAGAGCTGGTACCCGTAGTCTTGAACATACCCAGAATTGCCCCACCCCAGTGGTGCTCAACCCATATTCGAGCACTATATACGGCTCTAATGGGTCAGTTGATGACTGAAGCATCTCAGTTCAACGGCGAGATGCGATCAGGCTTGGAAGGGAACTGCGTTAAGCGCAGCCTGATAAATGATGCCGCTATGATATTCAATATAGGGACATCAGTGGTTAATTCAGAACCTGGCAACTGTTGACCAGAAGGTCCAGACCCTGAGCTTTAAGCTTAGGGAGATTTTAGAGCGGGGACAGGGAATTCATAACACCCAATTAAACACAGACCAGGATATGACATGGTTAATCCAAAGCCTGGCTACCATGCTCGAAAGTCATGCGGGGATTATCAACAAACTGATTGAAATAGGAAAAATATTTCAGACGAAGCGAGCAGAAATGATGTTTGCAGCACCTATGGATCTTGGGCACTGGAACAAGCCCGAGAGAATTTAAGACAGATTAATGAAGGGGTAGTTCCTTTATGGGTAACTAATGAGCATTTATTTAATCTTTCATGACACAAGGATCATGACTTGACTGGTTGCCAGTTTAGAGGTTTAACGCGTATATAGAATTAATGTTGAATATATAGTGAATAGCAATATGCTAATAGGCATTCTATTAGTAATACCTGTCATACCTATGTCAACACCCGGCAGGACGTTTTATAGAGTAGAAAATATTGGGGTGATATGGGGGGATTACTATATTAAGTACCACGATATTCCACCATACGCAGTAGAGATAGAAGGAAATATAGTTAGCACCACATTAGAAGGGTGTAGTATAAAGGCCACCGTAGTAGTATGTGCACATCCAATATATGAGACGGAGGAAGTGAAGTGTAGATTTAAAGCAGCTGCAAACTGTACAATGGAAACCATATGGGCTGCAAAAGAACAGACCCATGTTGCATATACAGGGAATGGGAGATATTGTATCACCACGTGGCAGGAAAGAATCCAGTATGGGAGCAACTGGTTATTCCCCATCCATAATCATTCAGTGTGCCTACACCCACAGGTGCCGACAAGGGTGGGGAAGGTGGAACTGGCTGAAATATACAATAGGGGAATGACTACTACTCAGGTCATGAAAAACCTTAAAGATAACCTGAAACAGTATCTGAACCAGTTCTCCTATGAAATTCCATTATTACCAGAGCACCTAACCGCAATTCGGAGACAGACTCAGCAGGTATACAGAACTTACTATACACTGCAGCAACAGGTTAGAGCCTTAAAGAAGGATATAGAACAAATAGATTCCTCCACATGGTGGGAGGACCTGTGGAATTGGGGCTCGAACGTACAGATACACCCCTGGATTTGGATTATCTCCCATGCTCTAGTTATACTTCAGCTGATATTGATTATGTATCTAACATACTTGATTCATCGCACCCGGGAGTCACAAAAAAATGTGGCTCTGGGGGAGTTTTAACAGGTGGAGAAGGAATTTGGCAAGTCAGAGGTTTAAAGTAAAGGACCAGATGATACAGATGGTCTGACCAGTATTTTTTATGTACCAAAGCTGGATACCTGGCCAGTATCAATGGGTGGCGGTGCGTAAAGGGACAGACAGTACCACTGTAATTGGCTACCTTGGGCTAGACCCAGGGCCAAAAAGGGGGGACTGTTAGGGGGGAATATTGGGATACATTAAGAACTTATTGAAAGGGAATGGACCACTTAAAATATCCAGTGCCTGCAAGTACAGTTAAAGACCAGGCTGGACAGAGAGGAATCTGAACCATGAACGCCCTCAGAGCCTGTGACCATCAGCAAGGCCAGGCCGAACAGAGAAGAATGCAAATACGATAGGTTGGGTGTTTTAGGAGTCAGCCTTAGGTTGAAAAACAACCAAGATTGGGTCTATTTATAGCAGATAGGGAAAGAACAGATGGTCCTAGTTGAGATGGGAGGGAAGGTCTCCGCCGGGGGTGAAAGTAGGGACAGATGATGCCTGTACCTTGGTACCTTTGTTACTAGAGCGATGTCTGTTTAATGTAAACCTATATGTTGACGAGATCGGAATCTGGAAACTGTTCTTGTACGTGATCAATAATGTATAAATATGGTGAACACTTTGTAGTTTAGCAGAGTGCTATCTCAAGCTACATTGGGATGGTTCTCCCCTTGCAATTGCTCGAATAAATGATCGTGACCTGTACCTGAGACTCCTGTGGTCCGTTTGTCAAAGTGACCACAACACTGATCCTTGGATTTGATCGCTCAGCGTAAGTGATCCCTGGATTTGGTCTCTGATTGGTTCAGGTGGTGTGTGATCACTTTCTGATTGGTTTCTTAAGGGAGATGGTCATCTACTGAGGCATGTGGAGCTTCTCGATGTCAAATGAGGATACAAGCACAAACCAGTCACGTGATGCTAGTGTCCTACATAGATTACAATTAAGGAGAATAAATATTGGGTTAATCGATTAATGCACACATTACTAAACCACAAAAGCAGCCTGAACAGGTCCCTTCCCTGCAATGGATTAGCTATCACAATATTCAGGTTGTTAAACCATGACAGCATTCAGGAGTTTCCAATGCGCTGAATGTTATATCATTCAGTGGTGTTCAGAAAGCTTCAGTAAGTCAAACTGGTGGCCCTTATGGAGAAATGTAGACCAATATCTTATTATTTGTGAATTTAAAGTTTCATTTCCCAAACTCTGGCTCTGAGGTGTCTCTCCAAAAGCTCCTGTCTAACATTCCAGACAGGAATTTCGCTCCTCTACCCAACACTGGGCAGAAGCTGTGTCCACACTCCAATAAAACTGCATCAGGAAGAAATCAAGACAAATTGAACAAATTGAATCCCCTGTCAGCTCGTGACCCGCTGTCTGGAAGCCATGTGCACACTCACCACTCCCAGATTCAAATAGCTTTAGTTTCGAGTTTCCTGTATTGCTGAAAGCCACTAGGGCAGTGATTTCCTGATTGTTGTAGGGTCTGAGTTACAGTTTGGTAGGTCTGAAGAAGCCTTAATAGTTATACGTAGGTTAACTGTAAGCCCTTACTGACTCTTAGAACTATTTGCGAATATACAGTAAAGGGTATAAGCTCGGAGCTGTCTCCATGCTTGCTGGTACGCATGGCTCTGTCCAACACGAGATTGATTCTAGGACATGTGCTCTCTTACATCACTGCGTTGGCAGTACTGTACTCAGTTCCACAGTAACCCTACATGCACCAGGCTCTAATACCACACTGATGAGGTTTACTGCAGCACTCAAGGAATTATTAATATAAACTTGGTTCTGTCAGCTTTTACAGAAGGGTTAGAGGACACGCAGTGTAGAATTGGAGTTCATTACATGTCTGCCTTATCAGGAAACGTTAGATACTTTGCACTATGTAAACAGGGGGAGTGGGGGTGGGGGGTGGGGGGGAGGCGGAGGGGGAGGGGCTAACGCCTGCTTTACTTCCCCTTTGCAAAGCTGCCTTCAACACAGCCGGGAAAGGGCCAACTCAGTCCAGGAAACCCTGTTTCACAAGCTGCCTATAACCAAAGGCCTTAAAAATAGATATCAAAATGTGCAGCCTTGGAAATGCAGTCAATTTCACTGCAGTTTCAGGACTAGCACCTTGGCTCCTCCTGATTGTGAAATCCTTTCCCGATCACTGGCAACAGCTGACTGGAAGATCAGTGCAGGTAAAGTTCACACTGCTAACATTGTAATCACCAGGAGAGCCGAGGCCATGTAATTGCTGTTCATAATCGAGATCTACATCGGTTTCTAACAGAGAGACGGAGAGAAAGTCACTTTCTGCAGCAAACAAAAGAGCAAAATTAAACGAACAGCCAAAAAAATGCACATTGGCCAATCAGGAGAAGGTTTAGAAGCAGGGGGGCAGGGCCTGTATTTCCATGGGCCATTTCAAATCATCACTGCAAGATTTTGTCCATCAGGAATCGATGAACAGCCTGACTCCTCTTTTATCGGATTAAGGGAGCCTAATTATGTGGCCCAATCTTCTTCTTGAGTTCTTTGCCCGACAGCGGGTCTGACCCATAGTGCCGCAACCTCCACCAGGGGCGGGACAAGGGGGAAGGTCCCGAGTCCACCCCAGCTGGAATGGGGGTCGAATCCTACGCGATTGGCACCAATCTGATCCACACCGGTCTTCCAGCCAACCTGCCCCCTACCCCCACCCCACTCACAAAGGAGATAGGGACTTGATAGGGGAGATACTGGGAGGCTGTTTCCACTTTTGGAAGAGACTAGAACTAGGGGTCACAATTTAAGAATAAAAAGTCTATCGTTTAAGACGGAGAAGAGGAGAGATCTTTTCTCTCAAATGGCCACTAGTGTGTGGAATTCTCTTCCCCAGACGCTGGGTCATTGAACTTATTCACGGCTGAGTTAGACAGATATTTCGGAGACAAGGGAGTCAAGGGTTATGGGGGGGCAGACAGCAAAGAGGGTTTGAAGCACAACCCGATCAGCCATTATCTTATTGAACAGCAGAGCAGGCTTGAAGGGCTGAATAGCCAGCTCCTGCTCTTAAGTCCTGTGAGTCCAAGTTGCTACGGCAACATACACTTTTAAATGCATATGGATAGTGATGGTACAAGCTCCAATTTCTTTCCATCACATGTCCGATCAGGAATCTCTCCTACTCTTACCACTTGCTATTGCTGTATGTTGGAAGGAGTTTTACAAGTTTATAATCAGCCTGTCTGGCCAAGTTATGAATACATCTTCCTTGGTCATCAAGCCCATTGAACACAGATGACCTGTAAAAGAACGTCGACATCAGTAAAAACCTTTTTTTTTTGCAGTGAGAGGTTAGGAACTGGAATACTCTGCCTGAGAGTGTGGTGGTGTTAATCGAGGCTTTCAAAAGGGAACTGGATCATTATCTGAAGAGAAAAAAATTGCAGAGCCACATGGAATCGGTGGGACTAGGTGAGTTGCTCTTTCAGAGAGCCAGCACAAACATGATGGGCTGAAAGGTCTTCTGTGCAGTAGCCATTCTATGATGAGGAAGGATGGGGGAGGCTGAGGTGAAGGATAAAGGCTGACACTGGCTGGTTGGGCCTAAAGGCCTCTTTCTGTGCTGAATATTCTATGTAATTCATTGAGTGAACTCTGACCTACAATTTCACTTGTGAAGTGCAGCCACTTTCAGGACAGACACAGCTGTTAACCCACCAGGAAAAACTCAGCAGGTCTGGCAGCATCAGCAGAGAGGAACACAGTTAACATTTCGAGTCCGAATGACCCTTCAACAGAACTAAGTAAAAATAGAAGAGAGGTGAAATATAAGCTGGTTTAAGGGGTGGGGGTGGGACAAGTAGAGCTGGATAGAGGGCCAGTGATAGGTGGAGATAACCAAAAGATGTCACAGACAAAAGAACAAAGAGGTATTGAAGGTGGTGATATTATCTAAGGAATGTGCTAATTAAGGGTAGAAAGCAGGACAAGCAAGGTACGATATAATTTATATAGATTTTTCTTTTCTTATTATGTTTCTGCTCTCACTTTCCCAAGCCCAGGAATCTGTCAAAGAATAACTACAGCAAATGCAGGTTACTTCAGGAAAGAGTACAATTTATTAAGCGCTGAACCGTACAATGGCCAATGGGAGAGATCATCTAGATCTGCTTGAAGTTACAGTGTTCAACAAGCAGTATTTATACAGTACAATTACGCGACTCCAGCATATTTACACAGTGATCTTACTAACTTGAGTGATCTTATTAACTTGCCCTTCTTTATTCTCTTATAATTATATCTATGTTACTATGTTAGCTAATTGATTTTGCTTACCTGTACAGTTTCTTGATCATCCCTTATCTCTTCTAACATTCATTCCATGAAACACATCTTCTCCGCCGATGCTGCCAGACCTGCTGAGTCTTTCCAGGTAATTCTGTTTTTGTTTTGGATTTCCAGCACCCGCAGTAGTTTTTTGTTTTTAACATCTGTTTGTGTTTATTGTGTCATGCATCCTTTTTATCTACTCTTTGCCTAACCTTTGATCTCAGGTCATTTCACGTGCCCAGGCTTCTTGTTCCTATTTTTCTGTTCTTGCTTCCCTTTATAATTTAACCCTTTAGGTGATTTTTCTTCCTCAAATCCCCAGATTTTAGGGGAACAGCAAATAGGATTTTAGGACTGGACTCATTGTCACAACCACACTGACCCATTTTCACAGCCTCTCTCTCAATTCCTCTCTCCTCCACAAACACCTATTTGTGTCGGTCACCAACCCCAAAACGCTATCTCTCTTTTGTTAGAAAGTGAATATTGCCTTCCCCTTTCACATCTGACTTCCTCATTTTAATTTGGCACTCGACTGCTTCATCGCAGTAAACAGTGTGCTGGGGACAAAAGCCCCTTTATAATCTGCAAAGGTTTAATCCAATGATTTTGAGAACCCTTGTTTGTTTCTGTAAAAGAAGCTCTGGCTCCTGAACCTTTTCAAACAACCTTAATTGCTGTATTTCAGGTTGAACTGGGTGTGATGGCTCCACCATTGGTAAATGTTGACTCAGCCACAGGGCTTCATTGTACAACGACCAGAAAATCCAATTGTGTGCACAATTGATTATAATCTTCCACCCAGTTACTGAAGAAGGTTGTGAAATATGCCTGTGAGTGTTTGAGCCAAACTTTAAATATTTGCGTTGGTAACGTATGAATATTTTTCTGGCTGTTTGTATTTATACACCAGCTGCTTGCTCACAGTTGGGACAGGATTTTATGTCTCACGGGCAGGCGCCCGCCTGACCTGATCGGGCGTAAAATAGTGCGTGATGATGTCAGGCAAGCGTCCTGACGCCATCGCGCACTTGCACGATATTTTGGTTAGTGGGCGGGTGCGAGAGTTGGCAGCACGCCCACCGACGATTAAGAGGCCTATTAAGGCCCTTAATCAAGTAACTGAAAGCAATTTTTCGCTGCCCATCCAACTTTACGTTGGACGGGTGAGCGAATTGGCCAGGGTGCCTTTGGATTTTTCATGAAGCCTCATCCATGGACGGGATGAGATTTCCAACAGTAATTTAAAAAGTTTTTTCTTACACGTAATTTTTATTATGTATCTGCTCAGGTTACTGAGTTCAATGTCGGGGCATGTTTTTCACATTTTTAAATGGCAGCTGCTTGCTTTTGGGGTTGGGTGGGGGGGGGTGGGTTTCAGTGCGTGCCCCCCACCCCATCCATGCGCAGACTTTTGCGCTCGCAATCCTCCTGCCCCCCAACCCAGGCAGCGCTGGGCTCCTCAGCGCGCCTTTCACGCTGGTTGGCTGTTAATTGGCCAGCCAGCGTGAAATCGCGGTCGGGGCCCGACTGCAGGTGGCAGATCGCTTCGCGGCCGCTCCCAGGCCTGCCCACCACGCCCACCTGATAATCAGTAAATCCTGAGCCTGGTTACCTTATACCAGGATGTTGTGCTTCAGCGCTGGGAAAGCACATCAGGAAATTCTTAACTGATCACCAATAATGTTTTAATGGTCAGAAAGTCAAGTATCAGGGATGTGGAAAATCCCAATACCCACTTCCTGTGTGTGTGTGTGTGACAAAAATCCTGAAGTAAAATTGTTGCTTCACATTGCGTGAAGATTTGTTCCTCTTCTTGCTACATATCCCATTAACCTGTGGGACATGCAGGAGTGACATCCATTGGAGGTGGGGACTGCTGCTGTCTGCTTCCTTACACAAGTGGCCACTCTTTTTTTACAAGTGTAGACGGTGAGGATCAAACTTTTGAGGCCATCTCCCTTCCCCCTGAGTCTACCACAATCACCCAAATGATTGCCTGCAGGACTCTGGCCCACCAGAGAGGTGAGAACAAAGGAACAGGAGGAGGCCATTTAGCCTCTCAATCTGTTCAGCCATTCAGTGAGATCACGTGAGGGGCGGGTGGGGTGAGATGCAGTCAGACCTGCCAACCCCAGTAAGCCAAGGGTGGGGGAGTGTGGTGGGGCTGGGACAGCAGGGAGGCAAGCTGGTTAAAAGACTTTGGCCCAGTTGTTATAGAAACTGTTAGGCGCACTAACCCTCAGCACTCACACTCCCTCACCCCACCAGCATACGCCACATGGTGCCTCATACCCTCCATGCCAAGCCAATGTCAACTAATGCCCTCCACCCATCTTCCATGATCTCACATACCCTTCATGCCATCTCCATAGCCACTCACCCAGTATCCACCATTGGCAGACCTCAGGAGCCATGTGGAGATTAGACAGGCTTCTAAAAATCTAGTGTAGCTCTCATTATATACATTTGATGCTGACTCATTGACATTCATTCCCTCCACCACTGATGCACAGTGGCAGCAGCGTGTGCCATCTGTAAGGTGTACTGCAGGAACTCACCAAGGCTAATGAGACAACACCTTCTAAACCTGAAGCCTCTACCACTTACAAGGACAAGGGCAGCAGACACATGGGGACATCACCACCTGTAAACTCCCCTCCAAGCCACTCACCATCCTGGCTTCGAACTATATCATCATTCCTTCACTGTCGCTGGGTCAAAATCCTGCAGTTCCTTCCCTAACAGCACTGTGGATGTACCTACACCACAGGGACTGCAGCGGTTCAAGAAGGCAGTTCACCACCACCTTCTCAAGGGTAACTAGGGATGGATGACAAATGCTGGCCCAGCCAGCGCCACCCACATCCCATGAAAGAATAAAAGAAATCACCCCTTATAATTTTAAATTCAATGAAGTAGATACCTAGGATGTTTAATCTCTCCTCATAGTTTAACCTTCAGAGTTCATGTAATATTTTAGTAGATCTACTCTGGACTGGTCAATATAGGTGTGGAGCCCACATCTGCTCACAGTAACTCTGGATGTGGGCCAGCCAGGACTATTACAACTGAAGCATGACTTCTACCTTCTTTTAATCTAATTCTCTAGATATAAATCATTCCATTATTCTTTTTGATTGTTTCCTGTACATGGTCTTGTTGTCCGCTATTTCGGCGAGCTTTTTGAAAGTACTCTGTTCTATCCATTTTGATCCAAAGTGTATGACCTCACATTTGCCCATGTCACAATCCATTTGCCACAGTTTGGCTCATTTGGTTCATTTATCAATAGCTTTGTTATTTTAAGCTTCCAGCAGCACTGCTTACGATGCTGCCTATCTTTGGATATATGGCTCTCTCTATGCCTTCAGGTCATACAGTGAACAGTTGAGGCCCCAGGACAGATCTTTAAAGAAGATGACTAGACACAACCTGCCAGTTATAATAGCTGCCCATCACCCTGATTCGCTGTCTCCTTCACTCATCCAATTTCCCAACCAGGTTAATAATTTGACTTCAATTCCTTGAGATTCATGTTTTAGGAGGGACTTTATCAAATGCCGACTGGAAGTCCACATAAATACCATTCTTCAATCCACTGCTTTAGTCACCTCTTCAAAAAAATTCAATTAGGTTCATCAGGCAGGAAGTACTCCTTATAAATCCATGCTGACTCACTCTGATCATTGGTTACAATGATGTTTCAGTCACTCTATTCTTAATAATAGACTAGAAACTCACTGGGTGGAATTTTCTGTGCCCGCTGGCAGCGGGCGTGATAGGTGGCACGTGTGGACAATATGGTGCGATATGGTTCATGACGGCGGGAAGGCAGGTCGTGATCATCCGCTTGGCCTGCCGATAGCGGGCCGCATTTCCCGCCAACGCTCGGTGGGGAGCTCATTGTAATACATCGGCATCTCATTAAAGGGCCATCCCGCCAGGGTCTTAGACCCCACTGGATCACCCGTCCACGTCATCGGGAAAGCACGCCGCCGTGTTTCACAACAGCACCCAGGCGACGTGCACTTGGCGGCCTTCACTTTGGGGGAACTGAGGGGAGTGAGCAGCAGAGTTCTCCACAGCTCGCCAGGGTCACCTGTTGCTCTGCAGGCCTCAGGGGAGCTGGGGGGTGTCCCGGGGTGATGTGCCACCCAGGCCCACAGGTGACTGCTGCCCTGGCACTGCATTCCATACACAAGCAATCGAGGTGGGAGACAGGGTAGGCGAGGGAAGTGGCCATGCAGTACGGACACCTGTATAAACTGAGCACCCCTCTGCAACTGAGACAGTTCAGGCGCAGCCACAGTGATATGATTGGGGTCGGGCTCCTAGCCTGCCCACCCACGCAAGCAATGTGGAGGCAGTGTGAGACTGGACCATCACTGTGGTCTGAAGCTGCGCAGAGCACAGGGAAGAGGCCCTGGACTGAGACACCTGCCTTTTATCTTGTGCAGAAAGGTTTCACATCTGAGTGACAAGAACACTGCTCATCGGAACAAGCAGCCACAGGCAGGGAGACATTCTTAGGAGTTTATTGACAATAGTCAACAGGTACAATGATCAACGTGTGCCCAAGCTGTGCAACTACTTTTCCTTAACTGCCCTAACCCTGTCTTGGGGCTCCCCGGACATCCACAGGTGGAGGCAGCCTGCTGACTGTGAGTGTCCTCTGGAGGGCCAAGACTTGGAGGGCCCCAGCCTGCTTTCGGAGGTCCTGCTGTGAGGCAGTGGCACCCTCCCCGGCCTGTGAAGTTGGATCTGCGGAGGTCACATTTGTGTGGGTCGGACACTCCCGGAGTCACCTGGGTGGATGGCCCCGGAGCGTGCACCTGCTGATCCTCCTCCCTATGGGTGTCCAAGGGCCCCAGGCTGACTCCTTGAGGAGCAGGGACAGCTGGAGTGAGATCGAGCTGCCCGGCACCCCTCTCACATACACACTTTAGAGGCCAACTATGGCATCAGCGATGGAGTTCAGCCTACGCAGCAGTGCAGGAGCGATGTCCTGGACCAAGGTCTCCATGGCGGCCGCCATCCTGCCAGTGTTGCCCTCGGTGCATTGCAATGCCAGCGCTATCATCTCAGCCTGAAGGCGGATGGACTCCTCCATCGTGCCTTGCAACCTGAGGAGTGCAGCTGACATCCCTTCCTGATGTTCCCGAGTTTGCCTTTGAAGCTCCAGCAACTGTGACACGGCCGAGTCCAGAGGCTCATCATCTGACTCGAATTCAACAGGTTCCTGGCCTCCAGCAGCCCTCCGAATGCTGGGGACCTGGGAAGTCCCCGCCGTGGCCTGCTGTGGATCAGACTGTGCACTGTGCTCACCAGTATGTGATCCCGCGCATATTCTAAAGCCAGGTGCCACTGAAGTGTGTGTCCACGCACTGGTGGAGAGTGTGGGTGAGCGCTGTGATGGAACTTGTAGGGGGACTTTGGATGTGCCTTCTGAACTGGCTCAGAGACCCTGGTTCATGGGCTCCAGCAGCTCTTGGAGTGATGTGCCTGCGGATGCAAGGGGAGATAACTAGTGCATGGCAGTGGCCTGTGAAAGGGGACACATCACTGAAGGCATGTTTGTCTGATGGATGTGGCACTGCTGGATCCTCACTGACCTCGAAATGTAATAAATTCTCCAGATATAGGCATCGCTGTCATTTATTACCCGTCCCTAGTTGCCCTGAGAAGATGGTAATGGGCTGTTTTCCTGAACTATTTCAGAGGCTGGTTGGGAGTTAACCAGGTTGGAGTAGGTTGGAGTAACAGGACAGTAATGAACTAACTGGCTTTTATGTGACAACCCAATAGTCACATGGCCACTTTTGCTGGTACCAGTCCTTTTATTTCCAGAGTTTTGTTCAACTGGACTCAAATAGACTAGAGTGTTGGCTTTGACTCTGTGATGCTCCATTGCTTTGCTAATCTGATCATGCTTCCTATCATGCTTCAAAGATCAAAGTCTAGGCCTCCCTGTCGCTTGCCATTTTAACACACCACCCTGCTCTCATGCCTACATGTCTGTCCTTGGCCTGCTGCATTGTTCCAGTGAAGCCAAACGCAAATGGGAGGAACAGCAACTCATCTTCCGACTAGGCACTTTACAGCCTTCCGGACTGAATATTGAGTTCAACATCTTCAGACCATGAACTCTCTCCTCCATCCCCACCCCTTTTTAAATCCCTTTCTTCAAAATTTATTTTTATTTTTTATCCACTCATTTCTATTTTTATTTATTTTTACTTTTATTGAATAATTCATTGTTTTATCCTCTTTTTTAATCCCCCCTTTTTCTATCCTTTTTTCCCCACCACTAACCCCTCCTCTACCCCACCCCCACTAGGGCCATCTGTCACTGGTTACATGTTGTTCTTTCCAGAGTGCTTACCCTTGTCCTGCTATTATCACATTCTGCTTTCTTACCTTAATGCCACTATCAGCACCTCCTTTAGCCAGTATCACTACCGTTAACATTCCCTTTATCCTTTTGTTCATGATATCTCTGGCAATCTCTCCTTTGCCCCCACCTATCACTGGCCTTCTATCCAGCTTCACCTGCTCCACTCCCTTAAACAGTAAAAATTTCACTCTGTAGCTCTGAAGAAGGGTCGTACGGACTAGAAACGTTAAGTCTGTTTCTCTCTCCACAGTTGCAGTCAGACCTGCTGAGGGTTTCCAGCATTTTCTGTTGGTGTTTCAGATTTCCAGCATCTGCAGTATTTTGCTTTTATCTTGGAAATGGCTGGCACGGCTTCGCACTGGATTTCTGTTTTAAGGAGGTACACAAGACCAGTTCGGAGAAGTACCTGTCATTTCCAAGTTCGTCGGATTTTTCCTTCTGGGAACTGTCCCGAGCTGCCCCTCCCGAATTGCACTGTGCTGATGACATGCAAACCTGGTATTTGTTTTGCAGTTTGTACAGAATGACTAACAGGGCAATTTATAGCCGGTTAATGAAAACTCCTTTCACTTTCATTTTGAGTACATTTAATACTTCTTCCCACTCAGCCTATCGGGAACAGCAGACAGTTCCTCGGTGGTAGTCGGATTGAAAGCAACTTCTCTTTTCAGTTCCAGCAGGCAGGTAATGTGTGAATTTAATAAAAGGGGTGATCGAGAATGTTTCAGTTGTTGGTGCTGTTTACCTTCATGCACCAAGACTGGGCATGGGCTGAAACAATGAAAATTAGTTTTACTAACTGGATTATAAATTGCTCCCACTTTACAGAAAAATAATTAACTATTTCTATAGCTTTTTTTATACACAGTCAAAAGGGCTTTTACAGCCAATGAAGTCATTTTAACATGTAGGCAGCTGGAGCAGTGGGGGGATGGTGGTGCAGTGTTAACACCATTGGCCTAGTAATCAAGCATCCTGGGTGAATACCCTGTAGGGCGTGGGCCCAAATCCCACCACAGCAACTAGTGGAATTTCAAATCTGAAATATAAAATTAGTCTCAGTAAAATGAAATCATTGTGGATTGTTGCAAAAGCTCATCTTGTTTACTAAGATAAAAGCAAAAAACTGCAGATGCTGGAAATCAAAAACAAAAACAAAAGTACCTGGAAAAACTCAGCAGGTCTGGCAGCATCTGTGAAAGGGAGCACAGTTAATGTTTCGAGTCATGAACTCTCTCCTCCATCCCCACGCCCTTTCCGTTTCTTCCCCTTCCTTTTTGTTTTTTCCAATAATTTATATGGATTTTTCTTTTCCCACCTATTTCCATTATTTTTAAATGTATTTCCATCCATTGTTTTATGTCTACCTTTTAGCCTTTTTCGATTCCTTCACCCCACCCCCACTAGGGCTGTTTTGCCGAAGGGTCATGAAGACTCGAAACGTTAACTGATTTCTTCTCCACCGATGCTGCCAGACCTGCCGAGTTTTTCCGGGTAATTCTGTTTTTGTTTTGGATTTCCAGCATCCGCAGTAGCTTTTAGCTTTTTGTTTCTATCTGTACCTTGCTTGTCCTGCTTTCTACCCTTAATTAGCACATTCCTTAGATAATATCACCACCTTCAACACCTCTTTGTCCTTTTGCCTGTGACATCTTTTGGTTATCTCCACCTATCGCTGGCCCTCTATCCAGCTCTACTTGTCCCAGCCCCCCCTTAAACCAGCTTATATTTCACCTCTCTTCTATTTTTACTTAGTTCTGTTGAAGGGTCATTCGGACTCGAAACGTTAACTGTGTTCCTCTCCGCAGATGCTGCCAGACTTGCTGAGTTTTTCCAGGTATTTTTGTTTTTGTCAAGAGTAAGGACCCTGGCTAATTTCATTACCTCTTCCTCCCAAAGTGTGCTGAAGGTTTGCCGTGGACAGAGGATCTGTAGGGAGCTAAGACTTTGTGTGTGGGAACAATGTAAGCTGTTTATCTTTAGATGAGGCACAGAATATATTGGGTAGAGTTTGAGAGATCAGCAAGCAGAGCACTGGAGCTAATGAAGCCTTAGGCTGTGTGAATTGGACATTGAATCTGTTTAAACACAGCCTGGAGAATAAGCCAAGCCTCCATCGCTGCTTTGGTTGAGACTAGCTGTCTCAGTACTGAGTGGGGATTGAAACTGGGATCTTCCTGTTCTGATTTGTGTCAGTGTGACACTGTCTTGGAGGTGAGAACAATTAGGGCAGCTTTTTAGAAACTTCTTTATCGGTCGATATGTTCGATGAAGAGCGCCAAGTAACTGCAGCATTTTTATTATTTCAGGTTGTTAAAATGAATTCTGACACCTACATGCAGAGTCCTGTGTGTCTGATTGAAAACACCCAGAAGGGGAAACTGGTGATCAATGAGGAAGCCCTGCAACTTCTCTCCAATATTAATGAGACGGTGGTGGTTGTATCTGTCGTGGGATTTTACAGGACTGGGAAGTCCTACTTGATGAACAGATTGGCAGGAAAGACTGACGGTGAGATTCATGGCCTGTTACTCGATGAGCTTTTGGTGACAATCTGAGGGGCGACTGTTGTGAGGGAGAGGGTACAGTGAGTTAGTGAACTGCTCAATGGATACTAGATAAACATGGGATCTTCCACTTCAGTCTTGATGGGCAAAATTGATCCCCTAGGCATGTGGTGAGGCTGTTGACCAATCACGTATGGTTACAGCATCCAAAAATTCTTCAGTTCCCATTCTATCACCAGAATTGTAACAGTATGACATCTCTCGTTTGCTATGATCCCTGTGATTGTGATGGGGGGAGCCATTTGCAGTTTGACTGGGCAATCTGATCCTGCTGGCAGTGTTGATGGGGGAGGAGTGGGGGTTCTGGAGTTTCACCTTGCCACAGTGTAAAGGTCATGGCTGCTCCAGCCGAAGATGTGGTGAAGTGGTCTACATATTAGTAGACTAGTAATCCAGCAGCCCAGGCTAATTCTCTGGGGGTGTGGGTTTGAATCCCACCACAGCATCTGGTAGAATTTAAATTCAATTACTTAAATCTGGAATTGAAAACGAGCCTCAGTAATGGTGACCATGAAACTATTGTCGATTGTTGTAAAAACCCATCTGGTTCACTAATGTCCTTTAGGGAGGGAAATCTGCCGTCCTTACCTGGTCTGGCCTACATGTGACTCCATCCCCACAGCAATGTGGTTGATTCTGAAGTGGCTGAGCAAGTCACTCAGTTCAAGGGCAATTAGGGATGGGCAACAAATGCTGGCCTTGCCAGTGATGCCCACATCCCATGAAAGAATACATTTTTAAAAAAATCAACGAATGGATAGATTTTGTGGGATTCAAGGTGATGTTTCCCTGAATGTAATTGATTCCCACTTGGAAGCTGATATTTCAGCATTTGTGGGCCTCATTTCCACCAAATGTTGCCTGTATCTTAAATGTAGTTAGAATTCTGGATAATAGAGGTGGAACTGCTGGGATTTTTTGCACTGATCCCGGTGATTTACTTTTCATCCTGCAACGGTTTCCTGGTGTTCACTGCTCTTGGTCCTCAGGTCTTAGTTCTCTGTCAATATGCCAAATCCACTGGAGCACAATATTAACCTGAGGCACCTCCAGAGGACTCCTTGATCAAACCTCGGCCGTCTCTGCTCCTCCATTTCTACTTGACCCTCTGATTTCACTGGACAATCTCCGGCTGTCAGATTATCGTAAAATCCCAATTGGATCAGCAATGTCCTTCAGGAACTCTTCTGCCCTTACACTATCTGATGTCCACATGACTCCAGTACCTCGCCAATGTAGCTGCTTCTTAGCTACCCTCTGAAGTGGCCTAGCCAACCGCTGAGGCGCAATAAATTCCAGACTTGCCAGCGATTCTCACATCCCCATAATGAATTGTCTCTGTGGTTTCTTCCTCTGCTCCTCTTGCATCCTCTGCTTTTGAGGAGCTCAGCTTGTTACACCTCTCTAGCCTCTTCTTCAATGCCCTGGATCTCTACAAGAGTGCAGGTGGTGGCATAGTGGTACTCCAGAGACCCAGGGTAATGCTCTGGGAATCCGGTTTCGAATCTACTCAGTAGTTAAGAAACAGCTACATTGACGAGGTACTGGAGTTCGATGGAGGAATTTGAATTCAATGAAAATCTGCAATTCAAAGTCTGATGATGACTACGAAACCATTGCTGATTGTTGTATAATCCCATCTGGTTCACTAAATCTGCTGTCCTTACCTGGTCTGATCTGACCCACAGCAGTGTGGTTGACTCTTAAAATGCCCCTGAACAAGGGTAATTAGGGATGGGCAATTAATGCTGGTCTAGCCAGTGATGCCCATATCCCATGAACGAATAAAAAAAAGTACCAAGATTCCTACTGAGATCATCATCACTGCTTTCCCCCCTCAGCCTCTGCACTGAGTGACTTCTCACCCTCGATGATTTTAACCTCCATGTCAACTCACCTTTCCTCCTGTCCTGTGAGTTCAATACGAAATAGGAGCAGAAGTAGACCATTCGGCCCCTCAAGCCTGCTCCACCATTCAATAAGATCATGACTGAAGTTCCACATTCCCATCTACCTCTGATAACTTTTGATTCCCTTGCCTAACAAGAATCTGTCTGCCTCTGCCTTAAAAATATTCAATGACCCCGCCTCCACTGCCTTCTGAGGTAGAGAGTTCCAAAGTCGCACAACCCTCTGAGAGAAAAAAAATTCTCCTCATCTCTGTCCTAAAAGGGCAATCCCTAAATTTAAAACAATGCCACCTAGTTCTGGACTTATCCACAATATGATACATCCTTTCCACGTCCACCTTGTCAAGGCTTTTCAGGATCTTGTATGCTTCAATCAAATCACTCCTCCCTCTTCTAAACATGGTTTTTTATTCATTCATGGGATGTGGGCGTTGCCGGCTGGGCCAACATTTATTGCTCATCCCTAGTTGCCCTTGAGAAGATGGTGGTGAGCTGCCTTCTTGAAATGGTGAGTGACTTGGAGGTGTTCCCATCTATCTGCTGCCCTTGACTGTCTAGGTGGTAGTGGTCGTGGGTTTGGAAGGTGCAGTCGAAGGAGGCTTGGTGAATTCCTGCAGTACATCTTGTAGATGGTGCACACTGCTGCTACTGTGCGTCGGTGGTGGAGGGAGTGAATGTTTGTGGAAGTGGTGCCAATCAAGTGGGCTGCTTTGTCCTGGATGGTGTCAAGCTCCCTGAGTGCTGTGGGAGCTGCACTCATCCAGGCAAGTGGGGAGTATTCCATCACACTCCTGGCTTGTGCCTTGTAGATGGTGGACAGGCTTTGGGGAGTCAGGAGGTGAGTTACTCGTTGCATGATTCCTAGCCTCTGACCTGCTCTTGTAGCCACAGTATTTATATGGCTTGTCCAGTTCAGTTTCTGGCCAATGGTAACCCCCAGGATGTTGATAGTGGGGGATTCAGTGATGGTAATGCCATTAAACATCAAGGGGCGATGGTTGGATTCTTTCTTGTTGGAGATGGTCATTGCCTGACACTTGAGCGGCGCAAATGTTACTTGCCAATTTTCAGCCCAAACCTGGATATTGTCCATGTCTTGCTTCATTTGGAAATGGACTGCTTTAGTATCTGGGGAGTCGCGAATGGTGTTGAACATTGTGCAATCATCAGCGAACATCCCCACTTCTGACCTTATGATGGAAGGAAGGTCATCAACGAAGCAGCTGAAGATGGTTGGGCCGAGGACACCATCCTGAGGAACTCCTGCAGTGATGTCCTGGAGCTGAGATGACTGACTTCCAAAACCACAACCATCTTCCTTTGTGCTCGGTATGAATCCAACCAGCGGAGAGTTTTTCCCTGATTCCCATTGAGTCCAGTTTTGCTAGGGCTCCTTGATGCCACACTCGGTCAAATGCTGCCTTGATGTCAAGGACAGTCACCCTCACCTCACCTCGGGAGTTCAGCTCTTTTGTTCATGTTTGAACCAAGGCTGTAATGAGGTCAGGAGCTGAGTGGCCCTGGTGGAACCCAGTGAACAGATTATTGCTAAGCAAGTGTCGCTTGATAGCTCTGTTGATGACCCCTTCCATTACTTTACTAATGATCAAGCCTAAACGGATGGGGCAGTAACTGGCCGCAGCAAAAGCTGGCCATGAAGTTCCCATAATGCATAGAGGAGTTTAACCCAAATACATTAACGAATCCAACACTAATGATGCATCCATGAAAAAGTTGCTAGCCAATATAGGAGAGAATCTCTCTCTTATCATTGTCGCATCACAGTAGGACTAATGAAACCATTCACCTCACCACACGGTGTGTTTGCAAATCTGGTTCAATAACAACTCTTTTTCATGAACACCACAGTCCCTTTAACACTTTCTCCTTCCCATGCCCCTGCCATTACGCCCCCCTCTACCCACCCCCCAGCCCCCACCCCCAACCCCCCCACCCCCACCCCAACCCACCCTGCTTCTGTGGTGTGCTGTGATGATAAATAAATTTAGGAGTAAAGAAGCTGCAGTTGTATAGAGCCTTGGTGAGACCTCACCTGGAGTGTTGTGTACAGTTTTGGTCCCTTTATCTAAGGAGGGATATACTTGCCATAGAGGGAGTGCAAGGGGTTTCACCAGATGAATCCCTGGGATGGCAGGATTATTTTATGAGGAGAGATTGGGGTCTGTATTCCCTAGAGTTTCCAAGAATGAGAGGTGACCTCATTGAAATGTACAAAATTCTTACAGGACGTGACAGGGTGGATGTAAATAAGAAGTTTCCCCTGGCTGGTGAGTCTAAAACCAGGGGACATCATCTCAGAATAAGGGGCAGGCCATTTAGGACAGAGATGAGGAGGAATTTCTTCACTCAGAGGATGGTGAATCTTTGGAATTCTTTATCCCAGAGGATTGTGGAAGCTCAGTCATTGAGTATGTTCAAGACAGAAACCCATAGATTTCTGGATACTAATGACATCGAGGGATATGGAGATAGTGAGGGGAAGTGGTGTTGAGGTAGATGATCAGCCATGATCTGTTAAAATAGCAGAGCAGGCTCGATGGGCTGAATGGCCTTCTCCTGTTCCTATGATGTGTGAGGTGGCTGAGTCTGGTTTAACATGACATTCATTTTCCGATGTGGAGAAAAATAAATGTTGGCAGCAAGTGAGACAGGTAGTTTGTAGTTAGTGACACTGTACAGGACCATTTATTCTAAATGGTTGAGAATCTCCCAACCTGTCAATTAATCTTTGTGATTGTAATTGTGGTACCAGGTTTCTCTCTCGGATCTACTGTCCAATCCCACACCAAAGGGATCTGGATGTGGTGTATGCCTCATCCTAAGAAGCACAATCACTGCTTGGTGCTCCTGGATACAGAAGGTCTGGGTGATATTGAGAAAGTAAGGAGATTTCATCATTTCCATTCAAAAGCTTTTAACTGGTGAACTAAGTGAGGTGATGAGGTAACTATATCTACACATCCACCTGACACAGGTGTCAGTCTTGGCTCAGTGAGTAACACTCTTTTTGTTGCGATATGTGCCTGCATGCATTGTAATGTAAAGGTGCTCAAGGATATAATTGTGGTAATCTGATGTGTATTATACCTTTAAGAAGAATGTTATAATAGAAGATCGCATGATCTTATTATCCAATGACAGAGTAGCGTGGGTTACCTCAGTGGTCTGTAGCCTGGAGTTAGTAGTCTAGAGTAAGATTCTGTAATGTAGAGACAGGGTTTGAGTTGAAAGCACACAAGTGTAGCTGCTGAGTTCCTTTGTAAAGAAATAGAATGTGTGCTACATAAGAATTGTCTACTGATCTGCTCTGTCTATGGTACCAACTTGCTCATCCCGAAACAAGCGTGTGACCTGGATCCATCAGTCTAACTGAACTCGTGACAAGGGTCCAACAAACTGGCGACAAGGTGAGAAAGCAAGAAAAAAACAAGGAAAGATGAGAAAAAAAAGCAAGAAAAAGTGAGGAAGGAAATCGAGTGAACCGAAATCGGGCCGTACCTCACACGATAATTGTAAATAGATTTTCTGTCCTAATCGTCGACACAGTCCCCTCAAAGTATGCCGCAGTTTGGAAGAGTCGATCCTTTTGACCCAATGGTGGACAATTGGTTTCATTACGTTGAACGCCTCACGTTCTTTTTCCAAGTTAATGACATTGTAGGGGAGGAGGAGAGGCTCGCGATCCTCCTATCTGCGTGTGGGAGTAAGGTTTATGGATTGATCCAAAGTTTAATGGCACCCCGTGCCCCGGATTGGAAAAGTTTTGATGATTTAGTGAACCTTGTGAAGAATCATTACCAGCCCAAACCCTCGGTACTGATGCAACGGTTCAATTTTAATTCAAGAACGAGAGCCCCATGGGAGACAGATGCTTATTATGTGGCAAGTCTGAAACAGTTAACAGGGTATTGTGAGTCTGGTACATCTATAAATGAAATGCTTAGAGAGCGTTTGGTGTGCGGTGTAAATAAAGATTCGATTCAGAAGAGATTACTCTCTGAAACAAGTTTGGATTTCGGAAGGCGCCTGGAAATATTACTGGCCATGGAAAGCACAGTGAGGAACTCTAAAGCCATACAGGAAGCGCAAAATGGCGCCGTAAGACCATAAGACATAGGAGCAGAAATTAGGCCATTCGGCCCATCGAGTCTGCTCTGCCATTCAATCATGGCTGATAAGTTTCTCAACCCCATTCTCCCGCCTTCTCCCTGTAACCTTTGATCCCCTTACCAATCAAGAACCTATCTATCTCGGTCCTCCACATTGGGTGGGGAACCCCTGCTAAAAAGGGCGTGAAATTGCACAGCTCTGATGAGAAGCAGGAAACAGCCACAGCTTTCAGACAAATAAAAAGAAATGACTGAGCAGCAAAAACATGGAATAATGTTAACAGGTGGAAGCAGATAACCTTGTACTGGATGGAAGGTTAAAAAAAATTGAATGTGTTTACTGTAATCGAAACGGACACCTCTTGAGACATTGTGAGGATAGAATCAGGCAGACTTTCAATCAAAAGAAAAAACCCCATGAGATTCATAACATAGGAGAGCCTAAAGTAACGGATTCAGATATTTATTCATTGCATAGTTTAAAGGTAGGAAGAATAGAACCAATCTATGTAACAGTGAGGGTGAATGATAGAGCTATCAGAATGGAGGTGGATACAGCAGCTTCCACTATGGTGATAGATGAGTATACCTTCAAATAGCTGAATCATGGGGAATGTAAATTAAATTTGAAAGAAATAGATGTCAAATTGAAAACTTACGCAGGAGAAGACACCAAGATTAAAGGCAAAAACAGGGTTACTGTGCAGTACGGAAGTCAATCAGTAAAATTACCCTTGATGGTGGTAGCAGGAGAGGGGCCAAACCTCCTTGGATGAAACTGGCTGAAAGAAATTAAATTGGATTGGGCTAAGACCTTCCAACTGGGAGCCAGTGGCTACCTGAGCTCTTATAAAAATACACCTCAGTTTTCCAAGATGAACTCAGGAAGATCCATGGGCTACAAGCAAACATTCATGTTGTTCCATACTCTACCCCCTCCGATTTATGAAGGCAAGACCAATGTCTTATGCTATGTGGGAAAAGGTAGATGCCGAATTGGATAGATTTGGGAAACTGGGAATATTACAACGTGTGCAGTTCTCGGAATGGGCAGCACCAGTAGTCCCCATACTTAAGTCTGACAAAAGTGTTAGAATTTGTGGAGACTACAAATTGACTGTCAATAAAGTGACGAAGTTGGACAGACATCCTATACCAAAAATTGAAGAACCTGTTTGCTAAGCTGGCAGGTGGAACCGCCTACACGATGCTTGATATGAGCCATGCTTATCAACAATTGGAATTAGAGAAGGCCTCCCAGAAGTTTGTCACAATCAGTACACACACAGGGTTGTACCAATACACCCATTTGCCTTTTGGTGTAACGTCTGCATGTGCCATATTCCAGAGAACTATGGAAAGTTTACTGCAGGGACTGTCTCATGTTGTAGTTTATTTAGATGACGTTCTAGTGACAGGACTCACCGAAAAGGAGCATTTGGCAAACTCGGACAGTTTTGAAGCGTTTTTCACAGGTGGGAGTGTGCTTAAAGAAACAAAAATGCACCTTCCAAGCGAAAGAGGTAACCTATTTAGGTCACAGGGTAGATTCACAGGGCCTAGCCTGGCTGAAGAAAAAGTGAGAGCCGTTAGAGAGACCCCAGCACCAAGGAACACCCCTTTGAGCTCATACCTGGGGATGATCAATTACTATGGACGCTTTTTGCCTAATTTGTCGACAGAACTGGCATCGCTGTATTACCTACTCAAGAAAAATCATTGTTAGTCTTGGCAAACACCACAGAAAGACGCTTTCACAAAGGTGAGACAACTGTTACACTCATCCACCCTATGAGTACATTTTGACCAAAGAAACGAGTTCGTTTTGACATGTGAGACATCTCCTTATGGAGTGGGAGCAGTGCTCTCCCATCGAATGGACGATGGCTCAGAAAGGCCTATTGGATAAGTATCAAGAACATTCAACACAATGGAAAAGGGAGACTCACAGATAGAAAAAGAAGGCTTGAGAATCATCTTTGGTGTCAAGAAATGTCACCAGTGTGTACGCGGTCGTCATTTTACTATTGTTTTGGACCACAAAGCCTTTGCTAGGATTGTTCAGCAAGGACAAGGCTATACCATCCATAGACTCAGCAAGAATACAGAGATGGGCATTGATCCTGGCAGTGTATGAGTACACTTTCATCCACAGGCTCGGGATTGCAAACACTGATGCACTTAGTCATTTGCCGTTAAAGAAAATGATGAGGATGTTCCAGCTGCTCAAGAACTTGTTTTATTGTTGATTTTCTTGGATTCATCACCGGTATGTGCTAGACAGATTAGAGACCGGACAAGTCGAGACCCAATCTTATCCAAAGTTTGAGAACAAGTTCTTCACGGTTGGTCACAAGAACAGGAATCTGACAAAATGAAACGGTATTTTCACAGAAGATATGAGATAACCAGCCAGGATATCTTATTGTGGGGGGCTCGAGTGATTGTTTCTCCAAAAGGGCAAAAGCCTTTGTTAACTGAATTGCAGAGTGCACATCCAGGTATTTCCCGAATGAAGACCATAGCACACAGTTATCTATGGTGGCTTGGGATGGATGGAGAAATCGGGAGTTTAACGAAAAGTTGCATGCAGTGTCAGCAAGTGCAAAAGTTACCTCCAACAGCTCCGTTACACCTATGGTAGTGGCCAGGAAGGCCATGGGTGCAATTGCATATTGACTATATGGGACCTTATATGGGAACAATGTTTCTCCTTATTGTTGATGCTCACTCAAAATGGATGGACAGATATGAGGTAAAGTCACCAACATCTTTGGCTACAATAGCCAAGCCATGCCAAAGTTTCGCCATCAACGGACTACCAGAAGTGGTCGTATCAGATAACGGCACGGCATTTACGAGTGCTGAGTTTCAATGGTTTATCAGCCTCAACGGTATCACTCATGTAAAAACTTCACCATACCACCCTCCTTTGAATGGACTGGCTGAGCGAGCAGCTCAAATATTCAAAACTGATATGAAGAAATTAACTGGAGACTCCAGAGTGACCAAGTTAGCACGTTTCCTTTTCCACTTTAGAACCACCCCTCATACGACAGCAGGTGCCACACTTGCAGAATTGTCAATGAATCGCCATCTCAGAATGAGATTGAGCTTAGTAACGCCAAATTTAGTTGGAAAGGAGCCAGGGAAGTCAGAAAATTGTACATGATTGGCATTGTCCTGACAGAAAGTTCACCGTAGGAGAGGTGTTATATGTGAAACATTTGGTGAAGGACCTACGTGGTTATCAGGTGAAATATGTGCAGAGACTGGACCTCTTTCTTACCATGTGAAAGTAGAAGACCGAGTCATATAAGGAGGAGAGAAACAAAGTATCAGGAAATGATTCCTCCAATGTTTATGACTGCGTCAACGTCTCCTATAGAAAGAACTCAACTGAGTACAGATGTGTTTGAAGGATCGGCTGTATCTGCAAGAATTGAGGAAACAGATTTGCAGGTGCCCACCAAAGAACCTGATGTTCGGACAACACCAAGAAAGGAAGTTCCTGACAGAACATCTGAAGCTGTAGAGCTGAGGCGTTCTATACGCATAAGAAAAGCCCCAGAAAGACTGAATTTGTAAATTACTTATCTGTGTAGATAATTTGATATTTTGAGAAGAATTGTAATTGTAATTGTAAAATGTATTTCTGAGTAAAGGGGAAGGAATATGGTAATCTAATGTGTAATATACCTTTAAGAAGAATGTTATAATAGAAGATCGCATGATCTTATTATCCAATGACAGAGTAGCGCGGGCTACCTCAGTAGTCTGTAGTCTGTAGTTAGTAGCCTAGAGTAAGAATCTGTAATGTGGAGACAGGCACACAAGTGTAGCTGCTGAGTTCCTTTGTAAGTAAATAGAATGTGTTCTACATAAGAACTGTCTACTGACCTGCTCTGTCTATGATACCAGCTCGAGCATCCCGAAGCAAGCATGCTACCCGGATCCATGAGTCCAACTAAACTAATGACAAGGAACCAACAGTAATCCAGGCTGACACTCCAGTGCCGTACTGAGGGAGTGCTGCACTGTCGCACATGCTATCTTTCGGATGCGATCTTAAACTGAGGCTGCACCTGCCCTCTCAGGTAGACTTAAAGGATCCTGTGGCCACTATTTCCCTGGTGACCTAGGCCAAAATTTCTCCCTTAACCAATATCAATAATGCAGATTATCTAGTCATCTCCAACATTGCTGCCTGTGAGATCTTGCTGTGCACAATTTAGCCACCATGTTTCCCACATTACAACAGTGACTACATTTAGCTGTAAGGTGCGTTTGGGACACCCTGAGGTTGTGAAAGGTGCTATAGAAATGCATGTTTTTCATTCCTGTTTGTACAGTTCTTCATGTTATTGACAGTGAGATGAATGGTGTGTTTCTCATTATGTTCGTGTCCAACAGGGTGATCAGAAGAACGACTGCTGGATCTTCTCTCTGGCCGTGCTCCTGAGCAGCACGTTTGTGTACAACAGCATGGGAACCATTGACCAGTATGCGGTGGAGAAACTCCAGTATCTTTTTATCTTGTTCTAACTTTCAGGAGAAACGTCATCATTCAGAAAGTGGCGAGAATGAGAAACTCACTAACATGTGGAGCGGTAGAGATAAAAAGTGTCAATGCATTTAAGGGAGAAACAAGATAAGAAGATGAGTGGGAAAGGCAAAGCTTAAAGCTCCACAGTGTGGGAGGCAATCTGAACTGTGGGTTACTCCTCAACTTTCGGACTGACCGACTCCCTGTGGATCAGGTCAGTAACATTCCTCCCCAGTGATGGAGTTAGGAGAGAGACTTAATAAACTTGGGCCAGCTAGTGGCTTGTGCCTATAACTGCATGACAACAATCGATGGCAAAAGTTAAAGGGAAATGTCAACCTCGTAATTTACAGTAAATGTCAAAGAGTGTCCTGACCTTGGGGCATTTGGAAGTTGGATTTGTGAATGAGAAGTATGCTACTTCACACAACTGCTACAGCACTGAAGGAGGCCATTCGTGGTTCTCCAAAGGAGCAAATCACCCAGTTCCACTCCCCACCTTCTCCACATAATCCTGCACATTCTTCCTTTTCAGATAACAGTATAATTGCCTTTTGAACCCTGGGCAATTGACCCTGCCTCCACCACACTCTCAGACAGTGCATTCCAGACCCTAATCACTCGATTGACCTGGTCTCCACCACACTCTCAGGCAGTGCATTCCAGATCCTAACCACTCGATTGACCCTGTCTCCACCACACTCTCAGACAGTGCATTCCAGACCCAAACCACTCGATTGACCCTGTCTCCACCACACTCTCAGACAGTGCATTCCAGATCCTAACCACTCGATTGACCCTGTCTCCACCACACTCTCAGGCAGTGCATTCCAGATCCTAACCACTCTATTGACCCTGTCTCCCCCACACTCTCAGGCAGTGCATTCCAGACCCTAACCACTCGATTGATCCTGTCTCCACCACACTCTCAGGCAGTGCATTCCAGACCCTAACTACTGGATTGACCCTGTCTCCACCACACTCTCAGACAGTGAGTTCCAGATCCTAACCACTCGATTGACCCTGTCTCCACCACACTCTCAGACGTGCATTACAGATCCTAACCACTCGATTGGCCCTGTCTCCACCACACTCTCAGACAGTGCATTCCAGATCCTAACCACTCGATTGACCCTGTCTCCACCACATTCTCAGGCAGTGCATTCCAGACCCTAACCACTCGATTGACCCTATCTCCACCACACTCTCAGACAGTGCATTCCAGACCCAAACCACTCGATTGACCCTGTCTCCACCACACTCTCAGACAGTGCATTCCAGATCCTAACCACTCGATTGACCCTGCCTCCACCACACTCAGACAGTGCATTCCAGATCCTAACCACTCGATTGATCCTGTCTCCACCACACCCTCGGACAGTGCATTCCAGATCCTAACCTCTTGATTGACCCTGTCTCCACCACACTCTCAGGCAGTGCATTCCAGACCCTAACCACTCGATTGACCCTGTCTCCACCACACTCTTGGACAGTGAGTTCCAGATCCTAACCACTCGATTGACCCTGTCTCCACCACACTCTCAGGCAGTGCATTCCAGACCCTAACCACTCGATTGACCCTGTCTCCACCACACTCTCAGACAGTGAGTTCCAGATCCTAACCACTCGATTGGCCCTGTCTTCACCACACTCTCAGACAGTGCATTCCAGACCCTAACCACTCGATTGACCCTGTCTCCACCACACTCTCAGACAGTGCATTCCAGACCCCAACCACTCGATTGACCCTGTCTCCACCACACTCTCAGGCAGTGCATTCCAGACACTAACCACTCAATTGACCCTGTCTCCACCACACTCTCAGACAGTGAGTTCCAGATCCTAACCACTCGATTGGCCCTGTCTTCACCACACTCTCAGGCAGTGCATTCCAGACCCTAACCACTCGATTGACCCTGTCTCCACCACACTCTCAGACAGTGCATTCCAGACCCTAACCACTCGATTGACCCTGTCTCCACCACACTCTCAGACAGTGCATTCCAGATCCTAACCACTCGATTGACCCTGTCTCCACCACACTCTCAGACAGTACATTCCAGATCCTAACCACTCGACTGACCCTGTCTCCACCACACTCTCAGACAGTGCATTCCAGATCCTAACTACTTGCTGCATGGAGAGGGTTTTTCTCATATCACTTTTTCTCCTTGCCCTAGAATTTTAATAATCCAATAGAGGATGTAGTTTGTGGTTACAATCATGCAGTTCACCACTTTTGATCATCTGGAATCTTTGTAGGTTCCTCCTTCGTGTTTGGTGTTTGTATATTTTGTTGCTCTAAGTTGACAGACATGGTGGTTCCTTTCTTTCCTCTTGATTTGTTTCTATGTTTCAGTATTTGGATCTCCCTTTAGCTCTACCTTGTGTCTGGTCAGTTTCTCCTGTTAGGCTGTAACTTCTGGGCTCCCCAGCATCAGATTGCGGGGGGTGTAGGAAAGATGCACTGGGGAATCCCTCTCGGAACTGTACTGGTAAGGGTTTGCACGGCAGTTGCCCAGAAGTGCAAACTTCCTCTGGGCAATTGCCCTACTCCTGGAACCATCCGAAAATGCGGTTTCAATCGCAAACCTTGGATGATTCCCAATAACCATAGTTACCCAAAAAAAAGTTAGAATTAAATCCTTTTCTAACATCAGGGTAGCTGTTGTAAAGACCCAGACTCCCCACCTGCTCCTTAATGTCCGACCCCCCTCAACCCCCTCTTGAATGTTGGACCCTGCCCCATTCCCTCCCGAATGTCCAGCCCCCGCATCCCCTCCTGAATATCTGATCCCTCCCTAGCCCCCAGTCCTGCACAGGACTCGCCATAAGCCCCCAATCCCCCCAGGGGCTTCCCCCAACCCTGACTAACCACCCCCCATCATGGTATGCCCCCAGCCCCAAAACCCCCACGGGACTCCGCCCACAGAACCCCTCACCCAAGCCCCCAAGCTTCCCTGGGGGCCCGACTCTCACCCCCTACCCCTGAGGCACCGAGCTCCCCAACCCACAGGCCCAACCCGAAACCCCTACCCCCCACCCCTGAGGCACAACTAGACACTCACCCATTCCAAGTCCAACCCCACCCAAACCCCCATGCCTGACCCCCCCCCCTCAACCCCCAGAATGTCCGACCCTCCACCTCATCATGATGTCTGACACCCCCAGCCTCCCCTGATGTCCGACCAGCTCAACCCCCTCCCGATGTCTGAAACCCCCCACCGAATTTCCCATGCCCCCAGCCCCCCCTCGAAGTTCGACATCTCCCAGCCCCCCCAACACCCCGAACGTCCAACCCCCACCCCCTCCCAAGTGTCTGACTCCCCCACCCCCTCCTGATGTATGACACCCCCCCCCCAGAATGACCAACCATTCCCCATGTCCGAAAACGCACCCCCCACAAATCCTATCCACTTACCTTGGCGGCTAGTGCCGTAAAAAAGAGGTCATGTCCTCCTTCAATTCAACGGTGCTGGGTTGCGATGCTGGACTTCAGAGACAGGCGCACTGCCTGGATCTTGCCCACCCAAAGTCGGAAGGTCGGGTGAGACAGGCACCGAACCAATTTGGCGTAGGTAAGTGGGCACGGGGTGGCAATCTTTGTCTCTCAGCTGCTCTGTCGGCTCCACCTCCTCTTCAGTCAGTTCACCTGAATCTTCCCTTTCCCAACTGCAGACCTTTCACCCCCTGAAGCTCCACCAAGTTCCTCCCGATCTGATTTGTTCCACTTTCTGGAATTTGCTCCCTTGGAATAACAGGCGCCCGATCTCTGAGCCGACTTGTTATTTCAACAACAACTATTTGTCGGCAACCATCACCTACAGTGTTTTAAAGTAATTGTCTGGTGCAAAAGACTGTAGTCAGTCATTTCCTTAACAGAATGTAGTTTTATTTCCAATCTGACGGAGCTCATCAAGGTGAAGTCCAATGGAGGAGATGATGATGATGATGAAGAGCTAGAGTTATTGAAGATCTCTCCGGCCTTTGTTTGGGCAGTGCGGGATTTCACCCTGGAACTGAAAATCGATGGTCAGGATGTCACGGCAGATGACTATTTAAACTATGGGCTTCAACTCAAAAAAGGTAATTGCACAACTACAAATATCCAATATCTTTCACCCATGTGAGACTGTGTTAGACTTTATGCTATTGTGTTATCACCAGTACTTTCCACTCTGGGCCAAAACACTTCTAGAATGACACAGCTCAGGAAGAGACCAATCAGCCCATCATGCCTATGCTGCTTCTGTGACTGAGCTCTCCAACTAAGTTCCACTTCCTCTTTCCTATTTCCAGGGACCTGAAAATATCTCCACTTCAAATAGTTATCCAATTCCCTTTTGATCGAATCTGCATCCCTCAACCTTTTAGACACTGCATTCCAAATCATAAAAACTCATGGTGTAAAGAATATTCTCCTCATCTCCCCTCCAGTTCTGTTACTAATTACCCTAAGTCCGACCCATCTCCTGCACCTCTGCCCTCACACCTTTCTCTCCCTCCCAGAACCATGATAGGGTCCTCGTGGCCCTCACTTTTCATCCCACCAGCCTCCGACATTTCTGCCAACTCCAGCATGACGCCACCACCAAACACATCTTCCCTTCACCCCGCCTCCCCTCTGTCGGCATTCCGTAGGGACCGTTCCCTCCAGTACACCCATGTCCACTCCACCATCAGCTCAAATAACTCACCTCCCTCCCACGGCACCTTCCCATGCAATCGCAGAAGGTGCAACACCTGCCCCTTTACCACCTCCCTCCTCACCCTCCAAGGGCCCAAACACTCCTTTCAGGTGAAGCAGTGCTTCACTTGCACTTTCTTCAATTTAGTCTACTGCATTCGCTGCTCCCAATGCGGTTTCCTCTACATTGGAGAGACCAATCGCAGTCTGGGTGACCACTTTGCGGAACACCTTCCGTCTGTCCACAAGCATGACCCAGACCTCCCTGTCGCTTGCCATTACAATACACCACCCTGCTCTCATGCCCACATGTCCGTCCTTGGCCTGCTGCAATGTCCCAGTGAAGCTCAACGCAAACTGGAGGAATCGCACCTCATCTTTTGTTTCGGCACTTTACAGCCTTCCGGACTTAACATTGAGTTCAACACCTTCAGACCATGAACTCTCTCCTCCATCCTCACCCCCTTTATATCCCCTTTTTTCAATATTCATTCTCAGTTCATAATTTTTAAATTTTTATTTTTATCCACTTATTTTCATTTCTATTTTTATTTAAATTCATTTTTATTCATTGTTTTATCCTATTTTCTATCATTTTCCCACCACCGTCCCCTCCCCCCACCCCACTCCCACTAGGGCCATCTGTCACTGGTTACATGTTGTTCTTTCCAGAGTGCTTACCCTTGTCCTGCTATTATCACATTCTGCTTTCTTACCTTAATGCCACTATCAGCACCTCCTTTAGCCAGTATCGTTAATCATTAACAACCCTTTGCCCTTTTGTCCATGACATCTCTGGCAATCTCTCCTTTGCCCCCACCTATCACTGGCCTTCTGTCCAGCTTCACCTGCTCCTCCCACTTAAACAGTAAAAATGTCATTACATTTTACTTCTCTTTAGCTCTAAAGTGGAGTCATAAGGACTCGAAACGCTAACTCTGTTTTTTTTCTCCACAGATGCTGTTGGACCTGCTGAGTTTTTCCCGCATTTTCTGTTTTTGTTTCAGATTTCCAGCATCCGCAGCATTTTGCTTTTGCCTTATATTTGTGTTCTCTGGCCACTGAGCCTCTTGCCAGTGTCTCTTTACTCGATCAAAATCCCCTCATTGTTTTATTAAATTTCCCCATTGCTTTATGTGCTCTAATGAGATCAATTCCAGCCTCCCCAGGTAACTGAAGTCCCACATCTCTGGTACCATACTAGTAAATCTACTCAGCATCCTCTCTAACTCTCGACTGCCTAACAGGACTCCTATTGGACTTGGAGCGGGTGCAGCTCAGATTCACCGGAATGATACCAGGGCTAAAAGGGCTGAATATTGAGGACAGGTCACATAAACTTGCCCCGTATTCCTGTGCATTTAGAAAGTTGAGTGGAGATCTAGCTGAGGTCTTCAAAGTGATGAAGGGATTCAGTCGGATATATAGAAAGAAACTATTTCCTCTGCTGGAGGAATCCAGAGCAGGGATTATCAACAATCTTAAAGTGAGAGTCAGTTATTCAGGAGTGAGCTCAGAAGGCAGTTTTTTATACAAAGGGTGGTGAAAATGACTAACTCTCCTCAAAAATTAAGGGTAAATTAAAATTTTCCAAGATTGAGATGGATGGAATATTGTTGGTATCAAGGGATTTTTAAAAAAAAAATTCATTCATGGAATGTGAGTGTCACTGGCTAGGCCAACATTTATTACCCATCCCTTGTTCATAAGGGCATTTCAGAGTCAACCACATTGCTGTGGGTCTGGAGCCACATGTAGGCCAGACTGGGTAATGACAGCAGATTTCCTTCCCTAAAGGACATTAGTGACCTTAGTGAGTTTTTAAAATAACAAAAAACGACAATGGTTTTACACTCATCATCAGACTTTTATCAAATTCACATTTCACCACCTGTCATGAGATTTGAACTCCTGTCTCTGAAGTATTACCCTGGGTCTCTGGAATATTACTGCAGTGACACCACTCTGCCACCCTCTCCCCTTAGATGTGGCTATGGAATAAAGAGGAGGAAATAGATTTAAAGTACTCCAGGGCTTTTAATTCATGTTATTCTGAACTCTCGTACTGGCAGCCAAAGTGGATTTGGTTTTGTTTTCTCTTTCTACCGCATTCAGGTATCTCGAGAAAAGTGATGGAATACAACCAGCCCCGTGAGTGTATCAGGAACTATTTCAGGTCTCGCAAATGTTTTGTTTTTGTTCAGCCAACGGCCAGTTCGAATCTAAACCAGGTGGAAAAGCTCCCGGAAAGTCAGCTTAACCCCAAATTTGTTGACATGTGCCATGAGTTCTACCAGTACATCCACCTTGAATCGCAGCCTAAGACAATCAAAGGTGGTCACAGGATCAATGGTAGAAGTAAGTGCATCACAGTTGGACAAGTATGTGTGTCAGCTCATTGAAGTGTTGATGGCTGTTGTTATATACAACAAACTCTCTAATGGCTCTGACACTGAAGTGCTGAGTCTAACCAGGTCTCTCTTTTCTCCTCTCTAAGTTTGCTGCTCATCGAGATGAGGGATGTTAGTAGTGAGAAAAGAGACACTTTCCAATTCAGGCACTCAGTTTCCCACCTGAGTGTTCACATCGAACACTTCCAGGTCACCAATAAATGAACTGAGGCTCCTTCATTGACGTGTTTCAGTCAAAACCTCATAATGTTGATTCTTATTACACACTGTGGCAATTTCCAGTTTTACATCCTGAGTCTAGCTTTAGTCTCTGAATAACATTAGCATTTTAATAGCAGTCAGTGCTGGATTGGAGTTGGTGTTCTTGAGAGTGCCAACCTCACTAAGAGGATTTGATCCTCCATATTTACAAATGTTCTGTAATGAACTGTTTGTTCTGTCCTTTGTTGCAGAGTTGGCAATCTTAGCTAAAACCTACGTTGAAACTATTGCCAGTGGGATGGTACCTTGCATAGAGGATGCTGTTAGCAGCATGGCTAAGATTGAAAATACAGCTGCCCTCAAAGATGGCCTCGCTCACTACAAACAACAGATGGACCTGATGGTGAAGATACCAACTGAAACTGAAGAGCTGGCAAAGATGCACACACAGTGTCAGAAAGAGGCCTTTGACCTCTTCATGAGGAGGTCCTTCAATGACCAAGATCAGGCTTATTACAAGCAGATGGTGGTGAGGGTCTAAACCACGTTTCAAAAATAAAATGAGGACATTAAAATAAGCATGGAATTGGAATGGCCATTTTAAAGACCTGCCTCTCCCACAGACCTTGTGCAAACAACTTTAGCATGGACTCTTACCTTGACCTTTTCATCTCACGATCAAAACGCTCCCTGATTCCCTAAAGATGATCAAATAGTCATTCATCCTTACATTTTGCACTGCTCAGGCCTGACTTGTTGTTTTTCTAGACAATCTTTACCCCGACTGACATTCCCCTCACACCACACCCCCCCCACCACCCCCCCGCCGAAATGCCCTCCCCTCCCCATTGCCCCAACACCATCCCCACACACAAACAGCACACGATTGTCTATCCTTGGGGTTAGGGTGCAGTCACATAATGATTATGGCCGGGATGTTCCACCCGATCGAAAGTCAATGGGCTTTTGCCTGGCCTGCCACACCCCCCACGGAGATTCCTGCTCTGGCAGGGCCAGGAAATCCTGCCCCATGTTACTGGACTAGTAAATCATAAATCAAAGTATTGAGTATAGGAGTTGGGATGTTATGGTGAGGTTGCATAGGACATTGGTGAGGCCAACTTTGGAGTATTGTGTGTAGTTCTGGTCGTCTAACTACAGGAAGGATATCAGTAAGATTGAGAGAGTGCAGAGAAGATTTACTAGGATGTTGCCGGGTCTTAAGGAGTTGAGTTACAGGGAACGATTAAACAGGTTAAGACTACCTTGGAGTGTAGAAGAATGAGGGGAGATTTGAATGAAGTTTACAAAATTATGAGGGGTATAGACAGAGTAAATGCGAGTAGGCTCTTTCCACTTAGAATAGGAGAGATAAACACGAGAGGACATGGCTTTAGGGTGAAAGGGGAAAGGTTTAGGGGGAACATTAGGGGGAACTTCTTCACTCAGAGAGTGGTGAGAGTGTGGAACGAGCTACCATCTGACGTCGTAAATGCAGGCTCACTCTTAAGTTTTAAGAATAAATTGGATAGATACATGGATGGGAGAGGTCTGGAAGATTATGGACGAGCTGCAGGTCAATGAGACTAATGGAATAATATTTTGGCACAGACTAGAAGGGCCGAATTGCCTGTTTTCTGTGCTGTAGTGTTCTATGGTTCTATGGTTCTAGTAATCCAGAGGCCTGTGGTAATGATCTGGAGAGTTAAGTTCAAATCGCACCATGGCAGCGGGCGGGGGGGGGGGGGGATTTAAATTCAATTCACTGGAGAAATCTGACATTTTTCTCTTAAAAAATAACTAGTATCAGTAATGGTGACCATGTCGCAAGGGGGGTGCAAATGGCACAACTAAAGAAATAAAAGATGTGTCGGAGGAGGTGTTCATCTCGCGCCCCCGTCTCCCCAACACCATTTTCCCCTGGCTCTGCACTTAGTTAACCTGCCATTTGTCTAACTTCTTCCAGTTCTGATGAAAGTTCATTAACCTGACATATTTACATCATGTAACCAGCCATCCTATTCCTAACCCAAAATTAATCCACCTTGTCAGCTTCCACCAAATTTAATTCCAGACCTGCATTTACAATTGGTTTCTGCTTTGCAAATTTCCACCTGTTTTTCCACGGGTTTATCTATCACTAACGTAGTGATTTGTACATTATATTTTGTAAACTAGCACGGCCAACAGCTGAGATGATTCCATAGCTGGCCTAACTACCTCCTGCTTTCCTTTCAAACAGGTTACAGAGTATCACCTTCTCCATTTGTAATTGGTCTATTCGTTGATTGCACTTGCCTCTCCTCCTTCCCCCCCAACCCACCCATGACCAATATATGCTTATTTTGTTCATGTTGAATATGTTTAATGTCTGATTATGCTATATTGTTCTCGCTAGAGATGTTTACTGCCCTGCAATGTATTTCTCAGCATTCACTGTTTTTAACAATGTTCTGAGTATTTTCAGGCTAACTTGACACAGCCAATCAGATACTTGCTCCAATGTTGTCACCAGGCCTGGTTACACGATCTGGATTTTCTGTCATTGTCAGGCCGATGTGCAAACACATTATTTGGAGCTTTGTGGCAAGAATGAAGCTGCTTCCATGGAGGCGTGCACCAACCTGCTGGAGATCCTGTCCTCCAAGATAGAGGAGAAAATGCGAGAGGGACTTTATGCTCAGTCCGGTGGCTATCGACTGTATGAAGAGGATCGCCAGAAGATGATTCTGAAATTCCACTCCACCCCTGGAAAGGGGAATAAGGTAAATATTTCTCACCCATTTGGCCAAGCTTTCAGCAGGGAATCGATTGCAATTTTACGCGAAACGAAACCCTCCCCAAATTACCTTCATCGTGTCTCCATCGTGCCTCTCCTCAGCAATAAACCAGTGAGCACTCCTGCCCCAACAGTACAACAGGTTTACAGAGTAATGGACTAGAGGACTCCTGCTCCAACATGTAGATCAGATTTAATTCTCAGTAATAAGTCAGTGAGCACTCCTGCGCCAACATGTCTTTTTGTCAGTGTTAAAGCAGTGTGAAGTCCTGCCCAAATGTATTTGCCTTCTCGCTATTTCTTTAATTGTATTTTAAATCCCCCACTCCCACAGGCCGAAGGCGCCTTGAACAAGTTCATAAAACGCAAAACTCCGGAAGCTGACTCCGTGCTACAGGCTGACAAGAAGCTGACAGACAAGGATAAGGAACTGGCAGGTAAGCTAGTTCCAGTAACTTTGTTGGTGGAAGGAAGAAAAGGCTTAAGTGGAAAGGCTTAAGTGGAAAGGAATTTAATGCGCAGGAGCTGCAGCTGTACAAGAGAGAGATGGAAAGGCAGTAGAGTTAATGACAATGTGAAGATTAGCAATGCTCGAAGTGCACAACAGCTTAACACAGAATGAGAAGGTAAAAAATGTAGGTACACAAGAAATAGGAGCAGGAGTAGGCCATTCAGCCCCTCGACTCTGCTCCACCATTCAATAGGATCACAGCTGATCTGATTGTGGCCTTAACACCACTTTCCTCCCTGTCCTCCAAAACCCTTGACTATCTTGTCAGTCAAAAATTTGTCTGACTCAGCCTTGAATATATTCAGTGATGCAGCCCCCACTGCTTTCTGGGGAAGAGAATTCCTAAGATTAATGAACATCAGAGTGAAGAAATTCCTTCTCTTCTCTACCTTAAATGGGATTAAAAACTGTGTCCCCTAGTTTTAGATTCCTGCATGAGGGGAAACATCTTCTCAGCATCTACCCTACCAATCTCCCCCCTCAGAAACATTTTATTTCAATAAGATCACTTCTCATGCTTCTTAACTGCAATGCGTATAGACCCAACCTGGTCTACCTTTCCTCATAAGACAACTCCTTTGTCCCAGGAATCAGTCTAGTGGACCTTCACTGAACTGCTTCCATTGCAAGTATATCTCTTTTTAAGTAAGGAGAACAAAACTGTACACAGTACTCTAGATGCAGTTGCACCAATACCCTGTACAGTTATAGCAAAACTTCCCTACATTTGCCTTCCTAATTACTTGCTGGACCTGCATGTTAAATTTTTGTGATTCATACACAAGGACACCCAGATCCCTCTGTACTGCAGCATTCTGCAGTCTCTCTCCATTCAAATAATATTCTGTTTTCCTATTCTTCCTGCCAAAGCAGATAGTCTCACATTTTCCACATTATACTCCATCGGCCAAGTTTTTGCCCATTGACTGAACTTACCTATATCCCAGACTCTTTGTGTCCTCCTCACAACTTGCTTTTGAATCCACAAAACAGTTAGTCCCTTTATCCAAGTTATTAATGTAGATTGTACATAGTAACTGGGTTAATATTTCAGTTATGAACCCTTCATCAGAATCATCTTAACCGTAGAGAGTATCAGAGCTGAACCCAGTCATGTTCACCTTCATCATTTACACACATGCACTTTACAGGAGGGAGCATTAGACAGTGATGTGGAAGTTATCTCCTTCTTTGGTTCATTGTCCAGGTTATTTATTCTTTAAACAGCCTGGGACATTGTTAAAGACACTACATAAATGTGTGCAGTACTCGTAATAATACGAGTAGCATTGCATTAGTTACATCTAGTACCAGCAGCATCAGTAGTAGCAGCCATAGCAGCAATGCAGTAGTAGTTGTAGCATTCACAATAATCAGTAGCTTTAGCAGTAGCAATACCAGCAGTAACAGTAATGGTGGGGTCTATCCCAATGGTAGGAGCAACAGCAGGAGCAGCAGTAATAGCAATAGGATCATAGGATCATAGAGCCCAGGGATGAGAGGATTGTCCAATGATGAGAGGTTGAATAGAGTGAGCCTATATTCTGGAGTTTAGAAGAATGAGAGGCAATCTCACTGAAACACGTAAGATTCTGAAGAAGGGTAGATTCTGAGAGGCTGTTTCACCTGGTGGGAGAATCTCAAATGAGGGAGCAACTAAAGGATTGATAATTTAAGACTGAAATGAGGAGAAAGTTCTTTATTCGGAGCATTATGAATCTCTGAGGCTATGGATGCTCAGTCATTGAGTATCTTCAAGGCTGAGATGGACTCTAGGGATATCAAGGAATATGGGGCTTGGGCAGGAAAGTATAACTGAGATCACCAATCAGCCATTGCAGGCTCAGGGGGCCTAATGGGGGCTACCCCAGCTCCTATTGCTTATGTGTTTGTTTCTCCGTGTGTACATGTATCTGTGTGTGTGTTTGTATTGTGTGTGTCTGTGTGTGTGTCTGTGCATGTGCATTTTTCAAAATTCATTCATGGGATGTGGGCTTCGCTACCTGGGCCAGCATTTATTGCCCATCCCTTACTGCCCTTGAGAAGGTGGTGGTGAGCTGCCTTCTTGAACCGCTGTAGTCCATGCAGTGCAGGTACACCCACAGTGCTGTTAGTAAGGGAGTTCCAGGATTTTGACCCAATGACAGTGAAGGAATGGTGATATATTTCCAAGTCAGGTTGGTGAGTAGCTTAGAGGGGAATTTCCAGGTGGTGGAGTTCCCATCTATCTGTTGCCTTTGTCCTTATAGATGGTAGTGGTTGTAGGTTCGGAAGGTGCTGTCTAAGAAGCCTTGGTGAACTCCTGCAGTGTATCTTGTGGATAGTACACACTGATGCTACTGTGCGTTGGTGGTGGAGGGAGTGAATGTGGATGTGGTGTCAGTCAAGCGAGCTTCTTTGTCCTGGATGATGTTGAGCTTCTTGAGTGTTGTGGGAGCTGCACTCATCCAGGCAAGTGGGGAGTATTCCATCATATTCCTGACTTGTACCTTGTAGATGTCTGTATATTACCAAAAAATGTCAATCTGTCTTCACAATTCCTTGGTGGGGCCTTGTTTGCTTTGGCATTGTTTATGGTGGTATAGCGGTATTGTCACTGGACTGGTAAGGTAATCCGGAGAACCAGGGTAATGCTCTGGGGACCTGGATTTGAATCCCACCACAGCAGAAGGTGCAGTTTGAATTCATCTGGAATTAAAAGTCTAATGATGACTGTGAAACCTTTGTCGATGGTCACAAAAACCCATCTGGTTCACTAATGTCCTTTAGGGAAGGAGATCTGCCATCCCCACCCGGTCTGGTCTACATGTGACTCCAGACCCACAGCAATGTGGTTGACTCTTAAAAATGCCCTCTGTATAAGGGCAATAAACGCTGGCCTAGCCAACAAAGTTCACACCCCACAAATGAATTTTTAAAAAACCTTGGAAGGTGTCCTTGCACTTTAAAACAGTTTTCTCTATCTCATTTCCAATTTCAGACATCAGATGACCTATGGTGGCCATCATTATTGTCTTTTAAAAAGGATCCCCTTTAAACAGTCCAGTATGTTTTTGGTTAGCTGGTGATATTACCGGCTGATATCACTCAAGTGATATCGAGTGACTTTACATTAGTCACAATTTTCCATCATTGTGGCACCGTGTAAGTGTGCGTGTGTGTATGTTTGTGTGCCCTGTGTATGTATGAATGTATGTGTTTGTATGTGTGTGTGTACGTGCATCTGTGCGTGTGTGTATACCTGTGTGTGTGTACCTATGTGTATATATATGTGTGTGTATATTTGTGTATGTGTGTGTGTACATATGTGTTTGTGTCTGCGTATGTGTGTGTCTGTATCTATGTGTGTGCGTATCTATGTGTTTGTGTGTGTGTGTGTGTTTATGTGTGTGTGTTTGTGTGTGTGTGTGTCTATGTGTGTGTGTGTGTGTGTGTGTGTTTATGTGTGTGTGTGTGTGTGTCTATGTGTGTGTTTGTGTGTGTGTGTGTCTATGTGTGTGTGTGTGTGTGTGTTTGTGTGTGTGTGTGTCTGTGTGTGTCTATGTGTGTGTGTGTATCTGTGTGTGTGTATCTGTGTGTGTGTGTATCTGTGTGTGTGTATCTGTGTGTGTGTATCTGTGTATGTGTGTATCTGTGTGTGTGTGTATCTGTGTGTTTGTGTGCGTGTGTGCAAAAGCAGGACAGTGGCACGAGATGATAATGCTCAGTTGGAGAGCCGGTGCAGACACGATGGACTGAATGGCCTCATTCTGTGCCATTAAGATTCAGTGATTCTGCAGGTTCTGGTGGGAAAAGGAACTTTTTATTAGCCGGCTGCAATGGCAGCTTCTCATGCCATATCATCCCAATCCCGCCTAATTATTCATGCATTCCCGGGAAACATGCCGTTTCGATGCTGAGCAGGCTCCGATTTGCTGCCATGCCACCACCTCGCCACTTCGTCACGCCGGACGCCACATTTAAAGTTCAGTCGCGCGCACACCTCTCAGTGCTTCCAGCCCAGGACTGCTGCACAGAAGACATGGCCCCGAAAGGCAAGAATACTGCTGTCCCCAGGTTTAGTGACGCGCCCCTCGAGCACCTTTTGTACACTGTGGAGGCTCACTGTGATGTCCTCTAACCCCACTCTGGCCACAGGAGGGGCAGCAACATTACCACTCAGGCTTGGGAGGCGATAGCAGTGATGGTCAGTGCCAATGATGCACAGAAGAGGTTGGCTATCCAATGCAGATAGAGGGTGAATGGTCTCATCCTTGCCGCCAGGATATGGCAACCATCTCATCACTCTAAACTCACAAACTCAAGCCCTTCACATTCACTGGCATCTCACTCACTGCCAGCTCAAGGGACATCACTGCTCAGTCTCTCACAAACACCCTCACATGTCCATCTGGCCTCCTCTGCTCTGGAGACTGCCTCCTCAGCCCTCATCATCTTGAGGCCACTTTCAATCAACAAGATCAAGTTGTGCCCCACACACACCCTTGGATACTCCCTTCCCCAGTACAGCCCTCGCCCTGCAGCCTCTTCCCTTGCCTGAGCCCACTTCTCCCCCTTCCCCAAACAAGCCCTAGCCCTGCAGCCATTGAAAAGTCATCCACATATGGCTGATGTGGTTAGTAGAGACCTGCCTGTGAGCCCCCTAAAAGTGATGTGTCTCTGTCTGTGAAGCCTGGCACTGATGACTGCCCGTGCTGCCCGAAACAAGATAGGCAAACAAAGCTTGAAGTCACGAGTGAAGTGCAGCCCCCAGGTGCCCGTCGCTTATGTACAGTTGTGAAACACATCGGCGTGATGTGCTTGGCTGATCCAGCGTGGTGTGGGGTTGGGAGTGGTTCCGGCGAGCTGGGCTTATAACAATATACAGATATCTTACAATGCAGTTCCCGACATCCGACAGCGGGAAACATGGCCCGCCATTGACGGGTGGAGCGGTGGGTTGCAAACTGGTTTCACAATGGCGGGAAACTGATTTTTGGCCTTCTCGCCGTCTTGTCCACTCACGCTGCCAAACACGCCCGTTGCCAATGGGCACAGAAAATTCCGCCCATCATCTCTACATCTACCCTCCCCTTTCATAACATTAAAGGCCTTGATCAGGTCTCCCTCTCTGTCATCTCTTTCCCAGAGAAATGAGCCCCAGCCTTGTTACTCTCCAGTGAGGACACAACTGAGCTCAGCTCTGCTGTTCCCGAGTCGCCAGTTGCTGCCTTCAGAAGAAGAGATGAGGAAATTGAGGCTGAGGGACGTCTGAAAGAAAGTCACATTATGAGTGTGTTTGACTGTGTTGCTGCTCTGCTTACTGTGCCAGAGTGTACACTGCATCAACACACGGGAATCTCCCAGTCTGAGCTGTGCTGCCTTAGGAGCTGGAGTGAAATCTCCTTTACAATTCTTAATGCATTGAGAACTGTTGTACTTTCCAGATTATTTATTCATGAGGAAACTCTGGCACCAGAGTGTGGAATATTTAATTTCCTTCTTTTCCTCCATCCCCTCCCGTGTCACACATCAGTTCCTAGTCGATGGGACTCATTGGGGAATTGTTCCTACCAGGCAAAGAAAGTGAAAATTCTGGCAATGTCTGGAAGTCCATTCAGTATGTGTGATGGGGAAAGACAAGTGAATGATGTTTTAAATGTGTATCCGTTGATCAGAACCCACAAGGTTTCTGGACCTGAATCACCTTTTCCATTTCAGATTTATTTCATTGTTGGTTTTATTTTTATAATCTCATTCTCGTCAGGTCTCTGCTGAGACACCAATGAATTCTGAAATGCAGCCTAGAAATGCAAGGAATGAAGCTCAGAACTGAGATGAAGCTGTCGTGTTCAAATAAGCGACCAGCAGCAAACTATCTCCTAAACTCCTCACTACTCACATTGACAATGTTGCTGACCCTTTTTACCCCACCCTTGGAAGGGGTTTTGCAAATTGTGGGCTGCCCGCCTGCCTGTTTTGCCAGTGCGACGAGGACGAAATCGCACGGGCGGCAAATGTAAAATCGGGTTCCATTGGGTTTTGAATGGCCTTAAGTGGCCTTTTAATTGATGGCGGGCGCAGCTCCGACAGCTGCGCGTGCCCGCCGACCTGGAGATTGCGCGTGCGCAGGATGACATCGGGACGCGTGGCGTAAAATTCTGCCCCTGATAAACAACGTGGTGGGTGTTTGAATCCCAGATATTGTAAAACCCTTTTGTGATGCATTAAACTGGGAACAGGATTTATTTTTACAGTGAGGCTCCAGTTCCAGCTTTTGCTCATTTTCTTATTTCTATCCCCACACAATCCCACAGAGCTGAGGAGGGTGGGTGTAATGTTTGATATTTCCAGAAGCTGTGACCTCCCTCTGTGGAAGTCCCAGTGTTTTCTGCTGTGGTCAGATTCTCATTTCCTCCCCTCAGGGCGGCCCTTTTTCATGTTGGAAAACAAATCAAAAACGGTCAAATTGAGGAGAGAATTTTCACCGATCCCCAGTGAGTCTCTCCCCCGATCCCCAGCGAGTCTCTCCCCTGATCCCCTGTGAGTCTCTCCCCCGATCCCCAGCGAGTCTCTCCCCCGATCCCCAGCGAGTCTCTCCCCTGATCCCCTGTGAGTCTCTCCCCCGATCCCCAGCGAGTCTCTCCCCCGATCCCCAGGGAGTCTCTCCCCCCGATCCCCTGTGAGTCTCTCCCCCGATCCCCAGCGAGTCTCTCCCCTGATCCCCAGTGAGTCTCTCCCCCCCGATCCCCAGCGAGTCTCTCCCCCGATCCCCAGCGAGTCTCTCCCCCGCTCCCCAGCGAGTCTCTCCCCCGATCCCCAGCGAGTCTCTCCCCCGATCCCCAGCGAGTCTCTCCCCCGATCCCCAGCGAGTCTCTCCCCCGATCCCCAGCGAGTCTCTCCCCCGATCCCCAGCGAGTCTCTCCCCCGATCCCCAGCGAGTCTCTCCCCCGATCCCCAGCGAGTCTCTCCCCCGATCCCCAGCGAGTCTCTCCCCCGATCCCCAGCGAGTTTCTCCCCCGATCCCGTCAGTTGCTCCCCCGATCCCCAGTGAGTCTCCTCCCTGATCCCCAGTGAGTCTCATCCCCAAAAATGCGGGCGGAGTGAGAGGGGCAGAGTGGGAAAGGGGAGGAGAGAGAGAGTGGGAAAGGGGAGTGTGGGAGAGAGAGAGTGGGAGAGGGCGACAGAGTGTGGGAGCCAGAGTGGGAAAGGGGGGAGATTGAAAGAGAGTGGGAAAGCGGGGAGAGTGAGAGAGACAGGGTGGGAAAGGGGGAGAGGGAGAGCGACAGAGTGGGAAAGGAGATAGTGAGAGAAACAGAATGGGAATTTTTCTAATTATTTTCACAAATGATTTTGTTACTCAAGGTTTATTTCTGTCAGAATATTTATTCAATTTTTGGGGGTTTTAACAGAGAAGGTTGATGAGGGTGATGATGTTGATGTGGTGTACATGGACTTCTAAAAGGCATTGGGACAGTGTCTGCAACAGACCTGTGAACAGGGTTATAGCTCATGGAATAAAAAGGAGAATAGCGATATGGACATGGGATTGGCCGAGAGACAGGAAATAGAGAGCAGTGGTTAATGGATGTTTTTTCGTTTGGAGGAAGGTTTCGTGGAGTTCCCCAGGGGTCAGTGTTGGGACCTTTGCTTTTCCTGCTTCATATTAATGACCTAGACTCTGGTGTACGGGACACAATTTGAATATTTATGGATGATACAAAACTTGGAATCATAGTGAACTGTGAGGAGGATAGTGGAGAACTTCAAAAGGACATAGGCGAGTTTGTGGAGCAGGTGGATAAATGGTGGATGATGTTCAATGTGGAGAAATATGAAGTGGTTCATTTTGGTAGGAAGAACATAAAGAGACAATATAAAATAAAGAATTCATCTCCAGATGGTGTTTAGGAGCAGAGGGAAAGAGGTGTATGTGCGCAATCACTGAAGGTGGCAGGACAGATTGAGAGAGCAGTATATAAAGCATACAGTATCCTGGGCTTTATTAATAAGGACATAGAGTACAAGAGCAAGGGGGGTTTTGTGGAATTTGTATAAGTCACTCGTTCGGTCTCAGCTGGAGTATTGCGTCCAGTTCTGGGTGCCGCACTTTAGGAAGGATATGAAGGCATTGGAAAGAGTGCAGAAAAGATTGATGAGAATGGTTCCAGGGATGAGGAACTTCAGTTAAGAAGATAGATTGGAGCAGTTTGGACTGTTTTCCTCAGAGAAAAGAAGGCTGAGAGGAGATTTGATAGAGTTATTCAAAATCATGAGAGATCTGGACAGAGTAGATAGGGAGCAACGGTTCCCACTCATGAAAGGATCGAGAATGAGGCAGCACAGATTTAAAGTACTTGGCAAAAGATGCAAAAGTGACATGAGAAAAAAGCTTTGTCACACAGAGAGTGATTAGGGTCTGGAATACACTGCCTGAGAGTGTGGTGGAGACATGTTCAATTGAGGCATTCAAAAAGGAATTTGACTGTGATTTGGAGAGAACGAATGTGCAGGGTTACGGGATGAAGGCTGGAGAATAGCACGAAGTGAATTCAGGGACCGGTGCAGACATGATGGGCTGAATGGGCTCCTCCTGTGCCTTAACAATTCTGTGATTCTGTGAAATTTTATTTATCTGCAATCTATTTATATGCCTCATTTCCCCTTTTCTGGGTGTAGTTTATGTTGCTGCTGGAATCAGGAAATGAAACTGAAAGTATTTCACTTCATACTGATCACCATTTTACATAGAGCACAGAGCAAGGTTATCAGTCCTTCGAGATGGAAGCTGATCTTTCCTGTGCTATTTGCCATGATCTGTATAAAGACCCTGTCTTAATCGACTGTGATCACAGCTTCTGTCGATCCTGTATAACCCGTTACTGGGAGAAAGCTGGCACTACCTCCTGTCCTGTTTGTCGAAAGGAGACTTCATCCATGGACCTCAGACCCAACCGCACCCTCTCCAATGTCGTGGAGACATTTGTAAGTAGTGATAAAGGTGGTGAAATTCAGCAGGAATGCAGCCGTCACAAGGAGAAGCTGAAAGTTTTCTGTAAAACTGACAATCAGCCCATTTGTGTCATTTGTCAAATTTCAAAAAGTCATCAAAACCATGAGGTGCTGCCAGTGGAAGAAGCGACTGAAGAGTTAAAGGTGAGGAGATACTGTGTAAAATAAGATACAGGAACAGATAACAGAATCCCACACAGGGAACATTAATAGATTCTGTTTGAGCATTTCTCAATATTTATTATTTAATTACTCAGTCTTTAGATGAACTGCCATTTGTATCTCTGCTGCAGAAACCAGGGTGAATGTAATTTTTTGTGGGTGTTTAACTTCCAAATCCGTGAGTCTGCCCTCACTCAACATTAATTTGTCCTTTTGAGACTTTAACCATTCAGGCAATAGGAGACAATCTGGTGATGTAACTCAGGAAATGTTTATTAAGTAACAAAAGTAATACTTAACAAGTTAGGCAATGACTTCACTGGCTCAGCATGGTTCTTGCTTCCTGATTCAGCTCAGGGCACAAGGTGACATGTGATCTTCTCTCTCTCTGTCAGTTGGTTCTGTGGTCTTCTCCCTCTCTCCCTCCCGGTCGGTCAGTTCTGTGGTCTTCTCCCTCTCTCCCTCCCTCCCCCCCTCCCTGTTGGTTCTGTGGTCTTCTCTCTCCCTCCCTCCCTGTTGGTTCTGTGGTCTTCTCCCTCTCTCCCTCCCGGTTGGTTCTGTGGTCTTCTCCCTCTCTCCCTCCCGGTTGGTTCTGTGGTCTTCTCCCTCTCTCCCTCCCGGTTGGTTCTGTGGTCTTCTCCCTCTCCCGGTTGGTTCTGTGGTCTTCTCCCTCTTTCCCTCCCGGTCGGTTCTGTGGTCTTCTCCCTCCCTCCCTCCCGGTTGGTTCTGTGGTCTTCTCCCTCTCTCCCTCCCAGTTGGTTCTGTGGTCTTCTCCCTCTTTCCCTCCCGGTTGGTTCTGTGGTCTTCTCCCTCTTTCCCTCCCGGTCGGTTCTGTGGTCTTCTCCCTCTCTCCCTCCTTCCCGGTCGGTTGTGTGGTCTTCTCCCTCTCTCCCTCCCGGTCGGTCAGTTCTGTGGTCTGCTCCCGGCTGGAAAGCAGTCTCTTGTCTTCAGTTTCTAATTCAATGCATGTCTGGTAGCTCAAAGCTGGTGCTTTTAAACTCTTTCTAAATCACAGCCCACATTCATGATCAATCATGCTTTTGAATTTTTATTGGCTCGGGCAGCAAATGATCACTCCCGATTGGTTTAAGTGGTGCATGATCAGTTTTTGATTTGTTTCTCACGTGTAACGGTCATCAATTGATGTCATTTCCTGTTGACTCCTGATTGGCCCTCCTATGTCTCAGTTACTCATGGGACAGTCCCTCTCATTGTAGCTTTTTCTCTTCTTTCATTAAATGTTATGACTTTCAACAGAGATAACAGGGGTCTTAAGTTAATTTCGGTGTCCGCTTGTTTGAGGTAGTAGAGGGTATGATGTCAGTAACACTCAGTGATTGGGCTCAGTGTGTCAGGTGCCTATTGATATGTAGGTGTCAATATCGTACGTCCCCTAGAACTCAGATTAAGACAGGTACTTATCAGTGTGTTTTGGTTGAGAGCAGAGCTTCGATGTTTTTGTTGTATCTACCAGTGCTTGGGACAAATTAATTAAAAATAGTAAAAGAGGACAGAGCAGTGCATAGCCTTTCAGAAATTACAAAGTTACAGAAATTACATAAAGCCCATAGAAAATACAAACAAAATTAGTGCACAAAACTGATTGGTGTGCTCAAGTTGAGGTATCAGGATACACATACAAGATGCAGCATAATACATTATATCTTCATAAGGAATTAAAGGCAAGAGAACAACATGGCGATAAAAACTGATTACAGAACTTAACTCTAAGCTTAACAGAACCAAAGATGGTTTCGTGTTGTGAAGGAAAGTGACTGCTTTTACCCTTCTTACAATACTACAAATTAAAAGGACTAGACTAATTATCAGGAATGAGGACTAACTGCTTAAAACCTTCACATGATAGGCTTTGGGATTTTAGGAAATATAAACTGGTAAGTTTTAATTGCTAGGGAGGATGATGGTCCCAGACCAGGACTGCTGAACCGTGATGTCTTTGAAGCATTGTCTTGGGCCCATGTGGTATTGCCCACTTGTCGAGTGTGGATGTGACTGCTAAGACCTAGTCACATGATGTACTAGTGTCCTGCATTGACTACAATTCATCAGCATATCATATTGGATTAATTGATTAATAAACTTGAATTACTTGATCATTAACTAAGCTAAACTACAAACTAATTGTAAATAATTATTAAACCTAAACTCTTTTACAACAGAGGATGAAAGATTCACTTTAGTCTAAAAGGAGTCTCACTTTACATCAACAACAAAAACCTATATTTATCTAGCACCTTTAATGTAATAAAACATCCTCAGGTCCTTCACAGGAGTGTTGTAAAGTAAAATTAGACACTGAGCCACATCGGGAGATATTAGGACGGATGGTGCAAAGCTTGGGCAAAGAGGTAGGTTTTCAGGAGTGTTTACCAGGCTGAGAGGTGAAGGGGGTTAGGGAGAAAATCCCAGAGCTCAGGACCTCTGCAGTTAAAGGTGCAGCCACTAATTGTGGAGTAATTAAAATCAGGGATGGTCAAGAGGCCAGAATTAAATGAGAGCAGATATCTCACAACATTGTGGGGCCGAAGGAGATTATAGACATAGCGGGGAGCGAGGCCATGGAGTGATTTTAAAGGATTTGTAAGATTTAAAGTTCTGGAGGCTCAGATTACCCAAAATAGAGAGTCGAGAACTCATCCGTGAATTTAAGGTAGTTTAAATTTATTAAGAAGGAACGGTTTAGATATGATGTGTAATCTAAATAGGCAGAAAATGCATAAGTAACAAGTGAGAACAGTTTATTGGTCCTGGATTGGACAAACAGCGGGGAACAGCAGGGGGATGCTGATCCCCATGGCTGATGGTGACAGTCTCCTCAGAATGGTTTACAGTCCTGGATTGGGCAAATGGAGGAATGAAGCTGATCTTCATAACTGGAAGGGGCAGTTTCTTCTGTTTTCTTCAGTCTTCTTTAGCTAGTCAAAATGTTAGGCCGAAGCCAGTATAGATCATTTTGAAAAGCTCTCCTTTGTCCAAAGTCTTCTTGGACTAACCAGGGTGATAGGCAGGAGCCAGCACTGGTCCACCTCGAGAGGCTCCCTTCTGTCCAAAGTGTTGTTTTTCCCTTTCAAGAATCCATTTATTTACCTCATTTCTGGCAAGTTTTTATGCCATTAATTTATTCATTTGTCCATTGGCAAGGGACAGGTATTCAAAGTAATCCCTCTTATTTCCATGAGAAGCCCAGGACCAGCAAACTATTCTGAGGAGGCTGCCACTATCAGCCATGGGGATTAGAATCACCCTGCTTCTCCCAGCTGTTGGTCCAATCCAGGACCAATAAACTCATTTCTTGCCAGGACATCCTGTTTAATCTTCAGACAGTTGGTTTATGTTTGAGTCATAAGATCACCTCCCATCCCTGCTATCAGGATTAATAATGGCTTGTTTCAGCTTGTGATAGAGACGTGCCCTTGGCAGAGGTAATGAGCGTCGCTGTTTTAGGATTTTATAAAGTTATTACACAATGTTTTATTACAGATGCAAACTTTAAAATCGAGGTGTTTTTTGCGGGAGCCAATGTAGGTCAACGAGCACCGGGATGATAGGTGAATGGGGCATGGTGTAAGAAGATGGGCAGCAGGGTTTTGAATGGCCTCAAGTTTATGGAGGGTAGAATGTGGGAGAGCAGCCAGGAATGCGTTGGAACATTCTGGAGGTAACAAAGGCATGAAGGTGCTTTTGTTCAAAATTCAAACCAGGTCGACTGTGATTGGTCAAGGCTTTGCCCTGGGGAGTGAACCAGGGAATGGCTGTTCCCCAAGCTTTTGTTTGGTTGTCAAAGGTGCAGCATGTGGGGCAGGCTCCATCTGCCTGCTAAGCACAGGGCCCTGTGTGTGAATATTTGTGGCTTCTAGCATGCATAAGTGAGCCACACTGAAAGACCGACTGATAATCTTAAATTGATTTTCAGTGTAATTCTTAGCACAATCAGGATTGGACAACACTTGCTAAATGTTGTGTTCTCAATACCCATTTGCTGGGACTAAAGAATACGGGTTGCACGCATGATTCAGGATGGCCGAGTTGGTACAGAAGAAAGAACAGATCAGCAGACCAATATTAGATGATGCACATACTGTTTATTTACACAAGAGACACAGCTGTTACACTTGTGTGCTTCTAACACAAAACCTAACTCAAGACTAACTACAGAGGTAGCCCAAGCTACACAGCTATTGGATGACAAGATCATGTGATCATCCTGTATACCATTCTTCTTAAAGGTATATTACACATCAAATTACCACACTAAACAATCAGAAATTCGCATCTGGGCAGTTAACTGTTCCATGCTGCATTCTGCATGGCAACGCCTCCACCAATCAGAGTCCACTTGCCAACCAATCAGCACTCTTCCCAGCAGTATAAATTGTTGTCCCCTTAATGTTGGCAATTTCTTGTGAATTGTCCTGATGAGGGCAAGATGAAAACCTTTGATAGGACTTTTCAACCAAACTGCTGAATGTGAAGCAATAGGTACCCCACAATAAGAGCCTTCAGATTTTTAATTTTAACTGTATGATGTTTAATTTTGGGTGTTTATTTTTGAAAAATGTACAAATTAATTGTTATTCTTTCATCAGGAGGAACTGCAAAATTTACTGAAGCCGATCCTGGACAAGAAGAAGGAATGTGATGCTGTAAAAAGTGATTATGAGAAAACATTAACCCACATTCAGGTACTTCTGATCTTATTTTGTTTGACATTCTGTACAGAATTATAGACGTCCAGAATTGTACTGTGCAGAATTCTGTCTCCATATTATAAAAAGGATAAAGAGGTAGTGGAGAAGGCGCAAAAGTATAATTACAAAGATGATACCAGAACTGAGAGGTTATACCTTTAGGGAAAGATTCAACCAGCTGGAAAAGAGAATCTGTGAGGTGACCTTAGAGAGTCCGTTAAAATTATGAAAGTTTTTGATAGTGTAGATGTTAAGAAGATGTTTCTGTTTGACAGGGAGTCCAAAACTTGGGGTTTTAAATTCAAGATCGTCACCAATAAACCAAATAGAGAAATTAGCAACTTGATCCTCAGTTAGAGCTTCCTCTTCTGAATAAATTATCGTCTGATCATCTATCATCTATTATATCTAAGGTATAATCAAGTAACTAGATTTCAGAACATTAGAGAATAACTTTCTCTGTTTAAAATAAATCATACATACATCTCAATAAATTATCTGGATGTGGATTAACTAGATTGGGAATATTTTTTCTGTATAATATTCTGATATGAACAGAACTGCTCAGGCTGAATAACCTTTTTAAAATCCTCATTTGATTTTTCAACCTCACTGATAATTTCCAAAGGACCAAGGTGTAAATACAGAGAAACAGATTACAGCCGAATTTGAAAAACTGCACCAGTTTCTCCGTGAGGAAGAGAGAATCGTGTTGGAAGATCTGAACCTGGAGAAAGAGAAAAAGAGTCAGGAGATGAAGGAGAGGATTGAGAAGATAACGGAGGAAATCTCATCGCTTTCAATCACTGTTCGGGATATTGAACAAGAGCTGAGTGAACAGGACAACATCAAGTTTTTAACGGTGCCTGTTTATTTATTTCTCTCTCCTTCACCTCTTTTTGAGACTGTCGTGAAGAATGAACAGGTTGTGTCATCAATATCTAGAATATAAAATTCACTGACCAGAATAATACCAATCACCTGTGACATTTTGTTTCCTCTGTCTCACACCCAAGGTCACTAACGGCTGCCTTTAACTTGGAAATTACTACATCTGGAACTTGTTTATATTCTGTATGGTTCAGGTTTTCAGGTTACACAGAGTGGTCTGAGACGCTATCTGTAGTATAACTGCAGACAAAGATTCAAAGACAAGTTTGATTAGCCCCAAGGCTGAACGTAAAACTAACATTGCAGATTTCCCCGTCTTTCTAGGATAGTCCGTGATTTCTATTGGACAACACTGGTACAGAGTCACAGAAACATTTGTCTCCAGGACACATACAAATTATTAAATGAAATCATTAAAGTAATTCTCTTTAAACAATTAATTAATTATTACTGAAAAGAGAAAATAATCTTTTCATCTGAAATTTTTTCACAAGTAACGTCTCTTTTCATCAATATTCAAGTTCTGTTCTACCAAGCAACTGTTTTGTTTATTCCTTCATGGCAAGTTGGCATTGCTGGCTAGGCCAGCATTTGTTGCCCATCCCTAATTGCCCTTGAAAAGGTGGTGGTGAGCTGCCTTCTTGAACAGCTGCAGTCCCTGTGGTGTATGTATACCCATAGTGCTGTTAAATTAATTCCAATAATTGGACATCCATCAGGATTTTACAATTGGATTGTACCTCTGAGTTGAGTTGTGCAGTAAGATCGAGTCATTTGTAATATTGTGGAGTAACTCACAGTCCAGTGAGGACAGGAAGAGGCAGTCCAATAACTTGCTATATTTATAATGTACTTTTCTGTGGAATCCAGTTTGTTTCTTTACTTTTTGTGATAAAATGTTCTCCAAACACAAACATTAATTATTGTTCTTGTTCCACAGAAAATTCAAGATCTACAGAAAAGGTAAAATTTACACCCTTGGTTTGATTTTTATTTCTAACATATTTCTCCCTCACCCTGGAATGATCCAACACTGACCTTTATCTCCTGTTTCAGAGTGAAGCGAACTCTCCCAGAGCCACAGAAGGTTTACCCTTTAATAAATGTGGGGAAGTACATTGGGTCACTGCAGTACAGAGTGTGGAAAAAGATGCTGACGGTGATTAATACAGGTGGGTGTGAGCTTCCTGACACCAGCTATTAAACAGCTCTCTCTGTTATTAGTTGAAGGGATCTGTCTCTTTATAATAAATATCTAATTGTATTGTAACTGACTAGATTTTACTTCAGTCAGTTTTCTGTTAAAATATATAATTGTCTGATCTGTTTCCATTTGATATTTTTTTGCTGAACAATTAGCCTGGCCCAGAATTCCCAATGGATGTATTTTCAGGACAGATCTGGGATCTGCTGAAATTCCATCTGTCCCGTTCCTGACGCTGTACCAAATCCTGGAGTCTTGGGGATTTCCATATTGTCCGTCGGTGCCAATTCTGTTTCCCACTCGATCAGTAGACTGGTCAGAAATGTAAGGGACAGGAGGGAGCTACATTTGAAAACTGAAAAATGCTGCTGCTTTTACTGGAGGCTGGTTTTCTGAAAGCCCACGATCAATCAGTGATCGATTACATTTGGGAATCAAACCTTTCAAATGTTCAATATTCCTCATGTTTTCAGTAACACTGAACATAAAATAAACATATTAAATGATAGGGGGAGTAAGTGGGCCAGTGGAATTTGTTTGTCTGGATTGTCCTACGATTTCCCTCTCACTGTGGGTGCTAAATGGAGTTAAATAGGCAGGAACTGTGACTGCCTTAACTCTGCCGGTTTATAATTCACCTCAACAAAGTGTCTTTTCCCTAATGTCCACAGAGAGTCCACTTCACCACAGTGTGGGTGGTCAGCCCGCCCACACAATTTTTTAATAATTATTCGTTCATGGGACGTGGGCATTGCTGGCTAGGCCAGCGTTTGTTGCCCTTGTTCAGAGAGTATTTTAAGAGTCAACCACATTGCTGTAAGTCTGGAGTCACATATAGGCCAGACCAGCTAAAATGTCCTTCCCTGTAGGACATTAGTGAACCAGATGGGCTTTCACAACAATCAACAACATCATTAGACTTTTTTTAATTCTACATTTTTTTATTGAACTCAAATTCCACCATCTGTTGTGGTGGGTTTGGAACCCAGGTCACCAGAACATTACACTGGGGCTCTGGATTTCCAGCCCAGTGACAATACCACTATTCGACCCCCAATTTAATCGTCAACCTCAACCATAGTTAATCCCGGCAGTATATGGGGGATCCCCACTCACCAGGATTGATGATCAAGAAGATGACACTTAGATTTCTCAGTGTCTCACCTCCGAGGAAGGTGCAGCCTCTCCTCCAGTGGATTTTAGGGAGATTTGTCCACTGATAGCTGGACTTTCACCTGGACAATATCGGCTGAACTTTACGGACCATTCGTGGGTGGACAAACAGGCAGGTGGACCTGTAAATTAGGGTGCTATGTCCTTGGTGACATACCCGCCACTGGTTCACCCATTCCCACAGAATCATAGAAATATAGAAACTAGGAGCAGGAGTAGGCCATTCGGCCCTTCGAAACTGCTTCACCATTCATTATGATCATGGCTAATCATCCAATTCAATAGCCTCCTCCTGCTTTCTCCCCATACCCTTTGATTCCTTTCGCCCCTAGAGCTACATCTAACTCCTTCTTGAAAGCATATAATGTTTTGGTCTCAACTACTTTCTGTGGTAATGAATTCGACAGGCTCACCACTCTCTGGGTGAAGAAATTTCTCCTCATTTCAGTCTTAAATGTCTACCCCGTATCCTCAGACTGTGACCCCTGACTCTGGACTCCCCCACCATCGGGAACATCCTTACTGCATCTACCCTGTCTAGTCCTGTTAGAATTTTCTAGGTTTCTATGAGATCTCCCCTCATTCTTCTGAACTCCAGCGAATATGATCCTAATCAACTCAATCTCTCCTCATATGTCAGTCCTGCCATCCCAGAAATCAGTCAGGTAAACCTTCACTGCACTCCATCTATAGCAAGTATATCTTTCCTCAGATAAGGAGACCAAAACTGCACACAATATTCCAGGTGTGGTCTCACCAAGGCCCTGTACAATTACAGCAAGGCATCCCTGTTCCTGTACTCAAATCCTCTGGCAATGAAGGCCAACATACCATTTGCCTTCTTTCCCGCCTGCTGCACCTGCATGCTTAGCTTCAGCGACTGGTGTACAATGACACCCAGGTCTCGTTGCACATTCCACTCTCTCAATTTATAGCCATTCACATAATCATCTGCCTTCCTGTTTTTGCTACCAAAATGGATAACCTCACATTTATCCACATTATACTGCATCTACCATGCATTTGCCCACTCACTCAGCTTGTCCAAATCACACTGAAGCATCTCTGCATCCTTCTCACAGCTCACCCTCCCACCCAGCTTTGTGTCATCCGCAAAGTTGGAGATATTACATTTAATTCCCTCCTCTAAATCATTAATATATATTGTGAATAACTGGAGTCCCAGCACTGTTCCCTGCGGTACCCCACTAGTCACTGCCTGCCATTCGGCAAAAGACCCGTTTATTCCTACTCTTTGTTTCCTCTCTGGCAACTAGTTTTCTATCCATCTCAATACACTAACCCCAATCCCATGCGCTTTAATTTTACACACCAATAACTTATGTGGAACTTTGTGGAAATCCTTCTGAAAATCTAAATAAACCACATCCACTGGCTCCCCCTCATCAACTTTACTAGTTACATCCTCGAAAAATTCCAGTACATTTGTCAAGCATGAGTTCCCTTTCATAAATCCATGCTGACTCTGTCCGATTCTGCCACTGTTTTCCACATTCCAGCTATTAAATCTTTTATAATGCACTCTAGAATTTTCGCCGCTACCGACATCAGGCTGACTGGTCTATAATTCCCTGTTTTCTCTCTGCTTCCCTTTTTAAATAGTGGGGTTACATTAGCTACCCTCCAATCTGTAGGAACTGTTCCAGAGTCTTTGAATCTCGGAAGATGACCACCAATGCATCCACTATTTCTAGGGCCACTTCCTTAAGTACTCTGGGATGTTGATTATCAGGCCCTGGCGATTTATCGGCCTTCAATCCCATCAATTTCCCCAGCACCATTTCCCTACTAATACTGATTTCTTTCAGTTCCGCCCTCTCACTAAACCCTGTGTTCCCCAACATTTCTGGTATGTTATTTGTGTCCTCCTTTGTGAAGACAGAACCAAAGTATGTATTTAGTTGGTCAGCCATTTCTTTGTTCCCATTGTAAATTCCCCTGTTTCTGACTGCAAGGGACCTACATTTGTCTTCACCAATCCTTTTCTCTTCACATACCTATAGAAACATTTACAGTCAGTTTTTATGTTCCCTGCAAGCTTACTCTTGTACTCTATTTTCCCCTTCTTAATCAATCCCTTGGTCCTCCTTTGCTGAATTCTAAAGTGCTCCCAATCCTCAAGTCTGTTGTTTTTTCTGGTCAATTTGTATGCCTCTTCCTTGCATCCAATATTGTCTCTAATTTCCCTTGTAAGCCATGGTTTGGCCACCTTTCCTGTTTTACTTTTGCGCCAGACAGGAAGAAACAATTGTTGCAGTTCACCCATGCGCTCTTTGAATGTTTGCCATTGCCTATCAACCGTCATCCCTTTAAGTAACGTTTCCCAATCCATCATGGCCAACTCGCACCTCATACCATCATAGTTTTCTTTATTAAGATTCAGGACCCAAGTCTCAGAATCAACTACGTCACTCTCCATCTTGATGAAGAATTCTGTCATATTATGGTCGCTCAACCCCAAGGGGCCTCGCACAACTAGATTGCCAATTATTCCTTTCTCATTACACAATACCCAGTCTCACCCCACCTCATAATTTTAGGCTAGCAGGGGAGTTGTCAGGTGGTCACCTGACATTGGCTGAATTGAGGCGAGTTGACTCAGCAGCAGTGTGATTGCCCCTGAAATTTACATGAGGGTGTGTGGATCCCACCCTCAGCATAAAATACAGCCCTATTACTGTTCGTGGCAGTCACGTTACTGCTGTCCTGAATTTCTCTGCACCTGGATCCTTCCAGGAAACAGGGAGGCATTGGCATTGTCATTGGACTAGTATTCCAGATGCCCAGGGTAATGCTCCAGGGGCCTGGGTCCGAATCCCACCACAGCAGATGGTGAAATTTGAATTCAATTAAAATCTGGAATTATAAGTCTAATGTTGACCATGAAAGTATTGTCGATTGTTGTAAAAACCCATCTGGTTTATGAATGTCCATTACGGAAAGAAATCTGTCGTCCTCACCTGGCCTGCCCTACATGTGACTCCAGACCCACAGCAATCTGGTTGCCTCTTACAATGTCCTCTGAAATAGTCTAGCAAGCTTCTCGGTTGTATCAAACCGTTAAAAACAAGTCAATAAGGAATGAAACTGGATGGACTACCTGGCAATGACCTAGGCACCGGAAACAACAAAGGCAAACTCAGCCCTGTCAACCCTGCAAGTCCTCCTTTCTAAAAATTGCCAACATTGGGAGAGCTGTCTCACAGACTAGTCAAGCAACAGCCTGACATAGTCATACTCACAGAATCATAGCCTACAGGCAATGTCCCAGACAGCACCATCACCATCCCTGGATATGTCCCCTCCCACCAGCAGCATGGGTGGCGTCACAGTGGTATACAGTCAGGAGGGAGTTGCCCTGGGAGTCCACAACATTGACGATGGATCCCATGAAATCTCGTGGAACGATGTCAAATATGGGCAAGGAAACCTCCTGCTGATGCCACTTAGCGAGCCCCTGTCAGCTGATGAATCAGTACTGCTCTATGTTGAACATCACTTGGAGGAAGCTCTGAGCGTGACAAAGGCTCAGAATGCACTCGGGGTGGAGACTTCAATGTCCATCACCAAGAGTGGCTCGGGAGCACCACCACTGACCAAGCTGGCCGAGTCCTAAAGGACATAGCTGATAGACTGGGTCTGCGGCAGGTGGTGAGGGAACCAACAAGAGGGAAAAACATGCTTGACTTTATCCTCACCAACATGCCTGCTACAGATGCATCTGTCCATGACAGTAATGGTAGCAGTGACCACTACACAGTCATTGTGGAGGCAAAGGCCCGCCTTCACTTTGAGGATACCCTCCATCATGTTGTGGTGTTTCGAACAGATCTAGCAACTCAAGACTGGGAAACCATGAGGCGCATGATCAGCAGCAGAATTGTACTCAACCACAGTCTGTAACCTCATGGCCCAGCGTATCCCCCCCTCTCCAATTACCACCAAGTCATGGGATCAACCCTGGTTCAATGAAGAGTGCAGGAGGGCATGCCAGGAGCAGCACCAGGCATAGCTAAAAATGAGGTGCCAACCTGCTGAAGCTACAACACAGGACTACTTGCATGCCAAACAGCATAAGCAGCAAGTGATAGACAGAGCTAAGCGATTCCAGAACCAATGGATCAGATCTAAGCTCTGCAGTCCTGCAACATCCAGTTGTGAATGATGGTGGACAATTAAACAACCCACTGGAGGAGGAGGCTCCACAAAATTTACATCCTCAATGATGGGGGACCCCAGCACATCAGTGAAAAAGATAAGGCTGTAGCATTTGCAACAATCTTCAGTGCGGAGTGGATGATCTATCTCAGCCTTCTCCGGAGGAACCCAGCATCAGAGATGCCAGTCTTCAGCCAATTTGGTTCACTCCATGTGATATCAAGAAATGGCTGAAGACACTGGACAGTGCAAAGGCTATGGGCCCTGACAATATTCCGGCAATAATACTGACTGGTGCTTCAGAACTTGCTGCCCGCCTAGCCAAGCTGTTGAAGTACAGCTAAGACACTGGCATCTGCCCGGCAATATGGAAAATTGCCCTTTACATAAAAAGCAGGACAAATCCAATCCACCCAATTACCACTCCATTAGTCTACTCTTGATCATCAGTAAAGTAATGGAAGGGATTGTCAACAGTGCTGTCACGCAGGACTTGCTTAGCAATAACCTGCTCACTGATGCTCAGCTTGGGTTCCGCCATGTTCACTCAGCTCTTGACCTCATTTCAGCCTTGGTTCAAACATGGACAAAAGAGCTGAACTTGTAAGGTGAGGTGAGAGTGACTGCCCTTGACACCAAGGCAGCATTTCACCGAGTGTGGCATCAAGGAGCCCTTGTAAAACTGGAGTGAATGGGAATCAGGAGGAAAGCTCTCCAGTGGTTTGAGTCATACCTAGCACAAAGGAAGATGGTCATGTTGTTGGAGGTCAGTCATTTCAGCTCCAGGACTTCACTGCAGGAGTTCCTCAGAGCAGTGTCCTAGGTCCAACCATCTTCCACTGCTTCATTAATGACCTTCCGTCTGTCATAACATCAGAAGTGGGGATGTTCACTGATCATTGCACAATGTTCATCTTCTTAGGCAGTCCCCGGGGTCGAGGATGAATTGTTTCCTCACTAAAAATGAGTTCTCAGGTGACTGAACAGTCCAATGTGTGACCTACAGGATCTGTCACAGGTAGGGCAGAGGGTGGCAGGGTGTAGGGTGGGTGGAGTGGTAGGGGTACAGTGGGTGGGGTGCCCGGGTTGCCATGCGCTCCTTTCGCTGTCAATGTTTGGCTTCAGATAGCCCTTGGCGATGAGGTTCAACGTGTTCAGCACCTTCCCGGATGTTTCCCTCCACCTCATGCAGTCTTGATCTGGGGACTCACAGATGTTGGTGGGGTGTTGCACTTTTTCAAAGAGCCTTTGTTGGTTTCCTTGAAGTGTTTCCTCTGCCCTCCTGGGGCTCACTCGCCCTATTGAGCACTTGTTTCAGGAGTCTCGTGTCAGGCATGCGGACGATGTGGCCCGTATAGCGGAGCTTTGACAAGGATAGTTCCTCTTGAGGATGAGTCCAGAACTAGGGGGCACTGTTTTAAAATTAGGTGTTGCTCTTTTAGGACAGAGATGAGGAGAATTTGTTTCTCTCTGAAGGTTGTAGGAATTTGGAACTCTGCCTCAGAAGGTGGTGGAGGCGGGGTCACTGAATATTTTGAAGGCAGAGGTAGAGAGATTCTTGTTAGGCAAGGGGACCAGCGGTTCTCGGGGGTAGACGGGAATGTGGAATTTGAAGCACAAGCAGATCAGCCATGATCGTATTGAATGGCGGAGTAGCCTCGAGGGGCTGAATGGTCTACTCCCGTTCCCATTTCTTATGCTGTTATGTCCGTCATGCTCCCTCTCCCTATGTTGTGCCCCTTCTTCCGCTCTGCTTGTCGTGGCCACCTGTCACCCTCTCTAACTCCCTCTCTCTCTGCTCGTCACTCTCTGTCTCTCTCTGTCTCTCACTGCCAGTCACGTGCTCTCTCTGCCTGGCACATTCTCTCGCTCCCTCTTTCTCTCTTATTTTCTCACACTCTCCCTCTCACTGCCGATTATGCCCCCTCTTTCTCTCTCTCCCCCTCTCTGTGCACGTGACACACACACTCTCTCTCTGTCAGTCATGATCTCACCTCTCTCTGCCTGTCAATTTTCCTCTCTCTCTCACTCACTGTAAGTTATGCTCACTGCTCTTTGTTTGAATGTCACCTTCCCCTCTTTCAAAGAAGTATAACTATTTACAATACATGCTCATGTTTAGTCCCCATTACACAAGTGCATAGAACTGATGAATCTGTGAGTCTCTAAAGCGTAAAGATAATCAGCTGGTACTCCCAGATCTAGCAATGGTAACCTCGTCTGGAGGTTTCTTTAATTGCTCACAGTGATCTGTGGGATTGTCATTCTTGGATGTTGTTCCTGGTTGTATTTGGGATCTTGTCCTGGATGCAATAGGACTGTACGGTGGTCGAGGAGCTGGAATGGATCTGATTTGTCTCCGGTTATGCTTCACTGTTGCACCTTTGTGTATAATGACTTCATAGGACCTTGATTCTGAACAAATCCTTGTGACCTCAGCTGGTTGCCTGTGGGATCCTGGATGCAAACTCATTGACCCAACTGAAAATTTCACAATTCTGTACCTGAATTTTTATTGTGCACATTAGTCACCTTATCTTGTAGTTTTAAAATTTGCTCTCTAGTTTCTGAGGAACTCGAGTGGGTAAGAGTTGGTAAGTTGGTATGTACTGGTCTGCCAAGCATGTGCCCTGCTGGTGATGGAATAGTTGCGTTTAAGGTGTTGTCTGAGATGTAACATTGCAATGTGTAGATCATGCTTGGTCTGTCTACATTTGAGATTAGGGATGTCACTGCATGAATTATTTGTTCAGCTAGGCTGTTCGATCTAGAGTAATGAGGAGAAGAAGTAGTGTGATTGATATTCCATTTCTCATACATATCCCAAAATGGCTTACCAATAAATTGCAGACTGTTATCCATAATAATATGTCTAGGCACACCAAATAAACTGAAAATAGCCCTTAAGAGTGCACGTGGCAGTTATGCTCGACATATTGTGCAATTGTCGAATAATTGGGTATTTGTAAAGTAGTCGACCATGACGATGAAGAACGTGCCATGGACATGAAAGAGGTAGAATCTGACTTTGGGCCAAGGATGCGTAAGAACTTTATGTGGAATCAATGGTGCTTTGTGTTGATTGACATGTGCTCTTGACATGTCTTGTACTCCTTGATGATGACTTCAATGTCATTGTTCATACCCGGCCAATAGACTGACCCTCTTACGAGTCTTCTCGTCTGATCTATGCCCATGTGTGAGTGCTGAAGTTGTTGAAGAGTATCGATATCGTCAGAGAGCCGCTGCTCAGGAATCTGCACCTCCACCATTTTCGGTGGCTGGCGGAGAGGAGGGCGGTGGCTGCCGGGGTGACCAGGACAGTGGATGTGTCGGATGGCGGAGGAGTGGGCTGGATGCTTCTGCAGGATTTGGCACATAGTGCATCGGTATGTATCTGGCTCACAGCCAATGTCATTCAAGACCTTAGGATGGTCATGCCCAGCCCTGATGTCATTCTGGGTCTCGAGATGGTGCAGGTGTGCGGTGGCCTTCCTTCAGAGCGTACCCCTGTTTGGACAGAATTCCACATTCGCCCCAAATCTCAAACCCTCCCTCTGGAGCTGGAGCCCTGCAACCTGAGTCGCCTCGTGGAAATGCCCTCTGTGTCCTTTAGCATGGTGCGAAGGGGGTTCCTGTATGGGCTGCTGCTGCACACTCTTCACTGCCTTTCCCTCAGCCACCACCCGGACACGCCCTGGCATACCTTGTTGCCCTTCAGTGGGGGGGCTCTCTACATGGAAGTCCTCCTCCTTTCCATCAGGGACCTGGGGTGGAGGGTGTTGCAGGCAGCAGTCCCATACAACCGTAGCATGTGTCGGTTCACGGACTCCCAAGATGTCTGCATCTTTTCCGGCCTTGTGGAGTCCGTGGACCACACTTATCTAGATTGTTATAAGCTGCACCCCCTTTTTAGTTACTTGAAGAACCTTTTGCCTCTGTTTTGTTTGAACTTCAGTCCCACGCTCCTGATCTGCGGGCACCCAATGAGGAGGGAGACGGGGAGGGAGGAGCATCTCCTCGTGAACCTGCTCCTGGGCCCGGCCAAGTTGGCCTTTATCAGGCCCAGGCAGTGGATGATCCAGGGGGTCATCAGGCCCGACTGTCTCCCCGTCTTCTGTGCCTATGGTTGCGGCCGGGAGTCCCTGGAGACGGAGCACGCAGTCCCCGCTGGCACCGCCGAGGCCTTCCGTTCTCGGTGGGCACCGTGGGCACTGGGGTGTTTTATTGATCACTTTGATCACATTTTGGATTAATGTTTGTAAGTTTGCTTCAAATTTTGTCTTTTGTTTTTGCAGTTTCCCTTTAAGGGGCTGCCTTTTCATTTGTCCCTTGGTTAATTTAGTTTATTTGGTTTTGACTCGAAAGAGTTACAAAATGTAATTAAATCCACACACAGACAGACCTAACTATTTACCCCCATAAACCTACTTTACAATAAACCAGAAAAATATTGTGAAAATTATGACACCTCATGACATCCACTATGGCCCTGGTGCTGCTGTGACTCTCATTGTATCTCCTTTCTGTGTCAGGTCTGGGCACCCTCACAGGCATCATTAGAGATCTTTTCAGTGAATAGCTCTTAATGTCTAGAATCCGTCCCTCTAACGCATCCGGGCTGGTGAAGAGGTCTGGAATCTGAGAGTTCCTGAGGATGTATGAGTCGTGTCTGCTGCCCAGGTACCTGGCACACACCTGCATGACCTGCTGAATATGGTCACACACCAGCTGGACATTGATCGAGTGGAAGCCCTTTCTGTTTCTGAAGGTGCATGGCTGTCCAGCAGGAGACTTAGTGGCTACGTGCGTGCAGTCAGTGGCTCCCTGCACCCGGGGGAAAACTGCAATCGCTGCAAATCCTCAGCCTTATCCATTTGGCCCTGGACATCCTGCGTGAAGGGGATGTAATTCTCAGCCCTTTGGAATATTGTATCTGTGAACACCTTGATGCAGTGGTGTGCAGCAGGCTGTGTTATCCCACTGAGATCTCCACAGGCTGCCTGGAATGTGTCTGTTGTGAAGAAGTAAAGCTCCACTGTTACCTTCAATGTGACAGGCACCAGGTGATTGGGTGAGATCTCCCCTGTCAGCATCTCACATAGTGATGTCACAGTGACTCCTGAAAGTCACTGAGTCTCAGTCAGTTGCAGGTAGCTGAATCTCTGCCTGTATATTCTTGGGACAGAATAAGTTCATTTGTGCCTCCGCTGAGGGTTTCTGGGTTCCTTCTGCCCATTGGGGTCTGGCATTACTCTGCCTCCTTCCTGAGGAACCACAGCATCCTGAGCGTCCCTGTGCTCCCTTCTTCCTCTCACCTTTCTCATCCTGCTTCTCCTGTTAATCGTTCTCTCCTCCTCACTGGAGGATGTCTCTCCAACTGAGACCACAATGCCATCTGTCTCCGAGACTTTTCACCCCTGGGTAACAAACAGGAAAATAATCAATCGAAAGAACCCTCTGAACCAGAGGAGAGTCCTCCTGATGAAACAGTATCCAAAAGGTTCCTCTGCTCAGTCACACGAGCAGTCTCTGCTGTCAATGAAGTGTTAATTGCAAAGCTGAGACTCTGATGTGAGCTGCAGTTTTAAAACCCGCCCAAACAAGCTCGCCTATGAAAAAAACAAAATCCTCACCGGTCGTGATTCTCACCCTGAAGGGGTATTATTATCTTTTGACCGTATTATTGCAGTGAGATGGGTAGTTAAATAGCTCTATTGCCTTTTAAATTGATATTTAAATATCGCGGGCAGGTTCCTGACTTTTTGACCCGCCCGCGTACTCTATTATCAGCAACCGGCGTGATGATGTCATAAACGCGCCCGACATCATCATGTCCCATAATACTCTCCGTGAAGCTGGGTACGCTTCTGATCTCAGAGCGGATTATTCAGCTTTTCATACCTGTTTGCTTTCATAGTCCTGCTCTTTCAATCCATGAACAATACCTTACAACGTGAACTAATTAAATTAGACAATTCAATATAATCCAAATGGACAGGCCGGATTTTCAAATTGGAAGCAGGAACCTGACATCCGGATGAAATGGATCTACTTATCCACTCTATCTAGACCTCTCCTAATTTTACACACTTCAAATAGGTCTCCCCTCAGCCTCTTCTGTTCCATAGAAAACAACCCCAGCTTATCCAATCTTTCCTCATAACTAAAATTTCCTCTGTATCCTCCATAGTGCAATCACATCTTTCCGAGAGTGCAGTGAGCAGAACTGCAGGCAGTACTCCAGATGTGACCTAACTAGTGTTTTATACAGTTCCAGTATAACCTCACGGTGAAAGTCATAAGATGATTGGCTGGTGAGTATTGCTGCTTAGGGACTGAGTTTAAAAAATGTTAAAAATATTACCTATTAATAACAAATTAGTAGCTGGTGAGTTTTATCTTCTATTTTTAAGTAAGGTTTATTCCCACTAGTAAGGCATATTAAGTATTAGTAGGGTTTATCAATATTAGTAAAGCTTATTAATACTAGTAAGGTTTATTAGTATCGGTAAATCTTTATTAGCAAATTCCGAGTGTGAGATTTTCCACGTGCACAGAATCGAATTGAGATGAGCACATGGGCAGAATGAACCTGAGAGGCTCGACTGGGGATGCAGCCAGAAGTGTGGCCTGGTGAAATATGTTGCTTTGTTGAGTCTGGAGCCTGAAGCAGTGGATTATCTGTGAATGTACATGTCTGGGTTTGGAGTGTAGTGTGGTCCCATATGTGACAGGGATATAAGATGGTCAAGAAGGTATACGGGATCCTTGCTTTCATTGGCTGGGGTATAGAATATAAGAGCTGTGAGGTTTTAGTGGAGCTGTAAAAAAAACTGTTTTCACAGTTTGCTTTCATTTTGAAGCCCTGTAACCATTTTCTGTCCTAAATCACTATTTTGTGGGTGAAGCATAGAGTTAAACCAGGAGAGAAGAAACAAAGCTGAACAGCAATGCCATTGCAGTCAAGCAGCAACCAATGATCATCTAAGGCAGTTGCCACTTAAAGTGCTGCAACCTGGAGATAAACTAAGTTCAAAAGCTGTAAAAGAAAACCCAAATAGCTGTTACAACTTTCAGATAGCATTAAAAATCCTGAAAAAAGCAAAAAGATGACCACAAAACTTCTAACACTCAACTGGAAGGCAAGTGATCTCCTATCTGAGTTGACTTTGTTCTGATAACGCATCAAGCTGTGTTTTCTGGACTTCAATATTTCTGAACGTGATAAACAACATTGAAATGAAAATTGCTGTCGGGAATGAAGGCCTCCACAGACTGAACATGTCAAGTCCGTCAGATGGCCACCTTAAAAATCTGAATAAAATATGGTCTAACACTCGAAGATCAATTACAACTGAAGCTCAACTTCAGAATACACCTTCTGGAATTCATGTCCTTTAGTGAACAACCGACAGAGACCATTGATCAGTAGCTGTCGATACAAGGGGTGTGATTGTGAATTCACGGCAGCAGAGCTAGCCGACAGAATAATCGAGCTTGTTATAGCATCTACTCCAATAGAAGTGTTCCAAAAAGACCTCTTGGACCAGCCCAAAGTCTACACTATAGAAGTGACTACAAAGCAGATACAAGTATGAAACCAGACTATTGGGTAGAAAAAGTCTACAGGCTATGCCGAATTTATCCACCATTGGCACCATTGCCAATACAGGTTAGACTAGTAAGCAATGCAGGAGATACAATCTCATACATACACCCAGAAATTGCCCAGCTTTTAATGCTGTATTCAATGTATGTGGCATCAGAGGACATTGGAAGTGCGAGTGCTGAAAGCAAAGTCCAAAAGAAGTGGTTCAATGTCATGAGAAACCACAAACAGAGGCCGGACAGATGCAGCATTCCAACAAACCAAGGGTGTGCACTAAACAGCATCAAGAGAAGATCCACGACATGTCTGGCCAAGCTACCAGATCAGGTAAGAATGACCAGACCACCAACAGTGAATAAAACAAAAAACTACTGCGGATGCTGGAAATCCAAAACAAAAACAGAATTACCTGGAAAAACTCAGCAGGTCTGGCAGCATCGGTGGAGAAGAAAAGAGTCGACGTTTCGAGTCCACATGACCCTTCAACAGAACTGAGTATAGTTAGGAGAGGGGTGAAATATAAGCTGGTTTAAGGTGGGGGGGCGGGGGGAGAGAGAAGTTGAGGGTGGGGTGGTTGTAGGGACAAGCAAGCAGTGATACGAGCAGATAATCAAAAGATGTCACAGACAAAAGGATCAAAGAGGTGTTGAAGGTGGTGATATTATCTAAGAAAAGTGCTAATTAAGAATGGATGGCAGGACACTCAACGTACAGCTCTAGTGGGGGTGGGGTGGAAAGACTGACAAGGTATTAGTTGTAGATTTAAAAATAATGGAAATAGGTGGGAAAAGAAAAATCTATATAAATTATTGAAAAAAAAACAAAAGGGAGGGGGAAGAAACGGGGTGGGGATGGGGGGAGGGAGTTTAAGATCTAAAGTTGTTGAATTCAATATTCAGCCCGGAAGGCTGTAAAGTGCCTAGTCGGAAGATGAGGTGCTGTTCCTCCAGTTTGCGTTGGGCTTCACTGGAACAATGCAGCAAGCCAAGGACAGACATGTGGGCAAGAGAGCAGGGTGGAGTGTTAAAATGGCAAGCGACAGGGAGGTTTGGGTCTTTCTTGCGGACAGACCGCAGGTGTTCTGCAAAGCGGTCACCCAGTTTGCGTTTGGTCTCTCCAGTGTAGAGGAGACCGCATTGGGAGCAATGAATGCAGTAGACTAAGTTAGGGGAAATGCAAGTGAAATGCTGCTTCACTTGAAAGGAGTGTTTGGGCCCTTGGACGGTAAGGAGAGAGGAAGTGATGGGGCAGGTGTTGCATCTTCTGCGTGGGCATGGGGAGGTGCCATAGGTGGGGGTTGAGGAGTAGGGGGTGATGGAGGAGTGGACCAGGGTGTCCCGGAGGGAATGATCCCTACGGAATGCCGCCGAGGGGGTGAAGGGATGATGTGTTCGGTGGTGGCATCATGCTGGAGTTGGTGGAAATAACAGTGAAAGTGAACAGACAATCAGCCTGGTGAACAACAAAGAATATATTGGCACAGTGATACCAACAGAAGCCTTTGCCAACATCCAGATTAATATGCCCATAGCTGAAGGGGCAGCATAACCCACGTGCAAAACTGGATACCAGTACAAGTGTAAACATCATTCCATTTCACACACTGAAATTTATGTACCCACAGAAATGGCAAGTGATGATTCAACCAACCAACGCCAAACTCACTGCGTACAATGACCGGGAGATTCCATCCCTGGGATCTATTACACTCAAATGTCACTTCAACAACTCACTCTGATTACCCCAGATATTTTACATTGTGGACACCACGGGTCCAGTGGTTGCAGGCCGACCGGCGGGCAAGGACCTGTCCTTGGTCACCATCCATAGTAACATCAAGACAAAGATGAGGAAGACAGAGCCCAGGGAGAACCATTGAAAACCCGGTGCTTACATTGGGAGAATATCACCAAACTCTGCAATGCACATCATCGGCCAGCAGGCTGAACGGCACAATTTGAGCTGAATTTAATTTTTTATTATTCATTCATGGGATGTGGGAGTCACTGGCTAGGTCAGCATTTATTGTCCATCCCCAGTTGCGCTTCAGAAGGTGGTGGTGATCTGCCTCTTTGAAACGCTGCAGTCCATGTAGTGTAGGTACACCCACAGTGCTGTTAAGGAGGGAGTCCTAGGATTTTTGGAAAATTATGAACATATTTGCACTTCTTTACCTATCACTGGTTCCTCCTGTTTTATCTGTACACAAACCACTGGATTTTCCTGTGCCTGAAACTCAGAACCCACCGTACTCTTAATTCCAGAACTTTTCTGCACCCCTATAATTCCAACAGATTTCCCCAGCAATTTCCAGTGGACTGAGTTCATGTGTCTAACTTTATTACAATGAAAACATCTCAATTTTCGAATGTCACTTCTACCCTCAGCACCTTCCTTTGTATTCTTAGAAAAAACATCCTGGCAATTTCCACCTACTCTTTCTCACCCCTGACTACAAACCTTCTTTTCACCTTCCCACTTTCTATCCTTTTCCAATTTGAAAGGGTGACGAAAAAAAGGTTTAGCTTTCTGAACTAACTCACAATCATCAGCTATCTCTGCTGCTTGCCTGACAGATTCAACCCTCTGTTCCACCACATGAGTTCTCACTACCGAAGGAATTGAATCTTTAAATTCTTCCAAAATAATTACCTCTCTAAGAGCTGCATATGTTGTCTCTATCTTTAATGCCTGTATTTACCAGTCAAAATTACTTTGTTTTACTTTTTCAAGCTCAATATAAGTTTGCCCCGGCTGTTTTCTCATATTCCTAAATTTCTGCCTATCTGCCTCAGGAACCAACTCGTCTGCACACAAAATAGCCTTTTTTTATCACATCATAATTCATTGACATTTCTTCTGACAGCAAAGCATAAACCTCATGTTCTCTACCCACCTACCTGGATTGTAACAACAATGTCCAGTTTTCCTGTGGCCATTTCATCTCTTTAGCTATCTTCTCAAATGAAATAAAGAATGTTTCAACATATCTTTCCTCAAACTTTGGAAGAACTTGTACAAATTTAAACATCTCCCTACTGGGTTTTAAATTAAAGGTTTTTACATCATCAGAACTTTCCTCAGAATATGAGGTCTCTTTTTTAACTTCCAGCCTTTGAAGCTGGTATACCCTTTCTCTTTCCTTCTCACTTTCCCTTGCCTCTCTTTCTTTATCCTTCTCTCTTGCCTGGAATTCCAGTTCTAGCTTCCTTTCTTTCTCCTGTCTTTCTGCTTTCTCACTTTGAAATGCCCTTTCCTTTTCTGCTACCTCTCGCTCAATTTTTCTAGTTCCTTTGTTTGTTCGAGTTCAAACTTATTCATTTCTAACTGAAGTCTCGCTACCTCCAGCTGTGACTCACTAGTGCCAGGTATCACTTCCAACTTCAAATGTTGTGTTATACCTTCAATTATATCTGCTTTATTAACCCCTGCAGGTAACCCCAATTGTAATGTATCCACCAATTCCAGTAACTTAGCTTTAGTTACCTTTTATAAACAGGCCAAAGTTATAATTTCAACTCCCAAACAAGTCTGAGCAACTGCCAAAGCCATATTGCAGCCTCACCACTACAAAAGGCCTCAGCCAAACTTCTCAATTCAAAGTGCTTCTCCTACTCGTAACCTTAAGTTCACCAACTCCAAACAAATCAAGGAATTTCAAATATATCCCACAAAGAGCGCCCAAGAATGTTATGACACAGCCGACGGTAAATGCTGAGCTGTTCAAATCCCAGAGGGAAACTTGAAACAACTGTCACAATTCATTTTCAATTTGTATACATTTTGAGGTGCCTGCCTTGAATTCAGTAGTAATAAGACCACCAAATCTAATAGGTTTTTTACAAAACTGGAGTGAACATTTATTAATAGAGAAATGATCTTTAATACATACACAGATCTACAAATTACTACTATGATAATTCCAAATCCCCTACTCAATCTAACTCCCAGTTACACTTTCGTCAAGGCAACAGAAAGACACATAGATTTTAAAAGACCCAGGCAAAGAATCATGATACCCTGAACAAGTCGCATTCGGAGCGCATTCTCTTCACTTTAGTCCCTGAAGACAGCAGCTTGAGGCATAGATGCTGAAGGCTTTTTCACATACTTAGAACATTTTTAAAATGCCATCCCTTACAAAACAGTCTTCTCTTCTTTATACATATCTTCCTCTTTGAATGCAAATACCCATTGTTTCACACTGTCTTTGGACTTTATCTCCCTAATAATAAAACCCTCTCATAGCACTAAGTTTTTCCAGTAATCTTCAGGAAAAATAAACACACTGTTTCTAAACTTCACCTGACGAGGTGACATATTTCACCCCTCCTTTGAAAACAATCTAGTCTGGTTTATTTCAAAATGCAAAGGTTCCCCTGACACCTATCTTTCTAAACTTCCCCATGGTTATCCAAATAACATTTCAAAGCTGACCTCCCTTCTTAGATCAAAGCACCCAGACTAATTCAATTAAGTCTCATACACACACAGACACATATAGACACACAGAAACATCCCACTATTAGTCTATTTTACAATAAATTCCAATAACATTATAAGAATTATTACATCATCTTAACAGTTATTCGCTACAGGATTCCTAGCCTCTGACCTGCTCTTGTAGCCACTGTATTTATATGGCAAGTCCAGTTCAATTTCTGGTCAATGGTAACCCCCAGGATGTTAGAAGTGGGGGATTCAGTGATGGTATTGCCATTGAATGTCAAGGGGCGATGGTTTGATTCTTTTCTGTTGGAGATGGTCATTGCCTGACACTTGTGTGGCGTGAATGTTACTTGCCACTTGTCAGCCCAAGCCTGGATGTTGTCCAGGTCTTACTGCATTTGAACATGAACTGCTTCAGTATCTAAGGAGTCGTGAATGGTGCTGAACATTGTGAAATCATATATACCTATTCCAACCGTGCACACTTCATCATACTGCAGAACCAATACAGAATTACTATTCAGTGAACAAGCGCAGACAAATCTCCCAAGTCATCACTTGTCAGTACTCCCAAGAGATGTGACGTATTACATGAAAAACAAGGGAATGGGCACTACACAAAGGAAAACCAATTTTGGTGGATTTCTGCAATGTTTGTGCACAGAGGCTTTTAAATATGTTGATAGTATCTTATTGAAATTTATATAATCCTGAGGATCTTATTGAAACATATAAGTTTCTTAGGGTACTTGATAGGGTGGATACCAGGAGGATATTTCCTCTTGTGGGGGAGACTAGAATTAGGGGACAATGTTTGAAAATAAGAGGTCTCCCATTGAAAACGGAGACAAGGGGATTTTATTTCTCTCTCAGATGGTCATTAGTCTATATTCTCTTCACTAGAGAGCAGTAGAGGCTGGGTCATTGAACTTATTAAATGCTGAGTTTGATAGAATTTTTGACACACAAGTGAGTCTAGGGTTATGGGGCTGCAGACAGGAAAGTAGAGTTGAGGCCACAATCGGTTCAGCTATGATGTTATCAAATGGGAGAGCAGGCTCGAGGATCTGCCTGGCCTACTCCTGCTCCTTGATCCTGTGTTCCTATGTCAACTCAATCCAAATTATGGCCCTTCTATTCCCTTATACCTAGTGTACACTATGTACAGAATTAATGAGCCATATAGTAACAATGACCTGTGTGGAAGTGCTATAAAAACACCCATTCACAAATCGTCTTTTGAAAAAAACACTGTTGTTCCTACAACCCTGTAAAAGTGTCAATCAGACAGACCATTAAAGTATCAAACACAGCAGCTTCAACACCTCTTAATGTTGTGAAAATAAACAGAGACATCAACAAAGCTGATCACAGACAGAAAATGTATTATAACTACTGAAAGGTGTCAATCAAGCAAAGGCAAGCCTTCTCTCCAGGTGTCAAAACAGAACCTCACTGAGATAATCCTTTAATGAGTCTGGACTCTCAGCCACTTAGGCTATAAAAACAGTAATACGTTTTCAAAAGACAATTTGTGAATAGCTTTTTATTTCTGAGCAGTTCCACGAGTGCCATTGTTACTTTCTGGCTCATTGGTTCTATACATTGTGTACACTGGGTTAATGGGCATGGAAGGGCCATGAGTTCACATGGAGGCTATAAGGGATGATGGGATGGATGGAGGGAATGGGTTGGCACTGGGTTGGAATGGAGGGGGGAATGGTAGGTGCATGAAAAGGGCGTGGGGGGTGCATAGGTAAGACCTTTTGACCTTAGCTTTCAAAAGGTTCCTAAATCCGGACTATGTGTCACAACTCCTCTGTGAGGCCATGAACCATGAGTCATGGAGAAGCTGGTCCGACTCAACAAAAATTCGGGAGGGCTATGATTCACCTGACCCCACAATGGAGCTGGCAAGGTCGAGAGTGCAGAGTGTGGGCTTGCTCCTCACAACCTTATCCTGTGTCAGCAAAAATTGGGGTGTGGGGGTTTGCGGTGGGGGGCTGGTGTGGGGGTGCGGGGGGTTGCGGTGGGGGTGGGGTACGGTGGGGGGTTGGTGTGGGGGTGTGGTGTGTTGCGATGGTGGGTTGGTGGGGGTGTGGGGGTTGCGATGGGGGATGCGGTGGGGGTGTGGGGGGTTGCGGTGGGGGTGGGGGTGGGGTGGGGTACGGTGGGGGTTGGTGTGGGGGTGTGGTGTGTTGCGATGGTGGGTTGGTGGGGGTGGGGGGGTTGCGATGGGGGATGCGGTGGGGGTGGGGGGTGCGGGGGGTTGCGGTGAGGGTGGGGTACGGTGGGGGGTTGGTGTGGGGGTGTGGTGTGTTGCGATGGTGGGTTGGTGGGGGTGGGGGGGTGCGGTGGGTGGGTTGGTGGGGGCGTGGGAATGACCTGAATCGGGGGCGGAATCCCTGAATCAGATCCCACCTGCCATTTTTAAATGGAGTTGTTATGATTGTGTGAAAATCCATGCCAACATTTCAGGTCAATCACCTTTTATCAGAACTGGGAAAGTTTAATGTTATTATTGTGATGCCCAGAATTTTGAAATAATCAGACTTGTAGACACAGATACAAGAGCTTTTCATCAAGTTTATTTTTCCAGATTTCCATGTGCTGTGGAATAATACATTGTGCTTTTCGGTACATTGACCAGAGTGTAACAGTGAGTAATGGGGCATTCTAGATATACATGTATACATGCACATCACAATATAGGTCCAACCCTTTTTGAATAATATAAAAATATAACAACCCTCTTTCTTTAAAATATAATGCCTCAACTTATCAATATAACTGTTCCAAACATTAAATTTTTTATACTATGTCCAAACTAAGGACAATTAACTATCGAATTTTGTAATTAAACTGACACCTTAAGAGTCTGTTATAGCTTATTTTCTTTTCTCAGAAACATAATTGACGGTATCACTAAGGTGGTGGGATGTTGTGCCTCCATCTCGTGACTTTGGGAGTTATCGTTCTCCGTGATGAGTCGGTGATGTGTGTGCTGCTCCTGGTGTTGTCGGAGTTGTGCTTAATGTTGCTGCTGTTGTGTCATTTGCTGGTGATGTTGTTGATGTTGCACTGCTTGTTGGTGATGTTGTTGATGTTGCACTGCTTGTTGGTGATGTTGTCTCACTGCTTAGTGATGTTGCTGTTATTGATGACCTTTTCTGCTTTTCCAGCCTAGGTGTAGGTTGATTATGGAACCTTTCCCTCTTCATTTGGTTACTGGTTTCAGTCTCGGTGATGTAAGACTTTGGAGTCTCAGCTTCACCAACAACTTTTGCTGGTTACAGGTTTTCAGGATTGTATCCTGTACATGTACAGATTATCCTCTCAGTAACTCAGACAAGGATTTAGCATCCTGTCGGAAGTGTTGACCTCCTCCTACCTCTTCATCAGTGAGTTGTTGTCTACTTCCTCCTGGTCAGTTGCTTGGTAAAGTTCCCTTGTATTTTCTGCCATTGAATAGCTCTGCGGGTGATTTAATGTCAGCCTCGAGCAGTGTAGCTCGGAGTGACAATAAGGTAAGGTTTGGGTCCTCCTCTGTCTCTTGGCATTTCATGAGGGTTCTCTTGACCGCCTGGACGTGTCCTTCTATAAACCCATGTTCCCCTTAGGTAATGTGGTGATGAGGTGAATTGGGTTCACTTATCACAGATTACTCTTTCAGGAATCCCTTGCTCAGTAAACAGAAACCATACTGCTGAGGTGGTTGTTGTCACTCTCAAATCTTTCCCCTTTCAGAGAAAAGCAACTTTGAATAGTAGCCTGGTACCATGAGACACCATTAGGAACATAGGAGCAGGAGTAGGCCATTCGGCCCCTCGAGCCTGCTCTGCCATTTAACTAGATCATGGCTGATCTTTTGCCTCAAGGCCATCTCCCCGCACTCTCCCCATATCCCCTAATGTCATTGGTTTCTAGAAATCTATCAACCTCTGCTTTGAACAGAATGACTGAGCCTCCACAGCCCTCTGGGATAGAGAATTCATTCTTGATTGTGTGTGAATAAATCAGCTCCTCCCGTTTGCCATGGTCTGAGTGATATTTCAGTCATTCTGCTGTGCATTTCTAAACCTCTGGCATTCACTGCATGTCGAACCATTCTTTCGATGTCTTTGTAGATTTATATCTAGTACACAGCTGAACTGCCTCTGAGCTTACACTTCACCATTCCCATGTGGCCTTCCTCTATCTTTCTGCATTGTTTTGGATGCGATGATTCTGGATCTGGCCTGCAGAACACTATCTTCTCGTGAGATGTCATCACCAATAGTCCAATACTGCTGTATTGCTGACTGCGATTGCTGAACCCATTAGGCCATCCACTGGATTGCTAGCTGAGAGAGCATACGTAACAATTCATCTTTGCTGGTCTCATCTCTAAGTGATGGGACTTTACACCTCAAAATTTTATCTCATGTTTCGCATGTGGTGACAAATGAGATAATGCATCTCCGAGCACCATTTCACTTGCTGGCTAGTATATCAGAGTGAAATCACTACTCTGAATCCTCAAGAGTAACCTCTGCAGCCTTGCCGCTGCTGTGCACAGATTTTTCTTGCAGATCTGCTCGAGTGAACAATAATCATTCTCCACAATGAACTTTCTCCCAGAAAGCTGTGGATTGAACTTCTCAATCCATACATGACTGCCAAGAGCAGATCTGGTTCCAGCCGTGTTAGAACTTTTAATGCAAATGCTATCACTTTTCCCTCTTGTACCCGGGATGCTCCCAGTCCTTATGCACCTACTTGCAGAGTGACAGGTTGTCGTATGACAGACTTGTCTCCTTGAATCACATTACTTCTTTGAGCTTGTTGAAGCTCCTCTCATGTGACTCTGGCCACGGGTGCTCAGTATCTTCTCTAATCAGCTCCCGTAGGTTTGCTTTGTGTTTTGACATGTGAGGTATGAAAGAGCTCATGTCCTGAATCAAGCCAAGGAAACGTCTCAACTCTTTGTTGTCTCTTTGAACTTCCATCTCAGAGATGGCTGTGACTTTCTCAGGACACGATTTGACTTTAAAATAAAAGCAAAATACTGCAGAAGCTGGAAATCTGAAACAAGAACAAAAATTGCTGGAAAAACTCAGCTGGTCTGACAGCATCTGTGGAGAGAAAGACAGAGTTAACGTTTCGAGTCCGCATGATTCTTCTTCTGAACGAAAGAGAAGTAGAAATGTGGTGAAATATATACTGTTTAAGGGGGTTAAGCTGGATAGAAGGCCAGTGATAGGTGGAGGCAAAGGAGAGATTGCAAAAGATGTCATAAACAAAAGGCTGAAGGGATGTTGATGGTGGTGGTCCTGGCTGAAGGAGGACATTTTCCAGTGGATGTACTACCTTCAACCCTCAGTGATGCCTCCATCATCTCATGGTTTACTAAGTAAGCTGCAACTCTTCACATCTGCTCAACCCAGGAAAGCAGGACCACCTGTTTCAGCAACGCAGAACACGCAGTTAATGGCTTTCCCTTTGTGTGTCCCTCTGATTTGGGACATTCCAAGCTGTCGAATCTCAGTCCACCAGATGCTGTCAGTTTGACATTGCTGATTCAGAGCATCTTTCTTTAGGTAACCATTTTCTTTCAAATTTTCAGGAAAGATCTTCTGATATAGTCTGAGCAGGATGATGTTACTCTGTGCTTCAATATCAAGCTTCAGCTTCAGATTTATGTTTACTTCATGTCAATTTACACTCTTGTTTAAACTTATCAAATGCCTCCACAACATCATCGGCCTCCCATTTCATCCTGAGTTAGAGCTGTGTATTCATGGTTGTGGCAGCAATCATTTCGTTTTCGTGCAGTTCACTCAGTTTTTTTTCTCTTTCTATACTAATATGAGATGATTTTTCTCAAACTAATTCAGCATTTATTTCATTTATATGGTTTGGTGTTTACTCACAAACACCTGCTGCCACCATGTTACGTCTTATGGTTCCCAGAAGTCCAAAATAATTAGAATTTTAGATACAAATATCGGAGCTGAGATGCAGTGCATTTCTCCAGATCTCTCCATGTGCTGTGAAATGATACATTATTACTTTGGTACACTAACCATCATGCAATAGTCAGTTATGTGGCATTCTGGATATATGTGTATACCTACATGTCAAAATATAGTTCCTAAATCATTTTGGAATATATATAACGACCTTGTAGTCTATAATATGGAATAAGGGGGAATAATTTCCAATATCTCCTTTATTTATCCTTTCTCTCCCTTAAACCAATTTTCAATTTCTGATGTTTGCCACTTAGCCTCATTTGGAAAAAATAGTCAGTAAGACATGTCTTTAATTGGATGTCTACCAAAAGCAATAGTAGTTTCCTTTTAAAGAAAAGTTCCTCTAATAAAATTTCAGCAGTGTTTTCTGGTCCCGTTGCCTTTCCATTCAAAACAGAAAATGTTTCCTATTCATTTGTCTGAGCAGTTTTAACCTCTGTTGTGGGACTTTTAAACCTATTTTTTCTCAGGTGGGGGTTTCAGGTGGGGTTCAGTTATTGCCGGGCAGACCCCTTTCTGACCCTCTGTCTGACTCTCCTTCACTCGGATGTGTGACCAAGAGTCACAGTGACTAGCTCCACCTGCTGGGCACTCATAGTATTGGGCAGGGATATTGCTCATTCAACCTCCCTTTGTGGATCATTAATCCAGCATTCAGTTTTTCTTTTCATTTTTTTCCCCCTTTTTTCATGTCAAAGACTACAAGGTCATTGTTATACAAATATTATTCCAAAATTATTTAGGGGTTATATTTGACATGTAGGTATGCACTTATATCCAGAATGCCACATCACTGACGATTGCATGGCAGTTAATGTACCAAAGTAATAATGTGTCATTCCACAAACAGAAACTAGAGCCATCAACATAAATATCTCATCCCTCAGTGTGGATTCCTGCCTTGAATCCTCCCTCAGTTTCCCAAACCCCCTGTATGGTACAAGTATGGGGTTCTCCCAGATAGTTGAGATTAGCTATGAGTTTAGGGTCATCCATTCTGTTTACCTTAATGTTTTTCCCACTTCGCAAGAAAGTCCATCTGGTTATTCTGGCACTAGATCCTGTTCCTTCTTTCATTTTTCTGTCTAACAACAGTCGGATTGGGTTGTGCTGGGTCAGTAATGGATGCCGGTGAAAATGGTAAAATGTTTCGCTGCCCAACAGGTCACTAACAGATGTCCCTCACAGAGGGAAAACCCCTTTTCCACGTCTGCTAGGACTTTGGACACATCGGCTACTGGTCACAAGTGACCGTTTGTTTCCTGCAGAAGGACTTCACTGAAACTGACGTCGGTGGCTGCAGCTTCCAGATAAAAGTCCTTGTCGGGGTCCACAGGTCCCAGAGCTGGGCCAGTCTGCAAGCCCATTTTCAGTTTAATGAAAGCCTTTTCACATTTGTCATCCCAGTCCCAATGCTCCCTGTTCCACTAGGGAGGCTACAGCCTTTTCCAGGTCTTTCCCCACTTCCTTAGGGAAAGTGTATTGTTTCTATGGTTGGGACATGGGGTCTCCCTCTATCCTGACTTCTCCCCCAGTCACTCATCCACAATCATGTTTGTGAACAGTGGAGACTTCCCTATTTTCTTCTACTACAGTCCTATACATTTCCCGTGTCTGAGTTCTCAGAGTTTTTAAATAATAGGATCCTATTGATGTCATTTCCCATGTCTCACCGTGACGTGGGGGAATAACCAACACCTCGTCCGCTATCCATTCCACCCCACAAACAGTTATTTACCACGAGAGGCAACTTCCAATCTGAACCTAAAACTCCCATCCCAGGCTGGTCCCATCTCACTAAAACACACGTCCACTTTGTTGGGGTCCCACCCTTAACATTTAAGGGTTTGGATATCGCTCCAGCCACTGTGTCACCTGTAAATCTTCCCAATACAATGGATTCTCCTGTAGATCATAGGAGAGGGTGAATCTACCACCGTGCTGGATACTCCAGTGTCTACTACCTTTCTTTCCCTCCACTATAATATCTACACATTGTCTATCATACTCATCATACCTGAGTGGACAAGGATAATCAGGCTGGGTGCAGCCCCTTCCTGCTGAATTTCCCGGGACACCCTCTCCCTGGGCGACATGGACCTGACCCTGGGGAGTGTTTTCGTGCTGACACCATTTCATTGATGGTTGGAATTTCTGTAAACTAGGGGTGTGTGGGTCGAGTCTCTCTTGACTCCGAGTCCCCTGACTCTGGCGCGTGCCCAACGGATGAAAAATTCAGGCCCATGGTCCAAGTGTCCATCTCGTGTGGCTGCTTGTTCCTGTACCACCCTGATGTCACGCTCTCGCTGCCCCTTCTCACTCGACCTCATTCTGCCAGTTGAGCTCCCTCCCTCTCTCTCTCTCTCTCTCTCTCTCTCTCTGCCTATCATGGATTTGTTTTGCAAGTTGCATTCACTCTCTCATTCTCTCTGTTCTTCCCCTTCTCTCTCTCAAGAAATAAGGAGGGAGATGATTAAATATGAGGGTAAACTAGCCAGTAATATAAAAGAAGATTGCAATAGTTTTTTTTAGATATATAAAGGGTAAGATGGAGGCAAAAGGGGACATTGGGCCACTGGAAAATGACACTGGAGAAGTAGTAGTGGGGAACAAAGAAATGGCGGAGGAACTGAATAGGTACTTTGCGTCAGTCTTCAGTGGAAGAAATGAGTGACATCCCCAATGTTTAAGAGAGTCGGGGGGCAGAGGTGAGTATGGTGGCCATTACCAAGGAGAAGGTGCTAGGAAAACTGAAAGGTCTGAAGGTGGATAAATCACCTGGACCAGATGGATTACACCCCAGAGTTCTGAAGGAGATAGCTGAAGAGATAGTGGAGGCGTTAGTGGTGATCTTTCAGGAATCACTGGAGTCAGGGAGGGTCCCAGAGGACTGGAAAATCACTAATGTAACCCCCCTGTTTAAGAAGGGAGTGAGGCAAAAGATGGGAAATTACAGGCCGATTAGCCTGACCTCGGTCGTTGGTAAGATTTTAGAGTCCATTATTAAGGATGAGATTTCAGAATACTTGGAAGTGCATGGTAAAATCGGGCAAAGTCAGCATGGTTTCATCAAGGGGAGGTCATGCCTGACAAATCTGTTAGAATTCTTTGAGGAGATAACGAGTAGGTTAGACAAAGGAGAGCCAATGGATGTTATCTACTTGGACTTCCAGAAGGCCTTTGACAAGGTGCTGCACAGGAGGCTGCTCAGTAAGATAAGAGCCCATGGTGTTAGAGGCAAGGTACTAACATGGATAGAAGATCGGCTGTCTGGCAGGAGGCAGAGAGTGGGGATAAGGGGGTCCTTCTCAGGATGGCGGCTGGTGACTAGTGGAGTTCCGCAGGGGTCAGTGTTGGGACCACAACTTTTCACTTTATACATTAATGATCTAGATGAAAGGAACTGAGGGCATCCTGGCTATGTTTGCAGATGATACAAAGATAGGTGGAGGGACAGGTAGTATTGAGGAGGCGGGGAGGCTGCAGAAGGATTTGGACAGGTTAGGAGAATGGGCAAAGAAGTGGCAGATGGAATACAACGTGGAGAAGTGTGAGGTCATGCACTTTGGTAGGAAGAATAGAGGCATAGACAATTTTCTAAATGGGGAGAGAATTCAGAAATCTGGAGTGCAAAGGGACTTGGGAGTCCTACTCCAGGACTCTCTTAAGGTTAACTTGCAGGTTGAGTCGGTAGTTAGGAAGGCAAATGCAATGTTGGCATTTATTTCGAGAGGACTTGAATATAAAAGCAGGGATGTGCTGCTGAGGCTTTATAAGGCACTGGTCAGACCACATTTAGAATATTGTGAGCAATTTTGGGCCCCGTATCTCAGGAAGGATGTGCTGGCCCTGGAGAGGGTCCAGAGGAGGTTCATGAGAACGATCCCAGGAATGAAAGGCTTAACATATGAGGAACGTTTGAGGACTCTGGGTCTATACTCGATGGAGTTTAGAAAGTTGAGGGGGGATCTGATTGAAACTTACAGAATACTGAAAGGCCTCGATAGAGTGGACGTGGGAAGATGTTTCCATTAGTAGGAGAGACTAGGACCCGAGGACACAGCCTCAGAGTAAAGGGAAGACCTTTTAGAACAGAGATGAGGAGAAACTTCTTTAGCCAGAGAGTGGTGAATCTATGGAATTCATTGCCACAGAAGGCTGTGGAGGCCAGGTCATTGAGTGTATTTAAGACCGAGGTTCTTGATTGGTAAGGGGATCAAAGGTTACGGGGAGAAGGCGGGAGAATGGGGTTGAGAAACTTATCAGCCATGATTGAATGGCGGAGCAGCCTCGATGGGCCGAATGGCCTAATTTCTGCTCCTATGTCTTATGGTCTTACGGTCTCTCTGCCTGTTGTGATTTTGTTCTGTCAGTCGTACGTTCGCTTTCTCTGCCTATCGTACGCTCTCCCGCTGCCTGTTGCACACACTCGTGCTCTCTCTCTCTCAGCCTTGGAGATGGTTCAAATGAGATTTACTAGGTTTTTACCTGGAATAAGCGGGTTGTCTTAGGAGGAAAGTTTGGACAGGCTGGGCTTGTTTCCACTGGAGTTTAGAAGGGTGAAGGGTGATTTGATTGAAGTATACAAGTTCCTGACCAGTCTTGGCAAGGTGGACGTGAAAAGGATATTTCCCTTGTGGGTGAGTCCAAAACTAGGGATCACTGTTTTAAAATTGGCGATCGCCATTTTAGGACAGAGATGAGGAGAATTTTTTCCTGTCAGAGGATTGTGCGACTTTGTAACTCTCTGCCTCAGAAGGCAGTGGATGCAGGGTCATTGAATATTTATAAGGCAGAGGTAGATGGATCCTTGTTAGGCAAGGGAATCAGAGGTTACCAGGGGTAGATGGGAATGTGGAATTCGAAACACAAGCAGATCAGCCATGATCTTATTGAATGGCGGAGCAGGCTGGAGGGGCCGAATGGTCTACTCCTGTTCCTATTTCTTATGTTCTTATGTCTGTCATGCTCTCACTCTCTCAGTTGTGCCCCTTCTCTCGCTCTGCCTGTCGCGACCTCGTTCCGCCTGTCATTCTCTCTATCTCCCTCTCTCTTTGTTTGTCTCTCTCTCTCACTGTCAGTCATACCCTCTCTCTGTCTGGCACATTTCTCTCCTTTATTTTTCTCACCCTCTCCCTCTCTTTCTCTCTCTGCCTTCATGAACTAATTCTGCCCTTCCCACCCTTAATCTCTCTGCCAGTCACTCTATAACCCTCTCCCTCTCTCTCTCTGTGCATGTCATACACACTCTATCTCTTGTCAGTCATGATCTCACCTCTCTCTCTCTCTCTGCCCACCACATGCTCTCTCAATCTCTGCCTGTAACACTCTCCCTCCCTCTACCTGTCACGTTGTCTCTCCCACTCACTGCCTGTCACATTATCTCTCTCACTCACTTTAAGTCACAGTCTCTGCTCTCTGTTTGTATGTCACCTTCCCTTAATCTTGCTGCCACCTGTCTTACCACTGCTGATCACCATGTCGTGTTATTAGAATGATATAATACCTTGGGCTTATTTACTCTACAAGAGACAAGGCACCAATTTCTTATCGGTGATTGGGTAAACACGTTGTGGGTCAATCATTAAGACTAGGCACATGGTTCTACATAGGTATAAAGCTTGAAGGCATCAGAGCTGTGTGTGTGTGCTCTGCTCAAAGCAAAATGAACCAAGACTGGATCACGTGACATACTTACCTTCTAGTGATATCACTTAAAGGCATATTATAATCAGTGCTCTCTCTGTGTCATTCATGCTCTCTCATCTCCCTCTCACATGCTCTCTCTCCCTCCTCACCTGTCCCTCTCACTCTATCACAATCTCGTTCTGCCTATCACACTCTTCCCCCTCTGTTAATCTCTCACTTTCATTTTATTTATTCTTTCATGGGATGTGGGCATCACTGGTAAGGCCAGCATCTATTACCCATCCCTAATTTCTCTTGATTTGAGTGACTTGCTCAGCCATTTCAGAGGGCAGTTAAGAGTCAACCACATTGCTGTGGGTCTGGAGTCACAGGTAGGCCAGACCAGGTAAGGATGGCAGATTTCTTTCCCCTAAACAACATTAGTGAACCAGGTGGGTTTTTACAACAATGGTTTCAAAGTCATTATTACTGAGAACAGCTTTTAGTTTTAGATTTTATTAATTGAATTTAAACTCTACCAGCTGCTATGGTGAGATTTGAACCCATGTCCCCAGAGCATGAGCCTGGGCCACTAGATTACTGCTCCAGTGACATTACCACTACGCCACCATCTCGGTCATGCCCCTTGCCCTCTCTGCCTGTTATGACCTAATTCTGCCTGTTGTACACTCTCTTGCTTTCTGCCTGTCACTCCCCCTTCCTTTCTCTCTCTCTCTGCTGCGTTCCCTCTTGCTCTCTGCCTGTCGTGGCCTTGTTCCGTCTGTTGCACTGTCTCTGCCAGTCATGCCCCTTCTCTCTCTTTCTCTGACTGGCATATCCTTGTTCCATCTGTTGCTCTCTCTCTCTCTCTCTCACACACACCATCAGTCATGCCCTCTTGCTCTCTCTCTCTCAGATGCGCCCTCCCTCTCTGCCTGTCTCTGTCTCTTTCCGGTCCTATCTCTTTCTGTCTCACTTCCCTTCTCCCACACTTCTCTCCCTCTTTCTCTACCCCTCTCTCTCCCTCCTTTGCCTCGCTCTTTCTTGCTTCTCCCTTTCCCCTTCTCTCTTCCTCTCTCCTTCTATCTGCCTGTGTCTCTCTCTTTCTCTCCCCCTCTGCCTGTCCCTCTCTTCCCTCCTTTCTCCCAGTCTGACTCTCCCTGCTTGTCTCCCTCTCTCTTTCACACTTTCTTCCCCTCTCCACCTGTCTCTCCCCATCTCTTTCTGCCTCTCTCTCTTCCTCCCTCTGCCTGTCTCTCTCTCTCTCCCACTCTCTTCCCCTCTCACCGTCTCTCTCTGCTCTTTGTTCCTCTCATTCTCTCTCTCTTCCTATCTTTTTCTCTCTTTCTGCCTGCCTTTCTCTCACTCTGCCTCTCTCAATCTGTCTCCCCATTTCTTCCTCTGTCCCCTTCTGTCTTTCTGCCTGCTTGTCTTTCTCTCTGTCTCTCTTCCCCTCTCTCTCTCCCTGCCTGCCTGTCTTTCTCTCTCTCTGCCTGTCTCTCTTCCCCTCTCTCTCTCCCTGCCTGGCTGTCTTTCTCTCTCCCCGTCTCGCTCTGTCTCTCTGCCTCTTTCTCTCTGCCTGTCTCTCCCCACTTTCTCTCTTTCTCTGCCCGTCTTTCCCTCTCTCTCTCTGCCTGTTTCTCTCTCTCCCTCTTTTCCATGCGTTCTTGTTGTCTTTTGGTTTCCAGATGTTGTTAATAATCACACTTTATATTTGTAAAGATAAAAAACTGTGTTTAATTTTGCCACCCTGTCTGATTCAAAAGAAGAAGCAGATTGAACTGGTTACATACACATCGCTTCAGTCTCTGGTGCAGCTGTGAAATGTGGCCCCCTGGAACACTTGCACATAACACATTAGTTTGAGATAAGTAGTTCCCTGAAGCTATTTACAGGTATTTACAGATAAAACAACATATAACTGTCTGTCTCTCTATCTGCCTCTTCCCCCTTTCTCTCTCTCCCCTCCTCTCTCTGCCTTTCTCTCTCTCTCTGTCACATCCTTTCCCTCCCTACCTGGCATGACCTCACTCTATCTGTCATGCACGCTCTCACTCTCTGCCGCTCTCTCTCCCCCCTGCCTGTCACACCCTCTCTCTCTCTCTGTCTCTGCCTGTCACACCATCTTTCTCTTTGCCTGTCACACTCTCTTTCTCATTGTCTGTCACCCCTCTCTGACTGCCTATCAGGTTATCTCTTCCTCTCTTCCTGTCATGACCTCATTCTGAATGTTGCACTCTCCCTCTGTGCCTGTTGCTCTCTCCCTCTCTCTCTCTATCATGCCCTCTCTTGCTCACTGCCTGTTGTGAGATCATTCTGCCTGTCGCACTCTCGTCCTCTCTGCCTGTCACTGCCTCTCACTCTTTCTCTATCTGATGCACTCTCACTCTGCCTGTCGTGGCCTTGTTATACCCTCTCCCACACTCTCTTTCTCTCCCTGCCTGTCACATTCTCTCACTGTCAGATACTATCTCTTCCTCTCTCTCTGCTTGTCTCTCTCTCTCTTGTCTGCCTCCGTAATCTCTCTGCCTCTTTCTCTCTACCACACCCCCTCTCTACCATTCTCTCTCTCGCTCACCCTCTCTTTCTCGCGCACCCACTCTCTCATTCACCTTCTCTCTCACCTCTCTCACACTCCCTCTCTCTCGCTCACCCTCTCGCTCGTTCTCCCTCTCTTGCTCTCCCACTCTTGCCCTCCCTCTCTCTTCCCCTCCCTCCCTCTCTATCTCACTCTCCCTCTCACTCACCTTTTCTCACACTCCCTCCCTCTCACTCACCCTCCCTCTCGCTCACCCTCTCTCTCGCTGACCCTCCCTTTTGCTCAACCTCTCTACATCTCCCTCACCCTCCCTCTCTCACTTGCCCTCTCACTCTCTCTCACCCCCCTCTCTCTCACCCCCCTCTCTCTCACCCCCCCTCTCTCACCCCCCCTCTCTCTCTCTTGCTCTCCATCTCTCTCACTCATCCTCTCTCTCTCTCACGCTCACCTTCTCTCTCGCTCTCCCTCTCTCTCTCACTCAACTTCTCTCGTTCACCCTCTCTCTTGCTCACTTTCTCTCTCACTCACCCTCTCTCGCTCACCGCTCTTGCTCACCTTCTCTCGCTCACCCAGCTCTCTCGCACTCCCTCTTGCTCACCCTCTCCCTCTCTCTCTGCCCCTTTCCCTCCCTCTTTCTATGTGCCTTTCTTTATCTCTGCCTGTCTCATCTTGTCCCTCCTTGTCTCTCGCTCTCCCTCACTCTTCTCTTTTTCTCTGCCTGTCTGTCTCTCTCTTTGCCAGCCCCCTTCTCTCTGCCTGTCTCTCTCTCTCTCTATCTCTCTATTCCAGAAACTGCAGATCCCTGATTCAGTTCAGTCCTGAGCCCTTGTCACCCTCCCCCTCCCTCGCCCCTCCCCCCCCTCCCCTCCCCCTCTCTGTAACGGGGTTTCTCAGCCTCACTGCAGGGTGTGGGCACCAGGTAAAACCTTCCCCCGGGCAGTGTCTTCCCGTTTCCTCTGTGCTCTGTTTAAACTCTTCCCCGGGTGGGGGGTGAATTTCTCATTCTGGTTCATTGCTGATTTTCCCAATCACTAACCGGCTGTGAAAGTTACAGTGAGTGTGACTAACATTTTATTTGTTTATCTGTTCCCAGCTCCAGTGACCTTCGACCCTAATACAGCCCATCCTGACCTTCTCCTGTCTGAGGACCTGAGGAACGTGAGAAACACCGGGAAACGGCAGCAGCTTCCCGACAATCCGGAGAGATTTGATCCCGGTCCCTGTGTCCTGGGATCAGAGGGATTCACATCAGGGAAACATTCCTGGGAGGTGGAGGTGGGGAACAAGACTCGGTGGGATGTGGGTGTGGCCAAGGAATCCAGCAATAGGAAGGGGAAAATCTACCTGAGTCCAGGTAACGGATACTGGACAATGTCGCTGAGCGAGGGGAATAAATACCGGGCGTGTGAGAAATCACCGAAACTCTTAGAGCTGAGTGTGAAACCGAGAAAGATTCGAGTCTGTCTGGATTATGAGGGAGGGAAGGTGTCCTTTTATAACTCAGATAACAAGTCCCATATCTACACTTTCACTGCGACATTCACTGAGAAACTCTATCCTTACTTCAGTCCAGGTACCACTGATGGGGGTAAAAACACAGAACCACTGAAAATCTGTCCCCGGACAGTAACAATCCAGGAGGATGAGGGTTTTATCCCTTCATCCAAATAAAGATTGTTTCTTGTATGTGGGTGGGGGAGGGGGGATTTGTTCCTCTGTCGATGAGGGGCTGGTGTCCTTCACGGATCCTGCCCCCCCCCTCCCATTATCACGCACTGTCAGCGGGGGTCGTCCATTCCTCAGGAACCACGGGCTGATATCCCCAGGACCTGCTCGACCTGGTCGAGGATTCAATTAAAAAGGCCCCACACACGGGGTCACTGGGCGGTGGTGGGGGAGGAGAAGGCCTCACACACTGGGTCACTGGGCACTGGGGGGAGGAGAGGAGGAGAAGGCCCCACACACTGGGTCACTGGGCATTGGGGGGAGGAGAGGAGGAGAAGGCCCCACACACTGGGTCACTGGGCAGTGGTGGGGGAGGGGAAGGCCTCACACACTGGGTCACTGTTCGGTGGTAGGGGAGGGGAAGGCCCCACACACTGGGTCACTGTGTGGGGGAGGGGATGGCCCCACACACTGGGTCACTGTGTGGGGGAGGGGATGGCCCCACATGCTGGGTCACTGTGTGAGGGAGGGGATGGCCCCACACACTGGGTCACTGTGTGGGGGAGGGGATGGCCCCACTCACTGGGTCACTGTGTGAGGGAGGGGAGGGGAAGGCCCCACACACTGAGGCACTGTGTGGGGGAGGGGATGGCCCCACAAGCTGGGTCACTGGGCGGTGGTGGGGGAGGGGAAGGCCCCACACACTGGGTCACTGTGTGGGGGAGGGGAAGGCCCCACTCACTGGGTCACAGTGTGGAGCAGGGGAGGGAAAGCCCCACACACTGAGGCACTGGGCGGTGGTAGGGGAGGGGAAGGCCCCACACACTGGGTCACTGGGTGGTGGTGGGTGGAGGGGATGGTCCCACACACTGGGTCACTGTGTGGGGGAGGAGAAGGTCCCACACACTGGGTCACTCTGTGGGGGAGGGGATGGCCCCACACATTGGGTCACTGGGCGGTGGTGGGGGAGGGGAAGGTCCCACACACTGGGTCACTGTGTGGGGGAGGGGAAGGCCCCACACAGGCACTGGGCGATGGTGGGGGAGGGGAAGGCCCCACACACTGGGTCACTGGGCGGTGGTGAGGGAGGGGAAGTTCCCCATTATCCGTCTCTGATTTTGGCTTCGGGGTCACTGGTTCTGGGATGGAGCTTTTCCCTGAATCGTCGTGTGACCCGGTGCCTGAGGCAGAGCGGGGCCCTGAACCACTGTCTCCCTCCGACCCAGAACCTCCAGAGCAGCCCAGGGAGGAGCCCTTTGTCGTCGATCCTGGGGGTGGGATGGTGACAGAGGAAGGGCCGACTAGTGTGGCTGGGCCGCCCGCTGCCCTCTGTGTGGTGGGGGGAGGGGGTTCGATCACTGACAGTGACAACCCGGAGGAGGAGGGCAGGGGGATGAGGGGGAGGAGGAGGAGAGCGGGGGGATGGGGGGGAGGAGGAGGGCGGGGGGATGGTGGGGAGGAGGAGGGCAGGGGAATGGGGGGGAGGAGGAGGGCAGGGGGATTGGGGGGAAGGAGGAGGGCAGGGGGATTGGGGGGAAGGAGGAGGGCAGGGGGATGGGTGGAGGAGGAGGGTGGGGGGATGAGGGAGCTGCTGGTGGACAGTGGGCGTGATTTAGTCCATCACGAGTGAGTTGGTGGACACCCTCATGTCCCCACCACGTCTCCCCTCATCCCCCTCGGGGAACTCTGGGAATTCCAAGCCGACAGCTTGGGTCAACGTGACAAAGTCCAGCTGGCCCTCGACCGCTGGTCGGAGCTGACACTGCTCGACAGGTCCGCCTCACAGAGGGCTCATGTCTTCTGTCAGGAGCACAGAGGAGGTGGAAGGCCAGCTCGAGGGGTTGGAACAGGAGGTGCTCGACCTGGAGTCCCATCTCGGTCAGGCCGATGAGGACCCGGCCCTGTGGAAGGTGTATGAGGTGAAGAAGGATGCGCTGAGGGACCTGCAGCTTATCCGGTCCTGAGGTGTGTTCGCGGGGTCACAGATCCGGCTCCTTCAGGACCTGGACTGTGGCTCCCCCTTCTTCTACTCACTGGAAAACAGGCAGGGGGTCCGTAAGCAGCTCCTGGGGCTGCTGGCCAATGACGGATCCCTGGTCTCAGATCCACAGGGTCTCAGTGTCCTCCTCCTTCCCACCCCCAGGGTCCGTGTCTGCCTCCAAGTCCCCAACAACCACCCCGCCGACCCTTCTCTGTTACCAATGCACCCCCACCCTCCCACCCTACCGGCTCCCTCTGCCCCCTCTCACACTCACCATTCCCTCCTATCATGCCCACACTCAGTTCATTCCCCAGGAAGCAGTCACTGACTCCATGGACCCTTCCCTTGCACATTCACCTTGGCATCCTCACCCACTTATTCCCTCCTCGACCCTTAATTCCTCCTCCATGCTTTCTCCCTCCTCCCCGCTGGACACTTTCCCTCCTCCAAACTCCCTCCTCCCCTCAGACAGCTTCACCCCTCCGAACTCCCTCCTCCCCTGGACATCTTTCTCCCTCCAAACTCCCTCCCTTACACCGTCCCCCCAATACCTACCTTCCCACTTGCAGCATTCTGCCCCGTTACACCCTCCCACCCCCCAATACTCCCTCTTCCCCCTCCCAACCTCACTCCCCCAACATCTTGGTCCCCCACCTCCCAACTCACCACCGCCCTGCCACCCCCACTCCCACTCACACCTAGACCTTCCTCTCACCTCCCCACCCCACCCCCTTCGCTGATTTTCTTTAACAGCCCAAGGCCAAGACTGTGATGTTCTGAAGCAGACCTGAAGCATCAACTGAGACCTCCCACCTTCCAAGAGCTGCTTCGTGGCTGAGCCATGTCTATGTGGATCCACCCAGCATGTGATGCATGTGTTCCTCCAGGGTCCGGTGGCTGTAGGGTTCCAGCATCTTCTCCTCCTTGGATATCCGTGATCTAAGCAAGGCTCTAACACTAAGCCCTGACTCCTGCTCGTCACACTGATCCAGATGTGTTCTGAGCCGGTGTGTTTTCCCGCTGGCGTAACGGTAAATCGGGCACGGGGCGGGGAGACAATTCCAGTCGGGCCTCACTTTGCATCTCATGACTGGGATGCAAACGGGGTTCACGCCGGCCTCCACGGGATGGACATTCTGCCGTGGCGGACACCATCGGATGATCCCACTCTGATTTCACACCAACATGAAACTGATTTCTGCTCCTCACACTGACTTGTCCCCACGCCTCTCCCCACACCCCACACCCGCCATGACACCCACCACAAGCAGGACCAGGCGATCCCTCCCATTGAATAAAATGTTTAAAATTCTATTATCTCTATAAAGATACACTCATTACTAAGTCAATGACGCCTTTGCTGGCTCAACCATATTCATCAGATGGACAATGACCATAACCCAAAGATCTTGTACAGTGAGCTGGCCACTGAGTCACCTTCCAGCAGGTGAAGTCCATACCTCTGCAACAAGATCACCTGCAAGTGAGATATGAAGATGATGGACATTGACACTGACAACTGGGAGACAGCTGCCAATGGTTGTGAGCTCTGGAGGCTGACTGTTTGGAAGGGCATTGGAAGAGGTGAGCAGAAAGGGAAAGCTCAGCTGGCTGAGAAGAGGGCCCAGAGAACACAGAGGCCAGAGAATGGTGCATCTGCAGGGAATGCAGCAGAGACTGCCATGTCAGAGTGGGGCCCAATTTACCGTTACACCAGCGGGAAAACACACCGGCCCAGAGCGCATCTGGACGAGTGTGACATGCAGGGGTCAGGGCTTAGTGTTAGAGCCTTGCTTAGATCACAGACATCCGAGGAGGAGAAGGTGCTGGAGCCCTCCAGCCAGGGGACCCTGGAGGACAACATGCATCACATGACCACCACGGCACAGACCATTATCTCACATGATGCCAGAAGATCGATGCAGAGAACAGTGGGTTGTGCTGACAGTAACAGACACTTTGTAAAAGCAGACTATTAAGCAAAGTATGAAATCACTTATTAAACATTGTTTAACACGCTTTCACAAGTACTTTATACAAATTGTAACCCCAGCGTCCTTTACAATTTCTGTTCAATCAGTAATTCCCATGTCTCACTTTAACTGGATGGAAGTTGGCAGAATTTCCCACAAGCTTTAATGACAGTTTCCATTTTAATTGTCCTTTCTTTCATCTTGTGAAATGTCATCTCAGCATTTCAATTTGGTTCTCAAACTCTCTGTTCATTACATTTGTTTCCTAAGTTCCCAGAACATATGCTTCCTTTCAGATAAATAATAACTTTGACATCTTCGAAAGGCAGTAGTATGATGTGAATGTGAAGAGTTTTATTGTGTAATTAGCATCAAATTTTCCAATAAAATCCACACCCCCCACAATATCATACAATTGTAGATGGCTGTCATTATAAATAGTTATTTGTTTATTTTTAAAATTATGCTTTATTTCAATAATTGAATAAACAACATCACACATTAGAAGTTTGAAAACTTGCAGACTGCACAGTTACCCACAAGTGAACTTTAATAGATATAAATTCAAGGTGAGGCAGCTTGAACAGAAAAACAGAAATATAAAGTATATATTTGAAAATAAAGAAACTCATGGTGTGATGGAATCTCTAGTTTGGAAGTTGTTGTCTGCACTGACTGTGCTTTCAAAGCCTATGTTTTATTAAGACAGTCCCGAACCGAAACAGAAACCAAGGGTGGAATTTGATTACCTGCCCCTTGGCGAGTTTGGTGGCACGGGCATTTAATTGGATGGGAGGGTAACAGGTGGGGATGCCATCATCTTCCTGCCTCTGCCTTGATTTAGTCCGGGACAGAAGGAACCAGGAACGGCTTTCCCGCCCAATGCCAATTGAGGCCCTGAAGTGGGCAATAAATGCCCAGTTCAGGGCCTCATCCTGCTGTTGTTGAGGTTGCTCGCAGGCTCCCAGGAAGTTTCCCTCCTTCAAAGCTACTTGGTGCCCAATTGAGGGACTCAGTATCAGTGGGAGGGAGGTACTGAGAGTCTCACTGTGAGCCCCATCCTGCAAACATCCCCCACCCCACATCCGCTGCCATCACTCACCTGTGCCCAGGTCCTTCAGCAATCCTGAGCCCAAGTGGTTGTAGTACCAGTAACAGCCACTGTCTCCTGGTGGCATTGCTGAGCAAATAAGAGCTGCCAGCCTCTAATGATAAACCGACATTGGAAACAACCCCATATCCCCAGATTTCTGGGAGGGTTCGGTATAAATTAGAATTCCAGTCTGTAACATCAGACTTCTGAGAAACCAGCCTGTGGCTTAGATTGCCAGTGAAATGGAAACGGATTCGAAAGTAAAGAAAACAAACCGGAGAGGTTGAATTTCAGCCAGTGCTCAGAGTAGACACAAGGGCCAGAATTTTCCGACTTCAGTGCGCGGCATCGTGATATTTCAGTCGGCGGGTGCGCTCAGCAGCGGGGCGTTCGGCCGCCATTAAGTGAAGGCCTCGTTAAAGACCTTAACTTGCCAATTGTGCTGGATTTTGAGGGGCCCGTGCGAACTTCAGGTCGGCGCACGGGCCCAATGGGCAGGCGGGTAGGACATTTTATAATAAAACTCATGCATGTCGGGATATGTGGACTCAGAGGGGTTGTTCATGTTTTACATGAAGTTTTAATTGCTGATAGTGTTTAAAAGTTGCCTGTGTGCTTGTTAGCAGTTCTCATCGATTTCCAAGAGCTTTTTGTGTACTTTGAAACCAGTCCTCAGACAGTAATCTTTCTCGGGCCTGCAGCTTTCTGGAAGCCTCCATTTAACCTGGGGGTATGGGTTCTGACCTCTCCACTGAGGCAGCTCCGCTGAGGAGGAAGGGAGGGATAGAATAAGGAGGAGGCCAGGACTGGACAATCAGCCTCCAGGGGAGCCACCTTTGGGAGTACAGGCGCAGGCACAAGGGACACAGGGACAAAAGCTTGTCCAAGGTGGAAGGGGCATGAGAAGACGCCACTATCCTGCTGCCAGGGTATACAGGCGGTGAAGCAGCTACCTCAATATGAGGTGCAGTGCCGAAGGAGGCTCCAAATCTCAAGGGAGGCAGTCAACTATATGTGTCAGATGATTGGCCCTGAGATCTCCCCTAACTGTGTGGGTGGACATCTCATGCCAGCGGCTCTGAAGGTCACAGTTGCCCTCCACTTCTATGCCACTGGTTCCTTCCAGGGCTCAGTGGGTGATCTTTGCGGTGCCTCCCAATCAGCTGTCCACACTTGTGTCAGCAGGTTACAGACGCTCTGTTCAGACGGGTATCCACCTTCATCCACTTCCGCTGCGACCAGGCAAGTCAGGCACAGTGAGCCAGAGGCTTCGCGGCCATTGCTGGCTTCCCCCGCATCCAGGGTGCTATAGACTGTACACATGTGGCCATCAAGGTGCCAGCAGGTGAACCCGGTGCTTTCATCAATAGAAAGGGCTTCCACTCCATGAACGTGCAGATAGTGTGTGACCACAGGATACTGATTCTACAAGTCTGTGCAAGGTACCCAGGCAGCTTCCACGATGCCTACATCCTCAGACACTCCCAGGTGCCGCGGCTCTTCAGTGCTCCGGCTCGGCTGGATGGTTGGCTGCTGGGTGACAAGGGCTGTCCCCTCAGAAGGTGGCTCATGACGCCTCTTCACCATCCAAGAACAGAAGCTGAGCAGCGGTACAATAGGAGCCAGCGCACCACAAGGGCTGTGGTGGAGAGAACCATCGGTCTTCTCAAGATGCGCTTCCGTTGCCTGGACCGCTCAGGGGTCGCACTCCAGTACCTCCCAGAACCCGTCTCTCTGATAGTGGTAGCATGCTGCGCTCTGCACAATCTTGCACTGCAAAGGGGGGATGCAGTTGACGATGAAGACCTTGACGCAGTGGATGAGGCTGCAAATGATGAATCCAGCAGTGGCTCAGAGGATGAGGAAGCAGAGGGCGATGATGAGGGCCACAACGACGACCTGCGTTTACACCAAGGAGGCAGGGACACTTGGGACACTTTAATCCAAAGAACCTTCAGCTAGCTCCACACACATGGATCAGCAGGAACAGCATTGCCTGGCACTTCCACACGTGGCACTTAGCTGCCACATCTTCCACCTGTTCAGCTGCAACTAAGGGCTTAGGACAGAAACATCAATGTCCACTCAAACACTCATGATAAATATGTGAAAAAGAAAAATGCACCACAAACAAAACACCCTCAGCCATGGTAACAAAAGTGGACTTTATTCTGTCCAAAAGAAAACCAAACAATTCTCCATTGCAATGAGAAAAATTTGGGTCCCTATTCTCAGGCCAAAACAAAATCACCAGTGACATATCCGTGGAGTGCCTAAGGTGCCTTATGCTTACATTTTCGGGTGCTACGTCTAGGTGCCGCACCATCGCTCGGAGTGGCTTGAGAGACTGCCTGCTGACTCTGCTGTCCTGTTGGCCTCGATGACCTTGGCGGGCGTCCTCTGGCCCGTGAAGCCTGTGACGGCTCCGCCTGGGAGGAACTGGCCAGTTCCAGAACTGGCACCTCCCCAGTTGTTGCAGCCTCAACGGAAGAAACGTTGACTGGCAGAGAGGCGGAGGAGCTGCTGCCCTCATCTGGAGCGCCCTGAGAGGAGCTCGCAGCGATGACAGGCAGCTGCTGCGCCAACATGAGGTCCAAATCTACCTCCCTGCTCACCGCAGATGCATGGGCACCGAGTGCCAACGCTTGGTGTCCACAACATTTCCCACATTGGGAATGACCACCCGTGGCCAGTACCGCTGTGAGGGCTTGCAGGTCAGAGGGTATCCCAATCATAAAATGTTCCATTCGATCGAACCCGCTCTCTATGAGAGTCGCCGATCTCTCATTGGAGGAAGCCTGAAGCTCTGCCCTGAGGGTCAAACCTTCACGTGCACTCTGCCTGGACTCCTCCGTCGCAGAGACCAACTGAAGCATTCCCTCATGCAACTCTGCCAGATGCAAACGCACTTCCTGCCGCCTGTCCTGCAACTGCTGCATTGGGGACAACTCCAGAGACATGTCATCAGTGCCAGACTCAGCATGTGCCTCATTCCCTGCAGCTCTCCAGCTGCTGGCGCCATCGGCACTCTCTGCCCCTACCATCTCCTCCAGCGATTGCGGTGTGCCCTCTCCACTGGAACCCAGGACACTTGCCGACGGTAAAGACCCCACCAAGGTGTATGTGTCTGCGCTGGTGCCTGGCTGGCTGAAAAGATGTGCTGCAAGTTGCACATGTTGGCCCTCAGGTGTGGAGGGGGGGCTGCGGGGTCGGGGTGTGGGTCGCTGTGGTGGTGATGCTGAAATTAACAACAAGGACAGTGCCTCAGTTAGCGGACAGTCAGTTCAACCTTTCATCCCTTTCCCCCCCAGCCTCATATGTCGCTCACCCCTCAAGACCCTCAGGAGACGAACATTGGTGAGGTGGAAAAGAGTCAAGAAGAGCCCCAACCATTAAACACACATGCAGACAGGCTGGTCAGATGGCCTCAGGAATGCCTCATGGCATGTTATGTACCATTGGAGTGGGGAAAGTGCAGAGGTACCTGACCTGGATGCATTCTGGCCTGGAGAGTTGCAGGGCTGAGGAAACATCGCAAACACTTGCGGCATTTGCTGAGTAACATGGTGGCATTTATTTAGGTTGAGTGCCATGAGGTTCACAGCTGAGGTGCTGAGGACCTTTTGGACAGAGTAATGTGGGGCGCACTGGCTGAAAGGGTGGTGGAGGTCCCAAACCCCCTAAGATGCAATAACTCTTTGGCTGTGCAGCAGCGATCCAATGGCATGTTAGACCATGGTGATAATGGTCACAAACGGGATAGGGTGACTTTGGAAGGTGGTGGAGACACGAATCTTCAAGGGGATGAGCATCCCTTCTGTATGACCCACACATCAGAGTGTCTCACTCTATGAATGAGCATTGTTTCAGCATTAACGATTGAAGCAACCATCAGTGGTTTGGATGGTGGGCAGACAGAGTGGATGGAACTGTGGACCTCAAATACCTGGTAGCTGGACCCCAGCCTCACCGCCCCCAGCCGCCCTGGCCTCCTGCCCAGCTCCATGGCCTGCTCTTCAAAGGTTGTGAGGTGCTGGAGGAGGGCGTGCCCACCTCCAGTCCTCTGGCGCTCCCGGGCATAGTGGCAAAACAGAGAAGAGGATTTATTGGGGCTGATAACTCATGTACTCTGCACGCGCACGCCGCACCCCAACCACAGTGGCCCATCTGAGGCCTCCAGCGGCTCCTGTCCACACTACTTGTGATCAGTCCCCAGAAGATAGTACGGCTGGTCCCAACCCCCTTGGACACCTTGGACACATTCGGCGTCCATCACTTTGATAACACATGGGTCTTAGTGCCCATGGCAAGGAGGCGTAACTAAGTGTGGCACCGATGCCAGCAGATGTCACTTGGCCAAAACACCTTGAGGCTCCCCTTCCACCATCTCTTCCACTATCAATATGACATGTGTTCGAGTTCTGAGTATGTGTCTAGCTGCCTCCCCTGCAGGTTGCCCCCAGACTACTCAAATGCCACACACACCAACATATGCTGCAGTGAAAACCCTCCTTCTCCTCAACCACTAAGGCTGGTGTAAGCATGGTTAGTACCCGTTTGGCCACCCAGCATGCACCAGATGCCCTGTGCAGTAAAAACAGCAAGACATGGGGGCGGGGGGGTCAAAGGCTAAGGCCACCTTCTGGGTCAAATGGCCAAGACTGACATGGTACTCACCCGTCCAGAGCGCAGCAAATCATTGAATCTTTTTCTGCACTGGGTGCCAGTGCACTGCACATCATCATGGGCACTGACAGCGTCACCCACCTCCTCCCACGCCTGGCTGGTGACATGGGGGGTCCTCCTCCTCCCATCCCCCAGATACAGCAGGTGCCGACGGATAAACACCTCTTGGAGGAGGACAGGAAGGCGTGCATCAGAAAATTGGGGGGCACAGTAGCCCCCCTCTGGCCTCTCCTGCAGCCTGCCCCCCTCCTTCTGCTCATGCTGCTGTGCAATTGGTCCTCCCTCCCTCTCTCCACGAGTGGCCATGGTGCACTGCCTCAAGTAGGCTGCCTGGCCACTCTTTATACAGGCTGCAGGTTCCCCAATGGATCCGGCAGTCTGAGGCAGCCTGCCCCCGCCACTATTTTCCCGTTCTCCACTGGAGTCGCTGACCCGCTTGGCGGGCCTTAATTGGCGGTGCCGCCTGTTTCGCCAACGGCAATCGGCCACCCGTCCACCGCCAAGTCCGTCGGGCCCGCCCGCCCGACAAACGGAAAATTCTGCCCATGGGGTGGAATTTTACAGCTCCTCATGCCGGTGGGATTTTCCTGTCCCGCCGAAGTGAATGCGCTTTTGATGGCCCTGCTGCATTTTATGGCCCCATCCCCACCGCGATAGGTCATAAAATTCCACCTGTGGTTTTTGGAGCTCAGTTTTTCAGCAGGAGGTGAACAGTTCAGTGGCTATGGGTGTTACACAGCTAATGTAGAAAGTCATGGCACAGATAGAAAAGAAGATCAAAAAGGCTGGTTCCGGGAACAGAGTTGAGAGGGGTCCAGAAAGATGTGCCTTTGGTGTTCTCTGTAGCTGTGGAAGTCGGGTGAAGTAAAGCTGCTGTCAGATGGGTCTAATTCCTGCATGAATAAAGAAGCTGAAACTCTACCTGGTAAGAACAATGTTTCGAGGGACTGCACATAGTGCCATATGTGCTGGGGAACTACCAGTGAATCTGTGAGATCTACCTTTCTTAAATCAGCTGTTTAAAGTGCATGGTCGCTACTGAGTACAATGTGCCTGTTAATTTATGTTTAATTTAAATTGATTTTGGTTTGGTTGCTGCAGTGAAAGTTTTAAAAAGTGAAATCTTGCCCATCGGTTTCTTCTTGAGGTTATTTTGGGAGTCTGGTTTCTTTACATTATTGGTCTCCATGGTGACCATAACAAGGGGTAAAATAGCAAAGGTGTCTCAGTGTTTCGTTACACAAATTCTTAAAAACAATTGCAGATCAGCAAAAAAGTTAAAAAAGCTAACTTAGAACTTGGAATTATTTCTAGGGCTATAGAATTCAAAAGTAGTGAAGTTATGTTAAACTTGGACAGGACTTAATTCAGGTTGCACTTAGTGCTGTGCACAGTTCTGGTCTCCAGACAGAAAAAGGAACCATAGAATGACTGGGAAAAGTATAAAAAAAATTTCGAGAACTGGGATATTGCAGCTCTTGGGAAAGATCAAACAGCTCAGGTGTTTTTTCTTTAGGAAACAGGAGACTCAGAGGAGATCTGAGGGAGATGTATAAAACTGAACGGGTTGTAAAGGGTAGATGTGGAGAGAATGTTTCCACTTGTGGGAGAATTCAATCATAGGGGCTGTAAATACAAGAAATGTTTCGAAGATACTAATAAATCCAACAGGGAAATGAGGAATTATTTAATTACTCAGAGTGGTTAGAATGTGCAACTCACTAAATAGTTTAACTGACTCCTGACGGATGAGCTCAGACAGAATATAACAAACTAGTGGCCCCATCACAACAGAAATGTCAGAAAGAGATATTAAATTATTAATCAAATTTTTTCCATGCCTGAGCTCAGACAGTAGATTTTTAAAAATGTATTCACGGGATGTGGGTTTCGCTGGCCAGGACAGCATTTTTTGTCCATCCCTAGTTACCCTTGAGAAGGTGGTGGTAAGCTGCCTTCTTAAACCGCTGTAGTCCATGTGGTTTAGGTACACCCACAGTGCTGGTAGGAAGGTAGTTCTAGGATTTTGACCCAGTGACAGTGAAGAAACGGTGATATATTTCCAAGTCAGGGTGATGAGTGACTTGGAGGGAACTTCCAGGTGGCGGTGTTCCCATCTATCCGCTGCCCTTGTCCTTCTAGATGGTAGCGGGTTTGGAAGGTGCTGTCAAAGGTGTCTTCGTAAATTCATACAGTGCATCTTGTAGATGGTACACACTGCTGCTGCTGTGCATCGTTTGTGGATGTGGTGCCAATCAAGCAGGCTGCTTTGTCCTGGATGGTGTCAAGCTCCTTGAGTGTTGTGGGAGTTGCTCTCATCCAGCCAAGTGGGGAGTATTCCATCACATTCCTGACCTGTGCCTTGTAGATGGTGGACAGGGTTTTGGGAGTCAGGAGGTGAGTTACTCGTTGCACGATTCCGAGCCTCTGACCTGCTCTTGTACTCATAGTATTTATTTGGCTAGTCCAGTTCAGTTTCAGGTCAATGGTAACCCCCAGGATATTGGTAGTGGGGGATTCAGTGACGGTAATGCCATTGAACATCAAGGGGCAATGGTTGGATTCTCTCTTGTTGGAGACAGTCATTGACTGACACTTGAGTGGCGTGAATGTTACTTGCTACTTATCAGCCCAAGCTTGGATATTGTCCAGGTCTTGCTGCACTTGGACATGGACTGCTTCAGTATCTGGGGAGTCATGAATGGTGTTGAACATTGTGCAATCGTCAGTGAGCACCCCCACTTCTGACCTTATGATGGAGGGAAGGACATTGATGAAGGAGCTGAAGATGGTTCGGCCGGGGACACTACCCTGAGGAAATCCTGAAGTGATGTCCTGGAGCTGAGATGACTGACCTCCAACAACCATAATCATCTTCCTTTGTGCTCGGTATGACTCCAGTCAGCAGAGATTTTTCCCCCTGATTCCCATTGACTTCAGTTTTGCTCAGGCTCCGTGATGCCACCCTTGGTCAAATGCTGCCTTGATGTCAAGGGCAGTCACTCTCACCTCACCTTGGATTTTAGCATGCAAAAGCTGGAGCAAACCATCCTGTTGTCAGAGGTGAAAATTTGAAAATCTCCTCCCTGACTGCCTCTAATCTGCTTACTAATGTGGTTTATGGATGTACAACAGGGGGCAGGTAGCCAACCCCTCCCAAGAGGCACATTAATAATGTAAATATTGTAATGAGGCTGGCAGCAGCTGATTTGACCTGTTTCACAGGTTTCACTGTCATGGTCTGGTTTCCCAGGACGCTAAGTGTGGGGTTAGGGGGTTGGTGAAGAATTGGAAACGAACCAGGACAAAATTCTGATCCTCTTGGGATCAATGTGCAGAGATGGGACTATCTGAAGCTCTTCCCCACCTACATTACCTGATCCTAATAATATCCAGGTCAAAGTATTTCAGCAAAGCCAAAGTAGTGAAAATGCTCCAAATGAAATAAAACACAGAAAATAAAGAAAACACTCAGCAGCATCTGTGGGGAGGGAAACAGAGTCAATGTTTCATGTCCATAGCCTTTCAGCAGAACTGGAAGATCTTTGCGATTAACTTTTAAAATGAATGAATGTGACAAATAATGGTGGAGTTGGAGGAGGAAAGCACAGAGAGGAAAGTCTCTGATTGGCTGAAGGGCAGGAGGGAGGGATTCAATGACCAAAAGGAAGGTGGTACAAGGTGAATGGGGTTATTGAAGAAAGTAAAGATGGATCCAGAGGAAGTGTCCATGGCTGTAGAAAAATAACAAAAGGGAAAGGAAGCAAAGAAAACATGTCTGGGAGGAGAGGTTCCCATGTCACAGGAATAAAGGCGGGGGAGGCAGTGGTGCTGTGGTAATGTCGGTGGGCGAATAATTTAGAGGCACAGACTAATGCTCTAGGGGCAAGGGTTCAAATCCCACCAATGGCATCTGGTGGAATTTCAATTCAATTAATAAATCGGGATTTCAAAAAACAATCATTAATGCCATTGAGGGAAATCTGCCATCCTGACCTGGTCTCACCTACAAGTGAACCCAGACAAACAGCAATGTGGTTGGCTCTGAAATGGCCTTGCAAGCCATTGAGTTGTATCAATTCACAACTGGACGGACCATCCGGCATCGGCCTAGGCACTGTAAATGACCAGGGTTCACCTAGCCCTGTCCACCCTGTAAGGTTCTCCTTACTAATATCTGGGGGATTGTGTAAAAATTGGTATAACTGTCCCACAGACTAGTCAACCTACAACCCGACATAGTCATACTCACAGAATCATACCATAACAACTGTGGCTGTACCAACATGACATGGCCTGCAGTGGTTCAAGAAGGCCACTCAATGCTACCTTCTCAAAGGCAATTAGGGATGGGCATAAGTCCTGGCCAAACCAGCGATGCCCCACATCCAGTGAAAGAATAATAAAAAGTGATGTGCACCTGCCTGCTGACCACTAGTGAAGCCCCACCCAGAGCGCCAACACACATCTCCTCCACTTCCAGTGACTCTGAAATAACCACACTACATTTGCAGCATGTGTCATTGGAGAGGTGATTATGATCTGATGGTTTTAATCCCAGTACTCAGTCTGACAGACAATGGCATGTCTAATGGGAAAACAGGATGCTCTTCCTCAATCAGCTTCAAAGTAGAACACTCTAGCAGGCAGAGGATTGAGAAACCAGAGTCGATGTTTTATTTCCCACCCCAGAATGTGAGAGGAATTCCAATGGGAATGACACATGAATGGAACAAAACAGATCAATTTCCGATGGGGCCTGAGGAATATCCCAGCAGGACAGCATGAGGGTGGGCAGAATGGGGGGAGGGGGAACTAATCGGGCAACAACATTATGGTGTCAGGCAAGACGCCTTATTCTGAAACTATACCCCTAGTTTTATATTCCCCCACAAGGGGAAACATCCTCTCAGCATCTACTCTGATAAGCCCTTCAGAATCTTCTCTGCTTCAATAAGGTCATCTCTCATTCCTCTAAACTCCAATGCGTATAACCTCAATGTGTTCAACCTTTCCACATAAATACAACTCCTTTATCCCAGGAATCATCCTACTGAACCTTCTCTGAACTGCCTCCATGCAATAACCCCACTGAAATAAGATGACCAAAGTTGTATTAAACTCAAAACAGAAAATGCTGGAAAAACTCAGCAGGTCTGGCAGCATCTGTGGAGGGAGAAACAGAATTAATGTTTCGAGTTGTGTGGCTCTTCTTCAGAACTCTGAATACAGACTCGAAATGTTAACTCTGTTTCTCTCTCCACAGATGCTGCCAGACCTGCTGAGTCCTTCCAGGATTTTCTGTTTTAATTCAGAATTCCAGCATCTGCAGTATTTTGCTTTAATTTTAGACCAAAATTGTAGGCTGTACTCTCAGCGTGGTCTCAGCAACTCCCTGTATAGTTGTATGAAAACACACCCACTGTTATACTCTTTGATACTTGTATCAAAGGACATTAAAACCATGTTGACTCTACTTGATTGTATGATTTTTAAAATGTTTTGCTACAACAAAAGCAGGAATAGGGGTTAAAGGTCTTCATTTAGAGAGAATCTAACCATCACCCCTTGACATTCAATGGTATTACCATCATTGAATCCCCCACTATCAACATCCTGGGGGTTACCATTGACCAGAAACTGAACTAGACTAGCCATATAAATATTGTGGCTACAAGGGCAGGTCAGAGGCCAGGAATTGTGCGAGCAACCCACCTTCTGACTCTCCAAAGTCTGTCTACCATCAACAAGGCACAAGCCAAGAATGTGATGGAGTACTCCCCACTTGCCTGGATGAGTGCAGCTTCCACAACACTTAAGATGCTTGATACCATCCAGGACAAAGAAGCCCACTTGATTGACACCACATCCACAAACGCTCACTCCCTCCACCACCAATGCACAGTGGCAGCAGTGTGTACCATCTACAAGATGCACTGCAGGAATTCACCAAGGCTCCTTCGACAGTACCTTCCAACCCCACGACCACTGCCATCTAGAAGGACAAGGGCAGCATATAGATGGGAACACCACCACCTGGAAGTTTTCCTCCAAGTCACTCATTAGCCTGACTTGGAAATATATCGCCGTTCCTTCACTGTTGCTGGGTCAAAATCCTGGAACTCCCTCTCTAACAGCACTGTGGGCGTAGCTTTACCGCAGGGAGTGCAGCAGTTCAAAAAGGCAACTCACCAACACCTTCTCAAGGGCAACTAGGGATGGGCAATAAATGCTGGCTTAGTCAGTGAAGCCTAGATCCCGTGAATGAATAAAAAAAATTTAGACTGGTGGAAGGTGAGAAGTGATTTCCACAAGGACCAGGACTGGGACAACTGTTGTTAACCATTGGGCTAAATGATAAGGAGTCAGGAAGCAGAAGCAGAAATGCAGAATCTGTAGACAAAATAGTAATTGGAAATGCAGTTAATAGAGAGGAAAAGTGCTTAAAAAAAAAATCTTGCAGCTATTAATAAACTTGCAGATTGGGTGTTTTACCCAAAAAATTATTTCAATACAAATGATAGGAAGAATGAGGTTCCCAAAAATTCCCTGAAAAATCTGAATGGGAGAGATGGGCAAAGACTTTCACATGTGCAGAATCAGAATGAATCTAAAGTAAAAGCACACGTTAACAAGGCCATAAACAATAAAACACTGGAGTTCATTCTAGAGCAAGGAAATGAAAAGCAAAAATGTGACATTGGAACTCAACTGGAACCTCGGTTATCAGACACTGGACGCAGTGTGAACAGTTTTGGTTTCCACATTTCCATGTATCAAGACAGAGAGGTTATTTTTACAAAGATGACACCAGATTGAGAGATTATAACTCACAGGAATAACTGAACAAGGTGGGCTCTATTCTATAGGTATGAGGAAGCTGAGGGGTGAGCTAGTAAAGATCTCCAAAAAGATCCAGGTCTGTTGTGAGATTGAGATAAAGAAGGTATTTCCAGTTGAGTGGGTACAAATTGGACTGCAGCAGTTAAAGAAGGCAGCTCACCACCACCTTCTCAAGGCAATTAGGGATGGGCAATAACTGCTGGCCTAGCCAGTGATGCCCACATCCCACGAACAAATGAAAGAAACCTGGATGTTCATCAAGGTCACTAATAAATCTGATAATGGATGTTGGAGAGATTTTGTTTCTCAAAAACGTGTTAAATTGTGGAACTTGCCAAAACATGGAGTAGACGAAGCGATAAACAAAGCTGGATTTAAGAGGAAGAAGGATATGTACATGAAAGAGAAAGGTATGGAAGGTTATGCTGTTCAGATTAGATGGGCTTGAATGGAGAGAAGCTCACCTCAGAATTCCCAGCCTTTGACCTGCTCTTGTAGCCACAGTATTTATGGCTGGTCCAGTTTTTGGTCAATGGCAGGATCCAGCATGTGGATGGTGGGGATTCAGTGATGGCAATGCCTTTGAATGTCAAGGAGAGATGGTCATTGCCTCATACTTGTGTGGTGTGAATGTTGCTTTTCACTTATCAGCTGAAGCCTGAATGTTGTCCATGTTTTGCTGCATGTAGGCAGGGTCTATTTCATTATCTGAGGTGTTGCGAATGGTTCTGAACACTGCAGTTATCAGCAAACATCCCCACTTCTCCCCATTTATGAGGAGGGGAAGCTCACCTCAGAATTTCCAGCCTCTGACCTGCTCCAGTGGCCACAGTATTTATATGGCTGGTCCAGTTTCTGGTCAGTGGTAACCTCCAGGATCTTCATGGTGGGGGATTCAGCGATGGTGAGAACTTGTGTGGTATACCTTCACTAAATTGATGACAGTGTTTGCATGGGGTAATATTACTGGATTTCTATGCTTAAAATCGAGAAGGGGGCTGTTGCCAAGTCATTTACTTATGTGTTCTGACCAAGTGGAGCTTTTTGGGGTGATGTTTTGTAAGATTGTTTTAACTGTGTGACTTTAATCTTGTGTGTTTAAGATTTTTTCCTTCTTGCTAATAAATCTTTTAATTTTAAAACCCTAAAAAGTGTTCCTGGGATTCTACGTTTTTGGGATCAGTAGTTCTTTCCTTCATTTTCAAAATATAAAATAAAGGTTATGATCAGTCAGGCAAGTTTCCCTCTGGGTTTTTGCTTGCTGAATAACATCAGCTGTGGTCATAAAATTTGAAACTCTCCTCCTAAACAGGCAGTGGAGGCAGAGTCTTAGAATATTTTTAAGGCAGAGCTGGATAGATTCTTGATTAACAAGGGGGTGAAAGGTTATCAAGGGTAGGTGGAAATGTGGAGTTGGGGTTACAATCAGATTATCCATGATCTTATTGAATGGCAGGGAAGGCTCGAGGGGCCGAGTGGCCTGTTCCTGCTCTTAACTCTTATGTTTATACGTCAGACAGTGAATCTTTGGGCATCGTATTTATTGAATTGATTATTACCAATCACATATCTGCATAACGATCATCATTAGACCAGAGTGTAACATTATCAGGCACAGGCAAAATCAGGAACCAGCTCAGATTTATAAAACTTCAATAGTTATCGTTACTTACCAGGAATACCAATAAAGGCAAGGACTGTGTAGTATATTCCTTCAACACCATCAATTGGTAGATGCATTTTCTATGAGAAGAAATCTGTCCCTTTGTGCTACAGGTTATCCCTGTGATTTAAAATACGAGGCCATACATTCTCAGAGCCTGTAATTTATATCCTGTGGGATCTCCACAGGGACACTGTGGTTGCAACATCTCCCAAAACAGTTGTTATTTAAATTTGAAAAAAACAGGTTATGACAGTTGTGCTAAATCCCAGTTGTGATAGTGCTGAGATTGAATTGGAAAACCTCAAAGATTGTAGAATTCTGCTCAATTCATTAACTAAAGGAGATTGAACACTTTAGCCTTAGGGCGATGGTCCTTTCCTACGAACACTACCAGCATCATCTGTAAACCTCATATTGTTTCAGGGATGTCATTCAATCTGCTATTTCTTTAGGCATCAAATTTCAAATGGATGAGTTTTCTCTCATGCTGCTTCCTGAACCCAGGGATGTGTTTGCTCCCTTTTCCTGTAGCCATTCAGTAAATAATTTTTATTCATTTACAGGATGTGGGCTTCGCTGTCTAGGCCAGCATTTGTTACCCATCCCTAATTGCCCTTGAGAAGGTGCTGGTGAGCTGCCTTCTCGAGCTGCTGCAGTCCATCTGGTCGAGGTACACAGAGTGCTGTTAAGGAGGGAGTTCATGAATTTTGACTCAGCAACAGTGAAGGAACAGTGATATATTTCCAAGTCAGGATGGTGAGTGGCTTGCAGAGGTGGTGTTCCCATGTATCTCCTGCTCTTGTCCTTTTAGATGGTAGTGTTTGTAGGTTTGGAAGCTGCTTCCTAAGGAGCCTTGGTGAGTTTCTGCAGTGCATCTTGTAGATGGTGAACACTGCTGCTACTGTGTGTCGGTGGTGAAGGGAGTGAATTTTTGCAAGCTACAGCATGAACTTCATTACACCATCGCTCTGCTGTAGTCTGAGGCTGCCTCATATGTGTCATCAGCCACAGCCTCTGTCGGTAGTCCTGTCTCCAAGGAACAATCCCTGCAACTTCTGTGGACCCTGGAAGACTGCAGGGGTCTGTGACTGACTGAGCATGTAGAAGTCATGCACACTCCCTGGAAAACGTGTTTCTGGTGGTCACACACCAGCGGCACATTCAGCGAATGGAACCCCTTGAAGTTAATATGGTTTACCGTGTGTTTCGATAGAGGCCTGAGCTCCACATGAGTGCAGTCGATTGCACCCTGAACCTGTTGGAAACCAGAGATCTGGGCGAATTCAATCACTCTTGCATCCTGGCTGTCCTGGTCCTAGGTGAAATGCACAAAGTTGTGTGTCCTCGCAAAGATGGCATCCGTGACCTCATGGATGCATTTGTGGGTGGAGGCTTGTGAGATCCCACAGACGTCACATGTGGAGCCCTGAAAGGAGACACTGGTGAAGAAAATGGGTGCCGCGGTCAATTTCACAGCCACTGGCACTGGATGCCCTCCATGCCCCCATGGTGCTAATTCCTGCAGTAGCTGGCAGATGTGACAGGCCAGTTCCCTAGACAATCATATTCTTCAGTGACACTGGTTGTTGGTCAGCTGCAGGAGTGACAGGCGGCGTCTATAGGCCCAAGGTGTCGTTAGGCGTTAACCAGTGACAGCTCGTTGTGGCTCTTCGACTGTGTGTGTGGGAGACCCAGCTGCTCCTTCTTCCTGAGATTGCTCCTCCTGCCTCTGAGCAGCCAGGAGCCTCAGTCACTCTCTCCTCCGACGTCTTCACTCTCTGTAGGCCATCAGACATAGAGCTAGGTCACCAGGCTCCATGATCCTGGAAGAAATCCAATTGGAAATTTGAGAGAAACTTCTTCACTGTTATGATACCCAGCTGAGGTTACCCCTGGACAAGCCTGACCCCAGAGTGGAACCCAGCTTGATAGATCCTAACTTTTAATTTGTTTGTTTAGATACATGGAGAATAGCTACTGAACAGAGTCACAGGAGTCAGCTGATGACATTTTAACAAGAATAAAATATATATCCAATAAGAAAAGACGAAATATATTTGAAATGCTCCTTCACCAACAACTATACCTTTACAGGTATATGCAGATTTGTAAGAATAACACAAGTTACAAACGCTATTTTATACTGTAATGTCCTCAGCAAGTACACTGTCCATTTACCAATAGGCACCCCGTGGTCAGACACACCAGCCTCTGAAACCAAGTGGCAGATGCCACCTTAAACAGATGCTATAGATATATCCTCAACTACCCTGCGCCACCCCCACCCCCCACCCCCAGATATATGTCACACCATGAGCCAACCAGTCTCACTGCACTCTGTTTTTCACACGTGGGTTTCCAATCTCTACTCTCCAAGGACTCGCTTTGGAATCTTCTCCCAAACTGACACTTTCTCTCAGACGCCTTCTGCAAGGGTTCACCTACAGGGTTTTGAGCTATCCTTCTGATGTTCCTCTTCCATGGGTCACCACATGCATTCAAGCTGTCTTGCACACACCCATCTCACCGACTAAGCTGACAACAGCTTGCCGCTGCTTTTCATACCCATAGCAAAGAGTTACAGACCTTTAATTGTCTCTTTGGACCTTCTTGCCACTTCTGAAGCCTTTATCTCTTGAAGCTTGAAACTTTCACCTTGAAGCTTGGAACATTTCTCTCTGCCCCCCCACTCTTCACTTAAGAAGAGCTTTTTCAGGTTCCAGTCCTTCCTTTGATGAGAAGGTCTGCTTGGGACTTTCCCCTCTTCCACTCCCCTGGATTTTTGGGGTTTTCCTTTAGCTTGGGACTTGCTATCTGTCCCCTTCTAGGCTGCTCCTGCCTGGCAGCAATCTTCAAAAGCAGCTGAACTCCAACAGCTTCCAAAACAAATTGCTGTTTCTAACTTTTCTGTGTGTGCCTGTGGGAGGGACCTGCCTCTCTGGGTCCCTGTCACCAGGCAACAGCCTAATTCTTCTGCCCTTGTGTTCGCTTTACTTCTTAAGTCATAAGCTCTCATTCAAAATGCAAGCACCTTTTTAAAGTGAAACTGAAACTACATTTGACCTTTCTTAATACACGGATACGGAAATACAAATCAAACTTAAACATTAAAGGTAACACTCATTCCTAACACCTCCAAATACGATCTCTATTTCCTGAAAACCAACCCTTTGGAGGAAAGAGAGCTTCACAACAATGAACATTTCTTTACAATGGCCTTACATCTGCCTCACACAAACTTACCATAAACCCCTGGCAATAGCTTATTACATACTATATAAAATACGTATTACATTTTGTTTCACAATTATATATGTTATCATACAATTACAAATATTTAAGCAAAACAAAGTCAATGTAATATTAGTTGAGTTTGCACATCATCGATTTATCATAACTTAATTCTTATGTTTCTTTTTCCTCTTATTCCGAGTCATGAACTCAGCAAAAAATGTTTCATTTAAGCCTACAGCCCAATTGTCCTTTTTGTTCGCTCTAGGTGTAATTCCATCTTCAAGATGACTTTCCAAACTCAAATATGGTAAATTCTCATTTTGATTTAGCAAAGTCAAAATTGAATTCTTGTGCATTAACATTTCATTTCTTCTCTGACCAAAATCTCTTATTGCCGTTTCAAGGATGTTATTGAGATGCTTCTTTTGTTCACACAAAAGTGTTTCATAATCCTGCTTGGTTTGATCTTTAACCTTTGTGATATTGCTGTTTCTCCAAATCCCATTTCGAATTGAACTTTTCCACTTCTTTTTGAGCAAAGTCAATTATATTCTCCCTGTAGAGTTTCATAGTTTGTTCCAACACTTCAATTCTTTTGCATAATCCATGAACTATATCATCCCACTCTTTTCCAGGTTTAGAATGGTCTTTTGCAAACTGTCCATTTGCCTGGATTCTAACTGCTGTATTTTGCATATTAGCACTGGCAAGCACTTTCAAATCAGTGTCTCTGTTCATTGACTTTGCCAGGCCATTTTGCACTTTGTTCTTTTTGTTGTCAATTCTTGATTTCCAATTTTGCATACACTTCAGCTATCTTCACATTGTCCATGACTGAGTTTGATACATCAATAATTTTACGTGGATCCGTTCTCTGCTCAACTGGGCCTCAATTCAGAGTTTTTATTCACAGGAACAACTTTGGAACTGTGACACTCCATATCACATATCTTCTCCTTCATCTTTCCCAGATTGTTTTAATGTTCAAGAATCTCATTATTATTTTCACAACGAAATCCTGACAGTTCATTTAATTTGGTTTTTAATTCTGCATTCAACCAATTCTGATTGACCAACAATTTCTTTTCCTGTTCAAGGCATTTTCCCTGATATTTCATAGCAACTGCCGATGCTTGAAGTTCAAGTTTCAATTGAAGATTGACTTTTGTTAAGTTTGCTTCTACAAGTTTATCACTTAGACATTTCAAGTCCTCAGTCAAGTGTTCCACTTTCTGTGACTGATTCTCAATTGATCTAATCAATTCTCTTCATTAGCAAACTCCTCTTTCATACATGAATGTTGTTTTTCTACCTTAATTAGTTGTCCTTCTTCCAATTACTTGTTATCTGCGGTAAGTGTTTCATTTTTGGCCACAGTAGTTTTTTGAAGTTGGTTGAGCCCAGCATGATCAACTGCCTGCTGCAGTACAGTCATTGCCACATTACTGGCTCCACTAACCAAATCATTACTCAGAATAAAATCTACCCCTTCAACAGGTGATTTAGGAATAGTTCCCATCATAACAGTTCCATTCACAAAGTGACTTTGTAAGTTAACTTGGATAAAGAAACAGGTTCATAAATTATATTAATACCTCTTATCAATATTTTTTCTTTCATAAAACTGCCTGGAACACAAATTGGACCATCAGCCACCATTAATGATTGATCTGCTCCTGTATCTCTCAAAATTTTTATCTGTTTACTTATTTTGTTTGAGGAGTAAGGGAACATGTCTCCCTTTGACATAAAACATCCTGGTTAGCCTGGCTTCCTTCACCAGTAATCAAAGAAGAATTCTCTGGGCTCTTCTGTACCATATCCCCCTTTCCTGTGTGTTTTCATGGAGCACGTTTCACCTTTACTACTGCTGCAGTTTTAACAACAATTTCCTTTTCTGATGCAACCTTTTCTGAGGAATCCTTTGGCATCCCTATTAATGCAATAGGGCTATAATTTTAACTCCAGCAATCTGCCCCAACATGCCCCACCTCATTACAATGAAAATGCTTAGGATTTTGAAGTCGCTTCTGCCCTTAGCACCTCCCTTTCCGGTCTGAGGAGAAATTTCCTGGGAATTCTCAACTGTCCCTTCTCTTCCCTGTCTACTTGACTTCCTTTCACCTTCCCATCTGCTCAGCTTTATAAGGATGACAGAAGAAGGGTCTAGATTTATGAACCAGTTCATAACCATCAGCCATTTCCGCAGCCTGTTTAGCTGTTTTAGCCTTCTGGTCTTCAACATGGGCCCTAATTAGAACAGGAAGTGAATCTTTAAATTCTTCCATGAAAATTATTTCCCTAAGAGCTTCATACATCATCTCGACTTTTAATGCCCGTATCTCACAGTCAAAATTACTTTGCTTTACCCTTTCAAACTCAATATGGGTTTGCCCAGGTTGTTTTCTTCTCTTCTGACATTTCTGCCTGTATGCCTCAGAGACTAACTCATATGCACTCAGAGTAGCTTTTTTTACTGCATCATAATCCACCAATTCTTCTTCTGAAAGTGAAGCATAAACCTCATGAACTCTACCTACTGACCTACTCTGCCACAGTAATGTCCAGATTTCTTTTGGCCACATCATTTGCCTAATTACCTTTTCAAACGAAATAAAGAATGCCTCTACATCCTTTTCCTCAAACTTTGGGAGAGTTGCACAAAATTAACCATCTCCCTACTAGGATTTGATTGAAAGGTTTCTCATCATCAGAAGTTTCCTCAGAATCTGAGATCTCTTTTTTAAGGTCAAGCCTTTTAGGCAAATATTCCCTTCCTCATTCCTTCTCTCTTTCTTCCATTGCTAATTTCTCCCTCTGGAGGTCGAATTTTCGCATTTCCATTTCTCTTTGAAATGCTCTTTTTCCTTTTCTGACCTTTCTTTCTCCATTTCCTTCCCCTTTGCCTCTAATTCAAGTTTTTTCAGTTGTAACTGAAGTCTCACTACCTCCAGCTGTGACTCACCCACCTGGAGAATGTGGTCTTTCTGTTATCCCTTCCAGTTTTAAATGCTGTGCTATTACCTCAACTATGACTGTTTTCCTCACCCCTGCTGGTAATTATAACTCCAACATACCCCCAACTCCATTAGCTTACTCTTGGTTAATTTCTGTAAACCAGTCAGTTACATTTTCCATCTACAGAAAAGTCTTAGCAACCTGCAAAGACATTTCAAATTCCAACCTGTACAACAGACCTCACAGCAACTCCAATTCATATGTCCAGTTCCTCTTTACCTTCACATATTCATTTTTTGAGATTCATAGATCCAACCAATGTTCAAGGTTTTCCAATTCCACCTTATCATAAATCCTGAACCAGTTATTATTCCATGTCCAACTTTAATTTGTTTTGCTTAGATAAGTGGAGAGTGGCAACTGAACAGAGTCATATGAGTCAGCTGATGAACTTTTAATAAAAGAATAAAACATTTATTCAACAAGATGAAGTATATTACAAGACTCCTTCACCCACCACTATACCTTTAAGATATATGCAGATTTGTAAGGATAACACAAGTTGCAAAATTTATCTTATACAGTAATGTTCAAAGAAAATACACAGTACATGTACTAATAGGCACCAACTGATACAGTGCATAAAATGAATGCAACATCCAATATTGATGGAACATCTCAGAATATATTTTCTTCTCAGTTCTCTGACCAAAAGCAGTTCAAACCCACAGCACCATGATCTCCAGCACAGGTAAGACAAGGAGGCAGCTCCCAGATCCACCCCAGCCGGAACACGGATCAAACCCCATGCTGTCGGCACCAATCGGATCCTCACCAGCCAATTGGCCCCACAAAGTCTCTGAGTTGCTGAGGCAACACACACTTTAACACATGGGCAACCATGCCCACATCCCATGAATGAATAAAAAAATGTTGTGAGCTGGAGCTATGAATATTGCTGGTAAGTGCTCCAGATTTCTTTCCATCACATGACTGACCAGGAATCGTTCCCATTCTCATCGCTGCCATAAGCACATGTTGGAAGCTTTTTCAGGTTTCTGCTCAACCTGTTTAGCTGCCTTCAAAACAGGTGCCTTGCATTGTCCATCAAGCCCTGTGATGGGTCTTGAACTGTCAGCTCCTAATTCAGAGGCAGGGATGGTACCGCTGCACCACAAAACTTCCTCTTAAGTTAATGCAGCACTTCAAACTACACCAAGGCTAGTTAGTACAGCACAGTAAAATAATACAGTATGTCAAACTGAATCCCAAGAGAAACTAATACTGACTCCACTGCCAAGCTCCCCTCTTATCAAACCCCCCCCAGTAAAATTAACACACTGCCTGTGAATCTCTTCACCTGTGTGTAAATCTACTTTCTCTGGGAAACATCTCATGCCTTGAAGCTCTCTCCCTCTGTGAAACTCCCAATCGGAAAAAAAAACCCTTAAAATCCTGAACACTGTGAATTCTCAGGCCCTGTGGAAAGCTCCCTTTGAAACAGGGAAAACAGTGAAACTCCATCAACTGTGAAATTCCTCCCACTGTTTGTGGAACTCCAAAACTCATAGTGTGTGAATTTCCACCCTGGGAAACTCCTCCCAGTGCCACCCACCCCCCACCCTGCTGTGAAACTCCTCCCAGTCACACACACCCCCCACCGCCCTGTGAAACTCCTCCCAGTCACACCGACCCCCCACCGCCCTGTGAAACTCCTCCCAGTCACACCCACCCCCCACCGCCCTGTGAAACTCCTCCCAGTCACACCCACCCACCACCGCCCTGTGAAACTCCTTGCCAGTCACACCCACCCCCCACCGCCCTGTGAAACTCTTCCCAGTCACACCCACCCCACCGCCCTGTGAAACTCCTCCCAGTCACACCCACCCCCCACCGCCCTGTGAAACTCCTCCCAGTCACACCCACCACCCTGCGAAACTCCTCCCGGTCACACCCACCCCCCACCGCCCTGTGAAACTCCTCCCAGTCACACCCACCCCCCCCACCATCCTGTGAAACTCCTCCCAGTCACACCCACCCCCCACCGCCCTGTGAAACTCCTCCCAGTCACACCCACCCCCCCACCGCCCTGTGAAACTCCTCCCAGTCACACCCACCCCCCACCACCCTGTGAAACTCCTCCAAGTCACACCCACCCCCCACCGCCCTGTGAAACTCCTCCCAGTCACACCCACCCCCCACCGCCCTGTGAAACTCCTCCCAGTCACACCCACCCACCCACCATCCTGTGAAACTCCTCCCAGTCACACCCAAACCCCACCGCCCTGTGAAACTCCTCCCAGTCACACCCACCCCCCACCACCCTGTGAAACTCCTCCAAGTCACACCCACCCCCCACCGCCCTGTGAAACTCCTCCCAGTCACACCCACCCCCACCGCCCTGTGAAACTCCTCCCAGTCACACCCACCCTCAACCCCCCTGTGAAACCCCTCACAGTCACACTCACCCCCCACCGTCCTGTGAAACTACTTGCCAGTCACACCCACCCCCCACCGCCCTGTGAAACTCGTCCCAGTCACACCCACCCCCCACCACCCTGTGAAACTCCTCCCAGTCACACCCACCCCCCACCACCCTGTGAAACTCGTCCCAGTCATACCCACCCCCCACTGCCCTGTGAAACTCCTCCCAGTCACACACACCCCCCCACCGCCCTGTGAAACTTGTCCCAGTCACACCCACCCCCCACTGCCCTGTGAAAGTCCTCCCAGTCACACCCACCCCCACTGCCCTGTGAAACTCCTCCCAGTCACACCCACCCCCCCACCGCCCTGTGAAACTCCTTGCCAGTCACACCCACCCCCCACCGCCCTGTGAAACTCCTCCCACTCACACCCACCCCCCACCGCCCTGTGAAACTCCTCCCAGTTACACCCACCCCCCACCGCCCTGTGAAACTCATTGCCAGTCACACCCGCCCCCCACCGCCCTGTGAAACTCCTTGCCGGTCACACCCACCCCCCACCGCCCTGTGAAACTCCTCCCAGTCACACCCGCCCCCCACCGCCCTGTGAAACTCCTCCCAGTCACACTCACCCCCCACCACCTTGTGAAACTCCTCCCATTCACACCCACCCCCCACCACCCTGTGAAACTCCTCCCAGTCACACTCACCCCCCACCACCTTGTGAAACTCCTCCCATTCACACCCACCCCCCACCACCCTGTGAAACTCCTCCCAGTCACACGCACTCCCCATCGCCCTGTGAAACTCCGCCCAGTCACACCCACCCCCCACCGCCCTGTGAAACTCCTCCCAGTCACACCCACCCCCCATCGCCCTGTGAAACTCCTCCCAGTCACACCCACCCCCCACCGCCCTGTGAAACTTCTCCCAGTCACACCCAAACCCCACCGCCCCGTGAAACTCCTCCCACTCACACCCACCCCCCACCGCCCTGTGAAACTCCTCCCGGTCACACCCAAACCCCACTACCCTGTGAAACTCCTCCCTGTCACACCCACCCCTCACCATCTTGTGAAACTCCTCCCAGTCACACCCACCCACCCACCATCCTGTGAAACTCCTCCCAGTCACACCCAAACCCCACCGCCCTGTGAAACTCCTCCCAGTCACACCCACCCCCCACCACCCTGTGAAACTCCTCCAAGTCACACCCACCCCCCACCGCCCTGTGAAACTCCTCCCAGTCACACCCACCCCCACCGCCCTGTGAAACTCCTCCCAGTCACACCCACCCTCAACCCCCCTGTGAAACCCCTCACAGTCACACTCACCCCCCACCGTCCTGTGAAACTACTTGCCAGTCACACCCACCCCCCACCGCCCTGTGAAACTCGTCCCAGTCACACCCACCCCCCACCACCCTGTGAAACTCCTCCCAGTCACACCCACCCCCCACCACCCTGTGAAACTCGTCCCAGTCATACCCACCCCCCACTGCCCTGTGAAACTCCTCCCAGTCACACACACCCCCCCACCGCCCTGTGAAACTTGTCCCAGTCACACCCACCCCCCACTGCCCTGTGAAAGTCCTCCCAGTCACACCCACCCCCACTGCCCTGTGAAACTCCTCCCAGTCACACCCACCCCCCCACCGCCCTGTGAAACTCCTTGCCAGTCACACCCACCCCCCACCGCCCTGTGAAACTCCTCCCACTCACACCCACCCCCCACCGCCCTGTGAAACTCCTCCCAGTTACACCCACCCCCCACCGCCCTGTGAAACTCATTGCCAGTCACACCCGCCCCCCACCGCCCTGTGAAACTCCTTGCCGGTCACACCCACCCCCCACCGCCCTGTGAAACTCCTCCCAGTCACACCCGCCCCCCACCGCCCTGTGAAACTCCTCCCAGTCACACTCACCCCCCACCACCTTGTGAAACTCCTCCCATTCACACCCACCCCCCACCACCCTGTGAAACTCCTCCCAGTCACACTCACCCCCCACCACCTTGTGAAACTCCTCCCATTCACACCCACCCCCCACCACCCTGTGAAACTCCTCCCAGTCACACGCACTCCCCATCGCCCTGTGAAACTCCGCCCAGTCACACCCACCCCCCACCGCCCTGTGAAACTCCTCCCAGTCACACCCACCCCCCATCGCCCTGTGAAACTCCTCCCAGTCACACCCACCCCCCACCGCCCTGTGAAACTTCTCCCAGTCACACCCAAACCCCACCGCCCCGTGAAACTCCTCCCACTCACACCCACCCCCCACCGCCCTGTGAAACTCCTCCCGGTCACACCCAAACCCCACTACCCTGTGAAACTCCTCCCTGTCACACCCACCCCTCACCATCTTGTGAAACTCCTCCCAGTCACACCCACCCCCCACCACCCTGTGAAACTCCTCCCAGTCACACGCACTCCCCACCGCCCTGTGAAATTCCGCCCAGTCACACCCACCCCCCACCGCCCTGTGAAACTCCTCCCAGTCACACCCACCCCCCACCGCCCTGTGAAACTCCTCCCAGTCACACCCACCCCCCATCGCCCTGTGAAACTCCTCCCAGTCACACCCACCCCCCACCGCCCTGTGAAACTCCTCCCAGTCACACCCAAACCCCACCGCCCCGTGAAACTCCTCCCACTCACACCCACCCCCCACCGCCCTGTGAAACTCCTCCCGGTCACACCCAAACCCCACTACCCTGTGAAACTCCTCCCTGTCACACCCACCCCTCACCATCTTGTGAAACTCCTCCCAGTCACACCCGCCCCCCACCGCCCTGTGAAATTTCCCCTGTGAAACGAATCTCTGTGAAACTCCTGCCCTGAGTAAAAATTCTCTCAAAAATACTCCCATCTATCCCCTCCAGTGTGCTAGGTTGGCCACTGATGGAACTCAGGAATCCCAGACACTCTCCCTCACCATCCCCCGTGCATGCAAATTCACAAAAATAATTAGGAGCTTATGGCCAGGCCAATATAATTGATTAAAACAAGCACTGAGATTGTATTGATACACTGAATTACTTTATTGATCAAGTTTAAAGAATAATTGTTTATAACCACTGAACTAATAACTGATATCAATACTGTATACATTGAATATAGTAATCGTGGGGATGTGCACAAGGCACATCCTTTCTCCTTGCCTCCCGGTCCTGCGCTTTCCTCTTCAGTTTCTTTCCTATTCTGTCATGAGGAATGAGTGTCACAGCGTTAATTGAGTGGTTAGGATCTGGAATGCACTGTATGAGAGTGTGGTGGAGACAGGGTCAATCGAGTGGTTAGGGTCTGGAATGCACTGCCTGAGAGTGTGGTGGAGACAGGGTCAATCGAGTGGTTAGGGTCTGGAATGCACTGCCTGAGAGTGTGGTGGAGGCAGGGTCAATCGAGTGGTTAGGGTCTGGAATGCACTGCCTGAGAGTGTGGTGGAGGCAGGGTCAATCGAGTGGTTAGGGTCTGGAATGCACTGTCTGAGAGTGTGGCGGAGGCAGGTTTAATTGACTCATTCAAAAGAGAATTAGATTGTTATTTGTAAAGGGATAATTCGCAGGGTTACTAGGAGAAGGCAGGAGAATTGCACTAATTTATTGGTCATTTGGAGTGCCAGTGCTGACATGATGGACTGAGTGGCCTCCTTCCACACCTTCTGCTTCCTATTACCTCCCACATGTGTGGTTAAATGAAGCACAAGTCTTTTTCCCAAAGGATCCTCCGCCCATGACCAGCTGTTGTCCCTGACGGTTTGAGCTCTTCCATCATCACCACCCAAAATTTGCTGGTTCCACCGTGGGCCTTTTCTCCGAACCTTGAGCGAGGAACAATTAGCTGAGCCTGGGCGAACTCACAAAAGGGCGGAGACAAGCACCCCCTGAGGTCTCACATAACCCTGCTGCCCTAAACAACTGATACATGTGGTGTAAGAATTGGAAATAAAACCAATAACTTAAAGCCTAAGTACCCCCCCTGGAAATGAGCAGTGTTTATCTGTTCCCCAGTGGCTGCTATTGGCACAAGCTGCAGAATGCAGGATGGTCTTTCTCTTGGGGATGGTGAATTGGTGAATGGTGTCAGAGACAGGGACACACTGTTCATCGTGGTGTGGAATGTGAGGGTGGTGTTGTCAAGACAGACACAGCAACCAGGCAGACCCAATCGGATCATTATTTATGAACACGCGCTCATAATTGGAAATGATTTTACGTGATATTGGTATCAGCTAATGAGAATTCGAGGCTGGGAGAGGAAGCAATTGGCACCACCCAATGTCTAATCTTTATTGGTTAATATGGGTTACTTGCGTGTCAAACAGCATAAACAGCAAGTGATAGACACTAACCGATCCCACAACCAACAGGTCAGATCTAAGCTCTGCAGTCCTGCCACATCCAGTCATGAATGGTGGTGAACAATTAGACAATTCACTGGAGGAGGAGTCTCCACAAATATCCCCATCCTCAATGCTGTGGGAGCCCAGCACATCAGCGCAAATGATAAGGCTGAAACAGCCAGAAGTGCCAAGTTGATGATCCATCTCGGCCTCCTCTGGAGGTCCCTAGCATCATAGAAGCCACTCTTCAGCCAATTCAATTCACTCCACGTGATATCAAGAAAGGGCTGAAGGCACTGGATACTGAAAAGTCTATGGGCCCTGACGATATTCCGGCAATAGTACTGAAGACTTGTGTTCCGGAACTTGCTGCACCCCGAGCCAAGCTGCTCCAGTACAGCTCCAACACTGGCATCTACCCAGCTATGTGGAAAATTGCCTGGCCAATTACCATCAGTCTATTCTTGATCATCAGCAAAGTAACGGAAGGGGTCATCGATAATGCTATCAAGCAACACTTGCTTAGCAATAATCTGCTCACTGATGCCCAGTTTGGGTTCCGCCAGGGTCACTCAGTTCCTGACTTCATTGCGGTCTTGGTTCAAACATGGACAAAAGAGCTGAACTCCTGGGGTGAGGTGAGAATGGCTGCCCTTGACATCAAGGCCACATTTGACCCCGTGTGGCATTAAGGAGCCTTAGCAAAACTAGAGTCAATGGGTATCAGGGGGAAAACCCTCCACTGGATGGAGTCATACCTATCACAAAGGAAGATGGTTGTGGTTGTTGGAGGTCAGTCTTCTAAGTTCCAGGACATCACTGCAGGAGTTCCTCAGGCTAGCATCCTCGGTCCAACCAACTTCAGCTGCTTCAACAATGGCCTTCCTTCCATCATAAGGTCAGAAATGTTCAATGACGATTGCACAATGTTCAGCACCATTCACAACAGATACTGAAGCAGTCCATGTCCAAAAGCAGCAAGACTTGGACAATATCCAGGATTTGACTAACAAGTGACAAGTAACAATCACACCACACAAGTGTCAGGCAGTGACCATCTCCAACAAGGGAGAATCTAACCATCGCCCCTTGATGTTCAATGGTATTACCATCAATGGATCCCCCACTAACAACATCCAGGCGGTTACCATTGACCAGAAGCTGAACTGACCAGCCGTATAAATACTGTGGCTGCAAGAGCAGGTTAGAGCTCGGAATTGTGCGATGAGTAATTCACCTCCTGACTCCCCAAAATCTGTCCACTATCTACAACGCATAAATCAGGAGTGTGATGGAATACTCCCCTTTTGCCTGGATGAATGCAGCTGCCACAACACTCAAGAAGCTTGACACCGTCCAGGACAAAGCAGCATCTTGATTGGCACCACATCCACAAACATTCACACAGTAGCAGCAGTGTGTACGATCTACAAGATGCATTGCAGGAACTCAGCAAGCCTGCTTAGACAGTACCTTCCAAACTCACGACCGCTAATATCTAGAAGGACAAAAGCAGCAGATAGATGGGAACACCACCACCTGGAAGTTTCCCTCCAAGCCACACACCAGCCTGACTTGAAAATATATCACTGTTCATTCACTGTCGCTAGGTCAGAATCCCGGAACTCCCTCCCTAACAGCACTGTGGGGTGTACCTACACCACATTGACTGCAGCAGTTCAAGAAGGCTGTTCCCCACCACCTTCTCAAGGGCAATTAGGGATGGACAATAAATGCTGGCCCAGCCAGCGAAACCCACATCCCATGAATGAATAAAAAACATTGCATGGAATCGTTTCCATTATTTTAAACTGAAAATAATTGCCTGGGAATAAAGAGACTATTGGACGAGCCAGGCTGGCCATTTCCAAATTCCAAATACTGGACATGAGGACACCCGATAATGGAATGGAGATGGACTCACTGACAGTCAGACTGTCTGCTACAAAACCTGACAAATGACCACACCACCTCTGAGACACCCCACTGAGGAACTCCTCACTGTCAGAATCCTAATCTTGTGAGTCTCCTCTTCCTGTGACACCCCTCCTCATTTTAGTCTCCTCCCCCTGTGAAACTCCTTCCCCTGTTAAACTCCTCCCTGTGAGACTCCTCCCTGTGAGATTCCTCCCTGTGAAACTCCCCCCTGTGAGACTCCTCCCCTGTGAGACTCCTCCCCTGTGAGACTCCTCCCTGTGAGACTCCTCCCCTGTGAGATTCCTCCCTGTGAGACCACTACCCTCTGAGGCTCCTCACTTTGAAACTCCTCCCCTGTGAAACTCCTCCTCTGTGAGACTCCTCCCTGTGGAACTCCTCCCGGTGAGACCCCTCACTGTGAGGCTCCTCCCTGTGAGACCACTCCCCCTGTGAGTGCGCACTCCATGTGATTCCCCACCCCTCTCAAAAACTATGAGCTGTGGCTCTCCAATCTGCCTTCACTTTCATCACTTGCTGTAATATTTTTAATGTTCCCCAGCGAACTCACATTCTCTGTTCAATGTTTCTCTGAGGTTTGACACATAATCCAGGAGAGTAGGTTCCAAATTTTGAGCCATCAATTTCCCATCATATAACTTCAGTGGTCCCCTTACCTCATGATCACAGGCTAATTCAAAAGGACTAAAATCAGTCAATGCATTAGGAGCATCCCCAATAGCAAATAACAAAAATGGAAATCCCTTATCCCAATCCTGTGGATCGTCCTGACTCTCAGCCCTCATCATGGCTTTTAAAGTTTGATGCCATCTATCCAAAGCCCCTCATGACTCAGCTTCATCATCTGTTGATTTATACTGTTTTATACCCAAACTCTTTGTTATTTCCTTAAACAGTTGTGACGTGAAATTTGAACCCTGATCCAATTGTATTTCTTTTGGTTATCCATATCTTATAAAAGATTGAGTCAACTCTTCCACAATTCTCTTTGCTGAAATATATCTCAAAGGTATCACTTCAGGAAACCTTGTAGAAATATCCATTATTGTCTAGTTTCCACCTTTAATATTAGAAAGGGATCCTGCAAAACCAATCATGACCCTAAGCAAATGTTCCTCAAATGATTGACTTGGAATTAAAGGTGCTGTGCTGGCTTAATCACTGCTTGTGGTTTACATATCACCTGATATATGTGACATGTTCTACAGAAATTGATTACATCTCTATGCAATCCAGGTCAGTAAAAATGTTTTTGCATTTTCACATGTGTCTTTAAAATTCCTAAATGCCCCCCTATTGGAATTTCATGAGCTATTCTCAGTATTTCATTTCTATACTGAGATGGTATAACACCTGATGCACTTCCATCCATTTTTCATCTGCTGGAACTTGATATTATCTCTGCTTTCTCATTAACACATTACCCTTAAGGAAATAGCATTCTGGACTACACTCTGCCTCTGTTTCTGAGCAAGCTGAGTAAACTGTTTTATACATGGATCCTTTTGCTGTAACTCAAAACACTTCAGCTGCATTCTTTTCCAATCTCTCCTCCTGAACAATCTTATCAAAGACAGTATCAGCTATTTGAACTTCAATGCCTTTTCCCTGCCTTTTAACTTTCTCTTCTTTCTGTTTCAACCCGTGAGCGTGTGATATCATTACCATACAGTCTGGAAACAATCCAGGATGCTCTTTCTGCAAAACTCCTGTTGAAAGCACCTCTACAAGCTGCTCAACTACCATAGGCAGCACCCACATCTGTGACCGAGCTATATCAGTATCTAAAATAAATTGAACCCTTGCAATGGGCAATTTTTAAATTCTCCAACAATTACGTCACCTGTTTTCCACTTACTCTTTAAATTTACCTTCCAAAATGGGAAAGGCTTAGCATCTCCATGAATCTTACTTATTATCTCCTGCTCCTGCAATACTCCCTTTAAACAACAAATATCGTTATCCCACAATTAAGGATTGACAAGCCCCTGTGTCTCTTAAAATTTTAAAATCTTTACCTGTTCCACCCTGCACACTTGGAAAGACTTCCCCTTCACATAAAAAATCTTTAAACATTTCTGCAACCTGATCTTCAGAAATCCTTTGGGTAAATTGTGAATTCATTCCCACTTCTTTACCTGTCACTGATTCTTCTTATATAATACCCCCTATTGGAATTTCATGAGCTATTCTCAGTATTTCATTTCTATACTGAGTTGGTATAACACCTGATGCACTTCATCCATTTTTCATCCCCTGGAGCTTGATATTATCTCTGCTTTCTCTTTAACACATTACCCTTAAGGAATTTTTCTAGGTTCTTCTTGGTTTACCTGTACATAAACCACTGGTTTTTCCTGTGCCTGAACCTCAGAACAGACAGTCATTTTACTTCCAGAATTTTTCTGCATTCCAATTTTTGCAACAGATTTTCCCTGTAATTTCCATCACATTGGCTTCTTGTGCCCAACTTTATCACAATGAAAACGCCTCAATTTTCGAGTGTCACATCTACCCTCAACAACTTTCTTTTTAGTCTATGAAAAAAACTACCTGGGAATTTCCACCTACTCCTTCTCTTCCCTGGCTACCTACCTTCCTCTCACCTTCTCTGTTAAAAGGATGATGAAAAAAAGGTTTAGATCCAAGAACTAACTCATAATCATCAGCTATTTCTGCTGCTTGGCTTACTATTTTAACTCACTATTCCTCCACATGAGTTCTCACTACCAATGGAATCGAACCTTTAAATTCTTCCAAAAGAATCACTTCTTTAAGAGCTGCATATATTGTCTCAACTTTAATAACTGCATCTACCGGTCAAAACTCATTTGTTTTGCTCTCTCAAACTCAGTATAAGTTAGCCCAGGCTGTTTCCTTATATTCCTAAATTTCTGCTGTTATGCCTCAGTAACCAACTCATATGCACTCAAAATTGACTTTTTTTTACCACATCATAATCCACCAACACTTCTCCTGACAGTGAAGCGGAAACATCATGAGCTCTACACACTAACCTGGGCTGTAAAAGCATTTTCCAGTTTTCTTGTGGCCATTTCATCTGTTTAGCTATCTTCTCAAATGAAATAAAGAATGCCTCAACATCTGCAGTCATTTGCAGCAGCCTTCGTGACACAAATGGAACCTTCAGCAGTGTCATAGAAAATGGGGGAACTCAATGGTCGCAGCCTTTTGAGTTAGTTCAGATCCAGGGTGTGGTCAACAATACAATAGAAAAATCACAGTCAAAAGAAATTAGACATTTCTGCTAGATCTAACAATCAATAGGAACGGAGCAATAATAACAGAAGAATGAGCCTCAGGAATGTCCGGGGAATTGGTAACCTGTGTTTCAGATGTAATTCAAAATATCATAATGCAGTAAATTGTACAAAACAGAAAAAACAAAGTTTTTGGGGCAACCCTCGACATAGAAAGTTCCAAATTGGAGGATGATATTGATCAAGCTGAGGGAATTGTACCTGGTCATAAGAAGATTCAGTCCAATAATTAGTGCACTAATCATTGATTCATTTAATTGTGCCGTGTTGGATAATGGTTGCGTTTCGAAAGTATGTGGAATGAATTGGTTGAAATGTTATTTAGATTCACTCGGTAGTAATGACTGAAGTAAGACCAGGGAATATGAAAGTTCTACTTGTTTCAGGTTCGGGGATAACAGTATATTGGGGTCACTGAAAAGATTGGTGATTTCATGCAGAATAGCTGGAGTAAGCCATTTTGTTAGTACAGGTGCAGTCTCCAGTGAGATACCTTACTGCTGTGCAAGCCTTCCATGAGAAAAAGCACAAATGAAAGTGGACATGGGACACAATAAGCTAATTGTCTTGGAAAGTAAGTAGATTTGCAACTTACCCAATCAGGACATTGTTGCATTCATTTAACAAAACCCAGCATCTCTAATCCAAATGTTAAACATGTATTAATGACATCAGGTGGTAGGTGTTTGAGAGAAAAGACACATTTTCTTAAAGTTACATCGACAATTTGCTCATCCCTCCCTCTTCTCACAGATTAATAATCCTGCTAATGGACACAGGAATGGCTGCTGAGTGCACAAAGCTTAATGAAGAGGTTAGTGTAAATGTGATATAAGCAAAAGTATTGGAAGATGCCATCACAGTCTATTTAATGTCTCACATTAGTATGAGGCTTTAATGAAGGTACAGCTATGGATTTAAAGGTGTGGAACAAGAATAGAAACATTTCATTTTTAATTTTATAGATATGGCAACAAGATGCAGTCTGTCTACAGTAATGTATGTTAAAACAAGGAATAATTGTAGATAAAATCATACAGACGACAGTAGGGGCACCAGCAAAATTCCTAACTAACAATGAAGGGAGTTTGCCAATGAATATTTTTGAGACTTGTGCAAAAATACGCACATTGTAGTGATGAACACTGCAGCTAAAAGTCTCCTTTGTAACGGGCTTTGTGAAAGAACTCCTGTGGTGGTCGATGGGATACTCCATAAGATCTTAGCTGACCAACAAACTTATCAGCTAATAATCTAACACCTGTCTTGCCATGGGCAGTCCATGCAAATCATTTGTTTCAAATGATTGGGGCCTATGGTCTGTATCAGTTGGTTGATGGGAGGAATCCCAAAATATCTTCGGTGCTGTTTGATAATGTACGAGCCCAGAAGGGATTACAATTAGTTGCACCTTCTCTCTGCACTTTAATGCTTTACATGCAGTGGTCAGGGCATTCCTTAAAGCAGAAGTCTCAGGCAAAATTTAGCAAGCTTTACGGCATTGCATAAGATCATCAGAGATAAAGTTTAATCCTGGGGATTTAGTATGCTATGAAAGAGAGAGCGAGAAAGAGTGGAAAGGTCCAGATAAAGTGACAGGGTGTGAACGGAAGACAGTAATTCTCCAACATGGTAGTCAAACTATTAGGGTACATACATCTAAGTTAATCGGGACTGATAATAAACTTTCACAATGTGAGCAATTAATAGAAGATGAACAGGTATCCTGTACCTCACATACTCAAATGTTTGACAGTTAAGAGGAACAGAATACAATGGATAAAGGGCCAGATGAATGTAGACAAAGTGATGCCAATGCACAGGATAGGGCTAAAATATCCAAAATACAACTGCCTAAGGTACTTGGGTAATGTGCATACCAGGAGGATCCGGTGAATGGAGAGATGTAACCATTATAGGGAGAGCAGGGGAAGCCTCTGGCAGTATTTAAACTGGGCGAAATGTCCAACATAGTGGGCAAGAGATATGATCTATGGATTGGCAAAATGAGGTGGAAAGCAAGGAAATGCAGCGTGAGTCCCCATAATGGATCTAGAAGTGACTCAAGCACCAGGAAACAATCACGTTACTGGAAACAGATCTTCTGGTTACGGGAGGGAGGTAGGAGGGCAAGTAGAGGTTGTAGTTTGACTTGGCTATGCGATAGAACAAAGGCAACAGAACAACCCAGAAACAACGCTTGAAGTGGAAGCCCTAATGATCTGGAAGTTTTGTGGATGAAACAAATTGGAAGATAAATTAATAAGAGAGGTAAAACAAAAAGAATATTTGGAAGGAATTTGGTGTCCACCCTAAAGTGCCAGATAGAGTACAGCCAGTCTCATCCCATAGATGGAAAAAGTAATCCCAGATGGGACACGTAAGGCTAAAGTGAGACTGATGGTTTTTGAAGAGAGACTTGTTGTCCAAGATGTGACAGAAGACTCCCCCATGGAAGGAAAAGCGATTGTGAAAGTTCTCTTAGCTCTGTTAGCCACATTCGTGGCAATGTAGGGCGATTGATATGAAAGCTACATTTTGCAGGATGAAAAATTTCAAAGAAAAGTGTTTTTGAAACTGGCTGAAGAAGTGAGTGATATAGAAGGGAGGCTGTGGAAATTTTTTTAAAATGCATTTCTGAATTGAATGATGCATTAAGGGTCTTGTATTTCTTGGTTAAGCCTAACTTGCTGAAAGTAGGCTGTATTCAGCTGAAAACATGTTCTACTGGTATCACAGTGAGAGACTCACAGGCATCATTATGATGCTTGGTGATTATTTTCTATGGGGAGGCTCTGTGGAATTTGAACAATTGATTATAGGTAAGATCAAAAGGGAAGTTAAGATTGGAAGTCAGGCCTAAGGCAGCCTTTAAATATACAGGTTTAGACATTAATCTGATTAGGTCAGTAATAACCTGGAATTAACAATCATATCGAGAAGGCGTTAACCATATCATGATAAATTGGGCCAAAATTGTCACAGAAAACTGATCTTCCATCCAAAGAAGGGACTGAACATCTAAGAAGCTTGATTGGACCGAATGACAGTTTTAGGTGTATTAGAACTGATTACTGTGACAAAACACTCTCCATTTAGAGAGATTTTGAGGGCAAATAAAAGATTAAAGAAATTATGTTTGGAAATATGTTTATTCATGTTTCCAGCCCTTGGTGACCCGAAAGATATGAAAATAATTTTTTCCAGTGACGCTTCCCATGTCACTCTACTAGGTGGGTATCCAAGCACAGATGGGTTTATAATATTCTTTCCACATCAAATTGGAAAATGTTGACCCTTGGCCAGGGAAGCCAAGAAAATAGAAAGGTTGGTGAAAAGTACCCTAGCTGCAGAAATGCGGGCTTGAGCAGAAGGGATAGATATGGTCCTTCACTTTTCAAACATTTTGAAGCAAATTCCAGACAAAGGGAAAGAGAAAGGTTTACCCATTGAATGGCATGTGGGTAACCGTTCCTTGTGGGATAATGTACATCTGACCAAGGGCTTGACTGAGAAAAATTTAAGGCTTGACTTTACAAGTATAAACTAAACGTTAGAAAGAAAATAGACCTGTTAAGATACATGAGTCAATCCAAGTCAGCGTTTATTGAATGCTTTACAAAAAGGAATATTAGCTCGAAGAAATTGTTAGAGATCCTAAAAGAGGGATATACTTTTTCATGATGGGTTATATGTAGAGATGGAAAATCAGTTTTTTCTCTGATTGGTTTTGTAATTGCTTGAGTGTGTTTTAAAGTTTTTGTTTAAGAAAGGAAGGGGAATCTGTAAATGGTCTGTTAATTAGATTAAGATACAAAGCTGACAGGCTATGTTTAATTACTTAGACTACTCATGAAGGGACACTGGTCACTTTAACCCCATCCCCGGAGTTTGTCACAAAAACCCAAAAGATGCTCATCGACTTCTTCTGGGACAAAAAGCTGCACTGGGTCGCTGCTGAGGTTCGGAGATTCCTGCTTAGGGAGGGTGGTCAGGTGTTGGTGTGCATTCGCACCCAGGTGGTGACCTTCCACCTTCAGACCCTACAACAATACCTTCACGTAAAGCCCTCTCCTAGATGGTGTGCCCTGGCGATGTATTTTTTCACCAGCTGCACGGCCTGAATTATGACGTGCCGCTCCCGTTCATCAACCTGATTCGTGGCTCCTTGCAGGTGTTGCCCATATTTTGCCAGGACCTGATCAAAGCCTGGATCATGGTCACCTGGTGCCGCAGCTCTCACCCATCAGGGAACCACTGCTCAGGAATCCGCAGCTCCACCAATAGCACTTCAGGTGGCTGGCGGAGGGGAGGGCTGTGGTTGCCGGGGTGACCAGAATCAGGGGCGTGCTGGGGTGTGGAGGTCTGGGCTTGATGACCCCAATTAAACCGGCTCTTTGTGCGTCAGTGAGTGTCCAGCTCACGTCCAATGTCGTCCAACACCTTAAAACGGTGGTGCCCGGCCACGACGGTACACGTGGTTTAGAGGCGGTTCTGGTTTGCGGTGGGCACCGGTCTGACTGTAGCCCTGCTCGGACGGAATTCCATGTTGGACCCAAGCCATGGAACCTTCCTTGGGAGCTGGAGCCCAACCACTTGACCTGAGCTGTGGAAATTCTTTCCGTGCCCTTTCGGTGCAGAGGGGTTTCCTGTTTGGGCTGCTCCTGCACACCCTTCACCTCCTTACCCTCACCCGCTGTCCAGACCCGCCTTGACATGCCCTTTTCCCATCTGGCAACGGAGATACCCAGTGGGGAGGTCTATACGCATGAGTCCTCCCCCTTACCATCAGGGACCTGGGCTGGAGGGTGCTGCATGTAGCAGTCAGAAAGAACCGTAGGTTGCGTTGGTTCATGGACTCCCAAGATTCCTGTGTTTTTGCTGCCTTCTGGAGTCCGTGGACCACGTGTATATTAAGAGCATTAAAATACACCCCTTTTTTAGCTTTCTTAAGGACATTTACTTAATTTCTGGTTGCACTTCAGCCCCACACTCCTGATCTTTGGGCACCCGGTGCAGAGCGGGCGGTGAGGGAGGAGGACCTCCTTGTGGGCCTGTTCCTGAGCCTGGCCAAATTGGCCATTACCAGGTCCAGGCAGCAGGCAGCTGAGGGGGTCCCCTGGCCCAGCTGTCTGCCCCTTTCCCACGGCTGTGTTCACACTTAGAGAGGGAGCATGTGGTGTCTGCCAGCACGATTGAGGCCTTCTGTAACTGGTGGGCACTGTGGGGGCTGGGGTGCATTGCTGACCCCCAAAACAACATTTTGATTTAAAGTTTAGTAAGTTCCCTTTTCCGATTTTGTTTTTGTTTGTTGGTCCTTTAAGGGACTGCCCCCATTAATTTGTTAATTTGATAGTTTGTCCTTTTGTTAGTTTGTTGATTCAATGCCATTTGTTTTTCGAAAAAGAGTATAAAGGGAGACTGGGTGGGACACTGGGTTAATACATAGGAGACAGACATATGTAATGCCACATTCTGTAAATGAACAGACTATCAAGAATTTGCATCTAGTTTCATATTTCAGCTCTGGCTTAGCATCCATTTATCACTACGGGGAGAAGGCTGGGCAGTGACTAGGTAAATTGCTCCTATGAAGAGGCAATGCAGACACGATGGGCCAAATGGCCTTTCTGTGCTATTAACAATTCTGTGGTACTGAAATTTGTGCTTTAAATTTAAAACCACGACCTGACTCAGGGCCACATCAGACATCCAGTACCTGAGAAATGATTGTCACGGTGAGTTTGTACATCACCGCCCATCATTTCTAGCTCACTACACATTGTTTCCATCAGCAGGAGGCCTGAACATTAACACCAAAGAGATTCAATATGTGGACTGAAGTTCCAGATAACGTAATAGAGACAAAAGCCTTGCAAACATTTCAGAAGCAATTTGCTGTTGCAATGGGAGGATATTAAATTGTGCTGGAATGGATCAAATTGTCAGAATGACCTCCCTTATCTGTAATTATCTTGATATTGAATTTTTTTATATTGTACATTCATGAGATGTGGGCATCACTGGCGAGACTAACATTTATTGCCCATCCCTAATTGCCCTTGAGAAGGTGGTGGTGAGCTGCCTTCTTGAACCGCTGCAGTCTATACAGCTTAGGTACGCCCATAGTGCTGTTAGAAAGGGATTTCCAGTGTTTGGTCTCAGCGACAGTGAAGAAACGGCGATGTATTTCCAAGTCAGGATGTTGAAAGACTTGGAGGGGAATTTCCAGGTGGTGGTGTTCCCATCACCCGCTGCCCTTGACCTTCTAGATGGTAGTGGTCATGGGTTTGGAAGGTGTTGTCGAAGGAGCCTTGGTGAATTACTGCAGTGCATCTTGTAGAAGCTATTTAAAGACACATCCGAACAATAGTTTTTCACCAACCAATGAATCACGCTTTTCTTGTGATGTTGCTCTTCATTTTTTTCTTCAATCCTATCAGCCTAGAACTGAAGCTGAAACAGCCTCTCTCCCGGGTAAATGTAGGTGTCTCCTGTACCTTCTCCAACCAGGGTCGCTCTCTGCCTCTCTCCTGGGTAAATGTAGGCCCCGAGCTGCTCTCTCTTTACATCCTCACTGTCTCCTGTATGTTCTCCAACCAGATTCGCTCTCTGCCTCTCTCTCGGGTAAATGTAGGCCCTGAGCTGCGCTCTCTTTATATCCTCACTGTCTCCTGTACGTTCTCCAACCAGATTCGCTCTCTGCCTCTCTCCCGGGTAAATGTAGGCCCCGAGCTGCTCTCTCTTTATATCCTCACTGTCTCCTGTACGTTCTCCAACCAGATTCGCTCTCTGCCTCTCTCCCGGGTAAATGTAGGCCCCGAGCTGTTCTCTCTTTATATCCTCACTGTCTCCTGTATGTTCTCCAACCAGTTTCTCTCTCTGCCTCTCTCCCGAGTAAAATGAGATCCTTTAAAGTGGGGGATTTTTTTGGTGAATGTTTTTCAGATTGACAGCGGGATCTCGGTTATCTATGAGAAAATGAGTTGGAGTCAGACTGGGTTTGAATAAAATGAGTATATGCAACAGAGCGTGTTTTTAAACTGATTTTTCACAGACTCCGGGTTACTGCCCCAGCAGGATAAGACGTTGTTATCTGGGTGGACAAGGAAATCCATTTGTCATTTAAAATGGAAACATGGTTTTGTGGGCACACACTGGACACGTGGTCATGTCAACAAAATAAAACAAAAAGCTAAACAACTGTGTGTGAGACTAATTACGGGAAACTCGATTATTGACCCATTTCCATATCTATTGGGGTTCCCAGTCTCACAGCAGATGATTGAGGTTCTAGTATTGTTTATTTCGAGAGAGAGGGAGATGGAGAGGAGATTATTAGGGTCTCTCTCTCTCCCTCTCTCTCTGCACTGATTAGATCAATTCCTATTGCTTGATTACAGTTTATGTTTTAGAGCTCCTCATGTGTGGCTCTGATTGCTCAGTGGTTAAATGCACCGACTGGTGTGATACTGAGACACACAGAGCAGGGAGGGCCCCAGCCTGTACTGAGTTCACTGGTCTCAAACAGAACAGTGCTGGGGATATGACAGTTGTCACAGAGTAGCCTGGGTGATAGATTTCTATTACACATTATTACACGCTACTTACAGCTCAGAAACTGCTCATTCAATCCAGCCCATCTATGTTGATGTTTAATTTCTACAGAAGCCTCCTCTAACCTCTGCTCATCTCACCCCATCAACATATCCCTCACATGTTTATCTAGTTTCTCCTGAAATGTTTCTGTACTAGTACTCAAGTACTCCATGTGGCAACGAGTTCCACAATCTAACCACTTTCTGGGTAAATGTTAGGAAATAGAAATGATTTCATTTAGTCATTTGGTACTTATGGGTGTTAGGAATGAGTTTTAGCTTTAAAGTTTAAGTTCAATTTATATTTCTGTATCTGTGTGTTAAGAAAAGTCAAATTGAGTTTCAATTTCACTTTAAAAGGTGCCTGCATTTCTAATCAGGTTTTTACGACTGTTGCAACTTGGTTAAACAAACAGGAGTGGAAAAAAAAACAGGGCTGTTGCCTAGCAACAAGGGTCCAGAGAGGCAGGTCTCTCCCACAGACACACACACAGAAAAGCTAGAAACTGCAGTTTGACTTATAAGCTGTTTTGAGTTTAGTTTTGAAGACAGCTGCCAGGCAGAAGCAGCCGTGGAGGCTCAAATAGCCAGTTCCAAGCTAAAGTTGGTTGAAAGTAGGTGCCAGGAGAGACTGGAGCAAAGGGGACAGATAGACAGTCCCAAGCTAAAGAAAAGACCACAACATCCAGGGGATTGGAGCAGGAGAAAGCCCCAAGAAGACCTTCTAGCCAAAGGGAGGACAGGAACCTGGAAAAGGTCTGGTTAAGAGAAGTTAAGAGTGAGGGGCAGATAGAAAGGCTCCAAGCCTCAGATTTAGAGACAAAAGCTGCCAAAAGCGAATTCTGGCAATGTCTGGAAGTCCATTCAGTATCTGTGATAGGGAAAGACAAGTGAATGATGTTTTAAATGTTTATCTGTTGATCAGAACCCACGAGGGGGTTTCTGTACCTGAAACACCTTTTCCATTTCAGATTTATTTCATTGGTCGGTTTTATTTTTATAATCTCATTCTCGTCAGGTCTCTGCTGAGACACCAATGAATCCTGAAATGAAGCTTTGAAATGCAAGGAATGAAGCTCGGAACTGAGATGAAGCTGTCGTGTTCAAACAAGCGACCAGCAGCAAACTATCTCCTAAACTCCTCACTACTCACATTGACAATGTTGCTGGCCCTTTTTACCCCACCCTTGGATGGGGTTTTGCCAATTGTGGGCTGCCCGCCTGCCTGTTTTGACTGTGCGACGAGGATGAAATCGCACAGGCGGCAAATGTAAAATCAGGTTCCAATGTTCCAGAGTCTGTGGAGAGGAAAGACTAGGTCAGTCTGAGCCCAGAGACTGGATTCTGGACCATTGGACGGTTTGGGGATCAGCTTTTTATCTTGTGTCTCTCCTTCCTTCATTAACTCCCTGCTTCAGTCAGTCAAACCACCCAGTCCCATCCTTCATCTCTTCACCTGTTTCCCAGTCTGTAGCTGGGATTTCTTCTGTGTTTCCATTTCTCACTCTGCACTCAGAACATGAAAACCTGAGAGTGAAATCCAGATATTGAAGGGTGACAATACTGCATTTCCACGGCGATTGGGAATTTACATTTTTCTCTCTTCAACCCCCTCACTTGAAGCTGACCCTTCCCCCAGAGTTCATGCTGAGACTCTCTTTCCACACTCCCTCTCAGTTTAATACTGACACACTCCTTCCTCACACCCTAAAGAACCAATCCGAGGATCTGCCCCTTTCCCTCTCTGCTCCTCTGTCACCCATTTCCCCACTTTCCCTTCATTTCACTTATGACTCTCTGGAACATCACCCATCTCCACCCCCACCTAGCTCACACCCAGTGCCTTATCCCTGCCACTATCATCCCCACACTTGATAACTCCAACACTTTCCTCGTTGAGGTTCCATGTTCCACCTTCAAACTGAGAGGATCACACTGGCAGAGCAGAGCAGAGGTGCTCAAAGCTGTTCCCTAATCATTATCTCTGCTCAATGTTCCTGAAATGTAATAGGATAAAAATATTGTTGGATAGTTTTCTAATATTCTTCAGGAAAATGTGTGCATCCGGCAACAGCTCCATCAGCCCTTTCTCATCACTCCCACTGTCACGTATATTAAAAATCAGGTTAATATTGTATTCCGAAAATGAGAAGATTCCTCGGGTATTCAGCACCTCAAATACACAAATTAGCTTCTTCAAGGATACGGGGAGTTTGGAAATCTTGGTTTTAAAGAGCAGAAATCACACGTGTAAAACACGCGCTGATCCGCTAACGCCAGTTTTGTGACCGCTGATCATAGTGAAAATTCCTCCCAGTGTTTCACTTTCCCTTGCAGTTCATTGTAGTGCCGATTGCAGCCAGAAGATGGTGCTGTTGAGCTGTACAAAGATCAGTCAAGTTTTACAGCGCAGTATCGCCACCTGCTGCTGGATACCTGGGACTGGCGGCAATACCAAAAACAGAAAATACTGCAACACTCGGCTGATCAGACAATTCAGGCAGGGACCTTTCTTTACAACTGAAAGAGAATTGGATCAGAAGAATAGGAGGGAAAATAAACATGAGCCTGTACTTCCCACTTCCATGTTCCTGTCACACACCGAGTCCCTATCGGGAAATTCCACACTGCCGGTCTGTACAATGTTCAAAAAAGCCCAGGTTGGGAGTGTGAAATTTCCCAGTTTGGGATCTTGATGTGTGTCAGGAGAGACAGATTCAAAAAGCTGGGCCTGTATTCCGAGTACAGAGAGGAGATTCACATTTGCTTTTAACAGAGAGGATAAGAACTCCCTCATAGTTTAATAACTGGGGACATTGGTGGATAGTTAGAACGTGAGGATGAAAGTAAAATTAGACGGTGCAACACCACCACCGCCTGGCCCAGAACGGTATTGCAGGAATAAAATCAGATTGCTAAAAAACCGTGCAGCGCCTCCACCCAGTGGCTACTGGTGATACTGCAACATCAACTTTCCCTGTTCTGTTCACCAACAAATTAAAATAATAATAAAACCAGCCAGTGCTGGAAATGTGCCCACCAGATCCAGTCTGTGGGGAGAGAAACAGAGTTGGCGTTTCTTCTTCATATGATTTCCAGCATCCGCAGTTCTCATTACAACAGGTCAAATTGTTAGATTATATAAATAGAGTTTAATGGTGCAACAACACTACTTGTCAGCAAAACAATAAACCTAAACCCGCAAACTATCTACGAATTTATTTCTAACCGAGTAATTTTTCAGAATATTTATGTTACGTAGTAAGAACAGGAGGTGGCCATTCAGGCCCTCGAATTTATTTCCATGCTCAATGAGATCACTAGGCTTCATTTACTGTCTGAAAGACGATATCAGGACTTCAGTCACTACTGTCTGATGATAGCTCTCCAGGATTCCTGTGTATCGATGTTTATGAAGGCAGCTGAATAAAAACACTTTTTTAACATCAAAATCCTATTTTGCATGGAGCAACACCGCCACCTGCGGGCTGTGATCGGGACTCCACAGATTTATTTTCCCCTGCATTACCAAATGTTGTCACCTGGTGGGGGTAGAGCACCGTCATTTTTTTGGTTTTGCGAGCCGATTCTGTTGACTGGTTTACGAGCTTTAACTAACTTTAAATAATTACTGCTTGTGCCAGTGACTGGCTCCATTAATCTGTGCAGATATTAGAGATGGGCAACAAATACTGGCTTTGCCACTGACACCCACCTGTTCTGAACTGCCACCATGTTCTGAGATTGGGTTTATCTGTCTTGGACACCAGGCGTGGGACTTGGTTCTTTGACAGGCTGTAGACATACTTTAGTTTCCGTTTAACAATTGTTTATTAGTACTACTTCCAAACAGATTACAGAGTAGGCATGTAGCTTTTAGTCATGACTCCAATCTCTATTTTGAGGGTAATTCATGACTGACTGATGTAAGTGGTGCGAACATACAAACATACAAAGGAACAAGGATCAGGAGTTGGCCATTCAGCCCCTCGAGCCTGCTTCACCATTTAATAAGATCATGGTTGATCTGATAGTAACCTAAAACCTGCATCCCAACTACCCCTGATAACTTATCACCCCTTGCCTACCAAGAATCTATCCACCTCTACCTTAAAAATATTCAAAGACTCTGCTTCCGTCGCCTTTTCAGGAAGACAGTTCCAAAAGACTCATGACCCTCTGAGTGAAAAAAAATTGCCTCATCTCTGTTTTAAATGGGATACCCCTTATTTTTAAACAGTAAGCCAAATTCTAGATTTTTCCACAAGAGGAAACATCCTCTCCACATCCATCCTGTCAAGACCCATCAGGACCTTATACGTTTCAATCAAGTCGCCTCTTACTCATCTAAACTCCTACAAGCCTAGCCTGTCTAACCTTTCCTCATAAGACAACCTGCCCATTCCAGGTATTAATCTAGTAAAACCTTCCCTGAACTGCTTCCAATGCATTTACATCCTTCCTTAAATAAGGTGCCAATACTGTACACAGTACTCCAGATGTGGTCTCCCTAGTGCCCTGTAAAACCGAAGCATTACCTCCCTACTTTTGTATTCAATTCCCCTCACAATAAAAGATAACATTCCATTAGCTTTCCTGATTACTTGCTGTACTTGCATACTAGCCTTCTGTGATTCAGGCACTAGGACACTCAGATCTCTTTGCAACTCAGAGCTCTGCAATCTCTCACCATTTAGATAATATAATTCCCTTTTATTCTTTATGCCAAAATGGACCAATTATACATTTTCCCACATTATACTCCATTTGCCAGATCATTGCCCACTCACTCAATCTATCTATATCTTTTTGTAGCTTCCTTATGTCTTCTTCACAACTTACTTTCCTGCCTACTTTTGTGTCATCAGCAAATTTGGAAACCATCCCTTCATCCAAATCATTTATATAAATTAATCCCAGCACTGATCCCTGTGGCACACCACTCATTACATCTTGCCAACCTTAAAAAGACCTATTTATGCATATCTGTGTTTTCCAGTTAGTCAGCCAATCGTCTATCCATGTCAATATGTTACTTCCTATACCATGAGCTTTCATTTTCTGCAATAACCTTTGACGTGGTACTTTATCAAATGCCTTCTGGAAATCTAAGTACAGAATATCCACCGATTCCCCTTTATCCACAGCATGTGTGACTCCCCCAAAGAACTCCAATAAGCTGGTTAAACACGATTTCCCTTTCACAAAACCATGTTGACTCTGCCTGATGACCTTGAGCTTATCCAAGTGCCCTGCTATGACGTTTTTAATAATAGCTTCTAGCATTTGCCATACGACAAATGTTAAGCTAACTAGCCTGTAGTTTCCCGCTGTCTCCCTCCTTTTTTGAATAATACATTTGCTATCTTCCAATCTAATGGGACCTTCCCCGAACCTAGGGAGTTTTGGAAAATTAAAACCAGTGTGTCAACTATCTCACTAGACACTTATTTTAAGACCCTAGGATGAAGTCCATCAGGACACAGGCTCTTGTCAGCCCACAGCCCCAACAATTTACTCAGTACCACTTCTCCGGTGAGTGTAATTTTCCTGAGTTCCTCCCCCACTTCCATTTCTGATTTATAGCTGCTTCTGGGATGTTACTTGTATCCTCTATAGTAAAAACTGATGCAAAATGCCTGTTCAATTCATCTGCCATCTCCTTGTTTTCCATTACCAATTCTCCAAACTCACTTTCTATCGGACCAACACTCACTTTGTTAACTCTTTTCTTTCTAAATATTTATAAAAACTTTTGCTATCTGTTTTTATATTTCTGGCTAGCTTTGTCTTATACTTTAATTTTTCCCTCCTTATTCGTTTATTAGTCATTCTTTGCTGTTCCTTATATTCTGTCCAATCTTCTGACCTGCCACTTGTCTTTGTGGAAATGTTTGCTTTTCCTTTAAGTTTGATACTATTTTTAAACTTTCTAGTTAACCACAGATGGTGTGTCCGTCCCTTGGCCTTTCCCATACTTGTTGGAATGTATCTATTCGGTGTATTCTGAAACATCCCCTTAAATATTAGCCACTGCACATCTGTTGACCTATCCCTTAACCTAATTTGCCAATTCACTTTGGCCAACTCAGAGTTCATGCCTTCATAATTGCCTTTATTTAAGTTTAAAAACTTCTTCTCAGACCTACTCCTCTCTCCCTCAAACTGAATTTAAAATTCAAATATATCATCATCACCTATGTCATATATTAGCATATCCCATCTGTTGACTCAATAAACTACACATTAACCCTTTATGCTACACATCGCCCCAGGTATGCTATCCTACTTTTTAACAAAAATATAAAACTATTCTTAAACTATTTACATTTCATTTATGTAACTCCTTTTTTTACAATTACAGATTCTACTCCAACTCACAGTATGGAGTCCTCCCATGCCCACCAGCATTTAATGGCATGTGGGGGGTGGTAGAATTCGGCAGGAGGACCAAAAAATGGTTCCACACTGGTGTAAAATGACGTGGGATCTTACTCTCCAACCCGCCAAGGTGGATCACAATTCTCTCCAGAGGCCAGTGTGAAACCAATTTGCATCCAGTTAATGGGCGGCGGATAAAGGATCAACCAGAATAACCCCACCAAATTGTACAGGACGCCAGCGGGAAATCACACCAGCCCAGAACACATCTCGACCAACGTGGCATACGAACGTTGCAACTTATGTTAAGACGACTTTGGACAACCGCGGAGATGAGGAGAAGATGGAGTCCGAGGGTTTCCTTCTCCACTATGGAGTACCATTTCTGATACTTGTTTAGTTTTTTGGAGAAGTACCTGATTGGTTTCTCTATCCCCGATTAGTCTTCCTGGAGGAGGACAGCCTCTACCCCGATGCCACTCACATCGATGGCTTCTTTAAATGCTGGGTTAAAGTTCACCGCTGCAAGCGCAGGCTCACCTATTAAAATGGCTTTCCGCTTTTCGAAAGCTGCCTGGCATTTCTCAGTCCATACTACCTTTGCTTTTTTCTGTGGTCGGCCTGTCAGCTGGGCGGCTACTGTGCTGAAGTTTGGGTCGAACTTGCGGTAGAACCTACACATCCCCCAGAACCTCATGATTTCCCGTTTTGTTGTGGGAATGGGGAACCGGGCTACTGCTTGTACCTTTGCAGCTCTGGGCAGTACTTGTCCTTGAAGATAGGTCACCTGAGCCTTAGTGAACTCACTTTGTGAGATTGACCACTTGGTCAGCTGCCTGTACTTTTTGGATGAGGACTTCCAGTTGCTCTAAATGAGTTTCCCAGGTGTCACTGTACACTAGGAAGTCATCTTGGTTACTATGCAATTGGATAAGCCGCCACTACCTGGTTCATCAGCCTTTGAAAGGTGACTGGGCAATTTCAGAGTCCAAATGGCCCCACACTGGTGTAACCCATCCAGAGTTACAAAGACGGAGATTTCCTTCACGCGGGCAGCCAAGGGAACCTGCCAGTATCGCTTGAGTAAACCTATCTTTGTAATGTAGGCTGCTTTACCAACCCTATCTGTGCTGTTTCCAGCCGGGGTATCGGGTGGGAGTCGGCTCTGGTCACTGCATTAACCCTTCGGTAGTCAATGCAGAACCTTGTGCAGCCGTCCGGCCTGGGCACCAGCACAACAGGGAGCTCCAGCTACTGCTGCTGGGCTCTATTAGTTAGTGCTCCAGCATATAGTTAACCTCCTCCTGAACTGGGCCAGCTTTCCTGGGCTGAGACGATAGGGATGTTACCTTATGGGAGGGACCTCTCTCACATCCACATCATGTCGAGCTAGTGTGGTGCAGCCTGGCTTGTCTCTGCATAAGCCTTTAAATGCAGTGAGCAGTCTCATCAAGTCTGCTCGCTCTTCTGTGCTTAGGTGGGTGAATAAGGAGTTTCGTTCACTAGTATCTCTGTGTTGGTTAGTCGGGCAGTAGGGGGTTCAATGTGGATCTCACCCACGTCTCATACCCAGGTTCCCCATAACTTCCTGGAAGATTTGGATATGAAATTTGAGCCCTGATCTGACTGGATCTCGGTGGGCAGACCATACCCGGTAAAGAATTGGGTTAATTCCCCCAGCCACTGTTTTAGCAGATATGGTCCTCAGGGGAACAGCCTCTGGGAAGCGGGCAGCCATGCCCATGGTGGTATGGATACACTGGTAGCTCCCTTTTGTTTAGGGTAGAGGCCTTACATAGAACACTAACACCTTGCTGAATGGTTCCCCAAAAGCCGGAACGGGAATCCGAGGTACAGCTCTTATTGGAGTATGGGGTTTTCCCACAACCTGGCAGGTGTTGCAGGTTCTGCAAAACCGTACTACATCCCTGTGGAGAGCAAGCCAGTGGAAATGCTGGTAGCTGCGGGCTTGGGTTTTGCGTTTACCGACATGCCCAGCCATCGGAATTTCATGAGCTCACCCTAATATTACCCCACGGCACCTCAGCGGCACCACTACCTGGTGGATCACTGTCTGCTCCTCATTTGTAGCTCTGTGAGAAGGTCTCCATTTCCTCATCAGCACCTCATTTTTAAAATTCATTTCACATTCATGTGGGCATTGCTGGCTAGGCCAGCATTTATTGCCCATCCCTAATTGCCCTTGTTCAGAGGACATTTAAGAGTCAACCACATTGCTGTGGATCTGGAGTCATATGTAGGCCAGACCAGGTAAGGACAGCAGATTTCCTTCCCTAAAGAGCACTTGTGAACCAGATGAGTTTTTACAACAATTGACAATGGTTTCATGATCATCTTTAGGCTTTTAATTCCAGATTTTAAAAAATTGAATTCAAATTCCACCATCTTACATGGTGGGATTTAAACCCGGGTCCCCAGAGCATTACCCTGGGTCTCTGGATTATAAATTCAGCAACAATACCACAACGCCATTGCCTCCCCACTCAGGGACAGTTTCTGCCTCAGCTTCAGTGTAGGCAGTCTGAGCTCATGTTTTTAACAGTGTTTTGGTTTGCTGAGCTACAACTAAGGAAGACCTAGTTATTACCTCCTTAGGATCTTCCAGACTCCCAAAAAAGTCACAGATAACCAGACCGTCGGCTCTTCTGCCTGCAGTGCCACTTCAACCTCCACTGACAGAGCTTGTCTGGCCGTAGACCGCATTACCACACAGTCAGGCAAAACGACAGGCACTTTCTCCTGCACCTGTTCTGACTCCTTTACCTCAGTGGGCTTCTCTGAGACAACTGGGGATGCAATCACTTTTGATCCCGCCACGTCATTGCCGAGAAGCAGGTCAACCCTGTTCACAGGCAGACTGGAGACGACTCCCATGGTCACTGGTCCTGACACAAGGTCACAATCCAGATGCACCCGGTATAAGGGGGGATGGGATTGTTGTTGTTAGAGGTCAGTCAACTCAGTGTGAACAGCTGTGTGTGTGTGTGTGTGTGTGTCTGTCTGTGTGCGCACAGGTCTGTCTCTATGTGTGTGTGTGTGTCTGTGTGTGTATGTGTGTGTGTCTGTATGTGTGCGTCTGTGTGTGTCTGTGCATGTGTCTGCCTGCGTGTGTCTGCCTGCGTGTGTCTGTCTGCGTGCGTCTGTCTGTGTGCGCGCGCGTGTCTGTCTCTATGTGTGTGCGTGTCTGTCTGTGTGTGTGTCTGTATCTATCTGCCTGTATGTGTCTGTCTGTGTGCGCATGTGTGTGCGCGTGTCTGTCTCTATGTGTCTGTGTCTGTCTGTCTGTGTGTGTGTTAATCTGTCTGTGCGTGTGTCCCGATGATTCACATCATGGTTTTATTATTTCTCTCAGATTTAGTAGTTAATAAATTTGCTCTTTCTTAGACTCAAGAAAACCTTGTTTGATTGGTTCTTTATTGCTCACAGCTTAAATAGTTAAATACATTCTGATTTGGAAAACCTTTGTTGTAATCAACTGAGGGGGTTGGATAGAGGGAAGCCAGTCCACTCCCTCTCACCTGGCTGGAACAAAATTGGGGCCTCATCCAGGAATTTGTTCCCACAGACTGAGGAAAGAATTGGAGTGGGGAAAGTAAACTGTTCCTTCAAAAGCAATTTTAAAACTGAAAAATGTTTTCTTGGGTCTGTCATACTAAAGTGTTAAAATGTCCACATTCAATGTCAATGCTTTCATAGAACAGGATGAAATAACTGGAGAAAAGTTAAGTGCAATGTCCTTGGAAGAATTAAAAGGTGTAGTTAGGCACTTAGAGCTGGAGTTCTGCCCAAAAGCTAGAAAAAAAGGACAATTTGAAATGGGTGGCAAAACACTTAGAGGAGGAAATTGAAGAGACTGAAAGACATAAATTAGCAGCAGAGAAATTAAGATTGGAACAGCCGAAATTGGAACTGGACTTTCAGGAAAGGGAAAAAGAGAGAGAGAGAGGGGCAGGGATGGAAGGAGGAGAGATAATGCCAGGAAAGAGAAAAGGAAAGGGAGTTTAAATTAATCTAGCTCGGCTGAGACGAAAGGATTCCACTGTGCCCAGTGAAGACCTGCCTGATAAGGGAACCATGCCGAGCTCATAATTAGGAGCTGAGGTTTTCAAGTTTGCCCATTTAATCCCTAGAATTGATGAAGAGGAGGTGGAAGCTTTCTTTATCTCTTTCAAAAGGTTAGCACGGTAGTTCAAGTGGCCAGACCAACACTGGTCCCTGCTGTTACAGAGTAAGCTGACAGGAAAAGCCCACAAGATTTACTCCCTCGTGCCTGAGGAAAGTGCAACGAGCTGTAAGACAGCAAAAAAGGGCTATTTTAAGTGTGTACCAGTTAGTGCTAGGGGAATACCGTCAGAAAATCCACACCCTCAGTAAACGGTCTGATTAGGTGTCCCTGGAATTTGAATGGCTTTAGCAGCTTTTGACCGGTGGGTACGGGAACTTAAAACTGAGGCCACCTATGAAAACCTTCATGAAATAATTCCCCTTGAGGAGTTCAAAACGTCTATGCCCTTCCTGATAAGAACTCACATAGAGAAACAGAGAGTAACAGGGGCCAGACAGGCAGCAACCCTAGCTGATGAGTATGAGCTTGTCCAGAAATCCTCATTCCAAAGGAAACCCTTCCCTCAGAACTCACAACCATCTGAGAAGGATAGGAGGTGGGAGAGTGATAGGAAAGTTTGGGTCAAAGATGGACAAAAGAGCTGACCTCCCGAGGTGAGGTGAGAGTGACTGCCCTTGACATCAAGGCCACATTTGACCGAGTGCTGCAGCAAGGAGCCCTAGCAAAACTAGAGTCAATGGGATTGAAGGGGAAAACTCTCTGCCAGTTGGAGACATACCGAGTACAAAGGAAGATGGTTGTGGTTGTTGGAGGTCAGTCATTTCAGCTCCAGAACATCATTGCAGGAGTTCTCCAGGGTAGCATCCTCGGCCCAACCATCTTCAGCTGCTTCATCAATGACCTTCCTTTCATCATAAGGTCAGAGGTGGGGATGTTCATTGATGATTGCACAATATTCAGCACCAATCTCAACTCCTCAGATACTGAAGCAGTCCATGCTCAAATGCAGCAAGACCTGGACAATATCCAAGCTCGGTCTGATAAGTGGCAAGTAACATTTGCACCACACAAGTGCCAGGCAATGACCATCTCCAACAAGAGAGAATCTATTCATTGCCCCTTGGCATTCAATGGCATTACCATCGCTGAATCTCCCACTGTCAACATCCTGGAGGTTACCATTGACCAGAAACTGAACTGGACGAACAATATAAACACTGTGGCTACAAGAGCAGGTCAGGGGCTAGGAATCCTGCAGTAACTCAACTCTTGACTCCTCAAAGCCTGTCCACAAGTCAGGAGTGTGGTGGAATACTCTCCACTTGCCTGGATGAGTGCACCTTCAACAGCACTCAAGAAGCTTGACACCATCCAGAGCAAAGCAGCTCACTTGATTGGCACCCCATTCACAAACACTCACTCCCTTCACCACCAATGCACAGTAACAGCAGTGTATGCCCTCTAGAAGATGCACTGCAGGAACTCACCAAGGCTCCTTAGACAGCACTTTCCAAACCCATCACACCTACCATCTAGAAGGACAGGGTCAGCAGATAGATGGGAACACCATCAACTGGACGTCGCTCTCCAAGCCACTTACCATCCTGACTTGGAAATATATCACCATTGTCCATCTTTTGATTGTCCTTGAGAAGAAGATTTTAAAATGTTGCTAGGATTTGGGTTGGCTAATTTCTTGGTTGTGGTCACATGTAGAAACTGTTGCAATTATTACTAGATCTCAGTTCGGTGGTAGGTTTCTGGTAGAGTTAGGCTCTCAAACCAGGCAACACACTTATTCCATAAAGAGCGAGGGAGGCAAAGAGAGAAGCCCTCAGCCCGTTTTCTCTATCGAAGACTTTCTTGACATTGCCTTTGTCACTTGTAATCTCTCTCTATTGCTTGGGCAGCCTTGGCTTGAAATTCTTCACCTATTGTGTATTTCCAATTGGTTTTGTGTGGGTCTGTTTGTGACAGCCATTGTTTCAATATCCAGTACTTTGCATTTTTAATATCTCTTCCTCAGACAGTTATGAGTTTCGATGAGTGTCTAGATTATAGGGAGTGACTCTCTGTTCACACTTCCCCGAGGGTGATGTGTTTGTTTCTCACCTTCACTTTATAATGTGGTTTTGCATTTTTAAGCAATTTGCCCTGTTTCTGTTCAAATTGCCAAATTGCCTGTCAGTTGAAAGATGAAAAATCATATTTTCAAAAATACAATACCTCAGTATAGTTGATGATTTACTCATCTATGACGAGAGATTTCACGAGTTCTAAGACTCTACATACTGCAACATTTGCACCAAGGATATTTGGGCATCACAAAATGTTGAGCCAGAGCAAAGAATTTTGTTTGGTGACCAGATTTCTGATGGTCATTGGAGGAGACGATGTCAAGCCATATAACTTGTGCTATTAATCTTCAGGAAACAAGAGAATCATTAATGTCATCTTCCTTTCTATTACAACCATGGGAATATTTTGGGATAGACCTTTTTGAACAGAAGCAAGATGCCCTTGATCATTGTACACTACTACTCCAGGTAGATAGAAGTCAAGCAACTGCAGGGCCACACGCGTTTAGCAATAATTACATCAATGAAGGGGATAGTTGAACACATGAAATCCCAGACATTGCAATCTCAGACAATAGACCACAGTTCACCAATGAATACTTTAAAGAGTTGATGCCATCATATGGATTTGCCCATACTACCAGCTCATTGAGATACCCTCAGGCCAACGGTGAAGCTGAAAGAGTGCATACAGTGAAAGCATTGCTGAAGAAGAATGGAAACATCCAACTTGCACTTCTGAGCTATCGTTCAACTATCGTTCAATGGTCTAGCACCATGTGAACTCCTCATGAGAAGAAGACTGAGAACTCAACTCCCCACCCTCACACACATACTCAAGCCATGAGTACAAGCTGATGACAAAATGAGAGAGAAAGAAGACGAATATCATTCCAGCCAGACGTGGAACTATGACAAGCTCCACAAAGCACACACTGCCAGTTTGGATCCAAGACCAAGTTCACTATGACAAGTGGTTGAACAAACACCACATTCACAGTCTAACCCCATCCAAACAGACAACAGTACAGTGATCAGGAAGAGAAATGCACTGGTTGCCACACAGAAGAAGCCTCCTACTCTGTGGAAGCAGTTAGCTACCCAATCGAACAGGCCAGAGATGCTGCATTCATCCACCAATCCAGATGTCAACCTGGCTGGTGAACCTGAGCCATCTACCAATTTTCCACCCACCCAGCAAGGCTCAAACCCCCAATCCCCTCCAAAGGAGAAGAGGACTCCTTCCAGTAGACTTATGAAACCATCACAGTGGTTCTCCTCATCAAAAAGGAATGGGGAAAAGTGGAGGACCTAAGAGAGTGAAAGAAGGTTAAGGACTGCAACACACCAGGGTTAAAGTCATGGTTTGTTTGATCTTCACAATAGAGAAATGGGAATCAGTGACTTGGTGGGAGATGTCCTATATGGGGTTAATTCTAACTGTGTAATATGCTAATGAGAGACAGTGTACATCATTGCAGGAAGTGATGCAATGTCACACGATCTCTCTCATACAACCTCATGGTAAGATGTGGCCCACCATTAGATGTGTTCCAATAAAGTTAGTGTTTTCCTTATCTCAGCAGACTCTGGGACTATTCTTTATTAGCCTAACAATACCACGAATATTATAAAAAGGACTGGAAGACCATCAGTTATCCAACTTCCCTTTCCTCCATCCAAAATCCATATGGAGAGCAGCAGGACCAGACAGGGAGAATTTGACACAAGCTAAAGGGCTTCTGCAGGAACATGAGAAGAGTGCGTCCTGCTGCTCTGAATTTTCCCAATTCTCACAATAACCACTAATTGGGTGGCAATCTCATTTTTCCTTTTCACTGATACACCAATTAGCCATAGCATAGTCAAATCCCTTCATTCACATTCTGGTCTATGTTAACTGTTTGTTGAACTGTGACACTCTCTCTGCACTCGACCCGGATCTCAATACAGTCAGCATTTGGAGGGATGAGCTGTGTAACAAGTAGATCCCTTAACTGAAAATGGGAAATGACTGCAGTTGGTTACCACACTGTGGGTCATGTACACACTCAATGGATTAGGTAGAATATTCAGCACAAAAACAGGCCATTTGGCCCAACCAACCGGTGTCGATGTTTATGCTCCGCTTGGTCCTCTTCCTATCTTCCCTCATCTAAATCTATCATTGTAACTCTCAATTCCGTTCTCCCTCATGTACTTGTCTAGCTTCCCCTTAAATACATCTTTACTATTTGCTTCACCCATTCCCTGTGACTCCCACATTCTCACCATCTCTGGGTAAAGAGATTTCTTCTGAGTCTCGTATTGGATTTCTTGGTGACTATTTTATATTGCTGCCCTCGAGTTTAGCTTTTCCCCACAAGTGGAAACATTGGGCTGATTTTTTTTCAGAAGGGAGTCACGTTCCGCTGCTGGAGCCTAAAGCTGGAGATGACCTCGTTGTGACAGAGAGTGGGACCCTGGAGCAAGATTTTACCGGGGGCGGCCAATTAAGAGGCTGCAATCAGGGCTACTGGACAATTGAGGATTGTAGGCCGCCTCCTGAGCTGCCAGCCCAAACACAAGGTCGGCAGCTCAGCAGCTTCACCAGCACCACCGCTAATGATGGTGAGGGTGCCTCAATGCCAAGGCACCCTTGAAAGCCTGGGAAGTTAATATTGAACAGTTGGTGGGGGTGGGGCGATGGTGAATATTGCGGCCACAACGCCGTTGATGCAGGTCAACTTTCTTCTGGGGTCCATCCTTTGCTACAGAGCAGCAACAAAGGAAGGCCAACCCCAAGAACCCACTGGGAGGCTGCCACATGGCAGCGGGCCCTATCAACACTGGGAAAATGGCTGCAGGACAGGGTGGCCCTCAATTAGCCACCTGGCAGGTGGCAGTGCCACTTCGGTTCTCACCATTGGTAATAAGCTGTGACATTGCCAGCGAAGCCCACACCCGGTAATAGATTTAAAAAACAACGTTGGGATCCCCTTGTGATGCCTCCCACCGCCATATGGTCAGAGCTTCCCTCCTCTCAGCCCATCACAACAGGGCTGAGAAAATTCAGCCCATTCTCTCTGTATCCACTCCAGCAAAACCTTTCAGAATTTTAAAAACCTCTATTCCCTTTTCCCAAACTGAGAGATCCAGCCTGTTGTTCTTTTCCTAAGAGGTAGAACATCGCAGTTTAAAATGTTACATTGAAACATTGAAGTACATTCCCCACCCCCGCCCCTGCCCACGTCTCTCCCTCTGCTCCGTGTCTAAACCTTCTCCTTAAATGCAAACATACATGTTTTAGTTGTTGGTTGAATTCCTGCCATTTGATTTCTGTAGAAGTTCACTTTCGCCCCCAATCCCCTCTCAGTTCCGGATGTAGATCCGGATTTTGAACACATGAGCTCCCCTGCACTGGGTGAGATGCTGAGCGGCTGGAATGTGAACTCACGGTGAACTCAGAACTCCACTGGTCACCCTGCAGTCAGAGATAGGATCCCAACTTCACAGGAGCTGCTGGAGCTCGTCTGCTGGACATCAGGAACCGACTATCTTTAAGGCAATCGGGGAAGTCACCTCGATTAGTTTTACAGAACAAAACGGGAAAAATGTTTAATTGCAGAATTGGGCTAATAATTTAAGCGTGGTGCCTCAGGACGGGCCAGCAATACCTTCTTTATGTTGTCCACCTCCAGCCTTGAGCACAGCAGCACATTTGGTCAATCCCTAAAGCCGATGGAGAGGCAGTGATGGGGAGGGGAAGGAGTAGATGGAGAGGGGGAGGGGCAGTGATGGCGAGGGGGAAGGGGTGGTGATAGGGAGAGGGAGGAGGCAGTGATGGGAAGGGGGAGGGTCAGTGATGAGGAGAGGGAGGGTCAGTGATGGGGAGAGGGAGGGGACAGTGATGGGGAGGGTCAGTGATGAGGAGAGGGAGGGTCAGTGATGGGGAGAGGGAGGGTCAGTGATGGGGAGGGGGAGGGGCAGTGATGGAGATGGAGGGACCAGTAATGGGGTCGGGGCTGTCAGTGATAGTAAGATTGTGCCATTCAGGTTGATGATAAGTGAAGTTGTTCCACTCTGTGCCCTGGAGTTGATGAAACATTGCTGCACTTCTCAACTGCACATTGAGATATTTCTATTGAACATCACTGGGTCAGCAGCTTATAGAGCCGGTTTTGCTTAATTCAACACTGGCTGTGTTCTGGACAGCCCCATTTTACAAAGCGGCCTCAGTCAAGTATCAGGTCTCCCACATTTACACACTGTAAAGACTCTAACATCTGTTTTAGTGATGGATCCAGGACACCTCTTTTACTATATTCACCAATATGACAGGCGGCACACTTCAGGTGTGTAATGACCACACGTTCTATACCTGCCCAAGCACACAGCACCAACCTATTGTTTGTCCCACATCTTTCCAAATCTTTCCATTCCTCTCCATCTGTATCAACAATTGGTGAACGTTTGTTGCTGAACACAATGCAGTAGATTTTACTCTTTATCCTGGATATTTCCTAATGCTGGATGGGAAAGACTAAAATCTGTCCAATTTTGGATATGATGACAGAAATGGCACGATCCACATCATCATATTGTTTACAGGATTCCTGCATCAGAACAATTTCATTCATGGTGATCATTAACACAATTTACATTATCTTACACAGTGTTTCACCAGGGGGTTTGAACACATTAGCAAGTTCAGTCTGGAGCCTAGCGCAATGGGATACCAAACCCCCTGGCCTCTGACCCAACTCAAATTGACCCCTACCTGTCTTTCTGGGTTTCCTGACCATTATCCAACCATCCCCATTCCCATCCCTTCTCCCTCCCTTCACTCTGAGTAAAACTCCAGCCCATTGTGTCTCTCATTGGGATTGAGGTTGATTTCCATTATCAGACAAAACAATCAGATTTTCCTTCTACCTCCTGTTTCTATCAGATATATTTAAGAACTATGGGGTAATTTCTGCTGTCTGATTTTCAAATCTCTCCCGCATGGAATTTTACAGCAATGAAACAGGCCAGGAGCTTATGTTCCACACGAGCCTCCTCCCACTCTACATCACCTCATCCACTCTATTCCTTTCTTCCTCATGGATTTATCCTGATTCCCCTTCAATGTATCAATACTATTCACTTCAACCACTCCCTGTGACAGTGAGTTCCACATTCTAACCTTTCTCTTGGTAAAGATGTTATTCTAAATTTCCTACTGAATTCCTTAGTGACCATCTTATGATTAAGAGGCAAATGTTGATGCTCCCCCCACGTGCTTCTATCCTATTGAATCCTTTCATTCCTTTATAAAAGCAAAATACTGTGGATGCTGGAAATCTGAAAAAAAAAACAGAAAATGCTGGAAAACCTCAGCAGGTCTGACAGCATCTGTGGAGAGTGAAAAACAATGTTAACATTTCAAGTCCGTACGACCCTCCTTCTGAGACCCCTCTACCCGCCTGCAGAAAGGTCATATGGACTCGAAACATTTACTTTGTTTTTCTCTCTCCACAGATGCTGTCAGACCTGCTGAGCTTTTCCTTTCACACCTTTCCCAGGTCGCATCTCAGCCAGTCTATTCATTCTCCTGGGAGCTGTAACCTGTTCGTTCTGGTAATTATTGTTTTGTTTTGCATTTCACCAGTTCTCCTCTCCTTTTTATGAAACCATCTTTTTATATGTGTGTGTACACAGCAATGAGAATTGGCAATTATCAGCAGTTTATAACAACGTGAGTGTAATTTCTGCTTTCTGGATGTAGACAGTCAGTCTCTGTCAACAGATTTGTGGTTTGTTTATTTTATTTATTTATTTCTGCAACACTTTGCGGAATTCAACCAGAGATTAATCCATCTCCTTCTCCTCCCCCATCCCAACACATTACCTTTCCTTCCCAGTGGAATCTTTCCTTTTCCACAGTGCAGCATTCTCCACTCACCCTAGACCAATGTCTTTTCTCCATCCAGGGTAGTGGTTTGACAATGGGCCATCACATTGAGTAGCTGCTGCTGTTATTCCTCCGCAGACCTGTTCATGTTTCCATTCACTCGACTGAGTTTCTTAAAATTTAGATTCTCTTCCTTCTCTTGTGGTTCTCTTTTCCTTCCTGTAATAGTTTCCCTAATCACTTCTTGTATTTTTTAAACTCTACTCTTTCCCTTCTCTCCCTCCCTCTGGCTTCTGTATCTTTCCCCCTCCCCTTATCGGTCACACTGATTGGTGATGTGGGTTATCAGGGCTGATACCTCCAGGGTTGACATTGTGTCTCTTTGCCATGTCACAGCCTCTTGACACCATTTTCTGGTGTATTTCTAAAGGTCTGGGTCTCACTCTACCAACACTGAGACCCGCAGGGGGCTGAGGGCCACAGGATTCCTTGTATCAGGTGAGGATTGAAGCAGGAGGCCAGGGGGCGGGGAAAGGGAAAATCAAGCGGAATGTGGACCCGGGCCCCACTCACCTCTCACCAGGTTGGACAGTCAGAGTGATCCCAGGAAGGTAAACCCCCAGGTGGGAGCAGCTTCCAGTAACCCAACCTTGAGTCATTTAAGTACACCGGAATTCCTGGGAATTCCTCCGAGTGGGATTTTCTTAAAGAAAAGGGTTTGAATAAAACACAGTGAGAAACTGTGTGATTTTAACTTTCTCCCAGCTCCAGCCTCTCTGACTCTGCATCTGAACACACAGAATCCGCGGCTCATCCTGTCTGAGGACCTGACCAGTTTGCATCTCCCACTGCAATGTAGGAATTGCACAGCCCCCTGTGTCCTGGAATCAGAGGGATTCACATCAGGGAGACATTACTGGGAGCTGGAGGTGGGGGGCAGGAGTGGTTGGGCTCTGGGAGTAACCCGAGAGTCTGGCGAGGGGAGACAGAATTGAGCCAAGATCTGAGGCGGGATACTGGATTGTGTGGCTAAATCCTCTTGATCCCTATCTTGTCAGAACCTCCCCAACGAACCCCGCCCGCCGCGGCCCGCCCCGCTCCCCTGCCCCCGCGCCTCCTGGTTTAGAACTGAATTTAAGGTAGTTTATTTATTTAAAAACAGTTTAGAGAAGATGCACCAGCTAAATAGGAAAACCACGTGACCGTTACAGGTGAGAGCTGTTTACCGATCACTGATCCCAGAGGATGATCAAACGGATGGAACAGAGGGTGTTGATCCCAATAGCTTATGGCAGCAGCATTCTGCTCTCTCACTGAAGTGTTTGGGAATTCTTCTCCTGTCTTCCTCCATCTTTCCTGGTCCATCTTCAATCTGAAGAAGGTCACTGCCTGACGAGGACTGCGCCCTGCCCCCAAGCAGTAGTGAATATATTTTATTACCAGGGGCTGGTAGTTTGCCCTATGTAAAACACTTGTTTGTAACCTCCTAACCAATGAATATAGGACAGGCACCCAAAATGTCAGGGTGGTTACTGACCCAACTCCACCACCCCCCTGTCCATCACTTTAGCTCGAGGTTATCTTTTATTTTAACTCTTCCTGAAGGTCATTTATTAGTGCTTACCAGACACTTTTAGAGGTAAGAGGGTACAAGACAGGTCCAATTGACTTAGGAATGTCAACATGAATCCTGAATCAAGAGACCTCGATATTTCTAGGGACTGTTTATGTGTTTTTCAGTGTGAAAAAGAAGTTTCTCTATGAACGTGACCTTATGCTCTACTGACCAATTCCATACGAATTCTATTCTCATTCTGAAAAGTACCATTTCTTACAGTAGGACTAACTTCATGTATATGTCCATATATACACAGATATTGACTTGACAGATGTATTTAATTTCTGTCACTGTCTCAATGAGAATATTGGAGAGACGGTGTTTTTGAACTCACTTTAATGATTGATCTTGCAACTACTAACTTGATACTTTATTCAGCACAGAAGAGCCAGACTGTGAATGAGGCTCTGTGATTATTACATTAGAATGCAGCTTATCAGAACAGGATGCAATATATGCTCTTTGCATAGATTTTATATCATTGAATAATGTAGAGAAAAGTTTATTTTCCTTTTATTTGGCCAACTCAGATATATTAATAAATTTCATGGCCATGATATATGTTGTCATTAATCTGCACTTTGTAAGAGCTTAGGAAATAAAATTTTAAACCCCAACTATTAAAAAAATGTCTATATTTCTCAACAAGGGCCAGCAGTGGGGCTTTATTGAAACTTCCTGAACACCACGGGTGAAATAACATTTGGGGCATTGCAAACTCCTGTGTGCTGTAATGGTTTAACATCCAGAATATTGTAATGTCTATTCTATCTCCAGGATGTTGGCAGGGAGGGGACAGGTTCAGACTGCTCAAACATCCCTGAAATTTCTATGTTGTGTTTAGTGTCTCTGACCACTCCTTCTTTGGAAGGCTTGTGAATCTGATCACTTGATAGAAAACAGAAAGAACCATTCAGGACCGATCAGTTCTGTAACTTGATCAGAAGAACCCTATTCATTGGGCTTATGCTTCTAGCTATTCACTGTGATATTGAACAAAAACTTCCATTTACATAGCACCTTTGATGTAATGAAACATCCCACAGCATGTCACAGGATCATTATAAAATTAAGTACGATCCTGAGACATGTAAGGAGATATTAAATGAGATGACCAAAAGCTGGTGAAAAAGTTACATTTTCAGGAGTGTCTTAAAGGAGGTAAATGAAGTAGAGAGGTGGGGAGGTGAAGGGAGGGAAGTCCAGAGCTTGGGGCCGAGGCAACTGAAGACATGGCCACCAATAGTGCAATGATTATAATTTTGGGGATATACAAAAGGCCAGAATTAGGTGAGTGCAGATATCTCAGAGGGTTGTGGGACTGGAGATTACAGAGAAAGGGAGAGAGATGAGGCCATGGAGGGATTTGAAAACAAGAACGATAATGTTAGTAAATAGGAGCAGGAGCAGGCCATTCAGCCCCGTGAGCTTGCTCCACCATTCTATATGATCATGGTTGACCGTCTATCTCAATGCTATGATCCTGCTCTCTCCTCATACACCTTAACACCTTTAATGTCTAGAAATCTATTTATTTTGTTCTTAAATATATTCAGCAACTTAGCCTCCACAGCTCTCTCTGGTAGAGAATTCCAGAGGTTCACCATCCTCTGAGTTAAAGGATTTCTCATCATTGCAGTCCTAAGTGGCCTAGCCCATATCCTGAGACTGTGACCCCATGCTCTGGACCCATCAAACAAAGGAAACATCATCCTTTCATCCAGTCTGTCAAGCCCTGTCAGAATTTTATGTCTGCCTAAATTGCCTTGAACCTTCTTAACTCCCTCCTCACCGCTTGCATTCCCACCAAGTTTCATGTCATCGGCAAACTTGGAACTATTATCTCCCTCATCCAAATCATTGATATATATTGGGTATAGCTGGGGCCCAAGCATTGATCTCTGTTGTACTCAACTAGTCACACCTGCCACTCCAAGAAAGACCCATTTATTCCTACTCCCTGTTTCCTATCTGCTAATCAATTTTCAATCTATACCAATATATTACCCCAATCACGTGCTTTAATTTTGCACACTTACCTCTTATGTGGGACTTTCCCAAAAGGTCTCTGAAAATCCAATACACCACATCCACTGATTCTCCCTTATCTATTCTGCTTGTTACATCCTCAAAAAACTCCAGTAGGTTTGACAAATATGACTTCTCTTTCATAAATTCATGTTGACTTTGTCTAATCCAATTGATATTTTCTAAGTGTCCTGTTATCACAGCCTTTAAAGTAGACTCTATCATTTTCCCTACAACTGATGTCAGGCTAAAATTTTAAAATCAAGATGTTGCTTGACAAGGATCCAATGTAGGTCAGTGAGCACAGAGGTGATGGGTGAATGGGACTTGGTGTGAGTTAAGACATGGGCAGCAGAGTTTTGGATGACCTCAAGTTTATGGAGGGTAGAATGCGGGAGGTCAGTCAGGAATGTGTTGGAATCATTGAAGTAATGAAGGCATGAATGTGGATTTCAGCAGTAGATGAGGCGAGACAGGGTGGAGTCTGTGATATTATACAGATGGAAATAGGCAATCTTAGTGATGGGATGAATATGAGGTCAGTAACTCATCTCAAGATCATATGTGACAAAAGGTTTCCAACAAACTGACTTAATCTGAGAATGTTGCCAGAAAAGTACAAATGGAAGGAAGTGAGAGCAGTCCCACCAGCTGGAAGACAGTGGAGAGGCGTTGGAGGAGGATGGTGTGGTCAACCATGTCAAAGGCTGCAGACAGGTCCAGAAGGACAAGGAGGGAAAGTTTGTCTTTGTCACAGTCACACAGGATGTCATTTTGACTTTGATATGAGCTGTTTCTCAACTGTGGCAGAGGCAGAAACCTGATAGAAAGTTTCAAACATGGAGCTGCAGGGAATATGGGAATGGTTAGGAATGGATTTGGGAGGTGACAACATGTTCAAGGACTTTGGAAATAAAAGGGAGATGGGAGATGGGAAGTAATTTGCAAGGACTGTAAGGTCAAGTGTTGGTGTTTTTGAGGAGAGGGCTGATGATGACAGGTTTAAAGAAGAGAGAGACAAGACCTGAAGAATAGAGAACAGTGATGAAGATATGAACAGACTAGTAAACAGGGCTTGGGAAGCTGTAGTCTGACAAGAATAGATTTTTCAGTTTTATTTGCTTTCTTTCTATTGTTAGATTAATGAAAATAATCAGTTAATAAGACAGCTCTAAAACCACAGTGACCCTGGTTTGGATGTAAATTCATTATGAACATGCACTATCAATGAACACATTCTGTGGGTGAAATTGGTTTTGGGCAGTAATGGGAAATTCAGTTGGATCAGGGACTTGGAAGGATGTACGGGAACAACAGCAGTTTGTGGTGAAAATCCAGGTGGACCCTCTCACCAGTGGGATCTCACATGCAGCACACGACATTGTTGGAGAACTGTGCTCGATTATCCTCCCACTCACATCACTTAATAAAAACATCATGGGCAATGAGAGTGCAATGTTTCAATAAACTGCCTACACCATGTGAGGCTCCGCCAGTTACACACAGACTCATCAATTCAACCCTGGATCTTCACACTGCTGGTGGAATCCATCATATCCAGCACAGATGCACCTGATCATGGATAAAAAAAATACATGGGAAATCTACACAAAACAAATGGAAAGAAGCCAGGTTAACATTCCGGGTATCAGCCCTGGATCTGAACTGGGAGCTGAAAGATTAGCAAGGATCTGTGTAGGGCTGAGGGAAAAAGAGAGGGAGTGAAGAAATAAATAGATGGTGAATTGTGGAGAGAGAGTTAGCGGGTAGAGTGAGCTGTGAACGGCAGGAACCCGGGCGGCCGGGCAGGGAGCTGCTGCCTGTAATGTTGTTCCACAGGAAACTCTTTCGAGTTACCAACAGTCACAGATTGCAACTTCTTTCGAGTACAATCACAGTTCTTGGTTTTTCCAGGAGTGGGACATGAACCCACAACCCTCTGATTCAAAGGAGAGGGTGCTATGAACTGAGCCACAGCTGACACCTCTTCTACAGGCGGAAGGTGAAGCTACAGCGCCGGATTTCAGATGGGGTCCAGCTTGTAGTTTCTTCCTCCCAGGTGTGGAGGGACCGTGACCTTCACTCACTCTGAGACCTGTGGGTGTCCAACACCCAGTTTCACCGCCATCTGATCCCCCAAGGTATTTCCCCTCATAAACCGACTTTCCCCTTCACTCGAGCTGCTTTCCCACCCTGCCCATTGGCCTCAGTTCCCCAAGGGGCCGCCAGCTTCACTCACTCTGAGGTGGAACCAGAAGAAATTTCCTTGAATGTACAATTCCTGAGTCTGTTCTGTGATCAGCCTGAGTGAGATGAAGGAACTTAAATAGGAACGGACGCGTCCAGTGACAATGATGTTGTCAATAAGGGTTTCTAACCCTCACCCTGTCAGATGTGTCTCAGTTTAAACGGTGTGGAACTGTTGAGCAGAGGAACTCGGCCCCGCTGCGGAGTGAGTGAAGGCGGCTGAAGAGCGGCTGAGGTGGGATGGGGAGACCGGGAAACAGCCCAGAGCCCCGGGAAAGACCGGAATTAGAAAGTTCCAGTGTCCAAATTCATCAGTGGAGATATTGAGGGAGACACGGGGACATTGCTGGACAGTCAGTCCGCCTCTCCCTATGTGTAAAATCAGACGCTACCGAGAACAGCGAATAACAGCAATTCCCTGAGAAGGGCAGTAAATTTAGTCGGGGAATCACTGAACTGAATGTTGAACACAGCGCATTGCTCCTTTAAAGTGGGGGATTTTTTTGGTGAATATTTTTCAGATTGACAGCGGGATCTCGGTTATCTATGAGAAGATGAGTTGGAGTCAAACTGGGTTTGAATAAAATGAGTAAATGCAACAGAGCGTGTTTTTAAACTGATTTCTCACAGACTCCAGATTACTGCCCCAGCAGGATAAGCCGTTTTTATCTGGGTGAACAAGGATATCCATTTGACATTTAAATTGGAAACATGGTTTTGTGGGCACACACTGGACACGAGGTTATGTCAACAACAGCAAACAAAAGCTAAACAACTGAGTGTGAGAGTAAGTATGGGAAACTCTATTATTGACCCATTTCCATATCTATTGGGAGTCCCAGTGTCTCAGCAGATGGTCGAGGATCCAGCGTTGTTTATTTGTCGAGAGAGAGAGAGGAGGTGATTGGTGGGAAATCTCATGTGTGATAAGGGGCGGTCGGAAGAAGGTTTCCGGGAGCAGGATGGAGCCCAGAGGAATGGACAGGAGGGTCGGAAATGTCCTCGGGACGGAACACGGTAGAAATCTGCTTCTCTATTCCTCTCTCCGTCTCTATATCGGAAAAAGCTTGTGTCATGTCTGGACGGTTTACTGTGAGAATGGTGAGCTGTTTCTGAAGAGATGCACAAGGTTAGTTGATGATATTCTGCCAAACTAATGTGCAGATTGCAGGAATATTATTTTCAGGAGCGGATTAGGTGGGATTTGGAATTCTCCTCGCACCTCTGAGAATTGGCTAATTTCAGTCCAGGCTAATAGCAGAAACATAATTTCTGGTTATAAGGCGATAAGAATCCGATGAGTAGATTAGTTTTGGTTGCTGTACAGCCAGCTCACATAATGGACTCCTCGATTGTTCTAAACTTTCACATGGGTCTGTGGAGTGGGAGTAGAGTCAACAGGATCCACAGCACCAACCTTCTGGTAACTTGATACATTACTGGGAAAGGCTGGTGTGATGAATGGAGGAATTCACACTGGGCAGTCATGGTGTCGTGCACTGATGCTGGATCTATGGTACATTGTGGAGACCCTGTCTGATCACTGATCTAGAATTTCTTGATGCTGACACTGGATCCGCTTTCAGTTTGTGAATTTAATTACACGGCGAAGTGAAAATGTGTTGCACATTGAAGTGAAGGACACTGGGTCTCATGGACACCTCATATCACCTTAACCCCTACCCCTCCCCGGGGAAGAAAGATACAATCTGAGGGAGAATTGTTATAGTCTGTAGAGTTTGATTAAGCCCTTGAGGTTCAATTTCCATGGGTAGATTCTCTGGACTGTCCACTGTATTTACTGGGAACCTGCAGCGCCCCCGGAGAAATAGTGTAAACGGCACCACAGGATTCCATAGAAACATAGAAAATAGGAGCAGGAGTAGGCCATTCGGCCCTTCGAGCCTGCTCCGCCATTCATTCTGGTCATGGCTGATCATCCAACTCAATAGCCTGCTCCCAGTTTCTCCCCATATCCTTCGATCCCTTTCGCCTCAAGAACTATATCTAACTCCTTCTTGAAAACATACAATGTTTTGGCCTCAACTAATTTCTGTGGTAAAGAATTCCACAGGCTCACCACACTCTGGGTGAAGAAATTTCTCCTCATCTCAGTCCTAAATGGTCTACCCTGTATCCTCAGACTGTGACCCCTATTTCTGGACTCATCCACTATTGGGAACATCCTTCCTGCATCTACCCTATCTAGTCCTGTTAGAATTTTATAGGTTTCTATGAGATCCCCCCTCATTCTTCTGAACTCCAGCCAATATAATCCTAACTGACTCAATCTCTCCTCATATGTCAGTCCCGCCATCCCAGGAATCAGCCTGGTAGACCTTCACTACAGCCCCTCTATAGCAAGAACATCCTTCCTCTGATAAGGAGACCAAAACTGCACACAATATTCGAGGTGTGGTCTCAACAAGGCCCTGTATAATGCAGCAAGACATCCCTGCTCCTGTATTTGAATCCTCTCGCTATGAAGGCCAACATACCATTTGCTTTCTTTACCACCTGCTACACCTGCATGCTGACCTTCAGTGACTGGTGTATGAGGACACCCAGGTCTCGATGAATATTCCCCTCTCTCAATTTATAGCCATGCAGATAATAATCCGTCTTCCTGTTTTTGCTATCAAAGTGGATAACCTCACATTTATCCACATTATACTGCATCTGCCATGCATTTGCACACTCACTCAGCTTGTCCAAATCACACTGAAGCAGCTCTGCATCCTCCTCACAGCTCACCCTCCCACCCAGCTTTGTATCATCTGCAGATTTGGAGATATTACATTTAGTTCCCTCATCTAAATCATTAATATATTGTGTGAATGGCTGGGGCCCCAGCACCGATCCCTGCAGTGCCACTAGTCACTGCCTGCCATTCAGAAAAAGGCCCATTGATTCCTACTCTTTGTTTCCTGTCTGCCAACTAGTTTTCTATCCATCTCAATACACTACCCGGAAAGATGCACTTTAATTTTACACGTTAAACTCTTATGTGGAACTTTGTTGAAAGCCTTCTGAAAGTCTAAATAAACCACATCCACTGGTTCCCCCTCATCAACACTACTAGTTACATCCTCGAAAAATTCCAGTAGATTTGTCAAACATGGTTTCCCTTTTGTAAATCCATGCTGACTCTGTCCGATTCTGCCACTGTTTTCCAAGTGCTCAGCTATTAACTCTTTTATAATGTACTCTAGAATTTTCCCCACGACCAACGTCAGGCCGACTGGTCTATAATTCCCTGTTTTCTCTCTACCTCCCTTTTTAAATAGTGGGGTTACACTAGCTACACTCCAATCTGTAGGAACTGTTCCAGAGTCTATAGAATCTCAGAAGATGACCACCAATGCATCCACTATTTCTTTGGCCACTTCCTTAAATACTCTGGGATGTAGATTATCCAGGCCCTGGAGATTTATCGGCCTTAAATCCCATAAATTTCCCCAACACCATTTCCGTGCTAATATTGATTTCTTTCAGTTCCTCCCTCTCACTAAACCCTGTGTTCTCCCACATTTCTGGCATGTTATTTATGTCCTCCTTTGTGAAGACAGAACCAAAGTATGCATTTAGTTGGTCAGCCATTTTTTTGTTCTCCATTATAAATTCCCCTGTTTCTGACTGTAAGGGACCTACATTTGTCTTCACCAATCTTTTTCTCTTCACATACATACATAGAAACTTTTACAGTCAGATTTTATGTTCCTCGCAAGTTTACTCTCACACTCTATTCTCCCCTTCTTAATCAATCCCTTGGTCCTCCTTTGCTGAATTCTAAACTGCTCCCAATCCTCAGGCCTGTTGTTTTTTAGTCAATTTGTATGCCCCTTCCTTGGATCTAATACCATCTCTAATTTTCCGTGCAATGCATGGTTTGGCCACCTTTCTTCTTTTACTTTCGCGCCAGACAGGAATGAACAATTGTTGCAGTTCACCCATGCGCTCGTTGAATGTTTACCATTGCCTATCCACCGTCATCCCTTTAAGTAACGTTTCCCAATCCATCATAGCCAAGTTGCACCTCATACCATCATAGTTTTGTTTATTGAGATTCAGGACCCTAGTCTCAGAATCAACTATGTCACTCTCCATCTTGATGAAGAATTCTATCATATTATGGTCACTCATCTGCAAGGGGCCTCGCAGAACTAGTTTGCCAATTATTCCTTTCTCATTACACAATACCCAGTCTAGGATGGCCTTTTCTCTAGTTGGTTCCTCAACGTATTGGTCCTGAAAAAATATCCCACATACACTTCAGGAATTCCCCGTCTACGGATGTGTTACTAATTTGCCCAATTTATATGCAGATCAAAGTCACCTTTAATTACAGATGTTGCTTTATTGCATGCATCCCTAGTTTCCTTTTTACTGCCATTCCCAACATCACCTCTACAGTTTGGGGGTCTATATGCAACCCCCACTAACATTTTTTCCCCTTAATGTTTCTCAGCTCTACCCATACAGATTCCACATCATCGGAGTTAATATCTTTCCTCACTGTTGTGTTAATTTCCTCTTCAGACAGCAATGCAGCTACACTGGCTTTTCCTTTTTGTCTGTCCTTCCTAAATACTGAATACCCCTGGATGTTCAGCTCCCATCCCTGGTCACCCTGCAGCCATGTCTCCATAATCCCGACTATATCACACCTGTTTACATTTATTTGCGCAGTTAATTCATCCACTTTTATTGCGAATGCTCCTCGCATTAAGACATTAAGCCTTAAGGCTTTCCTTTTTAACATTACTTGTCCCATTCCACTATTTTTCACTGAGGCCCTGTTTGATTCTTGCCCTTGATTTCTCTGTCTATCACTTTTCTTATTCCCCTTTCTGTCTTTTGTTCTTGCCCTTTATTCCTCCTCCTCTGACTCCTTGCGTAGGTTCCCATGCCCCTGCCATTTTAGTTTAAACCCTCCCCGACCGCTCTAGCAAATATTCCCCTGAGGACATCAGTCCCAGTCCTGCCCAGGTGTAACCTGTCCAGTTTGTACTGGGCCCACCTCCCCCAGAACCAATGCCAATGTCCCAGGGATCTGAAACCCTCCCCCTCACACCATCTCTTCAGCCAAGTATTCATCTGATATATCCTGCTATTACTACTCTGACTAGTACGTGGCACTGGCAGTAATTCTGAGATCACTACCTTTGAGGTCCTACTTTTCAGTTTACTTCCTAACTCCCTATATTCTGCTTTTAGGACCTCATAACATTTTTTAACCTATGTCGTTTGTACCAATGTATACCACGACCACTGGCTGTTCACCCTCCCCCTTCAGAATGTCCTTTAGCCGCTCTGAGACATCCTTGACCCTTGCACCAGGGAGGCAACATACCATCCTGGAGCAGTTTCCACTGCTCATCCACCGAAGTTACAGCCAATTCTGGGCACCGCACTTTGGGAAGAATATCAAGGCCGAAGGGATGGTGCAAGGGGAGATTTACCAGAATGGGACCAGGGATGAGGGACTTCAGTTAAATGGAGTGACCAGCAAAGTGACGATTGAGAGGATCATCGTGGATTAAAAGGGGAAGGTCAGGAGGAGCTGGACAATATGTTTCAGTTTGTAACAAAAACCTGGAAAAACTCCACAAGTCTGACAGCATCTGCAGAGAGGAATACAGTTAACATTTCGAGTCTGTATGACTCTTCATCAGAAGTGAGGAAATACAAGAAATGAGGTTAAATATAAACTGGTTGAGGAGGGGTGGGACAGGTAGAGCTGGGTAGATGACCAATGATAGGTAGAAGCAAAGGAGAGATTGCCAAAGATGTCATAGACAAAAGGACAAAGGGGTGTTAACGGTGGTGCAAACATCAGGAGAGAAATGGAAAACAATGAAGGTGATCAGGGCAAAAGAGACAGGTGGAAATCCTGTCGGAGAGAAGAACAATACTTCTTCAAGGTAGGGATTCCTTGAAGAGGAATGGCAATCAATTAATCACTAAGATAAAAGCAAAATACTGCGGAAGCTGGAAATCTGAAACAAATACAAAAATACCTGGAAAAACCCAGCTATTTTTGTATTTGTTTCAGGTTTCCAGCATCCGCAGTGTTTTGCTTTCATCTTAATAATTCTTGTGTTTGCAGTGAAAGTCCTGAGGGAATTACCGAACTGAATGTGTTCAGGAGCAGCGCAGGAACATTGAAACTGAAAGTGGTTCGAATCAGGAAGTGCTGAGTGTGAACATGGCTTCCAGACAGCAGGAGGAGAGTTGGACTGAGGAGGCAATTTGTTCCATTTGTCTTGATTTCTTCACCGAACCAGTTTCACTGGAATGTGGACACAACTTCTGCCGCTCCTGTATCACCCAGTGTTGGGAAGAGAAGGAGATAAATTCCTGCCCGGAATGTAGAGAAGAGTTTCCGGAAAGAAACCTCAGAATAAATCGGGCCTTAGCGAATTTGGCTGAGAAAGCTGGAAAAATGAAGGTGAACCTGAGAGAGAAGGAAAGTAAACTTCACTGTGAGGAACATGAGGAAGAACTGAAGCTGTTTTGTGAAACTGACAAGAAATTGATCTGTCTGATTTGTAGAGATTCGCGGGAACACAGAGAGCACCGCTTCATGCCGATTAAAGAAGCTGTCGGAATGTACAAGGTAAGAGGGAACAGAAATGAGGTAAATAAATAGATTCTTGAAAGGGAAAAACAACAGAGGTAACGGACGTCGCTGTTTTAGGATTTTATAAAGTTATTACACAATGTTTTATTACAGATGCAAACTTTAAAATCGAGGTGTTTTTTGCGGGAGCAAATGTAGGTCAGCAAGCACCGTGATGATAGGTGAATGGGGCATGGTGTAAGAAGATGGGCAGCAGGGTTTTGGATGGCCTCAAGTTTATGGAGGGTAGAATGTGGGAGAGCAGCCAGGAGTGCGTTGGAACATTCTGGAGGTAACAAAGGCATGAATGAGCTTTTGTTCAAAATTCAAACCAGGTCAACTGTGATTGGTCAAGGCTTTGCCCTGGGGAGTGAACCAGGGAATGGCTGTCCCCCAAGCTTTTGTTTAGTTGTAAAAGGTGCAGCACGTGGGCTCCTTCTGCCTGCTAAGCACAGGGCCCTGTGTGTGAATATTTGTGGCTTCTAGCATGCATAAGTGAGCCACACTGAAAGACCGACTGATAATCTTAAATTGATTTTCAGTGTAATTCTTAGCACAATCAGGATTAGACAACACTTGCTAAATGTTGTGTTCTCAATACCCATTTGCTGGGACTAAAGAATACGAGTTGCACGCAGATTCAGGATGGCCGAGTTGGTACAGAAGAAAGAACAGATCAGCAGACCAATATTAGATGAAGCACATACTGTTTATTTACACAAGGGACACAGCTGTTACACTTGTGTGCTTCTAACACAAAACCTAACTCAAGACGACTAACTACAGAGGTAGCCTGAGCTACACAGCTATTGGATGACACGATCATTTAATCATCCTGTATACCATTCTTCTTAAAGGTATATTACACATCAAATTATCACACTAAACAATCAAATTCGTATCTGGACAGTTAACCATGCTGCATTCTCCATGGCAACGCCTCCACCAATCAGAGTCCACTTGCCAACCAATCAGCACTCTTCCCAGCAGTGTAAATTGTTGTCCCCTTAATGTTGCCAATTTCTTGTGAATTGTCCTGATGAGGGCAAGATGAAAACTTTTGATAGCATTTTTCAACCAAACTGCTGAATGTGAAGCAATAGGTACCCCACAATAAGAGCCTTCAGATTTTTAATTTTAACTGTATGATGTTTAATTTTGGGGTGTTTATTTCTGAAAAATGTACAAATCAATTGTCCTTCTTTCATCAGGAGGAACTGCAAAATTTACAGAAGCTGATCCTGGACAAGAAGAAGGAATGTGATGCTGTAAAAAGTGATTATGAGAAAACATTAACCCACATTCAGGTACTTCAAATCTTATTTTGTTTGACATTCTGTACAGAATTATAGACATCCAGAATTGTACTGTGCAGAATTCTGGTCTCCATATTACAAAAAGGATAAAGAGGCAGTGGAGAAGGCGCAAAAATATAATTACAAAGATGATACCAGAACTGAGAGGTTATACCTTTAGGGAAAGATTCAACCAGCTGGAAAAGAGAATCTGTGAGGTGACCTGAGAGAGTCCTTTAAAATTATGAAAGTTTTTGATAGTGTAGATGTTAAGAAGATGTTTCTGTTTGACAGGGAGTCCAAAACTTGGGGTTTTAAGTACAAGATATTCACCAATAAGCCAATTAAGAAATTAGCAACTTGATCCTCAGTTAGAGCTCCCTCTTCTGAATAAATTATCATCTGATCATCTATCATCTATTATATCTAATGTATAATGAAGTAACTAGATTTCAGAACATTAGAGAATAACTTTCTCTGTTTAAAATAAATCATACATACATCTCAATAAATTATCTGGATGTGGATTAACTAGATTGGGAATATTTTTTCTGTATAATATTCTGATATGAACAGAACTGCTCAGGCTGAATAACCTTTTTAAAATCCTCATTTGATTTATCAACCTCACTGATAATTTCCAAAGGACCAAAGTGTAAAGGCAGAGAAACAGATTACAGCCGAATTTGAAAAACTGCACCAGTTTCTCCGTGAGGAAGAGAGAATCGTGTTGGAGGATCTGAACCTGGAGAAAGAGAAAAAGAGTCAGGAGATGAAGGAGAGGATTGAGAAGATAACGGAGGAAATGTCATCGCTTTTAGTCACTGTTCGGGATATTGAACAAGAGCTGAGTGAACAGGACAACATCAAGTTTTTAACGGTGCCTGTTATTTATTTCTCTCTCCTTCACCTCTTTTCTTTGAGACTGTCGTGAAGAATGAACAGGTTGTGTCATCGATATCTAGAATATAAAATTCACTGAGCAAAATAATACCAATCACCTGTGACATTTGGTTTCCTCTGTCTTACACCCAAGGTCATTAACGGCTGCCTTTAACTTGGAAATTACTACATCTGGAGCTTGTTTACCGTGATATTCTAGGAGGTCAATTCCATTAAATTGAACAATGAGGAAAAGCAGCTTCATACAGAGTGAGAAACCCTCAGAAGGGTCAGACCATTCTACCCTGGGTGTACTTTTCCAGTTCAGCTGTGACTGGGAACTGCAGTCCAGGATCCATCCAGGCATTACCATGTTTACAATGCTTTGCTCCTCACTGGCTAGATCTGTAATGATTCTGTCCAGGAGAGAGCTCTCCACAGGATCAGATACACATATAGGTAAAACTTTCTCCCAGCAGTTAAATGGTTAAATGTCCAGAGAGTGGGAGGGGGAATCTCCACTCTGCAAACATTTAAATTAAGATCAATTTGAATTGAAGAATTTCCCAGCAAGTTCAATGAACACCCTGTGTCCTTACTTTTGTTAATTCTCTGCTGTATATTTAAGTGCTGATTAATCTATTTTAACAGTGCTGGCTGGGGGATAAATGTTAAACAGGACATTGAGAGAACTCCAGTGCTCTTCTTGGAGTAGTGTCTTGGGATCTTTTCCCTTCACCTGAACAGACAGAAGAAGCCTCGGTTTAACATCTCAGCTGAAACCTGGTACCTCTGACAATGGAGGTCCCACTCAGCTGGTTGGTCACTGAGCTCAGTGGGACTCACAGCAAGTGTACCCGACATTATCATATTCTGTATGGTTCAGGTTTTCAGGTTACACAGAGTGGCCTGAGACGCTATCTGTAGTATAACTACAGACAAAGATTCAAAGACAAGTTTGATTAGCCCCAAGGCTGAATGTAAAACTAACATTGCAGATTTCCCCGTCTTTCTAGGATAGTCCGTGATTTCTATTGGACAACACTGGTACAGAGTCACAGAAACATTTGTCTCCAGGACACATACAAATTATTAAATGAAATCATTAAAGTAATTCTCTTTAAACAATTAATTAATTATTGCTGAAAAGAGAAAATAATCTTTTCATCTGAAATTTTTTCACAAGTAACGTCTCTTTTCATCAATATTCAAGTTCTGTTCTACCAAGCAACTGTTTTGTTTATTCCTTCATGGGAAGTGGGCATTGCTGGCTAGGCCAGCATTTGTTGCCCATCCCTAATTGCCCTTGAAAAGGTGGTGGTGAGCTGCCTTCTTGAACAGCTGCAGTCCCTGTGGTGTATGTATACCCACAGTGCTGTTAAATTAATTTCAATAATTGGACATCCATCAGGATTTTACAATTGGATTGTACCTCTGAGTTGTGTTGTGCAGTAAGATCGAGTCATTTGTAATATTGTGGAGTAACTCACAGTCCAGTGAGGACAGGAAGAGGCAGTCCAATAACTTGCTATATTTATAATGTACTTTTCTGTGGAATCCAGTTTGTTTCTTTACTTTTTGTGATAAAATGCTCTCCAAACACAAACATTAATAATTGTTCTTGTTCCACAGAAAATTCAAGATCTACAGAAAAGGTAAAATTTACACCCTTGATTTGATTTTTATTTCTAACATATTTCTCCCTCACCCTGGAATGATCCAACACTGACCTTTATCTCCTGTTTCAGAGTGAAGCGAACTCTCCCAGAGCCACAGAAGGTTTACCCTTTAATAAATGTGGGGAAGTACATTGGGTTACTGCAGTACAGAGTGTGGAAAAAGATGCTGACGGTGATTAATACAGGTGGGTGTGAGCTTCCTGACACCAGCTATTAAACAGCTCTCTCTGTTATTAGTTGAAGGGATCTGTCTCTTTATAATGAATATCTAATTGTACTGTAACTGACTAGATTTTACTTCAGTTAGTTTTCTGTTAAAATATATAATTGTCTGATCTGTTTCCATTTGATATTTTTTTGCTGAACACTTAGCCTGGCCCAGAATTCCCAATGGATGTATTTTCAGGACAGATCTGGGATCTGCTGAAATTCCATCTGTCCCGTTCCTGCCGCTGTACCAAATCCTGGAGTCTTGAGGATTTCCATATTGTCTGTCGGTGCCAATTCTGTTTCCCACTCGATCAGTAGACTGGTCAGAAATGTAAGGGACAGGCGGGAGCTACATTTGAAAACTGAAAAATGCTGCTGCTTTTACTGGAGGCTGGTTTTCTGAAAGCCCACGATCAATCAGTGTTCGATTACATTTGGGAATCAAACCTTTCAAATGTTCAATATTCCTCATGTCTTCAGTAACACTGAACATAAAATAAACATACTAAATGATAGGGGGAGTGAGTGGGCCAGTGGAATTTGTTTGTCTGGATTGTCCTATGATTTCTCTCTCACTGTGGGTGCTAAATGGAGTTAAATAGGCAGGAACTGTGACTGCCTTAACTCTGCCGGTTTATAATTCACCTCAACAAAATGTCTTTTCCCTAATGTCCACACAGAGTCCACTCCACCACAGTGTGGGTGGCCAGCCCACCCACACAATTTTTTTAATAATTATTCGTTCATGGGACGTGGGCATTGCTGGCTAGGCCAGCGTTTGTTGCCCTTGTTCAGAGAGTATTTTAAGAGTTAACCACATTGCTGTGAGTCTGGAGTCACATATAGGCCAGACCAGCTAAAATGTCCTTCCCTGAAGGACATTAGTGAACCAGATGGGCTTTCACAACAATCAACAACATCATTAGACTTTTTTTAATTCTACATTTTTTTATTGAACTCAAATTCCACCATCTGTTGTGGTGGGTTTGGAACCCAGGTCACCAGAACATTACATTGGGGCTCTGGATTTCCAGCCCAGTGACAATACCACTATTCGACCCCCAATTTAATCCTCTGCATCCTTCTCACAGCTCACCCTCCCACCCAGCTTTGTGTCATCTGCAAATTTGGAGATATTACATTTAATTCCCTCATCTAAGTCATTAATATATATTGTGAATAACTGGAGTCCCAGCACTGATCCCTGCGGTACCCCACTAGTCACTGCCTGCCATTCGGAGAAAGACCCGTTTATTCCTACTCTTTGTTTCCTCTCTGCCAACCAGTTTTCTATCCATCTCAATACACTACCCCAATCCTATGCGCTTTAATTTTACACGCCAATCTCTTATGTGGAACTTTGTCGTAAGCCTTCTGAAAGTCCAAATAAACCACATCCACTGGCTCCCCCTCATCAACTCTACTAGTTACATCCTCGAAAAATTCCAGTACATTTGTCAAGCATGAGTTCCCTTTCATAAATCCAAGCTGACTCTGTCCGATTCTGCCACTGTTTTCCACATTCCAGCTATTAAATCTTTTATAATGGACTCTAGAATTTTCGCCGCTACCGACATCAGGCTGATTGGTCTATAATTCCCTGTTTTCTCTCTGCTTCCCTTTTTAAATAGTGGGGTTACATTAGCTACCCTCCAATCTGTAGGAACTGTTCCAGAGTCTTTGAATCTCGGAAGATGACCACCAATGCATCCACTATTTCTAGGGCCACTTCCTTAAGTACTCTGGGATGTTGATTATCAGGCCCTGGCGATTTATCGGCCTTCAATCCCATCAATTTCCCCAACATCATTTCCCTACTAATACTGATTTCTTTCAGTTCCGCCCTCTCACTAAACCCTGTGTTCCCCAACATTTCTGGTATGTTATTTGTGTCCTCCTTTGTGAAGACAGAACCAAAGTATGTATTTAGTTGGTCAGCCATTTCTTTGTTCCCATTGTAAATTCCCCTGTTTCTGACTGCAAGGGACCTACATTTGTCTTCACCAATCCTTTTCTCTTCACATACCTATAGAAACATTTACAGTCAGTTTTTATGTTCCCTGCAAGCTTACTCTTGTACTCTATTTTCCCCTTCTTAATCAATCCCTTGGTCCTCCTTTGCTGAATTCTAAAGTGCTCCCAATCCTCAGGTCTGTTGTTTTTTCTGGTCAATTTGAATGCCTCTTCCTTGCATCTAATATTGTCTCTAATTTCCCTTGTAAGCCATGGTTTGGCCACCTTTCCTGTTTTACTTTTGCGCCAGACAGGAAGAAACAATTGTTGCAGTTCACCCATGCGCTCTTTGAATGTTTGCCATTGCCTATCAACCGTCATCACTTTAAGTAACCTTTCCCAATCCATCATGGCCAACTCGCGCCTCAAACCATTGTAGTTTCCTTTATTAAGATTCAGGACCCAAGTCTCAGAATCAACTACGTCACTCTCCATCTTGATGAAGAATTCTGTCATATTATGGTCGCTCAACCCCAAAGGGCCTTGCACAACTAGATTGCCAATTATTCCTTTCTCATTACACAATACCTAGTCTCACCCCACCTCATAATTTTAAGGCTAGCAGGGGAGGTGTCAGGTGGTCACCTGACTTTGGCCGAATTGAGGCTAGTTGACTCAGCAGCAGTGTGATTGCCCCTGAAATTTACATGAGGGTGTGTGGATCCCACCCTCAGCATAAAATCCAGCCCTATTACTGTTCGTGGCAGTCACGTTACTGCTGTCCTGAATTTCTCTGCACCTGGATCCTTCCAGGCAACAGGGAGGGAGTGGCATTGTCATTGGACTAGTATTCCAGAGGCCCAGGGTAATGCTCCAGGGGCCTGGGTCCGAATCCCACCACAGCAGATGGTGAAATTTGAATTCAATTAAAATCTGGAATTATAAGTCTAATGTTGACCATGAAACCATTGTCGATTGTTGTAAAAACCCATCTGGTTTATGAATGTCCATTACGGAAAGAAATCTGTCGTCCTCACCTGGCCTGCCCTACATGTGACTCCAGACCCACAGCAATCTGGCTGCCTCTTACAGTGTCCTCTGAAATAGTCTAGCAAGCTTCTCGGTTGTATCAAACTGTTAAAAACAAGTGAATAAGGAATGAAACTGGATGGACTACCTGGCAATGACCTAGGCACCGGAAACGACAATGCTAAACTCAGCCCTGTCAACCCTGCAAAGTCCTCCTTTCTAAAAATTGCCAACTTTTGGAGAGCTGTCTCACAGACTAGTCAAGCAACAGCCTGACATAGTCATACTCACGGAATCATAGCCTACAGGCAATGTCCCAGACAGCACCATCACCATCCCTGGATATGTCCCCTCCCACCAGCAGCAGAGGTGGTGTCACAGTGGTATACACTCAGGAGGGAGTTGCCCTGGGAGTCCTCAACATTGTGGAGGCAAAGGCCTGCCTTCACTTTGAGGATCCCCTCCATTATGGTGTGTGGTGTTTCAAACAGATCTAGCAACTCAAGACTGGGAAACCATGAGGCGCATGATCAGCAGCAGAATTGTACTCAACCACAATTTGTAACCTCATGGTCCAGCGTATCCCCCCCTCTCCAATTACCACCAAGCCTTGGGATCAACCCTAGTTTAATGAAGAGTGCAGGAGGGCATGCCAGGAGCAGCACCAGGCATACCTAAAAATGAGGCGCCAACCTGCTGAAGCTACAACACAGGACTACTTGCATGCCAAACAGCATAAGCAGCAAGTGATAGACAGATTTAAGTGATTCCACCACCAATGGATCAGATCTAAGTTCTGCAGTCCTGCAACATCCAGTTGTAAATGATAGTGGACAATTAACAACCCACTGGAGGAGGAAGCTCCACAAAATTTGCATCCTCAATGATGGGGGACCCCAGCACATCAGTGAAAAAGATAAGGCTGTAGCATTTGCAACAATCTTCAGCCAGAAGTGCCGAGTGGATGATCCATCTAAGCCTTCTCTGGAGGAACCCAGCATCAGAGATGCCAGTCTTCAGCCAATTTGGTTCACTCCACATGATATAAAGAAATGGCTGAAGGCACTGAACAGTGCAAAGGCTATGGGCCCTGACAATATTCCGGCAATAATACTGACTGGTGCTTCAGAACTTGCTGCCTGCCTAGCCAAGCTGTTCACGTACAGCTAAGACACTGGCATCTGCCCAGCAATATGGAAAATTGCCCAGGTATGTCCTGCACGTAAAAAGCAGGACAAATCCAATCTGCCCAATTACCACCCCATTAGTCTACACTTGATCATCAGTAAAGTAATGGAAGGGGTCGTCAACAGTGCTATCACGCAGGATTTGCTTAGCAATAACCTGCTCACTGATGCTCAGCTTGGGTTCCGCCATGTTCACTCAGCTCTTGACCTCATTTCAGCCTTGGTTCAAACATGGACAAAAGAGCTGAACTCCCGAGGTGAGGTGAGAGTGACTGCCCTTGACACCAAGGCAGCATTTCACCGAGTGTGGCATCAAGGAGCCCTGGCAAAATTGGAGTCAATGGGAATCAGGGGGAAAAGTCTCCACTGGTTTGAGTCATACCTAGCACAAAGGAAGATGGTCGTGGTTGTTGGAGGTCAGTCATTTCAGCTCCAGGACATCACTGCAGGAGTTCCTCAGAGCAGTGTCCTAGGTCAAACCATCTTCCACTGCTTCATTAATGACCTTCCGTCTGTCATAACATCAGATGTGGAGATGTTCACTGATCATTGCACAATGTTCATCTTCTTAGGCAGTCCCCGGGGTCGAGAATGAATTGTTTCCTCACTAAAAATGAGTTCTCAGGTGACTGAAGAGTCCAATGTGTGACCTACAGTCTCTGTCACAGGTGGGGCAGAGGGTGGCAGGGGGTAGGGTGGGTGGGGTGGTTGGGGTACAGTGGGTGGGGTGCCTGGGTTGCCATGCGCTCCTTTCGCTGTCAATGTTTGGCTTCAGATAGCCCTTGGCGATGAGGTTCACCGTGTTCAGCACCTTCCCAGATGCTTTCCCTCCACCTCAGGCAGTCTTGATCTGGGGACTCACAGATGTTGGTGGGGTGTTGCACTTTTTCAAGGAGCCTTTGGAGGTTTCCTTGAAGCGTTTCCTCTGCCCTCCTGGGCCTCACTTGCCCTATCAAAGCTCCGAGTCAAGTGCTTGTTTCGGGAGTCTCGTGTCAGGCATGCGGACGATGTGGCCCGTAGAGCGGAGCCTTGACAAGGTGGACTTCGAAAGGATGGCTCCTCTTAAGAATGAGTCCAGAACTAGGGGGCACTGTTTTAAAATTAGGTGTCGCTCTTTTGGGACAGAGATGAGGAGAAATTTTTTCTCTCTGAAGGTTGTAGGAATTTGGAACTCTGCCTCAGAATGTGGTGGAGGCAGGGTCACTGAATATTTTGAAGGCAGAGGTAGAGAGATTCTTGTTAGGCACGGGGACCAGAGGTTCTCGGGGGTAGACGGGAATGTGGAATTTGAAGCACAAGCAGATCAGCCATAATCGTATTGAATGGCGGAGTAGCCTCGAGGGGCTGAATGGTCTACTCCCGTTCCCATTTCTTATGCTGTTATGTCTGTCATGCTCCCACTCCCTATGTTGTGCCTCTGCTTGTCGTGGCCACCTGTCACTCTCTCTAACTCCCTCTCGCTCTGCTCGTCACTCTCTGTCTCTCTCTGTCTCTCACTGCCAGTCATGTGCTTTCTCTGCCTGGCACATTCTCTCCCTCTTTCTCTCTGTTTTTGTCACCCTCTCCCTCTCACTGCCGATTATGCCCCCTCTTTCTCTCTCTCCCCCTCTCTGTGCATGTCACACACACTCTCTCTCTGTCAGTCACGATCTCACCTCTCTCCGCCTGTCAATTTTCCTCTCTCTCTCACTCACTGTAAGTTATGCGCACTGCTCTGTCTTTGAATGTCACCTTCCCCTCTTTCAAAGAAGTTTAACTATTTACAATACATGCTCATGTTTAGTCCCCGTTACACAAGTGCATAGAACTGATGAATCTGTGAGTCTCTAAAGCGTAAAGATAATCAGCTGGTACTCCCAGATGCAATGGTAACCTCGTCTGGAGGTTTCTTTAATTGCTCACAGTGATCTGTGGGATTGTCATTCTTGGATGTTGTTCCTGGTTGTATTTGGGATCTTGTCCTGGATGCAGTAGGACTGTACGGTGGTCGAGGAGCTGGAATGGATCTGATTTGTCTCCGGTTATGCTTCACTGTTGCACCTTTGTGTGTAATGACTTCATAGGACCTTGATTCTGAACAAATCCTTGTCACCTCAGCTGGTTGCTTGTGGGATCCTGGATGTAAACTCATTACCCCAACTGTAAATTTCACAATTCTGTACCTGAATTTTTATTGTACACATTAGTCACCTTATTTTGTAGTTTTAAAATTTGCTCTTTAGTTTCTGAGGAATTCGAGTGGGTAAGAGTTGATAAGCACTGGTCTGCCAAGCATGTGCCCTGCTGGTGATGGAATAGTTGCATTTAAGGTGTTGTTTGAGATGTAACATTGCAATGTGTAGATCTTGCTTGGTCTGTCTACATTTGAGAATTAGGGATTTCACTGCATGAATCATTCGTTCAGCTAGGCTGTTCGATCTAGAGTAATGAGGAGAAGAAGTAGTGTGATTGATATTCCATTTCTCATACATATCCCAAAATGGTTTACCAATAACTTGCAGACTGTTATCCATAATGATCTGTCTAGGCACACCAAATAAACTGAAAACAGCCCTTAAGATTGCATGTGGCAGTTATGCTTAACATATTGTGCAATTGTCGAATAATTGGGTATTTGTAGTCGACCATGATGATGAAGAATGTGCCATGGACATGAAAGAGGTAGAATCTGACGTTGGGCCAAGGATGCGTAAGAACTTTATGTGGAATCAATGGTGCTTTGTGTTGATTGACATGTGCTCTTGACATGCCTTGTATTTCTTGATGATGACTTCAATGTCATTGTTCATACCCGGCCAATAGACTGACCCTCTTACGAGTCTTCTCGTCTGATCTATGCCCATGTGTGAGTAATGAAGTTGTTGAAGAGTATCAATATCGTCAGAGAGCCGCTGCTCAGGAATCCGCACTTCCACCATTTTCGGTGGCTGGCGGAGAGGAGGGCTGTGGCTGCCGGGGTGACCAGGACAGGGGATGTGTCGGATGGCGGAGGAGTGGGCTGGATGCTTCTGCAGGATTTGGCACCAGGTGCATCGGTATGTATCTGGCTCACAGCCAATGTCATTCAAGACCTTAGGATGGTCATGCCCAGCCCTGATGTCATTCTGGGTCTCGAGATGGTGCAGGTGTGCGGTGGCCTTCCTTCAGAGCGTACCCCTGTTTGGACAGAATTCCACATTCGCCCCAAATCTCAAACCCTCCCTCTGGAGCTGGAGCCCTGCAACCTGAGTCGCCTCGCGGAAATGCCCTCTGTGTCCTTTAGCATGGTGCGAAGGGGGTTCCTGTATGGGCTGCTGCTGCATACTCTTCACTCCCTTTCCCTCAGCCACCACCCGGACACGCCCTGACATACCTTGTTGCCCTTCAGTGGCAGAGGTCCCCAGTGGGGGGGCTCTCTACATGGAAGTCCTCCTCCTTTCCATCAGGGACCTGGGGTGGAGGGTGTTGCAGGCATCAGTCCCATACCACCGTAGCATGTGTCGGTTCACGGACTCCCAAGATGTCTGCGTCTTTTGCGGCCTTGTGGAGTCCGTGGACCACACTTATATAGGTTGTTATAAGCTGCACCCCCTTTTTAGTTACTTGAAGAACCTTTTGCTTCTGTTTTGCTTGAACTTCAGTCCCACGCTCCTGATCTGCGGGCACCCAATGAGGAGGGAGACGGGGAGGGAGGAGCATCTCCTCGTGAACCTGCTCCTGGGCCCGGCCAAGTTGGCCTTTATCAGGCCCAGGCAGTGGATGATCCAGGGGGTCATCAGGCCCGAATGTCTCCCCGTCTTCTGTGCCTATGTTTGCGGCCGGGAGTCCCTGGAGACGGAGCACGCAGTCCCCGCTGGCACCGTTGAGGCCTTCCGTTCTCGGTGGGCACCGTGGGCACTGGGGTGTTTTATTGACCAGTTTGATCACATTTTGGATTAATGTTTGTAAGTTTGCTTCAAATTTTGTCTTTTGTTTTTGCAGTTTCCCGTTTAAGGGGCTGCTTTTTCATTTGTCCCTTGGTTTGTTAATTTAGTTTATTTGGTTTTGACTCGAAAGAGTTACAAAATGAAATTAAATGCCACACACAGACAGACGTAACTATTTACCCCCATAAACCTACTTTACAATAAACCGGAAAAATATTGTGAAAATTATGACACCTCATGACATCCACTATGGCCCTGGTGCTGCTGTGACTCACATTGTATCTCCTTTCTGTGTCAGTTCTGGACACCCTCACAGGCATCATTAGAGATCTTTTCAGTGAATAGCTCTTAATGTCTAGAATCCGTCCCTCTTATGCATCCGGGCTGGTGAAGAGGTCTGGAATCTGAGAGTTCCTGAGGATGTATGAGTCGTGTCTGCTGCCCAGGTACCTGGCACACACCTGCATGACCTGCTGAATATGGTCACACACCAGCTGGACATTGATCGAGTGGAAGCCCTTTCTGTTTCTGAAGGTGCATGGCTGTCCAGCAGGAGACTTAGTGGCTACGTGCATGCAGTCAGTGGCTCCCTGCACCCGGGGGAAAACTGCAATCGCTGCAAATCCTCAGCCTTATCCATTTGGCCTTGGTCATCCTGTGTGAAGGGGATGTAATTCCCAGCCCTTTGGAATATTGTATCTGTGAACACCTTGATGCAGTGGTGTGCAGCAGGCTGTGTTATCCCACTGAGATCTCCACAGGCTGCCTGGAATGTGTCTGTTGTGAAGAAGTAAAGCTCCACTGTTACCTTCAATGTGACAGGCACCAGGTGATTGGGTGAGATCTCCCCAGTCAGCATCTCACATAGTGATGTCACAGTGACTCCTGAAAGTCACGGAGTCTCACTCAGTTGCAGGTAGCTGAATCTCTGCCTGTATATTCTTGGGACAGAATAAGTTCATTTGTGCCTCCGCTGAGGGTTTCTGGGTTCCTCCTGCCCATTGGGGTCTGGCATTACCCTGCCTCCTTCCTGAGGAACCACAGCATCCTGAGCGCCCCTGTGCTCCCTTCTTCCTCTCACCTTTCTCATCCTGCTTCTCCTCTTAATCCTTCTCTCCTCCTCACTGGAGGATGTGTCTCCAACTGAGACCACAATGCCATCTGTCTCCGAGACTTTTCACCCCTGGGTAACAAACAGGAAAATAATCAATCGAAAGAACCCTCTGAACCAGAGGAGAGTCCTCCTGATGAAACAGTATCCAAAAGGTTCCTCTGCTCAGTCACACGAGCAGTCTCTGCTGTCAATGAAGTGTTAATTGCAAAGCTGAGACTCTGGTGTTAGCTGCAGTTTTAAAACTCGACCTAACAAGCTCGCCTCTGAAAAAAACAAATTCCCCACCGGTCGTGATTCTCAACCTGAAGGGGTATTATTATCTTTTTACCGTATTATTGCAGTGAGATGGATAGTTAAATAGCTCTATTGCCTTTTAAATTGATATTTAAATATCGCGGGCAGGTTCCTGACTTTTTGACCCGCCCGCGTACTGTATTATCAGCAACTGGCGTGATGATGTCATAAATGCGTCCGACATCATCATGTCCCATAATACTCTCCGTGAAGCTGGGAATGCTTCTGATCTCAGAGCAGATTATTCAGCTTTTCATACCTGTTTGCTTTCATAGTCCTGCTCTTTCAATCCATGAGCAATACCTTACAACGTGAACTAATTAAATTAGACAATTCAATATAATCCAAATGGACAGGCTGGATTTTCAAATTGGAAGCAGGAACCTGACATCCGGATGAAATGGATCTACTTATCCAGTCTAGCTAGACCTCTCCTAATTTTATACACTTCAAATAGGTCTCCCCTCAGCCTCTTCTGTTCCAAAGAAAACAACTCCAGCTTATTCAATCTTTCCTCATAACTAAAATTTCCTCTGTATCCTCCATAGTACAATCACATCTTTCCGAGAGTGCAGTGAGCAGAACTGCAGGCAGTACTCCAGATGTGACCTAACTAGTGTTTTATACAGTTCCAGTATAACCTCACGGTGAAAGTCATAAGATGATTGGCTGGTGAGTATTGCTGCTCAGGGACTGAGTTTAAAAAATGTTAAAAATATTACCTATTAATAACAAATTAGTAGCTGGCGAGTTTTATCTTCTATTTTTAAGGAAGGTTTATTCCCACTAGTAAGGCATATTAAGTATTAGTAGGGTTTATTGATATTAGTAAAGCTTATTAATACTAGAAAGGTTTATTAGTATCGGTAAATCTTTATTAGCAAATTCCGAGTGTGAGATTTTCCACGTGCACAGAATCGAATTGAGATGAGCACATGGGCAGAATGAACCTGAGAGGCTCGACTGGGGATGCAGCCAGAAGTGTGGCCTGGTGAAATATGTTGCTTTGTTGAGTCTGAAGCCTGAAGCAGTGGATTATCTGTGAATGTACATGTCTGGGTTTGGAGTGTAGTGTGGTCCCATATGTGACAGGGATATAAGATGGTCAAGAAGGTATATGGGATCCTTGCTTTCATTGGCTGGGGTATAGGATATAAGAGCTGTGAGGTTTTAGTGGAGCTGTAAAAAAAACTGTTTTCACAGTTTGCTTTCATTTTGAAGCCCTGTAACCATTTTCTGTCCTAAATCACTATTTTGTGGGTGAAGCATAGAGTTAAACCAGGAGAGAAGAAACAAAGCTGAACAGCAATGCCATTGCAGTCAAGCAGCAACCAATGATCATCTAAGGCAGTTGCCACTTAAAGTGCTGCAACCTGGAGATAAACTAAGTTCAAAAGCTGTGAAAGAAAATCTGAATAGCTGATACAACTTTCAGATAGCATTAAAAATCCTGAAAAAAGCAAAAAGATGACCACAAAATTTCTAACACTCAACTGGAAGGCAAGTGATCTCCTATCTGAGTTGACTTTCTTCTGATAACGCATCAAGCTGTGTTTTCTGGACCTCAATACTTCTGACTGTGATAAACAACATTGAAATGAAAATTGCTGTCGGGAATGAAGGCCTCCACAGACTGAACATGTCAAGTCCGTCAGATGGCCACCTTAAAAATCGGAATAAAATATGGTCTAACACTCGAAGATCAATTACGACTGAAGCTCAACTTCAGAATACACCTTCTGGAATTCATGTCCTTTAGTGAACAACTGACAGAGACCATTGATCAGTAGCTGTCGATACAAGGGGTGTGATTGTGACTTCACGGCAGCAGAGCTAGCCGACAGAATAATCGAGCTTGTTATAGCATCTACTCCAATAGAAGTGTTCCAAAAAGACCTCTTGGACCAGCCCAAAGTCTACACTATAGAAGTGACTAGAAAGCAGATACAAGTATGAAACCAGACTATTGGGTAGAAAAAGTCTACAGGCGATGCCGAATTTATCCACCATTGGCATCATTGCCAATACAGGCTAGACGAGTAAGCAATGCAGGAGATACAATCTCATACATCCACCCAGAAATTGCCCAGCTTTTAATGCTGTACTCAAGGTATGTGGCACCAGAAGACATTGGAAGTGCGAGTACTGAAAGCAAAGTCCAAAAGAAGTGGTTCACTGTCATGATAAAGCACAAGCAGAGGCCGGACAGATACAGCATTCCAACAAACCAAGGGTGTGCACCAAACAGCATCAAGAGAAGATCCACGACATGTCTGGCCAAGCTACACGGTCAGGTGAGAATGACCATACCACCAACAGTGAAAATGAGCAGACAATCAGCCTGGTGAACACCAAAGAATATATTGGCTCAGTGATACCGACAGAAGCCTTTGCCAACATCCAGATTAATATGCCCATAGCTGAAGGGGCAGCATAACCCACGTGCAAAACTGGATACCAGTACAAGTGTAAACATCATTCCATTTCACACACTGAAATGTATGTACCCACAGAAATGGCAAGTGATGATTCAACCAACCAACGCCAAACTCACTGCGTACAATGACCGGGAGATTCCATCCCTGGGATCTATTACACTCAAATGTCACTTCAACAACTCACTCTGATTACCCCAGATATTTTACATTGTGGACACCACGGGTCCAGTGATTGCAGGCCGACCTGCGGGCAAGGATCTGTCCTTGGTCACCATCCATAGTAACATCAAGACAAAGATGAGGAAGACAGAGCCCTAGGAGAACCATTGAAAACCCGGTGCTTACATTGGGAGAATATCACCAAACTCTGCAATGTACATCATCGGCCAGCAGGCTGAGCGGCACAATTTGAGCTGAATTTAATTTTTTATTATTCATTCATGGGATGTGGGAGGCACTGGCTAGGCCAGCATTTATTGTCCATCCCCAGTTGCGCTTCAGAAGGTGGTGGTGATCTGCCTCTTTGAACTGCTGCAGTCCATGTAGGTACACCCACGGTGCTGTTAAGGAGGGAGTCCTAGGATTTTTGGAAAATTATGAACATATTTGCACTTCTTTACCTATCACTGGTTCCTCCTGTTTTATCTGTACACAAACCACTGGATTTTCCTGTGCCTGAAACTCAGAACCCACAGTATTTTTAATTCCAGAACTTTTCTGCACCCTATAATTCCAACAGATTTTCCTAGCAATTTCCAGCGGACTGAGTTCATGTGTCTAACTTTATTACAATGAAAACATCTCAATTTTCGAATGTCACTTCTGCCCTCAGCACCTTCCTTAGTATTCTTAGAAAAAACATACTGGCAATTTCCACCTCCTCTTTCTCACCCCTGACTACAAACCTTCTTTTCACCTTCCCACTTTCTATCCTTTTCCAATTTGAAAGGGTGACGAAAAAAAGGTTTAGCTTTCTGAACTAACTCACAATCATCAGCTATCTCTGCTGCTTGCCTGACAGATTCAACCCTCTGTTCCACCACATGAGTTCTCACTACCGAAGGAATTGAATCTTTAAATTCTTCCAAAATAATTACCTCTCTAAGAGCTGCATATGTTGTCTCTATCTTTAATGCCCGTATCTACCAAACAAAATTACTTTGTTTTACTTTTTCAAGCTCAATATAAGTTTGCCCCGGCTGTTTTCTCATATTCCTAAATTTCTGCCTATCTGCCTCAGGAACCAACTCATCTGCACTCAAAATAGCCTTTTTTCACCACATCATAGTTCATTGACATTTCTTCTGACAGCAAAGCCTCATGTTCTCTACCCACCTACCTGGATTGTAACAACAATGTCCAGTTTTCCTGTGGCCATTTCATCTCTTTCGCTATCTTCTCAAATGAAATAAAGAATGCTTCAACATCTCTTTCCTCAAACTTTGGAAGAACTTGTACAAATTTAAACATCTCCCCACTGGGTTTTAAATTAAAGGTTTTTACATCAGCAGAACTTTCCTCAGAATATGAGGTCTCTTTTTTAACTTCCAGCCTTGGAAGTTGGTATGCCCTTTCTCTTTCCTTCTCGCTTTCCCTTGCCTCTCTTTCTTTATCCTTCTGTCTTGCCTGGAATTCCAGTTCTAGCTTCCTTTCTTTCTCTTATCTTTCTGCATTCTCACTTTGAAATGCCCTTTCCTTTTCTGCTACCTCTCGCTCAATTTTTCTAGTTCCTTTGTTTGTTCAAGTTCAAACTTCTTCATTTCTAACTGAAGTCTCACTACCTCCAGCTGTGACTCACTAGTGCCAGGTATCACTTCCAACTTCAAATGTTGTGTTATACCTTCAATTATATCTGCTTTATTAACCCCTGCAGGTAACCCCAATTGTAATGTATCCACCAATTCCAGTAACTTAACTTTAGTTACCTTTTGTAAACAGGCCAAAGTTATAATTTCAACTCCCAAACTAGTCCGAGCAACGCCAAAGCCATATTGCAGCCTCACCACTACATAAAGCCTCACCCCAACTTCTCAATTCAAAGTGCTTCTCCTACTCATAGCCTTAAGATTTACAAACTCCAATCAAATCAAGGAATTTCAAATATGTCCCACAAAGAGCCCCCAAGAATGTTATGACACAGCCGACGGTAAATGCTGAGCTGTTCAAATCCCAGAGGGAAACTTGAAACAACTGTCACAATTAATTTTCAATTTGTATAAATTTTGAGATGCCTGCCTTGAATTCAGTAGTAATAAGACCACCAAATCTAATAGGTTTTTTACAAAACTAGAGTGAACATTTATTAATAGAGAAATGATTTTTAATCCATACATAGATCTACAAATTACTACTATGATAATTTCAAATCCCCTACTCAATCTAACTCCCAGTTACACTTTCGTCAAGGCAACAGAAAGACACATAGATTTTAAAAGACCCAGGCAAAGAATCATGATACCCTGAACAAGTCGCATTCGGAGCACATTCTCTTCACTTTAGTCCCTGAAGACAGCAGCTTGAGGCATAGATGCTGAAGGCTTTTTCACATACTTATAAAATTTTAAAAATGCCTTCCCTTACAAAACAGTCTTCTCTTCTTTATACATATCATCCTCTTTGAATGCAAATACCCATTGTTTCACTCTGTCTTTGGACTTTATTTCCCTAATAATAAAACCCTCTCATAGCACTAAGTTTTTCCAGTAATCTTCAGGAAAAATAAACACACTGTTTCTAAACTTCACCTGACGAGGTGACACATTTCACCCCTCCTTTGAAAACAATCTAGTCTGGTTTATTTCAAAATGCAAAGGTTCCCCTGATACCTATCTTTCTAAACTTCCCCATGGTTATCCAACTAACATTTCAAAGCTGACCTCCCTTCTTGGATCAAAGCACCCAGACTAATTCAATTAAGTCTCATACACACACAGACACATATAGACACACAAAAACATCCCACTATTAGTCTATTTTACAATAAATTCCAATAACATTATAAGAATTATTACATCTTCTTAACAGTTATTCGCTACAGGATTCCTAGCCTCTGACCTGCTCTTGTAGCCACTGTATTTATATGGCAAGTCCAGTTCAGTTTCTGGTCAGTGGTAACCCCCAGGATGTTAGAAGTGGGGGATTCAGTGCTGGTAATACCATTGAATGTCAAGGGGCGATGGTTTGATTCTCTCCTGTTGGAGATGGTCATTGCCTGGCACTTGTGTGGCGTGAATGTTACTTGCCAATTGTCAGCCCAAGCCTGGATGTTGTCCAGGTCTTACTGCATTTGAACATGAACTACTTCAGTATCTGAGGAGTTGCGAATGGTGCTGAACATCGTGAAATCATGTATACCTATTCCAACCATGCACACTTCATCATACTGCAGAACCAATACAGAATTTCTATTCAGTGAACAAGCGCAGACAAATCTCCCAAGTCATCACTTGTCAGTACTCCCAAGAGATGTGACGTATTACATGAAAAACAAGGGAATGGGCACTACATAAAGGAAAACCAATTTTGGTGGATTTCTGCAATGTTTGTGAACAGAGGCTTTTAAATATGTTGATAGTATCTTATTGAAAATTATATAATCCTGAGGATCTTATTGAAACATATAAGTTTCTTAGGGTACTTGATAGGGTGGATACCAGGAGGGTATTTCCTCTTGTGGGGGAGACTGGAATTAGGGGACAAGGTTTAAAAATAAGAGGTCTCCCATTGAAAACGGAGACAAGGGGATTTTATTTCTCTCTGAGATGGTCATTAGTCTGTATTCTCTTCACTAGAGAGCAGTGGAGGCTGGGTCATTGAACTTATTCAATGCTGAGTTTGATGGATTTTTGACACACAAGTGAGTCTAGGGTTATGGGGCTGCAGACAGGAAAATAGAATTGAGGCCACAATCGGTTCAGCTATGATGTTATCAAATGGGAGAGCAGGCTCGGGGATCTGCCTGGCCTACTCCTGCTCCTTGATCCTGTGTTCCTATGTCAACTCAATCCAAATTATGGCCCTTCTATTCCCTTATACCTAGTGTACACTATGTACAGAATTAATGAGCCATATAGTAACAATGACCTGTGTGGAAGTGCTATAAAAACACCCATTCACAAATCGTCTTTTGAAAAAAACACTGTTGTTCCTACAACCCTGTAAAAGTGTCAATCAGACAGACCATTAAAGTATCAAACACAGCAGCTTCAACACCTCTTAATGTTGTGAAAATAAACACTGAGACATCAACAAAGCTGATCACAGACAGAAAATGTATTATAACTACTGAAAGGTGTCAATCAAGCAAAGGCAAGCCTTCTCTCCAGGTGTCAAAACAGAACCTCACTGAGATAATCCTTTAATGAGTCTGGACTCTCAGCCACTTCGGCTGTAAAAACAGTAATACGTTTTCAAAAGACAATTTGTGAATAGCTTTTTATTTCTGAGCAGTTCCCCGAGTGCCATTGTTACTTTCTGGCTCATTGGTTCTATACATTGTGTACACTGGGTTAATGGGCATGGAAGGGCCATGAGTTCACATGGAGGCTATAAGGGGTGATGGGATGGATGGAGGGAATGGGTTGGCACTGGGTTGGAATGGAGGGGGGAATGGTAGGTGCATGAAAAGGGCATGGGGGGTGCATAGGTAAGACCTTTTGACCTTAGCTTTCAAAAGGTTCCTAAATCTGGACTATGTGTCACAACTCCTCTGTGAGGCCATGAACCATGAGTCATGGAGAAGCTGGCCTGACTCAACAAAAATTCGGGAGGGCTATGATTCACCTGACCCCACAATGGAGCTGGCAAGGTCGAGAGTGCAGAGTGTGGGCTTGCTCCTCACAACCTTATCCTGTGTCAGCAAAAATTGGTGTGCGGGGGGTTGCGGTGGAGGTGGGGTGGGGTACGGTGGGGGGTTGGTGTGGGGGTGTGGTGTGTTGCGATGGTGGGTTGGTGGGGGTGGGGGGGTTGCGATGGGGGATGCGGTGGGGGTGGTGGTTGCGATGGGGGTTGCGGTGGGGGTGGGGAGGTGCGGTGGGGGTGTTGGTGGGGGAGTGGTGTGTTGCGATGGGGGGTTGGTGGGGGTGGGGGGGTTGCGGTGGGGGGTTGGTGGGGGTGGAGGATGACATGAATCCGGGGCAGAATCCCTGAATCAGATCCCACCTGCCATTTTTAAATGGAGTTGTTATGATTGTGTGAAAATCCATGCCAACATTTCAGGTCAATCACCTTTTATTAGAACTGGGAAAGTTTAATGTTATTATTGTGATGCCCAGAATTTTGAAACAATCAGACTTGTAGACACAGATACAAGAGCTTTTCATCAAGTTTATTTTTCCAGATTTCCACGTGCTGTGGAATAATACATTGTGCTTTTCAGTACATTGACCAGAGTGTAACAGTGAGTAATGGGGCATTCTAGATATACATGTATACATGCACATCACAATATAGGTCCAACCCTTTTTGAATAATATAAAAATATAACAACCCTCTTTCTTTAAAATATAATGCCTCAACTTATCAATATAACTGTTCCAAACATTAAATTTTTTATATTATGTCTAAACTAAGGACAATTAACTATCGAATTTTGTAATTAAACTGACACCTTAAGAGTCTTTTATAGCTTATTTTCTTTTCTCAGAAACATCATTGACGGTATCACTAAGGTGGTGGGATGTTGTGCCTCCATCTCGTGACTTAGGGAGTTATCGTTCTCAGTGATGAGTTGGTGATGTGTGTGCTGCTCCTGGTGTTGTCGGAGTTGTGCTTAATGTGGCTGCTGTTGTGTCACTTGCTGGTGATGTTGTTGATGTTGCACTGCTTGTTGGTGATGTTGTCTCACTGCTTAGTGACGTTGCTGTTATTGATGACCTTTTCTGCTTTTCCAGCCTAGGTATAGGTTGATTATGGAACCTTTCCCTGTTCATTTGGTTACTGGTTTCAGTCTCGGTGATGTAAGACTTTGGAGTCTCAGCTTCACCAACAACTTTTGCTGGTTACAGGTTTTCAGGATTGTATCCTGTACATGTACAGATTATCCTATCAGTAACTCAGACAAGGATTTAGCATCCTGTCGGAAGTGTTGACCTCCTACCTCTTCATCAGTGAGTTGTTGTCTACTTCCTCCTGGCCATTTGCTTGGTAAAGTTCCCTTGTATTTTCTGCCATTGAATAGCTCTGCGGGTGATTTAATGTCAGCCTCGAGCAGTGTAGCTCGGAGTGACAATAAGGTAAGGTTTGGGTTCTCCTCTGTCTCTTGGCATTTCATGAGGGTTCTCTTGACTGCCTGGATGTGTCCTTCTATAAACCCATGTTCCCCTTAGGTAATGTGGAGATGAAGTGAATTGGGTTCACTTATCACAGATTACTCTTTCAGGAATCCCTTTCTCAGTAAACAGAAGCTATACTGCTGCGGTGGTTGTTGTAGCTCTCAAATCTTTCCCCTTTCAGAGAAAAGCAACTTTGAATAATAGCCTGGTACCATGAGACACCATTAGGAACATAGGAGCAGGAGTAGGCCATTCGGCCCCTCAAGCCTGCTCTGCCATTTAACTCGATCATGGCTGATCTTTTGCCTCAAGGCCATCTCCCCGCACTATCCCCGTATCCCCTAATGTCATTGGTTTCTAGAAATCTATCAACCTCTGCTTTGAACAGAATGATTGAGCCTCCACAGCCCTCTGGGATAGAGAATTCATTCTTGATTGTGTGTGAATAAATCAGCTCCTCCCATTTACCATAGTCTGAGTGATATTTCAGTCATTCTGCTGTGCATTTCTAAACCTCTGGCATTCACTGCATGTAGAACCATTCTTTCGATGTCTTTGTAGATTTATATCTAGTACACAGCTGAACTGCCTCTGAGCTTACACTTCACCATTCCCGTGTGGCCTTCCTCTATCTTTCTGCACTGTTTTGGATGCGATGATTCTAGATCTGGCCTGCAGAACACTATCTTCTCGTGAGATGTCATCACCAATAGTCCAATACTGCTGTATTGCTGACTGAGATTGCCGAACCCATTAGGCCATCCACTGGATTGCTAGCTGAGAGAGCATACGTAACAATTCATCTTTGCTAGCCTCATCTCTAAGTGATGGGTCTTTACACCTCAAAATTTTATCTCATGTTTCGCATGTGGTGACAAATGAGATAATGCATCTCCGAGCACCATTTCACTTGCTGGCTTGTATATCAGAGTGAAATCATTACTCTGAATCCTCAAGAGTAACCTCTGCAGCCTTGCCGCTGCTGTGCACAGATTTTTCTTGTAGATCTGCTCGAGTGAACAATGATCATTCTCCACAATGAACTTTCTCCCAGAAAGCTGTGGATTGAACTTCTCAATCCATACATGACTGCCAAAAGCATATCTGGTCCCAGCCGTGTTAGAACTTTTAATGCAAATGCTATCACTTTTCCCTCTTGTACCCAGGAAGCTCCCAGTCCTTATGCACCTACTTGCAGAGTGACAGGTTGTCGTATGATAGAATTGTCTCCTTGAATCACATTACTTCTTTGAGCTTGTTGAAGCTCCTCTCATGTGACTCTGGCCACGGGTGCTCAGCATCTTCTCTAATCAGCTCCCGTAGGTTTGCTGTGTGTTTTGACATGTGAGGGATGAAAGAGCTCATGTCCTGAATCAAGCCAAGGAAACGTCTCAACTCTTTGTTGTCTCTTCGAACTTCCATCTCAGAGATGGCTGTGACTTTCTCAGGATACGGTTTGACTTTAAGATAAAAGCAAAATACTGCAGAAGCTGGAAATCTGAAACAAAAACAAAAATTGCTGGAAAAACTCAGCTGGTCTGACAGCATCTGTGGAGAGAAAGACAGAGTTAACGTTTCGAGTCCGCATGATTCTTCTTCTGAACGAAAGAGAAGTAGAAATGTGGTGAAATATATACTGTTTAAGGGGGTTAAGCTGGATAGAAGGCCAGTGATAGGTGGAGGCAAAGGAGAGATTGCAAAAGATGTCATAAACAAAAGGCTGAAGGGATGTTGATGGTGGTGGTCCTGGCTGAAGGGATGTTGATGGTGGTGGTCCTGGCTGAAGGAGGACATTTTCCAGTGGATGTACTACCTTCAACCCTCAGTGTCGCCTCCATCATCTCATGGTTTACTAAGTAAGCTGCAACTCTTCACATCTGTTCAATCCAGGAAAGCAGGACCACCTGTTTCAGCAACGCAGAACACGCAGTTAACGGCTTTCCCTTTGTGTGTCCCTCTGATTTGGGACATTCCGAGCTGTCGAATCTCAGTCCACCAGATGTTGTCAGTTTGACATTGCTGAATTTCAGAGCATCTTTCTTTAGGTAACCATTTTCTTTCAAATTTTCAGGAAAGATCTTCTGATATAGTCTGAGCAGGATGATGTTACTCTGTGCTTCAGTATCAAGCTTCAGCTTCAGATTTATGTTTAGTTCATGTCAATTTACACTCTTGTTTAAACTTATCAAATGCCTGCACAACATCATCGGCCTCCCATTTCATCCTGAGTTAGAGCTGTGTATTCATGGTTGTGGCAGCAATCATTTCGTTTTCGTGCAGTTCACTCAGTTTTTTTTCTCTTTCTATACTAATTTGAGTTGATTTTTCTCAAACTAATTCAGCATTTATTTCATTTATATGGTTTGGGGTTTACTCACAAACACCTGCTGCCACCATGTTACGTCTTATGTTTCCCAGAAGTCAAAAATAATTAGAATTTTAGATACAAATATCGGAGCTGAGATGCAGTGCATTTCTCCAGATCTCTCCATGTGCTGTGGAATGATACATTATTACTTTGGTAAACTAACCATCATGCAATAGTCAGTGATGTGGCATTCTGGATATATGTGTATACCTACATGTCAAAATATAGTTCCTAAATCATTTTGAAATATATATAACGACCTTGTAGTCTATAACATGGAATAAGGGGGAAGAATTTCCAATATCTCCTTTATTTATCCTCTCTCCCTTAAACCAATGTTCAATTTCTGATGTTTGCCACTTAGCCTCATTTGGAAAAATAATCAGTAAGACATGTCTTTAATTGGATGTCTACCAAAAGCAATAGTAGTTTCCTTTTAAAGAAAAGTTCCTCTAATAAAATTTCTGCAGTGTTTTCTGGTCCCATTTCTTTCCATTCAAAACAGAAAATGTTTCCTATTCATTTGTCTGAGCAGTTTTAACCTCTGTTGTGGGACTTTTAAACCTATTTTTTCTCAGGTGGGGGTTTCAGGTGGGGTTCAGTTATTGCCGGGCAGACCCCTTTCTGACCCTCTATCTGACTCTCCTTCACTCGGATGTGTGACCAAGAGTCACAGTGACTAGGTCCACCTGCTGGGCACTCAGTATTGGGCAGGGATATTGCTCATTCAACCTCCCTTTGTGGATCATTAATCCAGCATTCTGTTTTTCTTTTCATTTTTTTCCCCCTTTTTTCATGTCAAAGACTACAAGGTCATTGTTATATAAATATTATTCCAAAATTATTTAGGGGTTATATTTGACATGTAGGTATGCACTTATATCAAGAATGCCACATCACTGACAATTGCGTGGCAGTTAATGTACCAAAGTAATAATGTGTCATTCCACAAACAGAAACTAGAGCCATCAACATAAATATCTCATCCCTCAGGGTGGATTCCTGCCTTGAATCCTCCCTCAGTTTCCCAAACCCCCTGTATGGTACAAGTATGGGGTTCTCCCAGATAGTTGAGATTAGCTATGAGTTTAGGGTCATCCATTCTGTTTACCTTAATGTTTTTCCCACTTCGCAAGAAAGTCCATCTGTTTATTCTGGCACTAGATCCTGTTCCTTCCTTCATTTTTCTGTCCAACAACAGTCGGATTGGGTTGTGCTGGGTCAGTAATGGATGCCGGTGAAAATGGTAAAATGTTTCACTGCCCAACAGGTCACTAACAGATGTCCCTCACAGAGGGAAAACCCCTTTTCCGCGTCTGCTAGGACTCTGGACACATCGGCTACTGGTCACAAGTGACCGTTTGTTTCCTGCAGAAGGACTTCACTGAAACTGACGTCGGTGGCTGCAGCCTCCAGATAAAAGTCCTTGTCGGGGTCCACAGCTCCCAGAGCTGGGCCAGTCTGCAAGCCCATTTTCAGTTTAATGAAAGCCTTTTCACATTTGTCATCCCAGTCCCAATGCTCCCTATTCCACTAGGGAGGCTACAGCCTTTTCCAGGTCTTTCCCCACTTCCTTAGAGAAAGTGTATTGTTTCTATGGTTGGGACATGGGGTCTCCCTCTATCCTGACTTCTCCCCCAGTCACTCATCCACAATCATGTTTGTGAACAGTGGAGACTTCCCTATTTTCTTCTACTACAGTCCTATACATTTCCCGTGTCTGAGTTCTCAGAGTTTTTAAATAATAGGATCCTATTGATGTCATTTCCCATGTCTCACCGTGATGTGGAGGAATAACCAACACCTCGTCCGCTATCCATTCCACCCCACAAACAGTTATTTACCACGAGAGGCAACTTCCAATCTGAACCTAAAACTCCCATCCCAGGCTGGTCCCATCTCAATAAAACACACGTCCACTTTGTTGGGGTCCCACCCTTAACATTTAAGGATTTGGATATCGCTCCAGCCACTGTGTCACCTGTAAATCTTCCCAATACAATGGATTCTCCTGTAGATCATAGGAGAGGGTGAATCTACCACGGTGCTGGACACTCCAGTGTCTACAACCTTTCTTTCCCTCCACTGTAATATCTACACGTTGTCTATCATACTCATCATACCTGAGTGGACAAGGATAATCAGGCTGGGTGCAGCCCCTTCCTGCTGAATTTCCCGGGACACCCTCTCCCTGGGCGACATGGACCTGACCCTGGGGAGTGTTTTCGTGCTGACACCATTTCATTGATGGTTGGAATTTCTGTAAACTAGGGGTGTGTGGGTCGAGTCTCTCTTGACTCCGAGTCCCCTGACTCTGGCGCGTGCCCAACGGATGAAAAATTCAGGCCCATGGTCCAAGTGTCCATCTCGTGTGGCTGCTTGTTCCTGTACCACCCTGATGTCACGCTCTCGCTGCCCCTTCTCACTCGACCTCATTCTGTCAGTCGAACTCCCTCCCTCTCTCTCTCTCTCTCTCTCTCTGCCTATCGCGGATTTGTTTTGCAAGTTGCATTCACTCTCTCGTTCTCTCTGTTCTTCCCCTTCTCTCTCTCAAGAAATAAGGAGGGAGAAGATTAAATATGAGGGTAAACTAGACAGTAATATAAAAGAAGATTGCAATAGGTTTTATAGATATATAAAGGGTAAGATGGAGGCAAAAGGGGACATTGGGCCACTGGAAAATGACACTGGAGAAGTAGTAGTGGGGAACAAAGAAATGGCGGAGGAACTGAATAAGTACTTTGCGTCAGTCTTCACAGTGGAAGACACGAGTGACATCCCCAATGTTTAAGAGAGTCGGGGGGCAGAGGTGAGTATGGTGGCCATTACCAAGGAGAAGGTGCTAGGAAAACTGAAAGGTCTGAAGGTGGATAAATCACCTGGACCAGATGGATTACACCCCAGAGTTCTGAAGGAGATAGCTGAAGAGATAGTGGAGGCGTTAGTGGTGATCTTTCAGGAATCACTGGAGTCAGAGAGGGTCCCAGAGGACTGGAAAATCACTAATGTAACCCCCCTGTTTAAGAAGGGAGTGAGGCAAAAGATGGGAAATTACAGGCCAATTAACCTGACCTCGGTCGTTGATAAGATTTTAGAGTCCATTATTAAGGATGAGATTTCAGAATACTTGGAAGTGCATGGTAAAATCGGGCAAAGTCAGCATGGTTTCATCAAGGGGAGGTCATGCCTGACAAATCTGTTAGAATTCTTTGAGGAGATAACGAGTAGGTTAGACAAAGGAGAGCCAATGGATGTTATCTACTTGGACTTCCAGAAGGCCTTTGACAAGGTGCTGCACAGGAGGCTGCTCAGTAAGATAAGAGCCCATGGTGTTAGAGGCAAGGTACTAACATGGATAGAAGATTGGCTGTCTGGCAGGAGGCAGAGAGTGGGTTTAAGGGGGTCCTTCTCAGGATGGCGGCTGGTGACTAGTGGTGTTCCGCAGGGGTCAGTGTTGGGACCACAACTTTTCACTTTATACATTAATGATCTAGATGAAAGGAACTGAGGGCATCCTGGCTAAGTTTGCAGATGATACAAAGATAGGTGGAGGGACAGGTAGTATTGAGGAGGCGGCGAGGCTGCAGAAGGATTTGGACAGGTTAGGAGAATGGGCAAAGAAGTGGCAGATGGAATACAACGTGGGGAAGTGTGAGGTCATGCACTTTGGTAGGAAGAATAGAGGCATAGACAATTTTCTAAATGGGGAGAGAATTCAGAAATCTGGAGTGCAAAGGCACTTGGGAGTCCTAGTCCAGGATTCTCTTAAGGTTAACTTGCAGGTTGAGTCGGTAGTTAGGAAAACAAATGCAATGTTGGCATTTATTTCGAGAGGACTAGAATATAAAAGCAGGGATGTGCTGCTGAGGCTTTATAAGGCACTGGTCAGACCACATTTAGAATATTGTGAGCAATTTTGGGCCCCATATCTCAGGAAGGATGTTCTGGCCTTGGAGAGGGTCCAGAGGAGGTTCATGAGAACGATCCCAGGAATGAAAGGCTTAACATACAAGGAACGTTTGAGGACTCTGGGTCTATACTCGATGGAGTTTAGAAAGTTGAGGGGGGATCTGATTGAAACTTACAGAATACTGAAAGGCCTGGATAGAGTGGACGTGGGGAAGATGTTTCCATTAGTAGGAGAGACTAGGACCCGAGGGCACAGCCTCAGAGTAAAGGGAAGACCTTTTAGAACAGAGATGAGGAGAAACTTCTTTAGCCAGAGAGTGGTGAATCTATGGAAATCATTGCCACAGAAGGCTGTGGAGGCCAGGTCATTGAGTGTATTTAAGACCGAGATAGATAGGTTCTTGATTGGTAAGGGGATCAAAGGTTACGGGGAGAAGGCAGGAGAATGGGGTTGAGAAACTTATCAGCCATGATTGAATGGCGGAGCAGCCTCGATGGGCCGAATGGCCTAATTTCTGCTCCTATGTCTTATGGTCTTACGGTCTCTCTGCCTGTTGTGATTTTGTTCTGTCAGTCATACGTTCTCTTTCTCTGCCTATCGTACGATCTCCCGCTGCCTGTTGCACACACTCGCTCTCTCTCTCTCTCAGCCTTGGAGATGGTTCAAATGAGATTTACTAGGTTTTTACCTGGAATGAGCGGGTTGTCTTAGGGGGAAAGTTTGGACAGGCTGGGCTTGTTTCCACTGGAGTTTAGAAGGGTGAAGGGTGATTTGATTGAAGTATACAAGTTCCTGACCAGTCTTGGCAAGGTGGACGTGAAAAGGATATTTCCCTTGTGGGTGAGTCCAAAACTAGGGATCACTGTTTTAAAATTGGCGATCGCCATTTTAGGACAGAGATGAGGAGAATTTTTTCCTGTCAGAGGATTGTGCGACTTTGTAACTCTCTGCCTCAGAAGGCAGTGGATGCAGGGTCATTGAATATTTATAAGGCAGAGGTAGATGGATCCTTGTTAGGCAAGGGAATCAGAGGTTACCAGGGGTAGATGGGAATGTGGAATTCGAAACACAAGCAGATCAGCCATGATCTTATTGAATGGCGGAGCAGGCTGGAGGGGCCGAATGGTCTACTCCTGTTCCTATTTCTTATGTTCTTATGTCTGTCATGCTCTCACTCTCTCAGTTGTGCCCCTTCTCTCGCTCTGCCTGTCGCGACCTCGTTCCGCCTGTCATTCTCTCTATCTCCGTCTCTCTTTGTTTGTCTCTCTCTCTCACTGTCAGTCATACCCTCTCTCTGTCTGGCACATTTCTCTCCTTTATTTTTCTCACCCTCTCCCTCTCCCTCTCACTGCCTATTACGCTCTCTCTCTCTCTCTCTCTCTCTCTCTCTCTGCCTTCATGAACTAATTCTGCCCTTCCCACCCTTAATCTCTCTGCCAGTCACTCTATAACCCTCTCCCTCTCTCTCTCTGTGCATGTCATACACACTCCATCTCTTGTCAGTCATGATCTCACCTCTCTCTCTCTCTCTGCCCACCACATGCTCTCTCAATCTCTGCCTGTAACACTCTCCCTCTCTCTACCTGTCACGTTGTCTCTCCCTCTCTCTGCCTGTCACATTATCTCTCTCACTCACTTTAAGTCACAGTCTCTGCTCTCTGTTTGTATGTCACCTTCCCTTAATCTTGCTGCCACCTGTCTTACCACTGCTGATCACCATGTCGTGTTATTAGAATGATATAATACCTTGGGCTTATTTACTCTACAAGAGACAAGGCACCAATTTCTTATCGGTGATTGGGTAAACACGTTGTGGGTCAATCATTAAGACTAGGCACATGGTTCTACATAGGTATAAAGCTTGAAGGCATCAGAGCTGTGTGTGTGTGCTCTGCTCAAAGCAAAATGAACCAAGACTGGATCACGTGGCATACTTACCTTCTAGTGATATCACTTAAAGGCATATTATAATCAGTGCTCTCTCTGTGTCATTCATGCTCTCTCATCTCCCTCTCACATGCTCTCTCTCCCTCCTCACCTGTCCCTCTCACTCTATCACAATCTCGTTCTGCCTATCACACTCTCCCCCTCTGTTAACCTCTCACTTTCATTTTATTTATTCTTTCATGGGATGTGGGCATCACTGGTAAGGCCAGCATCTATTACCCATCCCTAATTTCTCTTGATTTGAGTGACTTGCTCAGCCATTTCAGAGGGCAGTTAAGAGTCAACCACATTGCTGTGGGTCTGGAGTCACAGGTAGGCCAGACCAGGTAAGGATGGCAGATTTCTTTCCCCTAAACAACATTAGTGAACCAGGTGGGTTTTTACAACAATGGTTTCAAAGTCATTATTACTGAGAACAGCTTTTAGTTTTAGATTTTATTAATTGAATTTAAACTCTACCAGCTGCTATGATGGGATTTGAACCCATGTCCCCAGAGCATGAGCCTGGGCCACTAGATTACTGCTCCAGTGACATTACCACTACGCCACCATCTCGGTCATGCCCCTTGCCCTCTCTGCCTGTTATGACCTAATTCTGCCTGTTGTACACTCTCTAGCTTTCTGCCTGTCACTCCCCCTTCCTTTCTCCCTCTCTCTGCTGCGTTCCCTCTTGCTCTCTGCCTGTCATGACCTTGTTCCGTCTGTTGCACTGTCTCTGCCTGTCATGCCCCTTCTCTCTCTTTCTCTGACTGGCATATCCTTGTTCCATCTGTTGCTCTCTCTCTCTCTCACACACACACCATCAGTCATGCCCTCTTGGTCTCTCTCTCTCAGTTGCGCCCTCCATCTCTGCCTGTCTCTGTCTCTTTCCGGTCCTATCTCTTTCTGTCTCACTTCCCTTCTCCCACACTTCTCTCTCTCTTTCTCTACCCTTCTCTCTCCCTCCTTTGCCTCGCTCTCTCTTGCTTCTCCCTTTCCCCTTCTCTCTTCCTCTCTCCTTCTATCTGCCTGTGTGTCTCTCTTTCTCTCCCCCTCTGCCTGTCCCTCTCTTCCCTCCTTTCTCCCAGTCTCACTCTCCCTGCTTGTCTCCCTCTGTCTTTCACACTTTCTCCCCCTCTCTCCACCTGTCTCTCCCCATCTCTTTCTGCCTCTCTCTCTTCCTCCCTCGCTGCCTGTTTTTCTCTCTCTCCCACTCTCTTCCCCTCTCACCCTCTCTCCGTCTCTCTCTCTGCTCTTTGTTCCTCTCATTCTATCTCTCTTCCTACCTTTTTCTCTCTTTCTGCCTGCCTTTCTCTCACTCTGCCTCCCTCAATCTGTCTCCCCATTTCTTCCTCTGTCCCCTTCTGTCTTTCTGCCTGCTTGTCTTTCTCTCTCTCTGCCTGTCTCTCTTCCCCTCTCTCTCTCCCTGCCTGTCTGTCTTTCTCTCTCTCTCTCTGCCTGTCTCTCTTCCCCTCTCTCTCTCCCTGCCTGGCTGTCTTTCTCTCTCCACGTCTCGCTCTGTCTCTCTCCCTCTTTCTCTGCCTCTTTCTCTCTGCCTGTCTCTCCCCACTTTCTCTGCCCGTCTTTCCCTCTCTCTCTCTGCCTGTCTCTCTCTCTCCCTCTTTTCCATGTGTTCTTGTTGTCTTTTGGTTTCTAGATGTTGTTAATAATCACACTTTATATATGTAAAGATAAATAACTGTGTTTAATTTTGCCACCCTGTCTGATTCAAAAAAAGAAGCAGATTGAACTGGTTACATACACATCGCTTCAGTCTCTGGTGCAGCTGTGAAATTTGGCCTCCTGGACCACTTGCACATAACACATTAGTTTGAGATAAGTAGTTCCCTGAAGCTATTTAGAGGTATTTACAGATAAAACAACATATAACTGTCTGTCTCTCTATTTGCCTCTTCCCCCTTTCTCTCTCTCTCTCTCCCCTCCTCTCCCTCTCTCCCCTCCTCTCTCTGCCTTTCTCTCTCTCTCTGTCACATCCATTCCCTCCCTACCTGGCATGACCTCACTCCATCTGTCATGCACGCTCTCACTCTCTGCCTGTCATACCCCCTCACTCTCAGCCTGTGCCCTCTATCTCTGTTGCATCTTCTCTCAGCCCATCGCACCCCCTCGCTCTCTGCCTGTTGCGCTCAATCTCTCTCTTCCTGTCATACCCCTCTTTCTCTGCCTGTCACCCTCACTATCTCACTGCCTATCAAGCCCTCTCTTTCCTTTTCTCATTGCCTGTCCCACCCCTCTCTCTCTCTCTCTGTCTCTGCCTGTCACACCATCTTTCTCTTTGCCTGTCACACGCTCTCTCTCATTGTCTGTCACCTCTCTGACTGCCTATCAGGTTATCTCTTCCTCTCTGCCTGTCATAACCTCATTCTGAATGTTGCACTCTCCCTCTGTGCCTGTTGCGCTCTCCCTCTCTCTCTATCACGCCCTCTCTTGCTCACCACCTGTTGTGAGATCATTCTGCCTGTCGCACTCTTGTCCTCTCTGCCTGTCACTGCCTCTCACTCTTTCTCTGTCTGATGCACTCTCACTCTGGCTGTCGTGGCCTTGTTATACCCTCTCCCTCACTCTCTTTCTCTCCCTGCCTGTCACATTCTCTCACTGTCAGATACTATCTCTTCCTCGCTCTCTGCTTGTCTCTCTTTCTCTCTTGTCTGCCTCCGTAATCTCTCTGCCTCTTTCTCTCTACCACAGCCCCTCTCTACCATTCTCTCTCTTGCTCACCCTCTCTTTCTCGCTCACCCACTCTCTCATTCACCTTCTCTCTCACCTCTCTCACACTCCCTCTCTCTCGCTCACCCTCTTTCTCACTCACCCTCTCACTCGTTCTCCCTCTCTTGCCCTCCCTCTCTTCCCCTCCCTCCCTCTCTATCTCACTCTCCCTCACCTTCTTTCTCACACTCCCTCTCACTCACCCTCCATCTCGCTCACCCTCTCTCTCGCTGACCCTCCCTTTTGCTCAACCTCTCTACATCTCCCTGACCCTCCCTCTCTCACTTTCTCACCCCCCTCTCTCTCACCCTCCCTCTCTCTCTCTTGCTCTCCATCTCTCTCACTCATCCTCTCTCTCGCTCACTCTCTCCCGCTCACCTTCTCTCTCGCTCTCCCTCTCTCTCTCACTCAACTTCTCTCGTTCACCCTCTCTCTCGCTCACTTTCTCTCACTCACCCTTTCTCTCTCGCTCACCTTCTCTTGCTCACCCTGCTCTCTCGCACTCCCTCTTGCTCACCCTCACCCTCTCTCCCTTTCTCTCTGCCCCTCTCCCTCCCTCTTTCTCTGTGCCTTTCTTTCTCTGCCTGTCTCATGCTCTCATCTTGTCTCTCCTTGTCTCTCGCTCTCCCTCACTCTTCTCTTTTTCTCTTCCTGTCTCTCTCTCTCTCTGCCTGCCACTCTCTCTATCTCTGCCAGCCCCTCTCTCTCTCTCTCTGCCTGTCTGTCTGTCTCTCTCTTTACCAGCCCCCTTCTCTCTGCCTGTCTCTTTCTCTCTCTCTGCCAGTCTCCCTCTCTTTCTGCAAGCGTCTCTCTCTCTCTCTCTCCATCGCTCTCCCTGTGTCTCTCTCTCTCCCTCTCCACCTCTCTGTCCATCTCTCTCTCTCTCTCCTCCAGTCTCTCTCTCTCTCTGTCTCTCTCTCTCTCTCTATTCCAGAAACTGCAGATCCCTGATTCAGTGCAGTCCTGGGGCCTTGTCACCCTCCCCCTCCCCCTCTCTGTAACGGGGTTTCCTCAGCCTCACTGCAGGGTGTGGGCACCAGGTAAAACCCCCGGGCAGTGTCTTCCCGTTTCCCCTGTGCTCTGTTTAAACTCTTCCCCGGGTGGGGGGTGAATTTCTCATTCTGGTTCATTGCTGATTTTCCCAATCACTAACCGGCTGTGAAAGTTACAGTGAGTGTGACTAACATTTTATTTGTGTCCATCTGTTCCCAGCTCCAGTGACCTTCGACCCTAATACAGCCCATCCTAACCTTCTCCTGTCTGAGGACCTGAGGAACGTGAGAAACACCGGGAAACGGCAGCACCTTCCCAACAATCCGGAGAGATTTGATTCCTGTGTCGATGTCCTGGGATCAGAGGGATTCACATCAGGGAAACATTCCTGGGAGGTGGAGGTGGGGAACAAGACTGAGTGGGATGTGGGTGTGGCCAAGGAATCCAGCAATAGGAAGGGGGAAATCTACCTGAGTCCAGGTAACGGATACTGGGGAATGGCGCTGAGAGAGGGAAATGAATACTGGGTGTGTGAGGGTCCATCGAAACTCTTAGAGCTGAGTGTGAAACCGAGAAAGATTCGAGTCTGTCTGGATTATGAGGGAGGGAAGGTGTCCTTTTATAACTCAGATAACAAGTCCCATATCTACACTTTCACTGCTACATTCACTGAGAAACTCTATCCTTACTTCAGTCCAGGTAGCACTGATGGGGGTAAAAACACAGACCCACTGAAAATCTGTCCCCGGACAGTAACAATCCAGGAGGATGAGGGTTTTATCCCTTCATCCAAATAAAGACTGTGGGTGGGGAAGGGGGGTTTTGTTCCTCTGTCGATGAGGGGCTGGTGTCCTTCACGGATCCTGCCCCCCTCCCATTATCACACACTGTCAGCGGGGGTCGTCGATTCCTCAGGAACCACGGGCTGATATCCCCAGGACCTGGTCGAGGATTCAATTAAAAAGGCCCCACACACTGGGTCACTGGGCGGTGGTGGGGGAGGAGAAGGCCCCACACACTGGGTCACTGGGCATTGGGGGGAGGAGAAGGCCCCACACACTGGGTCACTGGGCACTGGGGGGGAGAAGGCCCCACACACGGGGTCACTGGGTATTGGGGGGAGGAGTAGGCCCCACACACTGGGTCACTGGGCATTGGGGGGAGAAGAGGAGGAGAAGGCCCCACACACTGGGCAGTGGTGGGGGAGGGGAAGGTCCCACACACTGGGTCACTGTGTGGGGGTGGGGAAGGCCCCACACAGGCACTGGGCGGTGGTGGGGGAGGGGAAGGCCCCACACACTGGGTCACTCTGTGGGGGAGGGGATGGCCCCACACACTGGGTCACTGGGCGGTGGTGGGGAGGGGAAGTTCCCACACACTGGGTCACTGTGTGGGGGAGGGGAAGGCCCCACACAGGCACTGGGCGATGGTGGGGGAGGGGAAGGCCCCACACACTGGGTCACTGGGCAGTGGTGAGGGAGGAGAAGGCCCCACACACTGGGTCACTGTGTGGGGGAGGGGAAGGCCCCACACACTGGGTCACTGGGCGGTGGTGGGGGAGGGGAAGTTCCCCATTCTCTGTCTCTGATTTTGGCTTCGGGGTCACTGGTTCTGGGATGGAGCTTTTCCCTGAGTCATCGTGTGACCCGGTGCCTGAGGCAGAGCGGGGCCCTGAACCACTGTCACCCTCCAACCCAGAACCTCCAGAGCAGCCCAGGGAGGAGCCCTTTGCCGTCGATCCTGGGGGTGGGATGGTGACAGAGGAAGGGCCGACTAGTGTGGCTGGGCCACCCGCTGCCCTCTGTGTGGTGGGGGGAGGGGGTTCGGTCACTGACAGTGACAACCCGGAGCAGGAGGGCAGGGGAATGGGGGGAGGAGGAGGGCAGGAGGATGGAGGGGAGGAGGAGTGCGGGGGGAATGGGGGGGGAGGAGGAGGAGGAGGGCAGGGGATGAGGGGGAGGAGGAGGAAAGCGGGGTGGGGGGGAGGAGGAGGGCAGGGGGATGGGGGGAGGAGGAGGAAAGCGGGGTGGGGGGGAGGAGGAGGGCAGGGGGATGGGGGGGTGGAGGAGGGCAGGGGGATGAGGGGGAGGAGGAGGGCAGGGGGATTCGGGGAGGAGGAGGAAAGCGGGGTGGGGGGGGAGGAGGAGGGCAGGGGGATGCGGGGTAGGAGGAGGGCAGGGGGATTGGAGGGGAGGAGGAGGGCAGGGGGATTGGAGGGGAGGAGGAGGGCAGGGGGATGGGGGGGGAGGAGGAGGGCAGGGGGATTGGAGGGGAGGAGGAGGGCAGGGGGATTGGAGGGGAGGAGGAGGGCAGGGGGATGGGGGGGGAGGAGGAGGCCAGGGGATTGGAGGGGAGGAGGAGGGCAGGGGGATTGGGGGGGAGGAGGAGGGCAGGGGCATGGGGGGGAGGAGGGCGGGGGGATGGGGGGGGGAGGAGGGCAGGGGGATTGTGGGGGGGGGAGGAGGGCAGGGGGATTGTGGGGGGGAGGAGGAGGGCAGGGGCATGGGGGGGAGGAGGGCGGGGGGATGGGGGGGGAGGAGGGCAGGGGGATTGGGGGGGGGGAGGAGGGCGGGGGGATGGGGGGGGGAGGAGGGCAGGGGGATTGTGGGGGGGGGAGGAGGGCAGGGGGATTGTGGGGGGGAGGAGGAGGACAGGGGGATTGGAGGGGAGGAGGAGGGCAGGGGGATTGGGGGGAAGGAGGAGGGCAGGGGGATGGGGGGAGGAGGAGGGTGGGGGGGATGAGGGAGCTGCTGGTGGACAGTGGGCGTGATTTAGTCCATCACGAGTGAGTTGGTGGACACCCTCATGTCACCACCACGTCTCCCCTCATCCCCCTCGGGGAACTCTGGGAATTCCTAGCCGACAGCTTGGGTCAACGTAACAAAGTCCAACTGGCCCTCGACCGCTGGTCGGAGCTGACACTGCTCGACAGGTCCGCCTCACAGAGGGCTCATGTCTTCTGTCAGGAGCACAGAGGAGGTGGAAGGCCAGCTCGAGGGGTTGGAACAGGAGGTGCTCGACCTGGAGTCCCATCTCGGTCAGGCCGATGAGGACCCGGCCCTGTGGAAGGTGTATGAGATGAAGAAGGATGCGCTGAGGGACCTGCAGCTTATCCGGACCTGAGGTGTGTTCGTCAGGTCACAGATCCGGCTCCTTCAGGACCTGGACTGTGGCTCCCCCTTCTTCTACTCACTGGAAAACAGGCAGGGGGTCCGTAAGCAGCTCCTGGGGCTGCTGGCCAATGACGGATCCCTGGTCTCAGATCCACAGGGTCTCAGTGTCCTCCTCCTTCCCACCCCCAGGGTCCGTGTCTGCCTCCCAGTCCCCAACAACCACCCCGCTGTCCCTTCTCTGTTACCAATGCACCCCCACCCTCCCACCCTACCGGCTCCCTCTGCCCCCTCTCTCACTCACCATTCCCTCCTATCATGCCCACACTCAGTTCATTCCCCAGGAAGCAGTCACTGACTCCATGGACCCTTCCCTTGCACAGTCACCTGGGCATCCTCACCCCCTTATTCCCTCCTCGACCCTTAATTCCTCCTCCGTGCTTTCTCCCTCCTCCCCGCTGGACACCTTCCCTCCTCCAAACTCCCTCCTCCCTCACACAACTTCCCCTCTCCAAACTCCCTCCTCCCCTCAGACACCTTCACCCCTCCGAACTCCCTCCTCCCCTGGACATCTTTCTCCCTCCAAACTCCCTCCCTTACACCGTCCCCCCAATACCTACCTTCCCACTTGCAGCATTCTGCCCCGTTACACCCTCCCACCCCCCAATACTCCCTCTTCCCCCTCCCAACCTCACTCCCCCGACATCTTCGTCCCCCACCTCCCAACTCACCACCGCCCTGCCACCCCCACTCCCACTCACACCTAGACCTTCCTCTCTCCTCCCCACCCCACCCCCTTCGCTGATTTTCTTTAACAGCCCAAGGCCAAGTCTGTGATGTTCTGAAGCAGACCTGAAGCATCAACTGAGACCTCCCACCTTCCAAGAGCTGCTTCGTGGCTGAGCCATGTCTATGTGGATCCACCCAGCATGTGATGCATGTGTTCCTCCAGGGTCCGGTGGCTGTAGGGTTCCAGCATCTTCTCCTCCTCGGATGTCCGTGATCTAAGCAAGGCTCTAACACTAAGCCCTGACTCCTGCTCGTCACACTGATCCAGATGTGTTCTGAGCCGGTGTGTTTTCCCACTGGCGTAACGGTAAATCGGGCACGGGGCGGGGAGACAATTCCAGTCGGGCCTCACTTTGCATCTCATGACTGGGATGCAAACCGGGTTCACGCCGGCCTCCAGCGGGATGGACATTCTGCCGTGGCGGACACCATCGGATGATCCCACTCTGATTTCACACCAACATGAAACTGATTTCTGCTCCTCACACTGACTTGTCCCCACCCCTCTCCCCACACCCCACACCCGCCATGATACCCACCACAAGCAGGACCAGGCGATCCTTCCCATTGAATAAAATGTTTAAAATTCTATTATCTCTATAAAGATACACTCATTACTAAGTCAATGACGCCTTTGCTGGCTCAACCATATTCATCAGATGGACAATGACCATAACCCAAAGATCTCGTACAGTGAACTGGCCACTGAGTCACCTTCCAGCAGGTGAAGTCCATACCTCTGCCACAAGATCACCTGCAAGTGAGATATGAAGATGATGGACATTGACACTGACAACTGGGAGACAGCTGCCAATGGTTGTGAGCTCTGGAGGCTGACTGTTTGGAAGGGCATTGGAAGAGGTGAGCAGAAAGGGAAAGCTCAGCTGGCTGAGAAGAGGGCCCAGAGAACACAGAGGCCAGAGAATGGTGCATCTGCAGGGAATGCAGCAGAGACTGCCATGTCAGAGTGGGGCCCAATTTACCGTTACACCAGCGGGAAAACACACCGGCCCAGAGCACATCTGGACGAGTGTGACATGCAGGGGTCAGGGCTTAGTGTTAGAGCCTTGCTTAGATCACAGACATCCGAGGAGGAGAAGGTGCTGGAGCCCTCCAGCCAGTGGACCCTGGAGGACAACATGCATCACATGACCACCACGGCACAGACCATTGTCTCACATGATGCCAGAAGATCGATGCAGAGAACAGTGGGTGGTGCTGACAATAACAGACACTTTGTAAAAGCAGACTATTAAGCAAAGTATGAAATCACTTATTAAACATTGTTTAACACGCTTTCACAAGTACTTTATACAAATTGCAACCCCAGCGTCCTTTACAATTTCTGTTCAATCAGTAATTCCCATGTCTCACTTTAACTGGATGGAAGTTGGCAGAATTTCCCACAAGCTTTAATGACAGTTTCCATTTTAATTGTCCTTTCTTTCATCTTGTGAAATGTCATCTCAGCATTTCAATTTGGTTCTCAAACTCTCTGTTCATTACATTTGTTTCCTAAGTTCCCAGAACATATGCTTCCATTCAGATGAATAATAACTTTGACATCTTCGAAAGGCAGTAGTATGATGTGAATGTGAGGAGTTTTATTGTGTAATTAGCATCAAATTTTCCAATAAAATCCACACCCCCCACAATATCATACAATTGTAGATGGCTGTCATTGTAAATAGTTATTTGTTTATTTTCAAAATTATGCTTTATTTCAATAATTGAATAAACAACATCACACATTAGATGTTTGAAAACTTGCAGACTGCACAGTTACCCACAAGTAAACTTTAATAGATATAAATTCAAGGTGAGGCAGTTTGGTCAGAAAAACAGAAATATAAAGTATATATTTGAAAATAAAGAAACTCATGGTGTGATGGAATCTCTAGTTTGGAAGTTGTTGTCTGCACTGACTGTGCTTTCAAAGCCTATGTTTTATTAAGACAGTCCCGAACCGAAACAGAAACCAAGGGTGGAATTTGATTACCTGCCCCTTGGCGAGTTTGGTGGCACGGGCATTTAATTGGATGGGAGGGTAACAGGTGGGGATGCCGCCATCTTCCTGCCTCTGCCTTGATTTAGTCCGGGACAGAAGGAACCAGGAACGGCTTTCCCGCCCAATGCCAATTGAGGCCCTGAAGTGGGCAATAAATGCCCAGTACAGGGCCTCATCCTGCTGTTGTTGAGGTTGCTCGCAGGCTCCCAGGAAGTTTCCCTCCTTCAAAGCTACTTGGTGCCCAATTGAGGGACTCAGTATCAGTGGGAGGGAGGTACAGAGAGTCTCACTCTGACCCCCACCGTGCAAACATCTCCCACCCCACTTCCGCTGCCATCACTCACCTGTGCCCAGGTCCTTCAGCAATCCTGAGCCCAAGTGGTTGTAGTACCAGTAACAGCCACTGTCTCCTGGTGGCATTGCTGAGCAAATAATAGCTGCCAGCCTCTAATGATAAACCGACATTGTGTACAACCCCATATCCCCAGATTTCTGGGAGGGTTCGGTATAAATTAGAATTCCAGTCTGTAACATCAGACTTCTGAGAACCCAGCCTGTGGCTTAGATTGCCAGTGAAATGGAAACGGATTCGAAAGTAAAGAAAACAAACCGGAGAGGTGGAATTTCAGCCATTGGTCAGAGTAGACACAAGGGCCAGAATTTTCTGACTTCAGCGCGAGGCATCGTGATATTTCAGTCGGCGGGTGCGCTCAGCAGCGGGGCGTTCGGCCGCCATTAAGTGAAGGCCTCGTTAAAGACCTTAACTTGCCAATTGTGCTGGATTTTGAGGGGCCCGTGCGAACTTCAGGTCGGCGCACGAGCCCAATGGGAAGGCGGGTAGGACATTTTATAATAAAACTCATGCATGTCGGGATATGTGGACTCAGAGGGGTTGTTCATGTGTTACATGAAGTTTTAATTGCTGATAGTGTTTAAAAGTTGCCTGTGTGCTTGTTAGCAGTTCTCATCGATTTCCAAGAGCTTTTTGTGCACTTTGAAACCAGTCCTCAGACAGTAATCTTCCTCGGGCCTGCAGCTTTCTGGAAGCCTCCATTTAACCTGGGGGTATGGGTTCTGACCTGTCCACTGAGGCAGCTCCCCTGAGGAGGAAGGGAGGGATAGAATAAGGAGGAGGCCAGGACTGGACAATCAGCCTCCAGGGGAGCCACCTTTGGGAGTACAGGCGCAGGCACAAGGGACACAGGGACAAAAGCTTGTCCAAGGTGGAAGGGGCATGAGAAGACGCCACTATCCTGCTGCCAGGGTATACAGGCGGTGAAGCAGCTACCTCAATATGAGGTGCAGTGCCGAAGGAGGCTCCAAATCTCAAGGGAGGCAGTCAACTATATCTGTCAGATGATTGGCCCTGAGATCTCCCCTAACTGTGTGGGTGGACATCTCATGCCAGCGGCTCTGAAGGTCACAGTTGCCCTCCACTTCTATGCCACTGGTTCCTTCCAGGGCTCAGTGGGTGATCTTTGCGGTGCCTCCCAATCAGCTGTCCCCACTTGTGTCAGCAGGTTACAGACACTCTGTTCAGACGGGTATCCACCTTCATCCACTTCCACTGCGACCAGGCAAGTCAGGCACAGTGAGCCAGAGGCTTCGCGGCCATTGCTGGCTTCCCCCGCATCCAGGGTGCTATAGACTGTACACATGTGGCCATCAAGGTGCCAGCAGGTGAACCCGGTGCTTTCATCAATAGAAAGGGCTTCCACTCCATGAACGTGCAGATAGTGCGTGACCACAGGACACTGATTCTACAAGCCTGTGCAAGGTACCCAGGCAGCTTCCACGATGCCTACATCCTCAGACACTCCCAGGTGCCGGGGCTCTTCAGTGCTCCGGCTCGGCTGGATGGTTGGCTGCTGGGTGACAAGGGCTGTCCCCTCAGAAGGTGGCTCATGACGCCTCTTCGCCATCCAAGAACAGAAGCTGAGCAGCGGTACAATAGGAGCCAGCGCACCACAAGGGCTGTGGTGGAGAGAACCATCGGTCTTCTCAAGATGCGCATCCGTTGCCTGGACCGCTCAGGGGTCGCACTCCAGTAGCCCCCAGAACCCGTCTCTCTGATAGTGGTAGCATGCTGCGCTCTGCACAATCTTGCGCTGCAAAGGGGGGATGCAGTTGACGATGAAGACCTTGACGCAGTGGATGAGGCTGCAAATGATGAATCCAGCAGTGGCTCAGAGGATGAGGAAGCACAGGGTGATGATGAGGGCCACAACGACGACCCGCGTTTACACCAAGGAGGCAGGGACACCCAGGACACTTTAACCCAAAGAACCTTCAGCTAGCTCCACACACATGGATCAGCAGGAACAGCATTGCCTGGCACTTCCACACGTGGCACTTAGGTGCCACATCTTCCACCTGTTCAGCTGCAACTAAGGGCTTAGGACAGAAACATCAATGTCCACTCAAACACTCATGATAAATATGTGAAAAAGAAAAATGCACCACAAACAAAACACCCTCAGCCATGGTAACAAAAGTAGACTTTATTCTGTTCAAAAGAAAACCAAACAATTCTCCATTGCAATGAGAAAAATTTGGGTCCCTATTCTCAGGCCAAAACAAAATCACCAGTGACATATCCGTGGAGTGCCTAAGGTGCCTTATGCTTACGTTTTCGGGTGCTACGTCTAGGTGCCGCCCCATCGCTCGGAGCGGCTTGAGAGACTGCCTGCTGACTCTGCTGTCCTGGTGGCCTCGATGACCTTGGCGGGCGTCCTCTGGCCCGTGAAGCCTGTGACGGCTCCGCCTGGGAGGAAGTGGCCAGTTCCAGAACTGGCACCTCCCCAGTTGTTGCAGCCTCAACGGAAGAAACGTTGACTGGCAGAGAGGCGGAGGAGCTGCTGCCCTCATCCGGAGCGCCCTGAGAGGAGCTCGCAGCGACGACAGGCAACTGCTGCGCCAACATGAGGTCCAAATCTACCTCCCTGCTCACCGCAGATGCATGGGCACCGAGTGCCGACGCTTGGTGCCCACAACATTTCCCACATTGGGAATGACCACCCGTGGCCAGTACCGCTGTGAGGGCTTGCAGGTCAGAGGGTATCCCAATCATAAAATGTTCCATTCGATCGAACCCGCTCTCTATGAGAGTCGCCGATCTCTCATTGGAGGAAGCCTGAAGCTCTGCCCTGAGGGTCAAACCTTCACGTGCACTCTGCCTGGACTCCTCCGTCGCAGAGACCAACTGAAGCATTCCCTCATGCAACCCTGCCAGATGCAAACGCACTTCCTGCCGCCTGTCCTACAACTGCTGCATTGGGGACAACTCCAGAGGCATGTCATCAGTGCCAGACTCAGCATGTGCCTCATTCCCTGCAGCTCTCCAGCTGCTGGCGCCATCGGCACTCTCTGCCCCTACCATCTCCTCCAGCGATTGTGGTGTGCCCTCTCCACTGGAACCCAGGACACTTGCCGACGGTAAAGACCCCACCGAGGTGTATGTGACTGCCCTGGTGCCTGGCTGGCTGAAAAGATGTGCTGCAAGTTGCACATGTTGGCCCTCAGGTGTGGAGGGGGAGCTGCGGGGTCGGGGTGTGGGTCGCTGTGGTGGTGATGCTGAAATTAACAACAAGGACAGTTCCTCAGTTAGCGGACAGTCAGTTCAACCTTTCATCCCTTTCCCCCCCAGCCTCATATGTCGCTCACCCCTCAAGACCCTCAGGAGACGAACATTGGTGAGGTGGAAAAGAGTCAAGAAAAGCCCCAACCATTAAAGGCACATGCAGACAGGCTGGTCAGATGGCCTCAGGAATGCCTCATGGCATGTTATGTACCATTGGAGTGGGGAAAGTGCAGAGGTACCTGAGCTGGATGCATTCTGGCCTGGAGAGTTGCAGGGCTGAGGAAACATCGCAAACACTTGCGGCATTTGCTGAGTAACATGGTGGCATTTATTTAGGTTGAGTGCCATGAGGTTCACAGCTGAGGTGCTGAGGACCTTTTGGACAGAGTAATGTGGGGCGCACTGGCTGAAAGGGTGGTGGAGGTCCCAAACCCCCTAAGATGCAATAACTCTTTGGCTGTGCAGCAGCGATCCAATGGCATGTTAGACCATGGTGATAATGGTCACAAATGGGATAGGGTGACTTTGGAAGGTGGTGGAGACACGAATCTTCAAGGGGATGAGCATCCCTTCTGTATGACCCACACATCAGAGTGTCTCACTCTATGAATGAGCATTGTTTCAGCATTAACGATTGAAGCAACCATCAGTGGTTTGGATGGTGGGCAGACAGAGTGGATGGAACTGTGGACCTCAAATACCTGGTAGCTGGACCCCAGCCTCACCGCCCCCAGCCGCCCTGGCCTCCTGCCCAGCTCCATGGCCTGCTCTTCAAAGGTTGTGAGGTGCTGGAGGAGGGCGTGCCCACCTCCAGTCCTCTGGCGCTCCCGGGCATAGTGGCAAAACAGAGAAGAGGATTTATTGGGGCTGATAACTCATGTACTCTGCACGCGCACGCCGCACCCCAACCACAGTGGCCCATCTGAGGCCTCCAGCGGCTCCTGTCCACACTACTTGTGATCAGTCCCCAGAAGAGAGTACGGCTGGTCCCAACCCCCACACCCAAAGGCCACCTTGGACACATTCGGCGTCCATCACTTTGATAACACATGGGTCTTAGCGCCCATGGCAAGGAGGCGCAACTAAGTGTGGCGCCGATGCCAGCAGATGTCACTTGGCCAAAACACCTTGAGGCTCCCCTTCCACCATCTCTTCCACCATCAATATGACATGTGTTGGAGTTCTGAGTATGTGTCTAGCTGCCTCCCCTGCAGGTTGCTCCCAGACTACTCAAATGCCACACACACCAACATATGCTGCAGGGAAAACTCTCCTTCTCCTCAACCACTAAGGCTGGTGTAAGCATGGTTAGTACCCGTTTGGCCACCCAGCATGCACCAGATGCCCTGTGCAGTAACGACAGCAAGACATGGGGAGGGGGGGTTCAAAGGCTAAGGCCACCTTCTGGGTCAAATGGCCAAGACTGACATGGTACTCACCCGTCCAGAGCGCAGCAAATCATTGAATCTTTTTCTGCACTGGGTGCCAGTGCACTGCACATCATCATGGGCACTGAAAGCGTCACCCACCTCCACCCACGCCTAGCTGTGGAAGTCGGGTGAAGTAAAGCTGCTGTCAGATGGGTCTAATTCCTGCATGAATAAAGAAGCTGAAACTCTACCTGGTAAGAACAATGTTTCGAGGGACTGCACATAGTGCCATATGTGCTGGAGAACTACCAGTGAATCTGTGAGATCTACCTTTCTTAAATCAGCTGTTTAAAGTGCATGGTCGCTACTGAGCACAATGTGCCTGTTAATTTATGTTTAATTTAAATTGATTTTGGTTTGGTTGCTGCAGTGAAAGTTTTAAAAAGTGAAATCTTGCCCATCGGTTTCTTCTTGAGGTTGTTTTGGGAGTCTGGTTTCTTTACATTATTGGTCTCCATGGTGACCGTAACAAGGGGTAAAATAACAAAGGTGTCTCAGTGTTTCGTTACACAAATTCTTAAAAACAATTGCAGATCAGCAAAAAAGTTAAAAAAGCTAACTTGGAACTTGGAATTATTTCTAGGGCTATAGAATTCAAAAGTAGTGAAGTTATGTTAAACTTGGACAGGACTTTATTCAGGTTGCACTTAGTGCTGTGCACAGTTCTGGTCTCCAGACTGAAAAAGGAACCATAGAATGACTGGGAAAAGTGTAAAAAAAATTTCCAGAACTGGGATATTGCAGCTCTTGGGAAAGATCAAACAGCTCAGGTGTTTTTTCTTTAGGAAACAGGAGACTCAGAGGAGATCTGAGGGAGATGTATAAAACTGAACGGGTTGTAAAGGGTAGATGTGGAGAGAATGTTTCCACTTGTGGGAGAATTCAATCATAGGGGCCGTAAATACAAGAAATGTTTCGAAGATACTAATAAATCCAACATGAAACTCACTACATAGTTTAACTGACTCCTGATGGATGAGCTCAGACAGAATATAACAAACTAGTGGCCCCATCACAATAGAAATGTCAGAAAGAGATAGTAAATTATTAATCAAATTTTTTCCATGCCTGAGCTCAGACAGTAGATTTTTAAAAATGTATTCACGGGATGTAGGTTTCGCTGGCCAGGCCAGCATTTTTTGTCCATCCCTAGTTACCCTTGAGAAGGTGGTGGTAAGCTGCCTTCTTGAACCGCTGTAGTCCATGTGGTTTAAGTACACCCACAGTGCTGTTAGGAAGGTAGTTCTAGGATTTTGACCCAGTGACAGTGAAGAAACGGTGATATATTTCCAAGTCAGGGTGATGAGTGACTTGGAGGGAACTTTCAGGTGGTGGTGTTCCCATCTATCCGTTGCCCTTGTCCTTCTAGATGGTAGCGGGTTTGGAAGGTGCTGTCAAAGGTGCCTTCATAAATTCCTACAGTGCATCCTGTAGATGGTACACACTGCTGCTGCTGTGCATCGTTTGTGGATGTGGTGCCAATCAAGCAGGCTGCTTTGTCCTGGATGGTGTCAAGCTCCTTGAGTGTTGTGGGAGTTGCTCTCATCCAGGCAAGTGGGGAGTATTCCATCACATTCCTGACCTGTGCCTTGTAGATAGTGGGACAGGGTTTTGGGAGTCAGGAGGTGAGTTACTCGTTGCACGATTCCGAGCCTCTGACCTGCTCTTGTACTCATAGTATTTATTTGGCTAGTCCAGTTCAGTTTCAGGTCAATGGTAACCCCCAGGATATTGGTAGTGGGGGATTCAGTGACGGTAATGCCATTGACCATCAAGGGGCGATGGTTGGATTCTCTCTTGTTGGAGACAGTCATTGACTGACACTTGAGTGGCGTGAATGTTACTTGCCACTTATCAACCCAAGCTTGGATATTGTCCAGGTCTTGCTGCACTTGGACATGGACTGCTTCAGTATCTGGGGAGTCATGAATGGTGTTGAACATTGTGCAATCGTCAGTGAGCACCCCCACTTCTGACCTTATGATGGAGGGAAGGACATTGATGAAGGAGCTGAAGATGGTTCGGCCGGGGACACTACCCTGAGGAAATCCTGAAGTGATGTCCTGGAGCTGAGATGACTGACTTCCAACAACCATAATCATCTTCCTTTGTGCTCGGTATGACTCCAGCCAGCGGAGAGATTTCCCCCTGATCCCCATTGACTCCAGTTTTGCTCAGGCTCCATGATGCCACACTCGGTCAAATGCTGCCTTGATGTCAAGGGCAGTCACTCTCACCTCACCTTGGATTTTAGCATGCAAAAACTGGAGCAAACCATTCTGTTGTCAGAGGTGAAAATTTGAAAATCTCCTCCCTGACTGCCTCTAATCTGCTTCCTAATGTGGTTTATGGATGTACAACAGGGGGCAGGTAGCCAACCCCTCCCAAGAGGCACATTAATAATGTAAATATTGTAATGAGGCTGGCAGCAGCTGATTTGACCTGTTTCACAGGTTTCACTGTCATGGTCTGGTTTCCCAAGACTCTAATTGTGGGGTTGGGGGGTTGGTGAGGAATTGGAAACCAACCAGGACAAAATTCTGATCCTCTCGGGATCAATGTGCAGAGATGGGACTATCTGAAGCTCTTCCCCACCTACATTACCTGATCCTAATAATATCCAGGTCAAAGTATTTCAGCAAAGCCAAAGTAGTGAAAATGCTCCAAATGAAATAAAACACAGAAAATAAAGAAAACACTCAGCAGCATCTGTGGGGAGGGAAACAGAGTCAATGTTTCATGTCCATGGCCTTTCAGCAGAACTGGAAGATCTTTGCGATTAACTTTTAAAATGAATGAATGTGGCAAATAATGGTGGAGTTGGAGGAGGAAAGCACAGAGAGGAAAGTCTCTGATTGGCTGAAGGGCAGGAGGGAGGGATTCAATGACCAACAGGAAGGTGGTACAAGGTGAATGGGGTTATTGAAGAAAGTAAAGATGGATCCAGAGGAAGTGTCCATGGCTGTAGCAAAATAACCAAAGGGAAAGGAAGCAAAGAAAACATGTCTGGGAGGAGAGGCTCCCATGTCACAGGAATAAAGGTGGGGGAGGCAGTGGTGCTGTGGTAATGTCAGTGGGTGAATAATTTAGAGGCACAGACTAATGCTCTGGGGGCAAGGATTCAAATCCCACCAATGGCATCTGGTGGAATTTCAATTCAATTAATAAATCGGGATTTCAAAAACAATCATTAATGCCATTGAGGGAAATCTGCCATCCTTACCTGGTCTCACCTACAAGTGAACCCAGACAAACAGCAATGTGGTTGGCTCTGAAATGGCCTTGCAAGCCATTGAGTTGTATCAATTTGCAACTGGACGGACCATCCGGCACTGTAAATGACCAGGGTTCACCTAGCCCTGTCCACCCTGTAAGGTTCTCCTTACTAACATCTGGGGGATTGTGTAAAAATTGGTAGATCTGTCCCACAGACTAGTCAACCTACAACCTGACATAGTCATACTCACAGAATCATACCATAACAACTGTGGCTGTACCTACACAACATGGCCTGCAGTGGTTTAAGAAGGCCACTTAATGCTACCTTCTCAAAGGCAATTAGGGATGGGCAATAAGTCCTGGCCAAACCAGTGATGCCCCACACCCTGTGAAAGAATAATAAAAAGTGATGTGCACCAGCCCACTGACCACTATTGAAGCCCCACCCAGATCACCAGCACAAACTTCCTCCACTTCCAGTAACTCTGAAATAACCACCCTAATTTCCCAGCATGTGTCATTGGAGAGGTGATTATGATCTGATGGTTTTAATCCCAGTACTCAGTCTGACAGACAATGACACGTCAAATGGAAAAATACGATGATCTTCCTTATTCAGCTTCAAAGTAGAACATTCTAGAAGGCAGAGGATCGAGAAACCAGAGTCAATGTTTTATTTCCCACCCCAGAATGTGAGAGGAATTCCAGTGGGAATGACACATGAATGGAACAAAACAGATCAATTCCAGATGGGACATGAGGAATACCCCAGCAGGACAGCATGAGGGTGGGCAGAATGGGGGGAGGGTGAACTAGTCAGGCAACAACATTATGGTATCAGGCAAGACGCCTTATTCTGAAACTGTCCCCCTAGTTTTATATTCCCCCACATCCTCTCAGCATCTACTCTGATAAGCCCTTCAGAATCTTCTCTGCTTCAATAAGGTCATTTCTCTTTCCTCTAAACTCCAATGTGTATAACCTCAATGTGTTCAACCTTTCCACATAATTACAACTCCTTCATCCCAGGAATCATCCTACTGAACCTTCTCTGAAATGCCTCCACGCAATAACCCCACTTAAATAAGACAACCAATGTTGTATTGAACTCAAAATAGAAAATACTGGAAAAACTCAGCAGGTCTGTCAGCATCTGTGGAGGGAGAAACAGAGTTAATGTTACGAGTTGTGTGGCACTTCTTCAGAGCTCTGAATACACACTCGAAACGTTAACTCTGTTTCTCTCTCCACAGATTCTGCCAGACCTGCTGAGTCCTTCCAGGATTTTCTGGTTTAATTCAGAATTCCAGCATCTGCAGTATTTTGCTTTAATTTTAGACCAAAATTGTAGGCAGTACTCTCAGCGTGGTCTCAGCAACTCCCTGTATAGTTGTCTGAAAACATACCCGCTTTTATATTCGTTGGTACTTGTATCAAAGGACATTAAAACCATGTTGACTCTACTTGATTGTATGATTTTTAAAATGTATTGCTACAACAAAAGCAGGACTAGGGGTTAAAGGTCTTTATTTAGAGAGAATCTAACCATCACCCCTTGACATTCAATGGTATTACCATCATTGAATCCCCCACTATCAACATCCTGGGGGGTTACCATTGACCTGAAACTGAAGTAGACTAGCCATATAAATACTGTGGCTACAAGGGCAGGTCAGAGGCCAGGAATTGTGCGAGCAACCCACCTCCTGACTCTCCAAAGTCTGTCCACCATCAACAAGGCACAAGCCAAGAATGTGATGGAGTACTCCCCAATTGCCTGGATGAGTGCAGCTTCCACAACACTTAAGATGCTTGATAACATCCAGGACAAAGAAGCCCACTTGATTGACACCACATCCACAAACGCTCACTCCCTCCACCACCAATGCACAGTGGCAGCAGTGTGTACCATCTACAAGATGCACTGCAGGAATTCACCAAGGCTCCTTCGACAGTACCTTCCAACCCCACGACCACTACCATCTAGAAGGACAAGGGCAGCATATAGATGTGAACACCACCACCTGGAAGTTTTCCTCCAAGTCACTCATTAGCCTGACTTGGAAATATATCGCCGTTCCTTCACTGTTGCAGGGTCAAAATCCTGGAATTCCCTCTCTAACAGCACTGTGGGCATAGCTTCACCACAGGGAGTGCAGCAGTTCAAAAAGGCAACCCATCACCACCTTCTCAAGGGCAACTAGGGATGGCAATAAATGCTGGCTAATCAGCGAAGCCTAAATCCCGTGAATGAATAAAACAAATTTAGACTGGTGGAAGATGAGAAGTGATTTCCACAAGGACCAGGGCTGTTAACCATTGGGCTAAATGAAAAGGAGTCAGGAAGCAGAAGCAGAAATGCAGAATCTGTAGACAAAATAGTAATTGGAAATGCAGTTAATAGAGAGAGTAATGTGTGAAAAAAATAATCCTGCAGCTATTAATAAACTTGCAGATTGGTTGTTTTACGCAAAAAATTATTTCAATACAAATGTGAGGTGTTCGATAGGAAGAATGAAATTCCCAAAAATTCTCTGAAAAATTTGAATAGGAGAGATGGGCAAAGATTTTCACATGTGCAAGATCAGAATGAATCTAAAGTAACAGCACATGTTAACAAGGCCATAAACAATAAAACACTGGAGTTCATTCTAGAGCAAGGAAATGAAAAGCTAAAATGTGACATTGGACTCGAATGGAACCTCGGTTATCAGACACTGGGTGCAGTGTGAACAGTTTTGGTTTCCATATTTCCATGTATCAAGACAGAGAGGTTATTTTTACAAAGATGACACCAGATTGAGAGATTATAACTCACAGGAATAACTGAACAAGGTGGGCTCTATTCTATAGGTATGAGGAGGCTGAGGGGTGAGCTAGTTAAGATCTCCGAAAAGATCCAGGTCTGTTGTGAGATTGAGATAAAGAAGGTATTTCCAGTTGAGTGGGTACAAATTGGACTGCAGCATTTGAAGAAGGCAGCTCACCACCACCTTCTCAAGGCAATTAGGGATGGGCAATAACTGCTGGCCTAGCCAGTGATGCCCACATCCCATGAACAAATGAAAGAAACCTGGATGTTCATCAAGGTCACTAATAAATCCAATAAGGGATGTTGGAGAGATTTTGTTTCTCAAAAACGTGTTAAATTGTGGAACTTGTCAAAACATGGAGTAGTCGAGGCGATAAACAAAGCTGGATTTAAGGGGAAGAAGGATATGTACATGAGAGAGAAAGGTATGGAAGGTTATGCTGTTAAGATTAGATGGGCTTGAATGGAGAGAAGCTCACCTCAGAATTCCCAGCCTTTGACCTGCTCTTGTAGCCACAGTATTTATGGCTGGTCCAGTTTCTGGTCAATGGCAGGATCCAGCATGTGGATGGTGGGGATTCAGTGATGACAATGCCTTTAAATGTCAAGGAAATATGCTCATTGCCTCATACTTGTGTGGTGTGAATGTTGCTTTCCACTTATCAGCTTAAGCCTGAATGTTGCCCATGTCTTGCTGCATGTAGGCAGGATCTGTTTCATTATCTGAGGTGTTGCGAATGGTTCTGAACACTGCAGTTATCAGCAAACATCCCCACTTCTCCCCATTTATGAGGAGGGGAAGCTCACCTCAGAATTTCCAGCCTCTGACCTGCTCCAGTGGCCACAGTATTTATATGGCTGGTCCAGTTTCTGGTCAATGGTAACCTCCAGGATCTTCATGGTGGGGGATTCAGCGATGGTGAGAAGTTGTGTGGTATACCTTCACTAAATTGACGGCAGTGTTTGGATGGGGTAATATTTCTGGATTTCTATGTGTAAAATTGAGAAGGGGGCTGTTGCCAAGTCATTTACTTGTGTGTTCTGACCAAGTGGGGCTTTTTGGGGGGATGTTTTGTAAGATTGTTTTAACTGTGTGACGTTAATCTTGTGTGCTTAAGATTTTTTCCTTCTTGCTAATAAATCTTTTAATTTTAAAATCCTAAAAAGTGTTCCTGGGATTCGATTTTTCTGGGATCAGTAGTTCTTTCCTTCATTTTCAAAATATAAAGAAAAAGGTTTTGATCAGTCAGACAAGTTTCCCTCTGGGTTTTTGCTTGCTGAATAATATCAGCTATGGTCATAACATTTGAAACTCTCCTCCTCAAAAGGCAGTGGAGGCAGAGTCTTAGAATATTTTTAAGGCAGAGCTGGATAGATTCTTGATTAACAAGGGGGTGAAAGGTTATCAAGGGTAGGTGGAAATGTGGAGTTGGGGTTACAATCAGATTAGCCATGATCTTGTTGAATGGCAGGGAAAGCTCGAGGGGCCGAGTGGCCTGCTCCTGCTCTTAACTCTTATGTTTATATGTTTGTAAGTATGACAGCGAATCTTTGGGTATCGTATTTACTGAATTGATTATTACCAATCACATATCTGCATAACGATCATCATTAGACCAGAGTGTAACATTATCGGGCACAGGCAAAATCAGGAACCAGCTCAGATTTATAAAACTTCAATCGTTATCGTTACTTACCAGGAACACCAATAAAGGCAAGGACTGTGTAGTATATTTCTTCAACACCATCAATTGGTAAATGCATTTTCTATGTGAAGAAATCTGTCCCTTTGTGCTACAGGTTATCCCTGTGATTTAAAATAGAGGCCGTACATTCTCAGAGCCTGTAATTTATATCCTGTGGGATCTCCACAGGGACACTGAGGTTGCAACGTCTCCCAAAACAGTTGTTTTTTAAATTTGAAAAAAAAACAGATTACGACAGTTGTGCTAAATCCCAGTTGTGATAGTGCTGAGATTGAATTAGAAAACCTCAAAGATTGTACAATTCTGTTCAATTCATTAACTAAAGGAGATTGAACACTTTAGCCTTAGGGTGATCGTCCTTTCCTACGAACACTACCAGCATCATCTGTAAACCTCATATTGTTTCAGGGATGTCTTTCAATCTGCTATTTCTTTAGTCATTAAATTTCAAATGGATGAGTTTTCTCTCATGCTGCTTCCTGAACCCTGGGATGTGTTTGCTCCCTTTTCCTGTAGCAATTCAGTAATTAATTTTTATTCATTTACAGGATGTGGGCTTCGCTGACCAGGCCAGCATTTGTTACCCATTCCTAATTGCCCTTGAGAAGGTGCTGGTGAGCTGCCTTCTCGAGCTGCTGCAGCCCATTTGGTGTAGGTACACAGAGTGCTGTTAAGGAGGGAGTTCATGAATTTTGACTCAGCGACAGTGAAGGAACAGTGATATTTTTCAAAGTCAGGATGGTGAGTGGCTTGCAGGGGTGGTGTTCCCATGTACCTGCTGCTCTTGTCCTTTTAGATGGTAGTGGTTGTAGGTTTGGAAGGTGCTGCCTAAGGAGCCTTGGTGAGTTCCTGCAGTGCATCTTGTAAATGGAGAAGGGAGTGAATGTTTGTGAGCTGCAGCATGAACTTCATTACACCGTCACACTGCTGTAGTCTGAGGCTGCCTCAAGTGTGTTATCAGCCACAGGCTCTGTCGGTAGCTCTGTCTCCGAGAAACAATCCCTACAACTTCTGCGGACCCTGGAAGACTACAGGGGTCTGTGACCCACTGAGCATGTAGGAGTCATGCGCACTGCCTTGAAAACGTGTTTCGGGTGGTCGCACACCAGCGGCACATTCAGCGAATGGAACCCCTTGAAGTTAATATGGTTCACCGTGTGTTTCAATAGAGGCCTGAGCTCCAAATGAGTGCAGTCGATTGCACCCTGAACCTGTTGGAAACCGGAGATCTAGGCGAATCCAGTCACTCTTGCATCCTGGCTGTCCTGGTCCTAGGTGAAATGCACAAAGTTGTGTGCCCTCGCAAAGATGGCATCCGTGACCTCATGGATGCATTTGTGGGTGGAGGCTTGTGAGATCCCACATGTGGAGCCCTGAAAGGAGACACTGGTGAAGAAAATGGGCGCCGCGGTCAATTTCACAGCCACTAGCACTGGATGCCCTCCATGCCCCCATGGCGCTAATTCCTGCAGTAGCTGGCAGATGTGACCGACCAGTTCTCTAGATAATCGCAGTCTTCAGTGACACTGGTTGTTGGTCAGCTGCAGGAGTGACAGGCGGCGTCTATAGGCCCTGGGTGTCATTAGGCGTCAACCAGTGACAGCTCGCTGTGGCTCTTCGACTGTGTGTGTGGGAGACCCAGCTGCTTCTTCTTCCTGAGATTGCTCCTCCTGCTTCTGAGCATCCAGGAGCCTCAGTCACTCTCTCATCCGACGTCTTCACTCTCTGTAGGCCATCAGACATAGAGCTAGGTCACCAGGCTCCATGATCCTGGAAGAAATGCAGTTGGAAACTTGAGAGAATCTTCTTCACTGTTATGATCCCCAGCTGAGGTTACTCCTGGACAAGCCTGACCCCAGAGTGGAACCCAGCTTGATAGATCCTAACTTTTAATTTGTTTGTTTAGATATGTGGAGAATAGCTACTGAACAGAGTCTCAGGAGTCAGCTGATGAAATGTTAACAAGAATAAAACATATATCCAATAAGAAAAGATGAAATATATTCCAATACTCCTTCATCCACAGCCATACCTTTACAGGTTTATACAGATTTGTAAGAATAACACAAGTTACAAAAGCAATTTTATCCTGACATGTCCTCAGTAAGTACACAGTCCATTTACCAATAGGCACCCTGTGGTCAGACACACCAGACTCTGAAACCAAGTGGCAGACGCCACCTCAACCAGATGCTTTGGATATATCCTCAACTGCCCTGCGCTGCCCCCACCCCAAAATATTTGTCACACCGTGAGCCAACCAGTCTCACTGCACTCTCTTTTTCACACGTGGGTTTGTAATCCCCACTCTCCAAGGACTCGATTTGGAATCTTCTCCCAAACTGACACTTTCTCTCAGACGCCTTCTGCAAGGGTTCACCTACAGGGTTTCGAGCTATCCTTCTGATGTTCCTCTTCCATGGGTCACCACATGCATTCAAGCTGTCTTCCATGCACCCATCTCACCGACTAAGCTGACAACAGCATGCCGCTGCTTTTCATGCCCATAGCAAAGATTTACAGACCTTCAATTGTTTCTTTTGACCTTCTTGCCTTTTCTGAAGCCTTTACCTCTTTAAGCTTGAAACTATCACGTTGAAGCTTGGAACATTTCTCTCTGCCCACACTCTTCACTTAAGATTCCTGTCATTCCTTTGATGAGAAGGTCTGCTTGGGACTTTCCCCTTTTCCACTCCCCTGGATTTTTGGGTTTTTTCTTTAGCTTGGGACTTGCTATCTGCCCCCTCCTAGGCTGCTCCTGCCTGGCAGCAATCTTCAAAAGCAGCTGAACTCCAACAGCTTCCAAAACAAACTGCTGTTTCTTGCTTTTCTGTGTGTGCCTGTGGGAGGGATCTGCCTCTCTGCGTTCCTGTTGCTAGACAACAGCCCAATTCTTCTACTCTTATGTTTGCTTTACTTCTTAAGTCATAAACTCTCATTCAAAATGCAAGCACCTTTTTAAAGTGAAACTAAAACTTCATTTGATCGTTCTTAACACACAGATATGAAAATACAAAACATTAAAGATAACACTCATTCCTAACACCTCCAAATACTATATTTCCTGAAACCCACCCCTTTGGAGGGAAGAAAGCTTCACAACAGTGAAGATTTCTTTACAATGGCCTTACGTCTGCCTCACACAAACTTACCATAAGCCTCTAGCAATAGCAAACCTCTAGCAATAGCTTATTACATACTATATAAAAGAAGTTTCACATTTCGTTTCACAGTTAGACATGTTATCGTACAATTACAAATATTTAAGCAAAACAAAGTCAACGTAATATTAGTCGAGTTTCCACATCATTGTATTATCATAACTCAATTCGTATGTTTCTTTATCCTCTATCCCTCGTCATGAACTCAGCAAAAAATGTTTCATTTAAGCCGACAGCCCAATTGTCCTTTTTGTTCGCTCTAGGTGTAATTCCATCTTCAAGCTTACTTTCCAAACACAAATGTGGTAAATTCTCATTTTGATTTAGCAAAGTCACAATTGAATACTTGTGCATTAACATTTCATTTCTTCTCTGACCAAAATCTCTTATTTCCGTTTCAAGGATATTATTGAGATGCTTCTTTTGTTCACACAAAAGTATTTCATAATCCTGCTTGGTTTGATCTTTAATCTTTGTGATATTGCTGTTTCTCCAAATCCCATGTCCAAAATATATTTTCCACTTCTTTTTGAACAAAGCCAATTATATTCTCCCTGTGGAGTTTCATAGTTTGTTCCAACACTTCAATTCTTTTGCATAATCCATGAACTATATCATTCCACTCTTTTCCAGGTTTAGAACGGTCTTTTGCAAACTGTCCACTTGCCTGGATTCTAACTGCTATATTTTGCATATTAGCACTGGCAAGCACTTTCAAATCAGTGTCTCTGGTCATTGACTTTGCCAGGCCATTTTGCACTTTGTTCTTTTTGTTGGCAATTCTTGATTTCCAATTTTGCAAGCACTTCAGCTATCTTCACATTGTCCATGACTGAGGTTGATACATCAGTAATTTTACTTGGATCCGTTCTCTGCTCAACTGGGCCACAATTCAGTGTTTTTATTCACAGGAACAACTTTGGAACTCTGACACTCCATACCACATATCTTCCCCTTCATCTTTCCCAGATGGCTTTAAAGTTCAAGAATCTCATTATTCTTTTCACGACGAAATCCTGACAGTTCGTTAGTTTTGGTTTTTAATTCTGCATTCAACCAATTCTGATTGACCAACAATTCCTTTTCCGGTTCAAGGCAGTTCCCCTGATATTTCATAGCAACTGCCGATGCTTGAAGTTCATCAAGTTTTAATTGAAGATTGACTTTTGTTAAGTTTGCTTCTACAAGTTTATCACTTAGACATTTCAAGTCCTCAGTCAAGTGTTCCACTGTCTGTGACTGATTCTCAGTTGATCTAATCAATTCTCTTCATTAGCAAATACATGAAAGTTATTTTTCTACCGTAATTAGGTGTTCTTCCAATTGCTTGTTATCTGCGGTAAGTGTTTCATTCTCAGCCATGGTAGCTTTCTGAAGTTGGTTGAAGCCAGCATGATCAACTGCCTGCTGCAGTACAGTCATTGCCACATTACTGGCTCCACTAACCAAATCATTACTCAGAATAAAATCTACCCCTTCAACAGGTGATTTAGGAATAGTTCCCATCCTAACAATTCCATTCACAAAGTGACTTTGTAAGTTAAGTTGACATAAAGAAAGAGGTTCAAAAATTATATTAATACCTCTTATCAATATTTTTTCTTTCACAAAACTACCTGGAACTCACATTGGACCATCAGCCACCATTAATGATTGATCTGCCCCTGAATCTCTCAAAATTTTAATCTGTTTACTTATTTTGTTTGAGGAGTAAGGGAACATGTCTCCCTTTGACATAAAACATCCTGGTTAGCCTGGCTTCCTTCACCAGTATTCAAAGAAGAATTCTCTGGACTCTCCTATACCATATCCCCCTTTCCTGTATGTTCTGATGGAGCACGTTTCACGTGCAGCACTGCTACAGTTTTAACAACAATTTCCTTTTCTGATGCAATCTTTTCTGAGGATTCCTTTGGCATCCCTACTAATCCAATGGGGCTATGATTTAATCTCCAGCAATCTGCCCCAACATGCCCCACCTCATTACAATGAAAACGCTTAGGCTTTCGAAGACACTTCCACCCTCAGCACCTTCCTTTCTAGTCTGAGGAGAAATTTCCTGGGACTTCCCAACTATCCCTTCTCTTCCCTGGCTACTTGACTTCCTTTCACCTTCCCATCTGCTCAGGTTTATAGGGATGACAGAAAAAGGATCTAAATTTATGAACCAATTCATAACCATCAGCCATTTCCACAGCCTGTTTAGCTGTTTTAGCCTTCTGCTCTTCAACATGGGCCCTAATTACAAGAGGAAGTGTATCTTTAAATTCTTCCAGGAGAATCATTTCCCGAAGAGCTTCATACATTGTCTGTATTTTTAATGCCTGCAACTCACAGTCAAAATTAATTTGCTTTACCCTTTCAAACTCAATATAGGTTTGCCCAGGCTGTTTTCTTATATTCTGAAATTTCTGCCTGTATGCCTCAGACTAACTCATATGCACTCAGAGTAGCTTTTTTGACTGCATTATAATCTGCCAATTCTTCTTCTGAAAGTGAAGCATAAACCTCATGAGCTCTACCTACCAACCTACTCTGCAACAGTAATGTCCAGATTTCTTTTAGCCACTTCATTTGCCTAACTATCTTTTCAAACAAAATAAAGAATGCCTCGACATCCCTTTCCTCAAACTTTGGGAGAGTTGCACAAAATTAATCATCTCACTAGTAGGTTTGAGATTGACGGGTTTCTCATCATCAAATGTTTCCTCAGAATCTGAGATCTCTTTTTTAAGGTCAAGCCATTTACGCAAATATTCCCTTCCTTATTCCTTCTCTCTTTCCTCCATTGCTAAATTCTCCCTCTGAAGGTCGAATTTTCGCATTTCCATTTTTCTTTGAAATGATCTCTCTTTTTCCTTTTCTGACCTTTCTGTCTCCATTTCTTTTCCCTTTGCCTCTAATTCAAGTTTTTTCAGTTGCAACTGAAGTCTCACTACCTCCAGCTTTGACTCACCTGCCTGGAGAATGTGGTCTTTCTGTTATCCCTTTCAGTTTTAAATGCTGTGCTATAATCTCAACTATGTCTGCTTTCCTTGTCCTGGCAGGTAACTCCAACTTACCCCCAACTCCATTAGCATACTCTTGGTTAATTTCTGTAAACCAGTCAGAGTTACATTTTCCACCTGTAGAAAAGTCTTAGCAACCTCCAAAGACATTTCAAATTCCAACCTGTATAACAGACCTCATAGCAACTCCAATTCATATGTCCAGTTCCTCTTTACTTCCACATATTCATTTTATAAGGATTCACAGATCCAACCAATGTTCAAGGTTTTCCAATTCCACCTTATCATGATAAATCCTGAACCAGTTATTATTCCACGTCCAATCACCCACTGTCCATGTTTCAAATCTGGCAATAGCCCCCAGTTTGTTTTGATCCCTGGACAAGCCTGATCCCAGAGTGGAAGCCAGCTTGATAGATCCGAACTTTTATTTGGTTGGTTCGTTTCGTTGAGAGTGGCTACTGAACGGAGTCATGAGTCAGAAAATGAACTTTTAATAAAAGAATAAAATATTTATTCAACAAGATGAACTATATTACAATACTCCTTCACCCACAACCATACCTTTAAGGTATATACAGATTTGTAAGGATAACACAAGTTACAAAATTTATCTTAGACTGTAATGTCCAAAGAAAATACACAGTACATGTACTAATGGGCACCAACTGATACAGTGCATAAAATGAATGCAACATCCAACATTGATGGAACATCTCAGAATATATTTTCTTCTCAGTTCTCTGCCCAAAAGCAGTTCAAACCCACAGCACCATGATCTCCAGCGCAGGTAAGACAAGGAGGCAGCTCCCAGATCCACCCCAGCCAGAACACGGATCAAACCCCATGCTGTCGGCACCAATAGGATCCTCACCAGCCAATTGGCTCCACAAAGTCTCTGAGTTGCTGAGGCAACACACACTTTAACACATGGGCAACCATGCCCACATCCCATGAATGAATAAAATAGTGTTGTGAGCTGGAGCTACGAATATTGCCGGTAAGCACTCCAGATTTCTTTCCATCACATGACTGACCAGGAAGCGTTCCCATTCTCATCACTGCCATTAGCACATGTTGGAAGCTTTTTCAGGTTTCTGCTCAACCTGTTTAGCTGCCTTAAAAACAGGGGCCTTGCCATGTCCATCAAGCCCTATGATGGGTCCTGAACTGTCAGCTCCTAACTCAGAGGCAGGGATGGCACCACTGCGCCACAAAACCTCCTCTCAAGTTAATGCAGCACTTCAAACTACACCATGGCTAGTTAGTACAGCAAGGTAAAATAATACAGTATGTCAAACTAAATCCCAACACAAACTAATGCTGACTGCACTGCCGAGCTCCCCTCTTATCAAACCCCACCCAGTAAAATTAACTCACTGCCTGTGAATCTCTTCACCTGTGTGTAAATCTACTTTCTCTGGGAAACACCTGATGCCTTGAAGCTCTCCTGCTCTGTGAAACTCCCAATAGGAAAAAAAAACCCTTAATATCCTGAACAGTGTGAATTCCCAGGCCTTGTGGAAAGCTCTCTTTGAAACAGGGAAAACAGTGAAACTCCATCAACTGTGAAATTCCTCCCACTGTATGTGGAACTCCAAAACTCATAGCGTGTGAATTTCCACCCTGGGAAACTCCTCCCAGTGCCACCCACAACCCACCCCACTGTGAAACTCCTCCCAGTCACACACAGCCCCCACCGCCCTGTGAAACTCCTCCCAGTCACACACACACCCCACCGACCTGTGAAACACCTCCCAGTCACACCCACCCCCCACAGCCCTGTGAAACTCCTCCCAGTCACACCCGCCCCACACCGCCCTGTGAAACTCCTCCCAGTCACACCCACCCCCTACCGCCCTGTGAAACTCCTCCCAGTCACACCCACCCCCCACCACCCTGTGAAACCCCTCCCAGTTGTAACCACCCCCCACTGCCCTGTGAAACTACCCCTGTGAAACTAATCTCTGTGCAACTCCTGCCCTGAGTAAAAATTCTCTCAAAAATACCCCCATCTATTCCCTCCAGTGTGATAATTTGGCCAATGATGGAACTCAGGAATCCCAGACACTCTCCCTCACCATTCCCCGTGCATGCAAATTCACAAAAATAATGAGGAGCTTATGGCCAGGTCAATATAATTAATTAAAACAAGCACTGAGATTGTACTGATACACTGAATTACTTTATTGATCAAGTTTAAAGAATAATTGTTGATAATAACTGAACTAATAACTAATATCAATACTGTATATATTGAATATAGTAATCGTGGTGATGTGCACAAGGCCAGCTCCTCTACTCCTTTCTCCTTGCCTCCCGGTCCTGCGCTTTCCTCTTCAGTTTCTTTCCTATTCTGTCATGGGAAATGAGCATCACAGCGTTAATCGAGTGACTAGGCTCTGGAATGCACTGCCTGAGAGTGTGGCGGAGGCAGGGTCAATCGAGTGGTTAGGATCTGGAATGCACTGTCTGAGAGTGTGGTGGAGACAGGGTCAATCGAGTGGTTAGGATCTGGAATGCACTGTCTGAGAGTGTGGTGGAGACAGGGTCAGTCGAGTGGCTAGGCTCTGGAATGCACTGTCTGAGAGTGTGGTGGAGACAGGGTCAATCGAGTGGTTAGGGTCTGGAATGCGCTGTCTGAGAGTGTGGTGGAGACAGGGTCAATCGAGTGGTTAGGATCTGGAATGCACTGTCTGAGAGTGTGGTGGAGACAGGGCCAATCGAGTGGTTATGATCTGGAATGCACTGTCTGAGAGTGTGGTGGAGACAGGGTCAATCGAGTGGTTAGGATCTGGAATGCACTGTCTGAGAGTGTGGTGGAGACAGGGTCAATCGAGTGGTTAGGATCTGGAATGCACTACCTGAGAGTATGGTGTAGGCAGGGTCAGTCGAGTGGTTATGGTCTGGAATGCACTACCTGAGAGAGTGTGGTGGAGGCAGGGTTAATTGACTCATTTAAAAGAGAATTAGATTGTTATTTGTAAAGGGATAATTCACAGGGTTACTAGGAGAAGGCAGGAGAATTGCACTAATTTATTGGTCATTTGGAGTGCCGGTGCTGACATGATGGACTGAGTGGCCTCCTTCCACACCTTCTGCTTCCCACTACCTCCCACATGTGTGGATAAAGGAAGCACAAGTCTTTTTCCCAAAGGATCCTCCGCCCATGACCAGCTGTTGTCGCTGACGGTTTGAGCTCTTCCACCATCACCATCCAAAATTTGCTGGTTCCACCGTGGGCCTTTTCTCCGAACCCTGAGCGAGGAACAATTAGCTGAGCGTGGGCTAATTCACAAAAGGGCGGAGACAAGCACCCCCTGAGGTCTCACATAACCCTGCTGCCCTAAACAACTGATACATGTGGTGTAAGAATTGGAAATAAAACCAACAACTTAAAGCCAAAGTACCCCCCCTGGAAATGAACAGTGTTTATCTGTTCCCCAGTGGCTGCTATTGGCACAAGCTGCAGAATGCAGGATGGTCTTTCTCTTGGGGATGGTGAATTGGTGAATGGTGTCAGAGACAGGGACACACTGTTCATCGCGGTGTGGAATGTGAGGGTGGTGTTGTCAAGACAGACACACCAACCAGATAGATCCAATAGGATCATTATTCACAGACACACACTGATAACTGGAAATGATTTGACATGATATTGGTATCAGCTAATGACAATTCGAGGCTGGGAGAGGAAACAATTGGCACCACCCAATTTCTAATCTTCATTGGTTAATATGGGTTACTTGCGTGTCAAACAGCAAAAACAGCAAGTGATAGACAGCTAACCGATCCCACAACCAACGGGTCAGATCTAAGCTCTGCAGTCCTGCCACATCCAGTCGTGAATGGTGGTGAACAATTAGACAATTCACTGGAGTAGGAGGCTTCACAAATATCCCCATCTTCAATGCTGTGGGAGCGCAGCACATCAGTGCAAAGGATAAGGCTGAAGCATTTGCTGCAATCTCCAGCCATAAGTGCCGAGTGGATGATCAATCTTGGCCTCCTCCGGAGGTCCCTAGCATCATAGATGCCAGTCTTCAGCCAATTCAATTCACTCCACGTAATATCACGAAAAGGCTGAAGGCACTGGATACTGAAAAGGCTATGGGCCCTGACAATATTCTGGCAATAGGAAGGAAGACTTACGTTCCATAACTTGCCGCACCCCGAGCCAAGCTGCTCCAGTACAGCTCCAACACTGGCATCTACCCGGCTATGTGGAAAATTGCCCAGCCAATTACAATCAGTCTACTCTAGATCATCAGCAAAGTAATGGAAGGGGTCATCAACAATGCTATCAAGCAACACTTGCTTAGCAATAACCTGCTCACTGATGCCCAATTTGGGTTCCACCAGGGTTCCTGATCTCACTGCAGTCTTGGTTCAAACATGGACAAAAGAGCTGAACTCTCGGGGTAAGGTGAGAGTGGCTGCCCTTGACATCAAGGCCACATTTGACCGCATGTGGCATTAAGGAGCCTTAGCAAAACTTGAGTCAATGGGTATCAGGGGTTAGACCTTACACTGTTTGGAGTCATACCTAGCACAAAGGAAGATGGTTGTGGTTGTTGGAGATCAGGCTAAGTTCCAGTGAATCACTGCAGGAGTTCCTCAAGCTAGCATCCTTGGCCCAACCATCTTCAGCTGCTTCAACAATGGCCTTCCTTCCATCATACGGTCAGAAATGTTCAGTGACGATTGCACAATATTCAGCACCATTCACAACAGATACTGAAGCAGTCCATGTCCAAAAGCAGCAAGACTTGGACAATATCCAGGATTTGACTAACAAGTGACAAGTAACAAAACAAAAACAGAATTACCTGGAAAAACTCAGCAGGTCTGGCAGCATCGGTGGAGAAGAAATCAGTTAACGTTTCGAGCCTTCACGGCCCTTCGGCAGAACTGAAGCATAGTTAGGAGGGACAAGTAACAATCGCACCACACAAGTGTTAGGCAGTGACCATCTCCAACAAGGGAGAATCTAACCATTGTCCCTTGATGTTCAATGGTATTACAATCAATGGATCCCCCACTAACAACATCCAGGCGGTAACCATTGACCAGAAACTGAACTGACGAGCCATATAAATACTGTGGCTGCAAGAGCAGGTCAGAGGCTCAGAATTGTGCGATGAGTAATTCACCTCCTGACTCCCCAAAACCTGTCCGCCATCTACAAGACATAAGTCAGGAGTGTGATGGAATACTCCCATTTTGCCTGGATGAGTGCAGCTGCCACAACACTCAAGAAGCTTGACACTGTCCAGGACAAAGCAGCATCTTGATTGGCACCACATCCACAAACATTCACACAGTAGCAGCAGTGTGTACGATCTACAAGATGCACTGCAGGAACTCAGCAAGCCTGCTTAGACAGTACCTTCCAAACTCACGACTGTGACTATCTAGAAGGACAAAAGCAGCAGATAAACGGGAACACCACCACCTGGAAGTTTCCCTCCAAGCCACACATCATCCTGACTTGGAAATTTATCACTATTCCTTCACTATCGCTAGGTCAAAATCCTGGAACTCCCTCCCTAACAGCACTGTGGATGTACGTACACCACATTGACTGCTGCAGTTCAAGAAGGCTGTTCCCCACCAAATTCTCAAGGGCAATTTGGGATGGACAATAAATGCTGGTCCAGCCAGCGAAACCCCCGTTCCATGAATGAATAAAAAACATTGCATGGAATCGTTTCCATTATTTTAAACTGACAATAGTTGCCTGAGAATAAAGAGACTATTGGACGAGCCAGGCTGGCCATTTCCAAATTCCAAATACTGGACATGAGGACACCCAATAATGGAATGGAGATGGACCCACTGACAGTCAGACTGTCTGCTACAAAACCTGACAAATGACCACACAACTCTGAGACACCCAACTGAGAAACTCCTCCTCACTGTTAGAACCCCTCCCCCGTGAGACCCCCTCCCCCATGAGAATCCCCTCCCCCGTGAGATGTCACCCTGTGAAACTCCTCCCCATGAGGCTCCTCCCTCTGAAACTCTTCCCTGTGGAACTCCTCCCCGTGAGACCCTTCCCTGTGAGACTCCTGCCTGTGAAACCACTCCACCTGTGAGTGCCCACTCCATGTGAGACTCCTCCCCTCTCAAAAACTATGAGCTGTGGCTCTCCGATCTGCCTTCACTTTCATCACTTGCTGTAATATTTTTAAATCTTTCCCAGCTAACTCACATGCTCTGTTCAATCTTTCTCTGAAGTTTGACACATAATCCAGGAGATTAGGTTCCAAATTTTGAGACATCAATTTCCCATCATTTAACTTCAGTCGTCCCCTTACCTCATGACCGCAGACTAATTCAAAAGGACTAAAATCAGTCAGTGCGTTAGGAGCATCCCTAATAGCAAATAACAAAAATGGAAATCCCCTATCCCAATCCTGTGGATAGTCCTGACTATAAGCCCTCATCATGGCTTTTAAAGTTTGATGCCATCTATCCAAAGCCCCTCGTGACTCAGGATGATCAGCTGTTGATTTAAACTGTTTTATACCCAAACTCTTCATTATTCCCTTAAACAGCTGTGACATGAAATTTGAACCCTGATCCAATTGTCTTTCTTTTGGTAATCCATATCTTATAAAAGATTGAGTCAACTCTTCCACAATTCTCTTTGCTGTAATATTTCTCAAAGGTATCATTTCAGGAAACCTTGAAGAAATATCCATTGTTGTCTGATTTCCACTTTTCGTCTTAGGGAGGGGTCCTGCTAAACCAATCATGACCCTAGTCAAAGGTTCCTCAAATGATTGCCTTGGAATTAAAGGTGCCATGCTGGCTTAATCACTGCTTGTGATCTCCGTATCACCTGATATGTGTGACGTGTTCTCCAGAATTTGATTACATCTCTATGCAATCCAGGTCAGTAAAAATGTTTTTGTATTTTCGCATGTCTTTCAAACTCCTAAATGCCCCCCTATTGGAATTTCATGAGCTATTCTCAGTATTTCATTTCTATACTGAGATGGTATAACACCTGATGCACTTCCTTCCATTTTTCATCTGCTGGAGCTTGATATGATCTCCACTTTCTCACTAACACATTACCCAGAAGGAAATCGCATTCTGTACTACACTCTGCCTCTGTTTCTGAGCAAGCTGAGTAAACTGTTTTATTCATAGATCTTTTTGCTGTAAATCAGGAACTGCCTTAACTAAAACTCTTCAGCTTCATTCTTTTCCAATCTCTCCTCCTGAACAATCTTATCAGAGACAGTATCAGCTAATTGAACTTCAACACCTTGTCCCTGCCTTTTAACTTTCTCTTCTTCCTGTTTCAACCCGTGAGCTTGTGATCTTATTACCATATAATATGGCATCAATCCAGGATGCTCTTTCTGCAACATTCCTGTCGAAAGCACCTGTACAAGCTGCTCAACTACCATAGGCAGCACCCACATCTGTGACACAGCTATATCAGTATCTAAAATAAATTGAACCCTTGCAATGGACAATTTTTCCACTCTCCAACAATTACATCACCTGTTTTCCACTTACACTTTAAATTTACCTTGCAAAATGTGAAAGGTTTAGCATCGCCATGAACCCTACTTATTATCTCCTGATCCTGCAATATTCCCTCTGAACAACAAATATCACGATCCCACAATTAAGGATTGACAAGCCCCTGTGCCTCTTAAAATCTTTACCTGCTCCACCCTGCACACATGGAAAGAATTCACATAAAAAATCTTGAAACATTTCTGTAGCCTGCTCTTCAGAAATCCTTTGGGTAAATTGTGAACTCATTCCCACTTCTTTACCTGTCACTGATTCCTCTTGCTTTGCCTGTACACAAACCAGTGGTTTTTCCTGTGCCTGAACCTCAGAACACACAGTAATTTTACTACCAGAACTTTTCTGCGTTCCAATAATTGTAACAGATTTTACCTGTAATTTCCAACGCATTGGCTTCATGTGCCCAACATTATTACAATGAAAACACCCCAATTTTCAGTGTCACATCTACCCTCAGAACTTTCTTTTTAGGCTGTGAAAAAAACTTCCTGGGAATTTCCACCTCCTTCTTCTCTTCCCTGGCTACCTACCTTCCTCTCACCTGCTCTGATTTAAAAGGATGATGAAAAAGTTTAGATCCAAGAACTAACTCATAATCATCAGCTATTTCTGCTGCTTGGCTTATTATTTTAACTCACTATTCCTCCACATGAGTTCTCACTACCAAAGGAATCGAACCTTTAAATCCTTCCAAAAGCATTGCTTCTCTAAGAGCTGCATATGTTGTCTCAACCTCTAGTGACTGTATCTACCGGTCAAAATTACTTTGTTTTATTCTCTCACACTCAGTATCAGGCTGTTTCCTTATATTCCTAAATTTCTGCTGTTATGCCTCAGGAACCAACTCATAGGCACTCAAAATTGACTTTTTTTAAAAGCACATCATAATCCACCAACTCTTCTCCTGACAGGGAAGCATAAACATCATGAGCTCTACACATTAATCTGGGCTGTAAAAGCAATTTCCAGTTTTCTTGTGGCCATTTCATCTGTTTATTTATCTTCTCAAATGAAATAAAGAATGCCTCAACATCCCTTTCTTCAAACATCAGAAGATCTTGCACAAATTTAAAAATACCCCCACTGGGTTTTCGATTGAATGCTTTTCTCATCATCACAACCTTCCTCAGCACCTGAGGCCACTTTTTAAAAATCCGGCCTTTTAAGTTGGTACTCTCTGTCTCTTTCCTTCTCCCTTTCCTCCATTGCTAACTTTTCTCTCTGGAAGTCAAGTTTTCACATTTACAATCCTCTTTGAATACCCTCTCTTTTTCCATTCCTTTTTCTGCTGCCTCTCATTCCATTTTTTTTTCATTTCCATTGCTTGTCCAAATTCAAGCTTCTCCATTTGTAACTGAAGTCTCATTACCTCCAGCTGTGATTCACTAGTGTCAGGTATCACTTCCAACTTCAAAGGCTGTGCTATCACTTCAACTATGTCTGCTTTCTTTGTCCTGACAAGTAACTTCAACTGCAACTTATCCGCTAACTCTGTTGCACTAAGTTGCTTTTTGTAAACCAATCAGAGTTATATCTTTTACTTCCAAAAAAGTTTGAGCAGTTGCCACAGCCATTTTTGCAGCCTCACTGCTTTGAAATCCCTCACACTAACTCTTGAATTCAAAGCGCTTCTCATACTCGTAACTTTAAGTTTCACCGACTCCAAACAAATCAAGGAATTTCATGATGTGTGCCAGGTGGACCAAATCCATCAGGGAAACTTGATGGTGCTATCACAATGGTTTTGCAATTTGTATTTATTTTGAGATACATGCATTGAGTTCAGAATTAATAAGTCCACCTAGACTTTGAGATTTTTTTTTCAAAAAACAAATTAAAATATTTATCAACAAAAGAAAAGATTTCAAGTACATACATAGGACTACAAACTACTATTATAATAACTCCTAACATTCCCAATTAACCTGACTGCCAGGTCCACCCCCTTTAAGGCAGCAGTCAAAAAATAAGATTTTAGATTTTAAACAGATCCAAGAAATTAACACGATACCCTGAACAGTGGAATTCCAAAAGGCTTTTTTCCAGCTTCAGTTTCGGTAGACAACAGCCTAATGCACAAATCCAGGAGGCTTCATTAAGGCTACTTGACACACTTCTGTTAGGTCTCACAATGCCTCCTCCTGACACAGAGCCTCATTCTCCTTTATGTAGGTTTCTCTCTTTTCTCGTGGGTAAATTCTATTATCACATATGTCTTTGAAACTGTATCTTCCTCACAATATAAAAACTTTAATGATGCTACTCTCTATTGTCAATAACCCTTGGGCAAAGTGAGCACATTCCTTCGCCTTGCCTATCTGGCAATTTGTAAACAAACTAAAATCGCTTTGAAATCCAAACCTCCCTTTGTCTATCTAGCAATGCAAATTCCCTTCACGTCTTGCATGCTAAAATAGCATCCATTATTACTCATTAGCATATTAAGCATCTCGCTTTTGATTAATTAAACTTGCAGTCTACTTGACACCAAATGTAATTACATCACACACAGACAGAGCCAACTACTTATTCCCATAAGCTTACTTTACAGTAAACCAGAAAAATATGAAAAATATTATACCTTTGTGACGCCGATGCACAGTGGCAGCAGTATGCATCATCTACAAGCCGCACTGTAGAAACTCACCAAGGTTCCTTCGAAGCACGTTCCAAACCCATAACCACTACCATCTGGAAGGACAAGGGCAGCAGATGCATGGGACCACCACCACCACAAGTTCCCCTTCAAGCCACACACCATCCTGGCTTGGAAATATATCGCCGTTCCTTCACTGTTGCTGGGTCAAAATCCTGGAACTGCCTCCCTAACACAACATGGACTGCAGCAGTTCGAGAAGGCAGCTCACCAGCACCTTCTCAAGGGCAATTAGGGATTGTCAATAAATGCTGGGTGAGGCAGCGACACCCGCATCCCATGAATGAATATTTTTAAAAAGTTGCAAATATTCTATTTGGAAATTCCTGGGTTAGCTCATTGTCACATTGTTGGGTTTTGCTGAAATGCTGCACATGGATAGGCAACTGGTCTTAACTGGAGTGAGATTCTCAGAGAGAGACACACTTTTGGGTCAGATGTCTGATGCTTTAAAAAAATTCCTGCAAAAGCAGTCATTTGCAGCAGCCTTCGTGAGACAAATGGAACATTCAGTAGTGTCATAGAAGATGGGGGAACTCAATGGTCGCAGCCGTTTGAGCTAGTTCAGATCCAGGGTGTGGTCAACAATATAACAGAAAAATCACGGACAAAAGAAATGAGACATTTCTGCCAGGTCTAACAGTCAATTAGAATGGAGCAATGATAACAGAAGAATGAGCCTCAGGAATGTCCGGGGAATTGGTAACCAGTGTTTCAGATGTAATTCAAAATATCATAATGCAGTAAATTGTACAAAACGGAAAAAACAGACTTTTTGGGGCGACCCTCGACATAGAAAGTTCCAAATTGGAGGATGATATTGATCAAGCTGAGGGAATTGTACCTGGTCACAAGAAGCTTCAGCCCAATAATTAGTGCACTGCTCAGATTTATTTAATTGTGCCGTGTTGGATAGTGGTTGCACATCGAAAGTATGTGGAATGAATTGGTTGAAATGTTATTTAGATTCACTCGGTAGTAATGATTGAAGTAAGACCAGGGAATATGAAAGGTCTATTTGTTTCAGGTTCAGGGATAACAGTATATTGAGGTCACTGAAAAGATTGGTGATTTCATGCAGAATAGCTGGAATAAGCCATTTTGTTAGTACAGGTGTAGTCTCCAGTGAGGTACGTTGCTGCTGTGCAAGCCTTCCATGAGAAAAAGCACAAATGAAATTGGACATGGAACATAATAAAGCAATTGTCTTTGGAAAGTAAGTGATTTGCAATTTACCCAATCAGGACATTGTTGCATTCATTTAACAAAACCCAGCATCTCTAATCCGAATGTTAAAAATGTATTAATGACATCAGGCAGTAGGTGTTTGAGAAAAAAGACACGTTTTCTTAAAGTGACATCGACAATTTGCTCATCCCTCTTCTCTGATTAAAAATCCTACTAAAGAACACACGAGTGGCTGATGAATGCACAAAGCTTGTTGAAGAGGTTAGTGTAAATGTGATATATGCAAAAGTATTGGAGGATGCCATCACAGTCTCTTTTATGTCTCACAGTAGTATGAGACTTTAATGAAGGTGCAGCAATGGATTTAAAGATGTTGAACAAGGTTAGAAACATTTTAAATTTTAATTTTATTGATATGGCAAAACAAGATTCAGTCTGTCTACAGTAATGTATGTTAAAACAAGGAATAATTGTAGATAAAATCATACAGACTACAGTAGGGGCACCAGCGAAATTCCTAACTGACAATGAAGGGAATTTGCCAATGAATATTTTAGAGACTTGTGCGAAAATATGAACATTGTAGTGATGAACACTGCAGCTGAACGTCTCTTTTGTAATGGGCTTTGTGAAAGAACTCCTGTGGTGGTTGATGGGATACTCCATAAAATCTTAGCTGACCAACAAACTTGTCAGCTAATAAGCTAACACCTGTCCTGCCATGGGCAGTCCATGCAAATCATTTGTTTCAAATGATTGGGGCCTATAGTCTGTATAAGTTGGTCGATAGGAGGAAACCCAAAATATCTTCTGTGCTGTTTGATCATGTACGAGCCCAGAAGGAACTACAATTAGTTCCACCTTCTCTCTGCACTTAAATGCTTTACATGCAGTGGTCAGGGCATTCCTTATAGCAGAAGTCTCAGGGAAAATTTAGCAAGCATTATGGCATTGCATAAGATCATCAGAGATAAAGTTTAATCCTGGGGATTTAGTATGCTATGAAAGAGAGAGCAAGAAAGAGTGGAAAGGTCCAGATATAGTGACAGGGTGTGAATGGAAGACAGTAATTCTCCAACATGGTAGTCAAACTATTAGGGTACATACATCTAAGTTAATTGGGACTGATAATAAACTTTCGGAATGTGAGAAATTAATAGAAGATGAACAGGTATCCTGTACCTCACATACTCAAATGTTTGACAGTTAAGAGGAACAGAATACAATGGATAAAGGGCCACATGAATGTAGACGAAGTGATGCCAATGCACAGGATAGGGCTAAAATATCCAAAATACAACTGCCTAAGGTACTTGGGTAATGTGCATACCAGGAGGATCCGGTGAAAGGAGAGATGTAACCATTATAGGGAGAGCAGGGGAAGCCTCTGGCAATATTTAAACTTTGGGTGAAATGTCCAACATAGTGGGCAAGGGATACGATCCATGGATTGGCAAAATGAGGTGGAAAGCAAGGAAATGCAGTGTGAGACCCCATAATGGATCTAGAAGTGACTCAAGCACCAGGAAACAATCACGTTACTGGCAACAGATCTTCTGGTTACGGGAGGGAGGTAGGAGGGCAAGTAGAGGTTGTAGTTTGACTTGGCTATGCGATAGAACAAAGGCAACAGAACAACCCAGAAACAACGCTTGAAGTGGAAGCCCTAATGATCCGGAAGTTTTGTGGATGAAACAAACTGGAAGATAAATTAATAAGAGAGGAAAAACAAAAAGAATATTTGGAAGGAATTTGGTGTCCGCCCTAAAGTGCCAGATAGAGTACAGCCAGTCACATCACATAGATGGAAAAAGTAATCCCAGATGGGATACATAAGGCTAAAGTGAGACTGATGGTTTTTGAAGAGAGACTTGTTGTCCAAGATGTGACAGAAGACTCCCCCATGGAAGGAAGAGCGATTGTGAAAGCTCTCTTAGCTCTGTTAGCCACATTCGTGGCAATGTAGGGCGATTGATATGAAAGCTGCATTTTGCAGGATGAAAAATTTCAAAGAAAAGTGTTTTTGAAACTGGCTGAAGAAGTGAGTGATATAGAAGGGAGGCTGTGGAAATTTTAAAAATACATTTCTGAATTGAATGATGCATTAAGGGGTCTTGTATTTCTTGGTTAAGCCTATCTTGCTGAAAGTAGGCTGTATTCAGCTGAAAACATGTTTTACTGGTATCACAAAGAGAGACTCACAGGCATCATTATGATGCTTGGTGATTATTTTCTATGGGGAGGCTTTGTGGAATTTGAACAATTGATTCTAGGTAAGATCAAAAGGGAAGTTAAGATTGGAAGTCAGGCCTAAGGCAGCCTTTAAATATACAGGTTTAGACATTAATCTGATTAGGTCAATAATAACCTGGAATTAGCAATCGTATCGAGAAGGCATTAACCATATCATGATAAATTGGGCCAAAATTGTCACAGAAAACTGATCTTCCATCCAAAGAAGGGACTGAACATCTAAGAAGCTTGATTGGACCGAATGACAGTTTTAGGTGTATTGGAACTGATTACTGTGACAAAACACTCTCCATTTAGAGAGATTTTGAGGGCAAATAAAAGATTAAAGAAATTATGTTCGGAAATATGTTTATTCATGTTTCCAGCCCTTGGTGACCCGAAAGACATGAAAATAATTTTTTCCAGTGACGCTTCCCATGTCACTCTACTAGGTGGGTATCCAAGCACAGATGGGTTTATAATATTCTTTCCACATCAAATTGGAAAATGTTGACCCTTGGTCAGGGAAGCCAAGAAAATAGAAAGGTTGGTGAAAAGTACCCTAGCTGCAGAAATGCGGGCTCGAGTAGAAGGGATTGATATGGTCCTTCACTTTTCAAACATTTTGAAGCAAATTCCAGACAAAGGGAAAGAGAAAGGTTTACCCATTGAATGGCATGTGGGTAACCGTTCCTTGTGGGATAATGTACATCTGACCAAGAGCTTGACTGAGAAAAATTTAAGGCTTGACTTTACAAGTATAAACTAAACGTTAGAAAGAAAATAGACCTGTTAAGATACATGAGTCAATCCAAGTCAGCGTTTATTGACTGCTTTACAAAAAGGAATATTAGCTCGAAGAAATTGTTAGAGATCCTAAAAGAGGGATATATTTTTTCATGATGGGTTATATGTAGAAATGGAAAATCAGTTTTTTCTCTGATTGGTTTTGTAATTGCTTGAGTGTGTTTTAAAGTTTTTGTTTAAGAAAGGAAGGGGAATCTGTAAACGGTCTGTTAATTAGATTAAGATACAAAGCTGACAGGCTATGTTTAATTACTTAGAATACTCATGAAGGGACACTGGTCACTTTAACCCCATCCCCGGAGTTTGTCACAAAAACCCAAAAGATGCTCATCGACTTCTTCTGGGACAAAAAGCTGCACTGGGTCGCTGCTGAGGTTCGGAGTCTCCTGCTTAGGGAGGGTGGTCAGGCGTTGGTGTGCATTCGCACCCAGGTGGTGACCTTCCACCTTCAGACCCTACAACAATACCTTCACGTAAAGCCCTCTCCTAGATGGTGTGCCCTGGCGATGTATTTTTTCATCAGCTGCACGGCCTGAAATACGACGTGTCGTTCCTGTTCATTGACCTGATTCGTGGCTCCTTGCAGGTGTTGCCCATATTTTACCAGGACCTGATCAAAGCCTGGATCATGGTCACCTGGTGCCGCAGCTCTCGCCCATCAGGGAACCACTGCTCAGGAATCCGCAGCTCCACCAATAGCACTTCAGGTGGCTGGCGGAGGGGAGGGCTGTGGTTGCCAGGGTGACCAGAATCAGGGACGTGCTGGGGGGTGGAGGTCTGGGCTTGATGACCCCAATTAAACCGGCTCTTTGTGCGTCAGTGAGTGTCCAGCTCACGTCCAATATCGTCCAACACCTTAAAACGGTGGTGCCCGGCCACGACGGTACACGTGGTTTAGAGGCGGTTCTGGTTTGCGGTGGGCACCGGTCTGACTGTACCCCTGCTCGGACGGAATTCCATGTTGGACCCAAGCCATGGAACCTTCCTTGGAAGATGGAGCCCAACCACTTGACCGAAGCTGTGTAAATTCTTTCCGTGCCCTTTCGGTGCAGTGGGGTTTCCTGTTTGGGCTGCTCCTGCACACCCTTCACCTCCTTACCCTCACCCGTTGTCCAGACCCGCCTTGGCATGCCCTTTTCCCATCTGGCAACGGAGATACCCAGTTGGGAGGTCTATACGCATGAGTCCTCCCCCTTACCATCAGGGACCTGGGCTGGAGGGTGCTGCATGTAGCAGTCAGAAAGAACCATAGGTTGCATTGGTTCATGGACTCCCAAGATTCCTGTGTTTTTGTGGCCTTCTGGAGTCTGTCGACCACGTGTATATTGAGTGCATTAAATTACACCCCTTTTTTAGTTTTCTTAAGGACATTTACTTAATTTCTGGTTGCACTTCAGCCCCACGCCCGTGATCTTTGGGCACCCGGTGCAGAGCGGGCGGTGAGGGAGGAGGACCTCCTTGTGGGCCTGTTCCTGAGCCTGGCCAAATTGGCCTTTACCAGGTCCAGGGAGCAGGCAGCTGAGGGGGTCCCCTGGCCCGACTGTCTGCCCCTTTCCCACAGCTATATTCACAGCCAGGTACACTTAGAGAGGGAGCATGTGGTTTCTGCCAGCACGATTGAGGCTTTCTGTGACTGGTGGGCACCGTGGGGGCTGGGGTGCATTGCTGACCCCCAAAATAACATTTTGATTTAAAGTTTAGTAAGTTTCCTTTGCGATTTTGTTGTTGTTTGTTGGTCCTCTAAGGGACTGCCCCCATTAATTTGTTAATTTGATAGTTTGTCTCTTTGTTAGTTTGTTGATTCAACACCATTTGTTTTTCTAAATAGAGTATAGAGGAAGACTGGGTGGGACACTGGGTTAATACATAGGAAGCAGAGATATGTAATGCTACATTCTGTAAATGAACAGACTATCAAGAATTTGCATCCAGTTTCATATTTCAGCTCTGGCTTAGCATCCATTTATCACTACGGGGAGAAGGCTGGGCAGTGACTAGGCAAATTGTTCCTATGAAGAGGCAATGCAGACACGATGGGCCAAATGGCCTTTCTGTGCTATTAACAATTCTGTGGTACTGCAATTTGTGTTTTAAATGAGACCAAGACCTGACTCAGGGCCACATCAGACATCCAGTACCTGAGAAATGGTTGTCACGGTGATAAAAATGACGCTGTACATCACCGCCCATCATTTCTAGCTCACTACACATTGTTTCCATCAGCAGGAGGCCTGAACATTGACACCAAAGAGACATCAATATGTGGACTGAAGTTCCAGATAACATCATATAGACAAAAGCCTTGCAAACATTTCAGAAACAATTTGCTGTTGCAATGGGAGGATATTAAATTGTGCTGGAATGGATCAAATTGTCAGAATGACCTCCCTTATCTGTAATTATCTTGCCATCGATTTTTTTTTTATTATTCATTCATGGGATGTGGGCATCACTGGCTGGGCCAGCAGTTATTGCCCATCCCTAATTGCCCTTGAGGAGGTGGTGGTGAGCTGCCTTCTTGAACCGCTGCAGTCTATGTGGTGTAGGTACACCCACAGTGCTGTTAGGAAGGGATTTCCAGTATTCTGTCCCAGTGACAATGAAGAAACGGTGATATATTTCCAAGTTAGGATGTTGAGAGACTTGGAGAGGAATTTCCAGGCGGTGGTGTTCCCATCACCTGCAGCCCTTGTCCTTCTAGATGGTAGTGATCATGGGTTTGGAAGGTGTTGTCGAAGGAGCCTTAGTGAATTATTACAGTGCATCTTGTAGAAGGTGCACACTGCTGTTACTGTGAGTCAGTGGTGGAGGAGGTGAATGTTTGTGGATGGGGTGTCAATCAATCTTCTTGAGCTTCTTGAGTGTTGTGGGATCTGCACTCATCCAGGCAAGTCGAGAGTATTCCATCACACTCCTGACTTGTGCCTCATAGATGATGGACAGACTTTGGGGAGTCAGGAAGTGAGTTACTCGTTACAGGATTCCTAGCTTCTGACCGGTCTTGCAGCCACAGTATTTATACAGATAGTCCAGGTCAGTTTCTGGTCAATGGTAACCCCTAGGATGTTAATAGTGGTGATTCAGCGATGGTAATGCCATTGAACGCCAAGGGGCAATGGTTAGATTCTCTCTTGTTGGAGATGGTCATTGCCTGGTGCTTGTTTGGCACCAATGTTACTTGCCTCTTCTCCACTCAAGCCTGAATATCGTCCCGGTTTTGTTGCATTTGGACATGGACTGCTCCAGCATCGGAGGAGTGACGAATGGTGCTGAACATTGTGCAAACATCAGTGAACATCCCCACTTCTGACCTTATGATGGAAGGAAGGCCATTGATGAATCAGCTGAAGATGGTTGGACCGAGGACACTACCCTGAGGAACTCCTGCAGTGATGTACTGGAACTTAGAAGACTGACCTCCAACAACCACAACCATCTTCCTTTGTGCTGGGTGTGACCCCAGCCAGTGGAGAGTTTTCCCCCTGATTCCCATTGACTCCAGTTTTGCTGGGGCTCCTTGATGCCACACTCGGTCAAATGCAGTCTTGATGTGAAGGGCAGTCACTCTCACCTCACCTTGGGGGTTCAACTCTTTTGTCTATGTTTGACCCAAGGCTGTAATGAGGTCAGGAGCTGAGCTGCCCTAGCGGAGCCCAATCTGGGTATCAGTATGCAGGTTTTTGCTAAGCAAGTGCTGCTTGCTATCATCGTTGATGACAACTTCCATTACTTTACTGATGATCAAGAATGGTCTGAGTCGTTGGCCGGCTTGGGGTTGTCCAGCTTTTTGTGTACAGGTCATCCCTGGGCAATTTTCAACATAGCTGGGTAAATGCCAGTGGTGTAGCTATACTGGAACAGCTTGGCTAGGGGCACGGCAAGTTATGGAGCGCAAGTCTTTAGTACTATTGCCAGAGTATTGTCAGGGCCCTTGGCCATTGCACTGTCCAGTGCCTTGAGCAGTTACTTGATATCATGTGGAGTGAATTGAATTGGCTGAAGACCGGCATCTGTGATGCTGGGGACCTCCGGAGGAGGCCGAGATTGATAATCGACTCGATACTTCTGGCTGAAGATTGTAGCAAATGCTTCAGCCTTATCTTTTGCACTGATGTGCTGGGATCTTCCATCATTGAGGATGGGGATATTTGTGGAGCCTCCTCCTCCATTGAGTTGTTTCATTGTCAACCACTTTTCACGACTGGATGTGGCAGGACTGCAGAGCTTAGATCTGATCTGTTGGTTGTGGGATTGCTTAGCTCTGCCTATCACTTGCTGTTTATGGTGTTTGGCATGCAAGCAGTTCTATGTTATAGCTTCACCAGGTTGACACCTCATTTTTAGATGTGCCTGGTGCTGCTCCTGGCACGCCCTCTTGCACTCTTCATTGAACCAGTGTTGATGCACTGGCTTGATGGTAATGGTAGAGTGGGGGATATGCTGGGCCATCAGGTTACAGATTGTGTTTGAGTACAATTCTGCTGCTGCTGATGGTCCACAGCACCTCATGGATGCCCAGTTTTGAGTTGCTAGATCTGTTCGAAATCTATCCCATTCCGTATGGTGGTAATGCCACACAACACGATAGAGGGTATCCTCAATGGGAAAGCAGGACTTTGTCTCCACAATGACTGTGTAGGTCACTCCTACCGATACTGTCATGGACAGATGCATCTGCAGCAGGCAGGTTCGTGAGGATGAGGTCAAGTATGTTTTTCCCTCTTGTTGGTTCCCTCACCACCTGCCGCAGACACAGTCTAGCAGCTATGTCCTTTAGGACTCGGCCAGTAGCGGTGCTATCGGGCCACTCTTGCTGATGGACATTGAAGTCCTGCATCCACAGTGCATTCTGTGCCCTTGCCACCCTTAGTGCTTCCTCCAAGTGTTGTTCGACATGGAGGAGCACTGATTCATCGGCTGAGGGAGGGCGTTACATGGTAATCAGCAAGAGATTTCCTTGCCCATGTTTGTCCTGATGCCATGAGGCTTTCTGGGGTCTGGAGTCAATGCTGAGGACTCCCAGGGCAACTCCCTCCCGAATGTGTACCACTGTGCCGCCACCTTTGTTGGGTCTGCCGGTGATGCTGGTGTCTGGGGCATTGTCTGTGAGATATGACTCTGTGAGGATGACTATGTCTCTCCCAATTTTGGCACTAGCCCCCAGATGTTAATAAGGAGGACTTGCAGGGTCAATGGAGGTGAGATTGCCATTGTCATTTCCGGTGCCTAGGTCGATGCTGCGTGGTCCGTCTGGTTTCATTCCTTTTTTGAGACTTTTTGTCATGGTTTGATTCAGGTGAGTGGCTTTCTGGGCCATTTAGGAGTCAACCACATTGCTGGCCAGACCAGGTAAGGATGGCAGATTTCCTTCCCTTAAGGGCATAATGAAACAGATGAGTTTTTACAACAACCCATAATGGTTTCATTGACATCATTAGACTAAATTCCAGATTTATATTGAATTCAAATTCCACCATCTGCCATGGTGAGATTCGAACCCGGGTCCCCAGAGCATTACCCTGGGTCTCTAAATTACTAGTCAAGTGACAATACCACTGGTACCTTCTGAAAATCGCTTCATTCCTGTTTGAAGGTTTTAACATCTCTCAGCTAAACTGTTTGCTTCCATGCCAGATTAGCCTTTTCTAATCTGGTTTCCATCTTTTCCTTTTCTGTTTGCCTTGTCTCCCATTTTGCTTTCACAGATAGCCAAGTCTCTTCCTGGTGAAATCTTGATTTGTTTCAGTTCGGTGGTTGAGCTACTCATGGCTTCATTTTCCACTTGCATCTTGGGAAGCTCTACAACTCTTCCGTTCAATGCCTCATTGCTTCATTCAGCTGATTCTTTAGTTGTTCAGTTTCTTCCTTGTATCTCTTGGCTTCCTCCTGGAATATAGAACTTCACTGAGTCTTCTCTGCCAAGTGTTTCTTCAGTTTGTTCAGAGTGGCACTAAGTTCATTCTGTTTCTCTTCATGATTTTCCAGAGGAGCCAATTTTGACCTGAGGGATCCTTGCATCATGTGAAGGTCCTTCAATTCTCTTAACTCGTCTAACTCTGGCATATTCTCTTAACAGCTCAGGAATTCCTCCTGTTCTAACTTGAAAAATTTCTGACCAGTTTAACTTAATTCTTTGCAACCAGTCGGCCTATGAGACGAGGCCCTTCACCTGTTACAATGATCACTGGAAGCAGGGCTGAGTGTTGCCTGTAGTGGACAGGTACAGCGACGATGCCTTCTACCTGTATAGCCTCTCCAGTGTACATCTTCAGCTGAGCCGAGGTTTGCTCCAGTTTTAGTGGCTGGGTACCTTCGCTTAGGTATTTAAATGTGTGTTCTCCCACCACTGTGGTCGATTCTCCTGTGACTACCTCCACAACTGGGGGCTTCCCATTCGCTTGAAGGGTGACGGTGATTGGTTCAGTTTTTACGGCTTTGTCATTGTATAGGGATTAAGTATTAGCATTAGCAGCTTCTTGTTCGCTTATATTGTGCACTTCAATCACCTTGGCTTGCTGCCTGATTGGCTGTCTTGATTATATGCCCTTTTTCTGACAGTAGTGGCATTTGGCCTCTTTAAATCTGCAGGTTTCTGATACATATTTACGCCCACATCAGTAACAATTTAATTTCTGAATCATTGGTGAGATACTTCCAGTATGCCTTTTCATTTTTTGAGCAGTAGAGACTGTCTCCCGCTTTGCGGCTGTCTCTCTGGTTACAGCTACTTGAACGGAAATCAGTGATCAGACTAGTGGGAGGTATTCAAAGACGAGGTTCTATGGGCACATTGTAGACATGCCCCCACAAAGAAAAAGTGTGGTACTGCCAAATCTACAGCCCCCTGGTTATCTAGAAGCATACAAGGTAAGGTAAGGCAGAAAAAGAAAGCTTATGACAGTCATAAAAAAAGTTAATATTGTAGAAAGCATAGTGGAGTATGGAAAGTACAGGAAGTAAAGGAGGTAATTAGGAAAGCAAAGAGGGGATATGAAAAGATATTGGCAGGTAAAATCAAAGAAAATCCAAATATGTTTTACCAGTACATTAAGAGCAAGAGAATAACGAAGGAAAGGGTAGGGCGAAGCAGAGATTCATGTGGTACCTTGTGCTTTGATGCTGAAGGTGTGGGCAGGGTTCTGACTGAGTAATTTGTCTCTGTCTTCAATAAAGAGAGGGATGAAACAGATATTCTAGTTAAAGAGGAGTGTGAAATATCAGATGCAATAAGAATAGTGAGAGAGGATGCACTGGACGGACTGACATCCTTGAATCACAGAATCACAGAAAGGTGGATAAGTCACCAGGGCCAGAAGAATTATATCCCAGGCTGTTTAATGAAGCCAGGGAGGGAATAACAGATGCTCTGAGGATCATTTTACAATCCTCACCAGATACAGGTGAGGTACTGGAGGATTGGAGGTCTGCAAACAGAATCACAGAATCACCGAATCACACAGTGCAGAAGAGGCCCTTTGGCCCATCGAGTCTGCACCGACACGTGAGAAACACCTGACCTACCTACCTAATCCCACTTAACAGCACTTGGCCCATAGCCTTGAACGTTATGACGTACCAAGTGCTCATACAGGTACTTTTTAAAGGATGTGAGGCAACCCGCCTCCACCAACCTCCCAGGCAGCGAATTCCAGACCGTCACCACCCTCTGCGTAAAAAAGTTTTTCCTCATATCCCCCTTAAACCTCCTGCCCCTCACCTTGAACTTGTGTTCCCTTGTGACTGACCCTTCAACTAAGGGGAACAGCTGCTCTCCATCCACCCTGTCCATGTCCCTCATAATCTTGTACACCTTGATCAGGTCGCCCCTCAGTCTTCTCTGCTCCAACGAAAACAACCCAAGTTTATCCAACCTCTCTTCATAACTTAAATATTTCACCCCAGGCAACATCCTGGTGAATCTCCTCTGCACCCCCTCCAGTGCAATCACATCCTTCCTATAATGTGGTGACCAGAACTGCACACAGTACTTCAGCTGTGGCCTCACCAAGGTTCTATACAACTCCAACATGACCTCCCTACTTTTGTGATCTATGCCGCGATTCTCCAACCCTTCTTAAATAGCGGAACCACATTAGCTGTTCTTCAGTCCCCTAGCACCTCCCCCGTGGCCAGAGAGGAATTAAAAATTTGGGTCAGAGCCCCTGCGATCTCCTCCCTTGCCTCCCTCAGCAGTCTGGGGCATCCGGACCTGGAGATTTGTCCACTTTTAAGCCAGCCAACACCTTCAATACCTTGTCACTCCCTATATCAATTTGCTCAAGAACCTCGCAGTCTCTCTCCCCAAGTTCCACACCTTCATCCTCATTCTCTTGGGTGAAGACGGACGTGAAATATTTGTTCAACACTCTAGCGATGTCCTCTGGCTCCAACCATAGATTGCCCCCTTGAAACCTAATGAGCCCTACTCTTTCCCTGGTTATCCTCTTCCCATTGATATATATATAGAATATCTTGGGGTTTTCCCTACTTTTACCAGTCAGAGCTTTCTCATATCCCCTCTTTGCTCTCCTAATTGCTTTCTTATGCTCTACCCTGCACTTTCTGTACTTCACTAATGCCTCCGCTGATTTGCTTCCCTTGTACCTGCTAAAAGCCTCTCTTTTCCTTCTCATCCTATCCTGAATATCTCTGGTCATCCATGGTTCTCTGAGCTTGTCGCTCCTTCCTATCACCCTAGAAGGAACATGTTGAGCCTGTACCCTGCCCATTTCCTTTTTGAATGTCCGCCAATGCTCCTCTGTAGATTTCCCCACAAGTAGCTGTTCCCAGTCTACCTTGGCCAGATCCTGCCTTATTTTACTAAAATCCACTCTCCCCCAATCCAAAACATGTTTTTGCAACTTGTCTATTTCTTTGTTCACAACAAGCTTAAATTGTACCATGTTGTGGTCGCTATCACTAAAATGCTCCCCCACCACTACCTCAGCCACCTGTCCAGCTTCATTCCCCAGAATTAGGTCCAGCACTGTGCCGTCCCTTATTGGACCCTCTACATATTGACCTAAAAGTTCTCCTGTACACATTTCAAGAAATTCACTGCATCCAAGCCCTTCACACTATGTCTATCCCAATTAATGTTGGGAAAGTTGAAATCACCTAATATAATTACCCTAGTGTTATTGTTTTTACACACCTCCGCAAATTGTGCACATATTTGCTCCTCAATTTCCTGCTGACTACCTGAGGGTCTATAATAAACACATAACAATGTGGCTGCCCCTTTTTTATTCATAAGCTCCACCCACAAAGATTCATTCGGTGCTCCCTCCAAGATGTCATCTCTCCTTACTGCAGTAACTGACTCCTTTAGTAATAATGCAATGCCTCCTCCTCTTTTACCCCCTCCCCTGTCTCGCCTGAAGATTCTATATCCCGGAATGTTGAGCTGCCAATCCTGCCCCTCCCTCAACCATATCTCAGTGATGGCTAATATATCACAATTCCACGTGTCAATCCTCACCCTTAACTCATCCGTTTTACCTGTAATACTCCTGGCATTAAAGTAGAGGCCATCCAGCCTTGCCTTACTCCCTTGAAACTTAAAGCAGCTGTACTCCCTCTGGCTTGATTGATTTACTGTATTATGATGTGTCCCTATTCTGATAACATTCTATGTCCCCTCCCCCTGCCGAATTAGTTTAAACTCCTCCCAACAGCACTAGCAAATCCGCCCGCAAGGATGTTAGTCCCGCTCTGGTTCAGATGTAGTCCGTCCCGCTTGTACAGGTCCCACCTTCCCCAGAAACTGTCCCAGTGATCCAGGAATCTAAAACCCTCACTCCTGCACCAACTCTGAAACCACATATTCATCTGCGCTATTCTCCTATTTCTGAGCTCGCTAGCTCGTGGCACTGGAGTAATCCAGAGATTACAACCCGAGAGGTCTTGCTTGTTGTCCCATTATTTAAAAAGTGTGCGAGGGATAGACCAAATAATTATAGGCCCGTCAGTCTGACTTCTGTAGTGGGCAAATTATTGGAAATTTTTCTGAGATACAGGATAAACTGTCACCTAGAAAGGAACAGATTAATTAGGGATAGTCAGCATGGTTTTATTTGGGAAGGTCATGTTTTAATAACTTAATCAAAATTTTTGAGGAAGTAACAAGGAGGATTGATAAGGGTAGTGTAATGGATGTTGTCTACATGTATTTTAGAAAGACATTTGACAAGGTCCCACATGACAGACTGGTCAGAAAATTAAAAGCCCATGGGATACAGGGGAATGTGGAGTTGGATTCAAAATTGGATCAGCGACGGGGAACAAAGGGTAATGGTTGATGGATGTTTTTGCAAATGGAAAATGGTTTCCAGTGGCATTCCACAGGGCTCAATGTTGGGTCCCTTGCTATTACTGTATATGTTAATGATTTGGGCTTAAATGTGGGTGACATGATTGGGAAATTTGCAGATGACACAAAAGTTGACCATGTAGCTGATAATGAAAAGGATAGCTGTTGCCTCCAGAATGATATCAATGGTTTAGCTGAGTGGTGGAAAAGTGGCAGATGGAAGTCAATTCAGAGAAACATGAGGCATTGCATTTGGGGAGGGAAAACAAAGCTAGGGAGTACACAATAAATGGGAGGATATTGGGAGGGGTAGAGGAAGTGAGAGACATTGGAGTGCATGTCCACAGGTCTCTGAAGGTGGCAGGATAGGTGGATATGATGGTAAAGAAAGCAAATGGAATTAATTCCTTTATTGGATGAGGCATAGAATACAAAAGCAGAAATGTCATGATGGAACTTTATAAAATGCTGATTAGGCCACTACTGGAATTGTGTGTACATTTGTGGTTGCCACATTACAGGAAGGTCATAATTGCTCTGGGAGAGTACAGAGAAGATTTACAAGAATGCTGCCAGGGCTTGAAAATTGCAGCTCTGAGGAAAGATTGGATAGGCTGGTGATGTTTTCCTTGGAGTTGAGGGGTAACCTGATTGAGGTGTACAAGATTATGAGGGGTCGAGATAGAGTAGACAGGGATGGCCTGTTTCCCCTGGCAGAGAGGTCAATTACCAGGCGGCATAGATTTAGGGCGATTGGCAGAAGGTTTAGAGGGGACATGAGGAAAAGCATCTTCACCCAGAGAGTGGTGGGTGTTTGGAATTCACTGCCTGGTTTGGTGGTGGAGGCTGAAACCCTCACCTGGATCTGCACCTGAAGTGCTGTAAACTGCAAGGCTACAGACCAGATGCTGGAAGGTGGGATTAAAATGGGCAGCTAGGTTTTTAAAAATTTTTCTGTTCAGGCAGCACTGACAGAATGGGCTGAATGGCCTCGTTCTGTGCTGTAACTTTTCTATGGTTCTATGATCTGCTATCACCTGTTTTGTGTCTGGTGGTAAAAGTGAAAATTCATTCGAGAGCCTAACTTTCCTGTGCAGCTCATTGTAGTACCAGTTTCAGACTGAAGATGGTAGTAATGAGCTGTAGAAAGATCAGTAAAGTTTGACAGTGCAGAATCATCACTTGCAAAGGCTCAAGGCTCCCACAAAGATCACAAAACAGCCACCAAGTGAACTCTTGTTTGCTGATGCCTGTGCTCTCATAACAGATATTTCAGATGACATCCAGCTGCTTGTTGGCCGCTTTGTCCAGGCCTCAGAAACACTTCGGCCTCACAATGAGTCTGTAAAAGAGATTTTATACCTACCTGCCCCTGGCCACAAACTCTAAGACCCCAGAGTCACAATTCAGTCCTCAACTCAGTTCAGAGGTTCCCCTATCTTGGGAGTATCCTCCCCAAATGATGAAATTGCCCTTCACCTGGTAAAAGCAAGGTCAGCATTCGGCATTTAAATAAACTTCAAAATTATTAAGTGAGTGCTGAAGATGTGAAATTTATTTCTGGGGGTTGCCTGAGCAATACTTTAGGTAAAAGTGAGTGGAAACAGTGAGTGAATGATCATCGACAATGCCCGGGGTACGTGTCAGACTGTTACTTCAGCCCTTGGCCCAGGATTTGAATCAAACAACAACAATTTCCATTTCTACAGTAGCTCTGCAGAGTAAAATGTCCCAAGGTGCTTCACAAGATCATTATCTAACAGAATTTGACACTGAGCCACATAAGGAGATATGAGGACAGATGAGGAAAAACTTGGTCAGAGGCAGGATTTATGGAGTTCTTAAAAGGGGAAAGTGAGGGAGAGAGGTGAGGAGGTTTAGAAAGGGATTTCGAGAGCTGAGTGTCTAGTCAGCTGAATACACGACTGGCAATGGGGGAGCGATGAAAACTGGGGAAGCACAAGAGGCCAAAAAGGGAGGAGCACCGACATCTGGGAGGCTTGTAGGACTGAAGCTGGTTGCAGAGATAGGGAAGGGTGAGGACATGGAAAGTAAGGATGATTATGTTAAAACTGAAGCATTTCTGACGGGTAGCCAGTGTAGGTTAGTGAGAACAGGAGTTATGGATGAATGAGATCTGGTGACTGCTTGGTGCAGCCATGACCAGTTTACCTGGTGCCAGGGTCTAGGAGTCCATTCAGATAACTAAAAACCCAGTAGAGTTTGGAAGTTGTAGGATCAAAGCCCACACCCTGCTGAACACATAACCTGAGCTGATCCTGAGGACAAATACTGAAGAAATCAAGAAGAAAGAATTTACATTCTTCCCGGTCTTTCCTGAGCGATGCCATCTTGTGACCCTCTCTGCCTCCTCTATCGGATGTTAAAGATCATGAGACATCTTCCTCCTTCAATAAGTTGATAGATCTGGAGGAGTTGGACGTTGGAATATGCACTTATTTACAAATCTGACATGGTACATTACAGAATCCCAAAATTATTAGAAGCAGGCCATTTGGCCCATTGAGTCTGCACCGGCTCTTCAAATGAGTATTATGACTTCGTGCCATTCTCCTGCTTTTTCTCCATAACCTTGCACATTGTTTCTATTCAAATAATCATCTATTGGCCTCTTGAATGCCTTGATTGAACCTGCCTCCACAACACTTGCAGGCAGTGCATTCCAGACCAGAACCATTCACTTTGTGAAAAAGATTTTCCTCATATCACATTTGATTCTTTTGCAAATCACTTTAAATCTGTGTCACCTCGTTCGCGTTCCCTTGAACAGCAGGAACAGTTTCTCCCCCATCTACTCTATCCAGTCCCCTCATGATTTTGAACACCTCTCTCCTCTTAGCCTTCTCCTCTCCAAGGAAATCAATTCCAATCTCTACAATCTATCTTCATAACTCAAGTCTCTCATCCCTGGAACCATTCTTGTAAACCGCTTCTGCATTCTCTCCAATATGTTCACTTCCTTGCTATCATGTGGTGCCCAGAACTGTAAACAATACTCCAGCTGAAGTCGAATGAGTGCCTTATATAAATTCAGCATAACCTTCCTGTTATTGTACTCTATGCCCCTATTAATAAAGCCCAGAATATTATATGCTTTATTAACTGCTCTCTCCACCTGTCCTGCCACCTTCAATGATCTATGCACATATACACCCAGATCTTTCTGCTCCTGCACCCCTTCAAAATTTCACACCTTGTTTTAGATTGTTTGTCCATTTTCTTCCTATCAAAATGCATCACCACACACTTTTCTGCATTGAACTTCATCTGCCACCTATCTGCCCACTCCACCAACTTGTCTATGTCCTTTTGAAGTTCTATACTGTCGTCCCCACAGTTCACAATGCTTCCAAGTTTTGTATCATCTGCAAACTTTGAAATTGTCCCCTTTCCACCATGATCTGGGTCATTAATATATATCAGGAAAACCAATGGTGCCAATACCGACCCCTGGGTAACTCCAGTACAAACCTTTCTCCAGCCCGAAAAATATCCATTGACGATTACCCCCTGTTTCTTATTTCTCAGCCAACTTTGCATCCATGTTGCTGCTGTCCCTTTTATTACATGAGCTATAACTTTTCTCACAACTCCATTGTGTGGCACTGTATCGAATGCCTTTTGAAAGTCCATGTGCGCCACATCAGCAGCATTACCCTCATCAACCCTCTCTGTTACCTCTTCAAAAGACTAGAGGACATCAGTTAAACACAATATCCCCTTTAGAAATCCATGCTGGCTTTTTGTAATCAACCCACATTTTTCCACGTGACTATTAATTCTATCCTGAATAATTTACTCTTGAAGCTTCCCACTACCAAAGTTAAACTGACTGGTCTATAATTGCTGGGCTTATCCTTACAACCTTTTTTGAACAAGGGTGTAATGCTTTTAAATCTCCAGTCCTCTGGCACCTCCCCTAAGTCAAGGAATCACTGAAAGATTGTGCCAATGCTCCCGCAATTTCCACTCTTACCTCCTTCAATTTTTGGATGCATCTCAACCGGTCCGGGTGCCTTGTCAACCTTAAGTACTGACAGTTTATCCAACACTTCCTCCTTATCAATTTTGAACGTTTCTAGTGACAGAGTTTCCTCCTCTGTCAATGTGGCCTCGGTAGCATCTGTTTCCTTGGCAAAGACAGATACAAAGTATTCATTTAACACCTCAGCCATGCCCCCTGCCTCCATGTGTAAATCCCCTTTTTGGTTCCCAATCGGCCCTACTCCTTTTATCACCCCCTTACTATTTATGTATCTATAGAAGGCTTTGGGATTCCCCTTTATATTGGCTGCCAGTCTTTTCTCATGATTCTTCTTTGCTTCCCTTCTTTGCTTTTTCAAATCCCTTCTGAGCCTTCTGTATTCTGCTAGGTTCTCAGTTGTATTTTCTACCTGACACCTGTCATAAACCCATTTTATTTTCCTTATCTTAATTTCAATCTCCAATTTCATCATGGGAGCTCTGGATTTGTTTGCCCCACCGTTCTCTTTTGAGGGATCATAGCTTGGCTGGGCTCAAACCACTTCTTCTTTGACAATAGCCAATTGTTCAGCTACAGTTTTTCCTGCCAACCTATGGTTCTAGTCTGTCCGGCCCAGCTCCCTTATTGCCCCATTGAAGTCGGCTCTCCTCCAGTTAATTATTCTTACTCTGGATTGCACATTATCCTTTTCTAGCATCATCCTAAAACTTACAATACAATAATCACTGTCTACTAAATGTTCCCCCACTGACACTTGATCTACTTGGCCCACCTCATTTCCAAGAACCAGGTCCAACAGTTCATCCTTTCTTCTTGGATTCAGTACATACTGCTGGAGAAAATTCTCCTGAACACAATCTAGGAAATCTTGCCCCTCTCTGCCCTTTACAATACCACTGTCCCAGTCTACATTCAGGTAATTAAAGTCCCCCTTTATAACTACTCTATAATGGTCGCATCTTCCTTTAATTTCCCTGCAGATGTGTTCCTCTATGTCCTTCCGACTAGTTGGTGGCCTATAAACTGCACTGAGCAATGTGATTGCACCCTTTTTGTTCCTTAGCTCTAGCCAAATTGATTCTGACCTTAAACCCTCTGGGACATCCTCTTTCTCCAGCATGTCAATGCTCTCCTTAACCAATACAGCCACCCCTCCTCCTTTTCTCCCTGTCCTATCTTTTCTGAACAGCTTGTACCCAGGGATATTTAGTACCCAGTCCTGCCCTTCTGTGAGCCAGGTCTCTGTCATCATCACAAAATCATATTTCCACATGACAATCTGCGCCTGTAACTCCCCAATCTTATTCACTATACTCTGTGCATTCACATACATGCATAGTGTAGTAATTATAGTTTTGATAAATGTAGGATGGTAGCTTTAAGACTTATTGTGTTGCATTGTACCACATGATCAGTGCAAACAAACCAGCTTGTGGCGCGAGGAATCTTAGAAGAAAGTTCTTCTTTAGTTATGGAGCTTGATATACATATGTAACTGCTGCTCTTGCCCTGTAAATAAAGTGCAATGTTTAACCAAGAAAAGCTGCCTGGAAAATCAAGTCCATAACACACAGTGACCCTGATTTATACTTCATGACTTTCTCCCTTAATCCAACTCCACCTATTAACTTACTATTCTGTGTACTAGTGCTATCTGCCTCTCCCAGTATTTTGTGCACCTTGATATTCCTCTCTAATACTCTCTCATGGTTCCCACATCCCTGCTGAGTTAGTTTAAAGCACTCCCCAACAGCACTAGCAAAATGCCCTAAAAGGAACTCCATCCTGGACCTGTTCAGGTACAACCTGTCCAGCTTGTACAGGTGCCATCTCCCCCAGAGCCAGACCCAGGAAACTAAAGCCCTCCCTCCTGCACCATGCATTCATCTGCCTTATCCCCCTATTTCTGTACTCACTTGCAAGTGGCACTAGGGGTAATCTGGAGTTTACTACATTTGAGGTCTTGCTTGCTATTTTTCAACCTAGCTCCCTAAATTCTGATCACAGGACCACACCTCCCTTCCTACCTAAGTCATTGGTACCGATGTAGACCACAACCTCTGGCTGGTCACCTTCCCCCAGACGAATGTCCTGCAGTCGCTCGGTGACAATCTTGACTCTGGCTCCAAGGAGGCAACATATCACCCTGGAGTCACATCTACTGCCGCAGAAGCACCTGTCTATTCCCCTAACTAGTGAATCCCCTATCAATATTGCTTTTCCACTCTTCTTCCTCCCTTCCTGTACTCCTGAGCTGCTTGTGGTACCACAAACGTGGCTCTGACTGCACTCCTCTGAGGAACCAATGCCCTCACCAATATTCAAAACAGAAAACTGATTTGTGAGTGGGATCCCAGGGGAGTCCTGCACTCGCTGCCTGGTTTTCGTGGACTGCCTGGCGGTCACCCAATCTCTTTCTGTCTGCATGTTCCTAGCCTGCAGTGTGACCACCTCTCTGAACATGTTATCCATGTAGCTCTCAGCCTCATGGATAAGCCACAGTGACTCCAGCTGCCGCTCGAGCTTCAAAACCCAGAGCTCAAGTTTCTGCAGCTGACAGCATTGCCTGCACATGTGGTCATCTAGGACACCAGCAGCGTCTACAACTTCCCACATATTACAGGGCACGCATTCCACATGACAGAGCTGCCCTGCCATGTCTTAACTTCACTTCCCTTACGTTAACTTTAATGCACTTTGGTTTACTTATATTACTTTATTTTACTGGACCTGACTTAAATTTACTCCCCTATTCAAAGTGTTTCACCCTAAATCCAAGTAGCTATGTCTTTAAAGATAATATGCTTTTCTAATTTACAGCTGTTTAAAGACACCCTAACAGCAGTTTTTCACCAACCAATGAACTTGTGGTATTCTTGTGATGTCGCTCTTCATTTTGTTCCTTCAAACTTATTGTTCTAGAACTGAAGCTGAAACAGCTGTCTCCTGTGCATTCTCCAACCAGGGTCGCTCTCTGCCTCTCTCCTGGGTAAATGTAGGTCCCAAGCTGCTCTCTCTTTATATCCGCGCTGTCTCCTGTGCATTCTCCATCCAGGTTCGCTCTCTGTCTCTCTCCTGGGTAAATGTAGGTCCCAAGCTGCTCTCTCTTTATATCCTCGCTGTCTCCTGTGCATTCTCCAACCAAGTTCGTTCTCTGTCTCTCTCCCGGATAAATTTAGGTCCCAAGCTGCTCTCTCTCTATATCCTCACTGTCTCCTATGCATTCTCCAACCAGGTTCGCTCTCTGTCTCTCTCCCGGGTAAATGTAGGTCCCAAGCTGCTCTCTCTTTATATCCTCACTGTCTCCTGTGCATTCTCCAACCAGGTTCGCTCTCTGCCTCTCACCCGGGTAAATGTAGTTCCCAAGCTGCTCTCTCTTTATATCCTCACTGTCTCCTGTGCATTCTCCAACCAGGTTTGCTCTCTGCCTCTCTCCTGGGTAAATGTAGGTCCCAAGCTGCTCTCTCTTTATATCCTCACTGCCTCCTGTGCATTCTCCAAACAGGTTTGCTCTCTGCCTCTCTCCCGGGTAAAATGAGATCCTTTAAAGTGGGGGATAATTTTGGTGAATGTTTTTCAGATTGACATCAGGATATCAATTAATTACGAGAAAATGAGTTGGAGTCAGACTGGGTTTGGATAAAATGAGTAAATACAACAGGGTGTATTTTTAAACTGATTTTTCACAGACTCCGGGTTACTGCCCCAGCAGGATAAGCCATTGTTTTCTGGGTGAACAAGGAAATCCATTTGTCATTTAAAATGGAAACATGGTTTTGTGGGCACACACTGGACACATGGGCATGTCAACAAAATAAACAAAAAGCTAAACAACTGTGTGTGAGACTAAGTACGGGAAACTCGATTGTTGACCCTTTTCCATATCTATTGGGGTTCTCAGTCTCACAGCAGATGATTAAGGTTCTAGTATTGTTTATTTCGAGAGAGAGAGAAAAGATGATTATGGTCCCTCTCTCTGTACTGATTAGATCAATTCCTATTGCTTGATTACAGTTTATGTTTTAGAGCTCCTCATGTGTGACTCTGATTGCTCAGTGGTTAAATGCACTGACTGGTGTGATACTGAGACACACAGAGCAGGGAGGGATCCTGTACTGAGTTCACTGGTCTCAAACAGAACAGTGCTGGGGATATGACAGTTGTCACAGAATAGCTTGTCAGATGATGTAGAATCTGTGTGGATGGAGTTGAGGAACCGCAAAGGTTAAAAAACCATAATGGGAGTTATGTACAGGCCTCTGAACAGTAGGCAGGATGTGGGGCATAAGATATACCAGGAGATAGAAAAGGCGTGTAAGAAAGGCAAGGTTACAGTGATCATGGGGGAATTCAATATGCAGGTAGACTGGGAAAATCAGGTTGATAGTGGATCCCAAGAAAAGGAATTTGTGGAATGCCTACGAGATACGAGATGGCTTTTTGGAGCAGCTTGTGGTGGAGCCCACTAGGGAACAGGCAATTCTGGATTTAGTGATGTGTAATGAGGCAGATTTGATAAGGGAGCTGAAGGTGAAGGAACCCTTAGAAGGAAATGACCATAATATGATAGAATTTACCCTGCCATTTGAGAGGAAAAAGCTGGAATCAGATGTAACGGTACTACAGTTGAATAAAGGCAACTACAGAGGCATGAGGGAGGAGCTGGCCAGATTTGACTGGGAGATGAGCCTAGCAGGAAAGACAGTGGAACAGCAATGGCAGGAGTTTCTGGGAGTAATTTGGGAGACACAGCAAAAATTCATCCTGAGGAAGAAGAAGCATACTAAAGGGAGGACGATGCAACCATGGCTGACAAGTGAACTCAGGGACAGCATAAAAGCTAAAGAGAAAGCATACAACGCGGCGAAGAGCAATGGGAAACCAGGGGATTGGGAAACCTACAAAGAACAACAGAGGACAACTAAAAAAGAAATGAGGAGGGATAAGATTAAATATGAGGGTAAACTAGCCAGTAATGTAAAAGAAGATTGGAAGAATTTTTTTTTAGGTATATAAAGGGTAAAAGAGAGGAAAAAGTGGACATTGGGCCGCTGGAAAATGACGCTGGAGAAGTAGTAGTGGGGAACAAAGAAATGGCGGAGGAACTGAATAGGTACTTTGCATCAGTCTTCACAGTGGAAGACACAAGTAATATCCCCAGAGTTCAAGAGAGTCGGGGTCCAGAGGTGAGTATGGTGGCCATTACCAAGGACAAGGAAAACTGAAAGGTCCGAAGGTGGATAAATCACCTGGACCAGATGGATTACACCCCAAAGTTCTGAAGGAGATAGCTGAAGAGAGAGTGGAGGCGTTAGTGGTGCTCTTTCAGAAATCACTGGCGTCAGGGAGGGTCCCAGAGGACTGGAAAATCCAGGGAGAGAATTCAAAAATCTTGAGTGCAAAGGGACTTGGGAGTCCTAATCCAGGATTCTCTTAAGGTTAACTTGCAGGTTGAGTCGGGAGTTAGGAAGGCAAATGCAATGTTGGCATTTATTTCGAGAGGACTAGAATACAAAAGCAGGGATGTGCTGCTGAGGCTTTATAAGGCTCTGGTCAGACCACATTTAGAATATTGTGAGCAATTTTGGGCCCCGTATCTCAGGAAGGATATTCTGGCCCTGGAGAGGGTCCAGAGGAGGTTCACGAGAATGATCCCAGGAATGAAAGGCTTAACATATGAGGAATGTTTGAGGACTCTGGGTCTATACTCGATGGAGTTTAGAAGGATGAGGGGGGATCTGATTGAAACACAGAATACTGAAAGGCCTGGATAGAGTGGACGTGGGGAAGATGTTTCCATTAGTAGGAGAGACTAGGACCCCAGAGCCTCAGAGTAAAGGGAAGACCTTTTAGAACAGAGATGAGGAGAAACTTCTTTAGCCAGAGAGTGGTGAATCTATGGAATTCAATGCCACAGAAGGCTGTGGAAACCAGGTCATTGAGTGTATTTAAGACCGAGATAGATAGGTTCTTGATTGGTAAGGGGATCAAAGGTTACGGGGAGAAGGCGGGAGAATGGGGTTGAGAAACTTATCAGCCATGATTGAATGGCGGAGCAGACTCGATGGGCCGAATGGCCTAATTTCTGCTCCTATGTCTTCTGGTGTTATGGTCTAAAATCGCTAATGTAACCCCCCTGTTTACGAAGGGAGTGAGGCAAAAGATGGGAAATTACAGACCGATTAGCCTGACCTCGGTCGTTGGTAAGATTTTAGAGTCCATTATTAAGGATGAGATTTCAGAATACTTGGAAGTGCATGGTAAAATAGGGCAAAGTCAGCATGGTTTCATCAAGGGACATCATGCCTGACAAATCTGTTAGAATTCTTTAAGGAGGTAACGAGTAGGTTAGCCAAAGGAGAGCCAATGGATGTTATCTACTTGGACTTCCAGAAGGCCTTTGACAAGTTGCCGCACAGGAGGCTGCTCAGTAAGATAAGAGCCCATGGTGTTAGAGGCAAGGTACTAGCATGGATAGAAGATTGGCTGTCTGGCAGCAGGTAGAGAGTGGGGATAAGGGGGTCCTTCTCAGGATGGCGGCTGGTGACTAGTGGAGTTCCGTAGGGGTCAGTGTTGGGACCACAACTTTTCACTTTGTATATTAATGATCTAGATGAAGGAACTGAGGGCATCCTGGCTAAGTTTGCAGATGATACAAAGATAAGTGGAGGGACAGGTAGTATTGAGGAGGCGGGTAGGCTGCAGAAGGATTTGGACAGGTTACGAGAATGGGTAAAGAAGTGGCAGATGGAATACAACATGGGGAAGTGTGAGGTCATGCACTTTGGTAGGAAGAATAGAGGCATGGACTATTTTCTAACTGGGGAGAGAATTCAGAAACCTGGAGTGCAAAGGGACTTGGGAGTCCTAGTCCAGGATTCTCTTAAGGTTAACTTGCAGGTTGAGTCGGGAGTTAGGAAGGCAAATGCAATGTTGGCATTTATTTCGAGAGGACTAGAATATAAAAGCAAGTATGTGCTGCTGAGGCTTTATAAGACTCTGATCAGACCACATTTAGAATATTGTGAGCAATTTTGGGCCCCATATCTCAGGAAGGATGTTCTGGCCCTGGAGAGGGTCCAGAGGAGGTTCACGAGAATGATCCCAGGAATGAAAGGCTTAACATATGAGGAATGTTTGCGGACTCTGGGTCTATACTCGATGGAGTTTAGAAGGATGAGGGGGGATCTGATTGAAACTTATAGAATACTGAAAGGCCTGGATAGAGTGGACGTGGGGAAGATGTTTCCATTAGTAGGAGAGACTAGGACCCCAGGGCACAGCCTCAGAGTAAAGGGAAGACCTTTTAGAACAGAGATGAGGAGAAACTTCTTTAGCCAGAGAGTGGTGAATCTATGGAATTCATTGCCACAGAAGGCTGAGGAGGCCAGGTCATTGAGTGTATTTAAGACCGAGATAGATAGGTTCTTGATTGGTAAGGGGATCAAAGGTTACGGGGAGAAGGCGGGAGAATGGGGTTGAGAAACTTATCAGCCATGATTGAATGGCGGAGCAGACTCGATGGGCCGAGTGGCCTAATTTCTGCTCCTAGGTCTTATGGTCTTATGGTTCACTAAATTGGTCCCTGGGATGAGGGGGTTGTCCGATGATGTGAGGCTGAGTAAATTGGGTTTATATTCTCTGGAGTTTAGAAGAATGAGAGACGGTCTCATTGAAACATACAAGATTCTGAAGGGGTTTGACGAGGTGGACGCTGAGACATTGTTTCCCCAGGTCGGAGAATCTAAAACACGGGATCACAGTCTCAGAATAAGGGGCCGATCATTTAGGACTGAGGTGAGGAGAAATTACTTAATTGAAGTTAAGGGTTGTGAATGTTTGGAATTCTCTACCCCAGAGGATTGTGGATGCTCCATTGTTGAATATATTTAAGGTCGGGAGAGACAGATTTTTGGTCTCTCAGGGAATTAATGGATATAGGGAGCGGGCAGGAAAGTGGAATTGAAGCCCAAGATGAGCCATGATCGTATTGAATAACGGAGCAGGCATTGGAATGTTCCACAGCTCGTCTGGTGGAATCTTTATCTCTAGGATTCCTATCTAGAAAGGTCAGATGTGGTCTGCTCCTGCTCCTATCTCTTGTGCTCATGCAGGTGACCAAATGTTTTAAAAAAAAGACTTGCATTTTCATGGCGTTTTTCACAAGTACCAGACATCTCAAGGAGTTTTACAGGCAATGAAGTACTTTTGATGTGGTCACTTTGTCTTGTAGGAAACGTGGTAGCCAAGTTGCACACAGAAAGCTCCCACACACAGCGATGTGATAATGACCAGATAGCACGTTTTTGTGATGTTGATTGAGGGATAAATATTGGCCAGGACACCGGGGAGAACGCCCCTGCTTTTCTTCAAAATGGTGCCGTGGGATCTTTTACATCCATCGAATCAGGCAGATGGTTTAGCGTCTCATCTGAATGACGGCACCCCTCTGACGGTGCTGCACTCCCTCAGTGCTGCACTGGAGTGTCAACCTTGATTTTGTGCTCAAGTTTGGTGAGAGAGTTAGGTTTTAAGGAGTATCTAAAGGAGGAGAAAGAGAGGTAGAGAGCCAGAAAGATTTAATGAGGGTATTCCAGAGCTTGGGGTTGAAAGCCAATGGTGAGGTAATTGAAATCTGGAATGTGAATGAGGTCAGAATTGGGGGAGTGCAGAGATCGTGGAGATTTTTCGGGTTGGGGAAGGTTATAGAGGAAGGGTGAGGGGGTCATGAAGAATCATGGAGAAACTTGAGAATTTTAAAATCGAGACATTGCCAGGTCAGCAAGCACAAGGATAATGTGTGAACAGGACGCGACGCGGGTTAGGATATGGGCAGCAGAGTTTTACACGAAGCCGGGCTTACTGAGGGCGAAAGATGGGAGGCCGGCCAGTAGGGTGTTGGGAGTAGTCTCATCTAGAAGTGACAAAGACATGGTTGAGGGTTTCAGCGGCAGATTAGCTGAGGTAGGGGTGGAGTTGGGCAATGTTACAGAGGGGGGAGTGGTCGGCCATTGTGATGGAGCAGATATGTGGTCGGAAACTTATTTTGAGGTTGAATTCTACACCAAGGATTTGAACGGTTTGATTCAGCCACAGGCCTTTGCAGGTTTGGGAATGAAAATGATGGGCAGGGAATGGGTAGGGATTGAAGACAGTAGCTCTGGTATTCCTACTAATTAGCTGGAGGACATTTCCACTCAGCGACAGGAGTCTGAAGTGGTATTAAATTAGGCTTTGAATGTATATGCTGTACAAAAGGTGATAAATTTCAACTCCATAGCACTGATGGTCTTTTTTAAATGATTCTTTCATGGGATGTAAGCATTGCTGGTAAGGTTAGAATTTGTTGCCCACCCTTAAATGCCCTTGAACTGAGTGGCTTGCTCGGCCATTTCAGAGGGCAGTTAAGAGTCAACCACATTGCTGTGGGTCTGGAGTCACATGTAGGCCAGACCAGGTAAGGACGGCAGATTTCCTTCCCTAGAGGGCATTAGTGAACCAGATGGGTTTTTAAGAAAATTGATGATAGTTTCATGCTCACCCTTACTGAGACTATCTTTATATTCCAGATTTAATAATTGAATTCAAATTCCACCAGCTCCCGTAGTGGGTTTTGAACCCGTGTCCCCAGAACATTAGCCCGGGTTAATCGCACATCGCAACCCTTGGATCCATATTTGGGAGCCATTGAGTGATCGGCCTGTACGCACATATACAGAGAGGGAGGGGGTGGGTTAAGACCTCCTCTAATGTCACATTTAGAATTAAAATCTTTGCAACCAGCTCCAAATCGTGTCTTTCAACATCACTGAAGAGATTATCCAATCAGCGTCACATTGCTCTTTATTTTATTGTTGTACTACTTGTGTGACTTTACTGTGTGCAAATTGGCTGCACCATTTCTTATAACGCAACAATCCAAAAGTACCTCAGTGACTTTAAAATGCTTTGGGACATCTTGAACCAAATTTCTTTTCTGTTCTTTCCTTCTTTCGCTGTCTCTAAACCCTGGAGCTGACCGAGCCTGTCAGCCACACAGGATGAAAAGGAGGGGATTAAGGGAATTAACTCTGAGACAGCAGGAGTGATTGATGAGCATTTAGGAAAATCCACCTCCTACCTCCAAACCATCATTAATTCTAACAGTTAAAGTGTTAGGAGGCACTTGTTCTGTAGCTGCTTATCTCAAAGCAATAGCTGAAACACCCATTTGCAGCTGGCAGTAGCTGGCTTGTGTTTTCTGGCTGAGATTGATGTCAGATGCAGTACTGATTAAAAAAGCTAATGGGTTGCTCTGTGGACAGAGTTCAGGAACATAGGGAATGGGAGGTGACCATTCAGATAGATCATGTCCAATCTACCCCTCAACTCCATTTTCCTGCCTTTGATCCTGATCCCTCGATACGCTTACCTAATAATTATCTGGCGATCTGTCTTGAAGATTTAGTGTTGTAGTGCCCACCAGACATTTGGGGTAAAGAATTCCAGATTTCCACCACTCTCTGTGTGAAAGAATACTTTGTGGTGTTTCACTCCTGAATGTTGTGAATCATAACAATTTTACACTGCCGAGGGAGGCTATTTTGTGTCTTATGTCCCTTCATTTGAATTAGTCCCATTCCCGTACACAAGGAGCAGGCCATACAGCCCATCGAGGCTGCTCCTCCATTCAGTACGATCATGGAGGATCATGGGCTTCAACTCCACTCTCCTGCCTCCTCCCCATATCCCTTAATTCCCTGAGAGACCAAAAATCTGTCTCTTTTACTAAGTGGTTTGCTCAGCTGTTTCACAGTCTGGAGTCACTTGGAGGCCAGGCCGTGTAAGGAGAGCAGATTTCCTTCCTTGAAGGTGTTAGTGAACCAGATGGGCTTTTACAACAGCTGAGGATGGTTTCACAATCACCATTACTGAGACTAGCTTTTAATTCCAGATTTATTAACTTGAATTTAAACTCCACCAGCTGCTGTGGTGGAATTTGAACCCTTGCCCCCAAAGCATTAGCTTGGGTGTCTGGATTGCTGGTCTATTGAAATTATCACTACCCCACCATGTCCCCCTATAGTGCGATGGCTTTATGAAAATCTCTCATAACTTTGAACAGCTCTGTTAAACCTCCCTTTAACCTTTCCAGCCCTCAGGAAAACAATCAGAGCTTTTCTCATCTCTCCACATAACTGTTTACATTTGGAGTCAATTGAGAGGCATAAAGAGGTATCCATGCTCACAAAACTTTTAGATAAGTTTTTAAGCAGCTTTTGAAAGTGTCCAGGAGGCCCAAGGAACTTTGCAGAATTAATCTGATAGCTCAGAGAGATTATAACGCACTTGGCGCCAAGCCGAAGTGGAAGTGAAGTCATTTCTCAGGGGGATGGGGAAGGGCCAGGGTGGGAGTCACAGATTTTACCTCTGTGAAGAGATTTTGATGCCCCCCTCCTCCCACCTCCTCACTGTATAGAGGGAACAGATTTATTCCCATTGGGATCTGGAATGTACAGCCTGACAGCGTGGTGCAGGGCTTTCAAAAGGTAATTGGATAAGTACCTGATGGGAAACGAAAATTTGGGTTCTGGGGAAAGGGCGTGGAAGTGGGAACTAACTAGTGCTTGCAGAGGGCCAGCATGGACACAATGGGCCGAAAAGCCTCCTTCTGTGCAGTAACCATTCTGCAATTCTATCATAAGGTTGCATGATTATGTCTGAAGGTTTTTAGATCTTTATTTGGTACAGTACAGTTGTTATGTGACTAGACAAGTAATCCAGAGGCTTGGGCTAATGACCCAGTAGGCGTGAGTTCAAATCCCACGATGGCAGTTCAGAGATTAAAATTAAATTAATTAAATATGGAATAAAAAGTTGTACTTAGTAATGTTAACTGTGAAACAACCATTTTGTTTGAAAAACCCATCTGGTTCACTAATGCCCTTTAGGGAAGGAAATCTGCTGTCCTTACCCGGTCTGGCCTACAAGTGACTCCAGACCCACAGCAATGTGATTGACACTTAACTGCCCTCTGAAATGGCTGAGCAAGCCACTCAGTTATATTTAAAAAGGTGACCCACTATCACCTTCTCAAGGGTAATTTAGACACGGACAATAAATGCCTGGCCTTGCCAGTATTGCCCAGGTCCAATGCATTAAAAAAAACCTGGTGCCTGTGACAGTCGATAAATAATCTATCAATGTTTGAAACCTGGGAAAGGTAGCAGGATGTACCTTTGGTGTTGTAATGTTAAAATGGCAGAAACTAATCCCGGTAGCTCAGTGGGTGAATGCTCCACCTCTTGAGCTGCCGCAATATGCAGAGTGGGAATGTCCTCTGGTCTTTGCGAAGTGGGCTGATCTCAGCTGGACTTGACAAGATGGCGGGTGAGGGGCAGGCTACATGTGGTATTATCACTTCTGGGCGAGGGTTTGGAAGATCAGATCCTGATTATTGCCCTAATGTCTCCTGCTGGAAAGTGTTAAGAGGTGAACATACCAACACATGAATTAGGAGCAGGAGTAGTCCACTCGGCCCCTCGAGCCTGCTCTGCCACTCAATAAGATCATGCCTGATCTGATTGTAACTTCAACGCCACATTCCCACCGACTCCAGTTAACCTTTCACCCCCTTGCTTATCAAGAATCTATCTAGCTCTGCCTTAAAAATATTCAAAGACTCTGCTTCCACTGCCTTTTGAGGAAGAGAGTTCCAAAGACTCACAACCCTCTGAGAGAAAAAAATTCTCCTCATCTCTGTCTTCAATGGGCGACCCCTTATTTTTAAACGGTGACCCCTAGTTCTAGATTCTCCCACAAGAGGAAACATCCTCTCCACATCCATCTTGTCAAGTCCCCTCAGGATCAGGGGAGAGACGGGAGCCAGACTCTGGTATAATAAAAGCAAAATATGGCAGACGCTGGAAATCTGAAATAAAAACAGAGAGTGCTGGAAAAACTCAGCAGGTCTGGCAGCATCTGTGGAGAGAGAAACAGAGTTAACGTTTTGAGTCCGTGTGACTCTTCTTTGGAACTGATAGAACTGACAGCTCCAAAAAAGAGTCATATTGGACTCGAAACGTTAACTCTGTTTCTCTCTCCAGAGATGCTGCCAGACCTGCTGAGTTTTTCCAGCACTTTCTGTTTTTATTTCCGATGCAATGAAGTTCACAGCCTAAGCGTCCAGAATGAGAATAGCCATTCAGGGAAAGTCTAATTTCCTCACCTTTATTCCATCATTCCCACCCATCCCATCCACCCATTCCCATTGATTGCTGAGGTATCACAAGAGACACCAAGGGCAGAATTTACTGTCCCTGTTGACGTTGGGGGGTCATGGTGGGCGTGAGCGGACAATATGGTGGGAGGGCCAAAAATCGGTTTCACGCCGTAGTTTGCGATCATCCGCTCCGCCTATTAATGGCGTCCCACCTTCCTGCTGCTGCACGTCAGGAACATCATTTTAATACATTTGCATCTGATGATTAGCCCCGCTTGCTGGAGTAAGTGGGAGGATGCCCAGGGGAACGTGCAAGGGTGGGGGGTGCCTCTGGAGCCCAGGACTGCCTCCTGGGGAGCGGAATGAGGGTGGGCATGGTCAGAGGGAACGGTGAGAACGAGAGTGAGCCGGTAGGGTGGGAGGGTGAGGGTGCGACGGGAGTGGTAGAAGGGGCAGCGAGGCTGGTTGGTGGGGACTCAGGGCCAGGCACAGACCCTGGGGGTGGGAGGGGAGGGGGGAGTTCGGAGTGTCAATGTGGATGGGGTGGGATTCTCGGGAAGATAGGGAACGCGCTCATTCACCTGGACATCCTGGAAAGAAAAGGGATTGGAATGTAGGCTGAGGATTTGGGAAGCCTGTCATTGAAGCTGAAAGATGCCATTACACATTATTCAGTGAAAGCTGAATAATGTGTAATGAAAATATTTTCAGATTACAAAGTGACAAAACGTGTTCACCCGTGTAACCAGCTGTGATCAGAAGTTCTTAACTTTTCTAGGTGCTGCCCTGACATCCGCGGCAGGGGTGGAGACAACCTGTGCAATGGCTGGTCCTGTTGCCCCTGATGACTTTGGCCTGGGTCCTCTGGAGAGCTGAGGCCTCAAGGGGCCCAGCTTGCTTTGGCTGTCCTCCTATAGACCGGTGACAGAGAACGTATTTGAGGGGGTCACAGGTGAAGGGCGGCTCAGAGGGAGAGGACAGCTTCTGTGATTCCCGAGTGAATGACCCAGGGCGGTCCCGCTGCCGCTCCTCCTTCCTTCGGGTGACTGAGGGCCCCGGCCTGACCCCTTGAGGGGAAGGAGCACCTGGAGGGACATCGAGGTGCCTCATTTCCTTCTCGCGTCGCCACTGCAGGAACTCACCCATGGCTCCCGCGATGGAGTGCAGGTCCGTGTACATCTTGGCGTTCTGCTGGACCAGATTCTCCATGGTAACTGCCATCCTTCCCATGGAGACCTCCATATGGACACGTGTGGGCACTGTTTCATCAGACAACAGGCACACGCACTCCTCTAAGTCACGTGCCACTCTGCTGAGGGTTTCCAACAGTTCTGTGTTATGTTCCCCCACCTTCTGCTGACTCTCCAGGATGAGTTGGAAGGCCGAATCCAGAGATTCATCATCTGACTCGGACCTCACAGATGTCTCTTCCCCAGCAGCCCTCCGAGTGCCAGGGAACTCAGCTGAACCTGCCTCCTCCTGCTGCGGACACCTGTCTGTGCCGTGACCACTAGATTATGAACCTGGGCCTGCTCTAGTTCTAGTTCCTACCGAGGTGTGTGTCTCTGCACTGGTGGAGGGTGTGGGTAAGCGCTGTGATGGGTCTTCCAGGCTGCTTATTTCCAGCTCTTCAATGAAGGAGGTGTCCTCTTGGCTGGAGGTGAGGACATTGATGGAGCTGAGGGACTGGCTGGCTGAGGCTGAAGGTCACTTGGCAGAGCTATTAGTGCATGGCAGCAGAGTCAAAAGCAGGAGCGAGAGCACGCGCATTTGCGTTGAGAGAGGGATGACATGGTGCAGGAACCTCACATGGGCGTTCATCGCCGACCTCACTGTCGCCGCAGGTACGGTCCACGCTCCGCAAAGTGAGTGAGGGGCCTAATGTGGACCACTCCACGCCCCGGTCTGGGACCTCTTCGTGCTGATGTGAGCTAGCTTCTCCTGCATGAAAACAGGGAGAGAGTGAGAGCAGGACGTATGGTGGGTAAAATGTCCTTTTTCCCTTCACGCAAATCTGGGACGATTCCTCCCCAAGACTCTACCTCAGCTGTGAGTCTAGGTGGACTATTTGACTATGGGAGCATCACAGCTAAGAGCCAATGCTGTTTATGCACCAGCTACTGGAATTAGGAACAGCTGAAGCAGCCTTGACCGCGATCAGGTAAGTGAGGACAGAATAGAGATCAAACTTAGGCTTTCCCAATACCATGGCACACTATCATACTGGACATGTGCTTTTCCATCAAGGTTTCCACTGAAGTTCTAGAAGGACAGGAAGCAGAATCCATGTGCAAGTGAGGAGGCTTCTCACTTTTTTTCCTTTATTCTTTCATGAGACCTGGGCATCACTGACAAGGCCAGCATTTATTCCCCAATCCTAATTGCCCTTGAACTGAGTGGCTTGTTAGGCCATTTCAGAGATGATTGCTGTGGGTCTGGAATCACATGGTGAATTTGAAAACAATCAATGAGACTAGCTTTTATATTCCAGATTTATTAATTGAATTTAAATTCCACCATTTGCCATGGTGGGACTTGAGCCCATGTTCTCCAGGTTATTAGCCAGAGTCTCTGCATTACTAGCCCAGAGACATTACCACTATGCCACCATCTCCCTCCTGATTGGGATGGAACTTGATGCCCATTAATTTGTGTCATATGATTGTCAGCATTACACATTGTGTCCTATATTTGCAGTGTTGAGCTGGGCTGCAGTGGCAGCTCCATTCCAATCAAGCTTTGTAAAATGAAGGATGGATAAACTTCCTCTGGCACACCCTCGGCAATAAATATATCTCTTGTTTGATTCAATTGCCTAGGTTTTAATCAGCAGAGGAGTCATTTGTTATCTTCAACACTCCTTTCAAAGAGGAAGTTATCGCTTAGCTAAGACTTATTGCCTGGAATATTTGACTCCAGACTCCCACCTGACTTTCAGTGTTAATGATTCATCCACGACTGTCATTATTTATGTGAATGCAGAACTTTGGTTTTTCTTGTACATTTTCTGCTTTCTCCCTCGTCTTATCTTGTTTTTCCCTGAGTTTCCCAATCCTGGAACTAACTGGCCAGTTCGCACTGTAAGATTTGGCCACTGTTAATTAGTGTCCCCCTTCTGCATACTCATGAGGTGTCAGCTGTGGCTCAGTTCATTGCACCCTCGCCTCTGAATCAAAGGATTGTGGGTTCATCCCCCACTCCCGGAAACCAAGAACTGTGATTGTACTCGAAAGAGTTGTAATCCGTGACTGTTGATAACTCGAAAGAATTTTTTTTTTCTGCATACTCATCTTTCAAATTATTTGTTAAAATTAAAGCCTGTGGTATTAAAGGGACAGCGGTAGCCTGTATACGCAATTGGTAAAGGGATAGAAAGCAAAGGGTAATGGTAGTGGGAGAGGCAGTGGTATAGTGGTGTTGTTGCACAACTAGTAATTTATGAAGCCCACGGTAATTTCTTTGGGGGACCTGGGTTCAAATCTCACCACAGCAAATAACGTAATTTAGTGCAGTGTTTATGATACTGGACCAAGAACCCGAAGATCATGTATTTAAATCCCACTATAGCCGGCTGTGATATTGACATCGAACAGTTCTATTCAATGTTCATGATAACTGCTGGATTATCTTAAAAACCTAACTGGTTTATTAATGTTCTTCATTGTGGGAACCTACCACCTCTACTCAATCTGGCCAATGGCTCAGAGTCCGACATTTAACACTCCCTGAAATGTCTAGAAACAAAAAGCAAAGAGAAGCACCACAAAGCCATGATGATCTGATACCAGGCACCAGTACCACAAGGGTTAATTCAAAAAGAATCACTCCCCCCTCGGTGAAAACAGGGATGGTTAATAAATGTGACTTTGTTAGCGTCCTTGAAAAATATTTTAAAAAGCCACCAACATTAATTCTTCAGCTGTTTTTTAGTTGCATATTTATTGTGTGCAAACTGGAGGACATTAAACGGGGATTCACTTGAGTTCCTATAAATAGACACAGACTGAAACTGTGGTTGTTGGTGTTAGGAGGTCTATATATATATATATATATATATATATGTAATGACTGTATCTTTAAGACTTATTGTGTTATATGATATTGTGTGACAGTGTGAGCGAATCAGCTCCAAGTGCAGGAAACCTTAGAGTGGATGTTCTTCTCGTTGTGGAGCTTGATGGAAGCATGTAACTGCTCATGCAGCCTGTAAATAAAGTTTGATGTTTCTAATGAGAAACCTGTCTGGATTATCTTTCTTTCCCTATTTCTGTACCAGCTGTCATTGGCACTGTGTCATGACACATTGAACTGGTGTGATCCTCTCTACCATGTTCTTCCCCACCCTCCCTTGCTCTTTCCAACTATGGCCCACACCCACCCTATCCCCCTGGCTAGCCTGGCCATGGAAAGACCCCAGATTCACCTGACATCGTAGCTCCAGCAGAGGCCTTCCTCTTGGCCTTACTGCAGTGTCAGCAGTGGCCACTGGCCATGGTGGCGATGCTGGGACATGAGAGCTGCTTTCACCCTCTGATTGGTCTGCAACTCTCTGAGGTGGGACTTCCTCTTGATGAGGGGTGGACATCCCACCTCAAGTCAATTTAAGGGCCGTCGGCTGTTTAATGGTTGCAGGATGAGGTGGCCAAGTGGAGCTGGGTTCGCCCTGACTTTTACACAAAGTGGGTGGAACTACCAGCATAAAATTCAGCCCATGGAGGTGACAACATCTTCATGCACTTTAGAGAGGAAAGAGAGGTTGGGGATGGAGATGATAGTTTTGAAGGACCGAGGGAGTCAAGGATTGTTTTTTTTATGGAGATGGGTGATGACGGAAGATTTAAAGGGAAGGGGGACAGTACCCGATGAGAGGAACCTGTTAACAATATCAGCTAACATGGGGACCTGGAAGGAAGTTTGATGGTCGACAGTTTAGTAGGAATAGGATTGAGGGAGCAGGAGGTAGGTCTCATGGATGAGAGCTTAGTGAGGTCATGATGGAATTTGAGAGGAACTAGAGAAAGATATGAGTTCAGGTATAGGGCAGGGGATAACCTCAGATGAAGTTTGACCCGGAGGGATATGGGAAGGACGGGAAGAGGCAGGGGTCACTGAACGAATGGTCTCAATCTTTGTGACAAAGATGTCCATGAGCTCCTTGCACTTATTGTTGGAGGTGAGGATTGACGATATAGGGAGAGGTTTTGAAGAAGACAGTTTGCAGTGGAAACGCAATTGTTTCTTTCTTCGATAGGATATTCCTTCCTGTTTTACTGAAGGTGCCAACCTGTTTAAAATAAATGGGTTACATGCTGAACTGAAATAACAAACAGAGAAATATCAGGGAACTGTGTCCAGCGTTTGTCCATTTACTTATGTCAGCTTGTTTGGTAGTGCAATGTTTATGATACTGGACCAGGAACCCAGAGAACCCATGTATTTAAATCCCACTATAGCCGGCTGTGATATTGACATCGAACAGTTCTATTCAATGTTCATGATAGCTGCTGGATTATCTTAAAAACCTAACTGGTTTATTAATGTTCTTCAAGGTGGGAACCTACCACCTCTACTCAATCTGGCCAATGGCTCAGAGTCCGACATTTAACACTCCCTGAAATGTCTAGAATCAAAAAGCAAAGAGAAGCACCACAAAGCCATGCTGATCTGATACCAGGCACCAGTACCACAAGGGTTGATTCAAAAAGAATCACTCCCTACTTGGTGAAAACAGAGATGGTTAATAAATGTGACTTTGTTAGCGTCCTTGAAAAATATTTTAAAAAGCCACCAACATTAATTCTTCAGCTGTTTTTTAGTTGCATATTTATTGTGTGCAAACTGGAGGACATTAAACGGGGATTCACTTGAGTTCCTATAAATAGACACAGACTGAAACTGTGGTTGTTGGTGTTAGGAGGTCTATATTTGGAATGAATAACTGTAAATAAATATAAAAGTGTGTAAAAATTGGTTCCAGTTACTGCCCTTTACCACTTTTTTTTCTGGAATGAAGAGTTTCAATCTCCTGTGAAAAAGTCCCACAGCCTTTCTCTCTTTAGTGACCAATGGCAAATCAAGTATAACTCTTCCATCGGAATTCAGGTGTCCTTTTTTAATGTGGCATTTCTATGCAGTCAGGAATCATCATGTTGCACACAGCATCTATTCACCTGTGACCATATTTGCCTCACAACCTTTGACCCTGTTCCCAATCACTGGTCTTTTCCGACCTGGACTTGTTGTGATGATCATCCAACTCTTGTCCTTTAAAGAACAATAACTGCTGGAATGGATGTTTACTTCCCATAATCATCCCATAGTTGAGCCCTCTTAGTGACTGATTAATTTTATACTTGTATGCTCCAGTCCAGTGCGCACAGTTAAATAACTAACAAGCATAACATAACTGGTAAAAGGAATAAATACTCACATTCTGATAGCAAACTTATCACATCAAAGCTTTTCAAAGCACATCACACAATTCAGTACATTAGTTCTGGAGAGGCTGGTATATAGACAAAAAGAGCAGTCATGCAGAAAGGAAGTGAGCAATTAGGTTGTTGGCTAATGGAAGAACATTGCTCAGGGCAATGGGAGAACTCACTTTTCCCCTTAACATCTACCCGCATGATTTAATATTGCACCTGTGAGAGGACAACACTTCCTCAGTACTGCACTGAAGAGATATTCAGCTCAGATGATATATTCACATGTGCTTGAACCTGTGACCTCCCCTCCCGAACCTCGAATTGTAAATATTACCAATTGAGCTGAACTGACAGGTTAAATTTCGATTCACTTTGGAAATAAATAAAGGTAATTAGATTCAAGACATCAACATTTGACTTCAATAATGACCTCACTGCAGCCTCATGAGCTGCAGAGAGATGAATGAATGTTTGCAGTGATGCTCTTTGCTTTTGGAGAGCTATATCGTCTGTCCTGAGTCTGGCACTGATGGAGAAGAAAGCTGCAAAGAATCTTACAAACCACCCACAGAGAGGAAAAGAAGATAAACAGTGTCATCTAATTAATATATTTCAGGCACACTATTAAGTATGTTTTTAAACCATTGAGAAAGAATTGTATATAAAGTTGCCAGCCAGGCTAGAGCCCAAAGATATGCCAATCATCAGTACTTCTAGGGATGGTTCAAGTTCAGAAATTTAATGTCATATTGTTGTGAGCTGTTTTGTACTCAGTACAATCCCTCCATGGCCTTCCCTCTCCCTATATTTGTAATCTCCTCCAGCCTGACAACCCTCAAGCAAACTGCACTCCTCTAATGTTGGCCTCTCTCTCCAGATTGCCAACCCCCCAGGATTGGATTGGGGTGTCCAGGAATTGAAGATCAAGCTCCAGGATTTTATTCATTATTTTCTTTGAACATTTCTCTTTACCAGATATAAAAATATTGAACAAGGGTGGAAAGAAAAGTCTGTCTGGCTGACATCCAATTGGACAATGAGTTTAATTTTTGGCTTTCAAATTGGCATAGGAAGACAGTATGTGACAAGGATGGATGTGTTGGCCGACTAATGGCTGGAGCGTGGGGCAAAGTCATGCGATGAAATTTCCAGGAATACCTTTAATCAAAGTTGGCAACCCTAGTCTTGACCATCCCCAATTTTAATTGCTCTGCAATTTCTGTCATAATGGAAAAGTGTATAATAACTGTGATAAGACAAGGAGACAGAATTAGAAATTCAACTTAATATTGATTACAACACTATGAAACCTTAACTTTAGCTCCCATGTTTTTCTTTCCCTCTTTAGGGAAGAGCATCTGTCGTCCTTAGCCTTATTTGGCCGATATGTGACTCCAGGCTCACAGCAATGTGGTTTAATTTTAACTGTCCTCTCTAATAGCCCAGCAACCCACCAAATTGCTACAGAAAAACACCCAAAAGGAATATAACCGGCAGGACAGACCCAGTGGCACGATAGTTGAGGGGGAGCCTCTGGGAGTCTTCAGCATTGACTCTGGACCCCATGAAGTCTCTTGGTATCAGGTCAAATATGGACAAAAATGATGCAGTATTACTACTATCAATTACTGCTTACTACCCTCCCTCAGCTAATGAATCACTGCTACTCCATGTTGAACACCACTTGGAAGAAGCACTGAAGGTGAAACTGAAGCTCCATCAGTGTCATGTAGATCATTTGCTTATGACATGTCAATAAGACATGAAAGAAGTCAAAGCTGTGTATACCAAATTTTTTTTTGCTATTTTAAAATGGACTTTTGTTGAACCAAAAGATGGCTGCTACAGGTCATATGATTCACAGGATTGGCCACCTGTCCTGGACGCTTACGACAGGAGTTACAAGAACAAAAGAGTTCCCTCTCATCCTCATGGAATCATGTACCCCATTGTAAGGACATTATAATCATGAAACCAGGGGACTTGCAGTGATTGAAACTTGTTATTCCTGCAGGGTTGTTTACAGACCCATCTCACATCTGGGACTGTCCAGCTCCATTTCATAAGGGGACCAATGAGGAGAAAATGAAAGTCATTTGCATCTTTATAAGCTTACCCCTCCAGCGGATTCTGAGGCTCTGTCCAGACAATGGCTCCCAAAAAACAAGATCCTCAACATGGATGGTGACTCTTTCAGAGGCTAATGACTGGGACATTATGAGCCATAAAACAAAAGCCAGGCCTAGACACCAGATAAATATCCCTTTTGAAATCGTTGTGGAGGAAGGAGGTCACATGACTCAAGTGACCATTTTGAAAACTCTACATTCAGTTGAGAACTGAGAAACAAGCAGTCTGGCCGGCTTACATGTGACTCCAGACCCACAGCAATGTGGTTGACTCTTTAACTGCCCCCTGAAGTGAACCAGCAAACCACTCAGTTGAAGGGCAATAAATGCTGGTGCTTGGCAGTGATTCTCAATCCCCATGAAGAGAGTAAAGGAAAATAAAGTCAGAGAGGACCGTCACCTATGTGACTTCATTGTCGTGTCAACTAATCCCATTCAGGTGAAAGCCGAACTGCTGTGTGTCTCCACTTCTGTTTCAGGTTTTCAGCACCTGCTGTGATTTTCTTTATTATTCACAGTAAGAAACTGGCCCACTCAACTTACCCCTCTAGCATTACAGACTGCCTGGACATAGCTTCCACCTTACTTCTACATTGACCAACATAGCGACAGTATAAGCTGGGTGGCTTTGACAGCGGGAGGAGTGAAACTGAAAATCAACTGACCCCTGCATTTTCTTATATTTTCCTTACCACTGAGAGGGAGGGGATGAATCACCGTCAGAGTGTTTCTGTAAATTTACAGCTTTTACTGCTTTTTGTGTGTGCTGATGAAGTGGGGAAAGTCAGTATTAGTACTTTGCCATTCTAGGCACCTAGGATCAGCATCAGACTTGTCTACATCAGGAATACTCCCAATTTCAAAGAGCAGAGTACCCCCTACTGTGGAGAAGAGCCAGGAGCCTAACCCATAGCTTCAGAGAAAGTTGACCTTCTTGGTCATGCAAAGGGACAACTAAGAGGAGACCTCGTAGAGGTCTGTATAATGTTATGTAGTACCTTTACAATGTAAACCCAAAGTTAAACTATTATTACAGCACAAGAGACGAAGTAGTGAGTAACGAAATGTAAACTCAGAACTAATTTCAGGAGGTTTTCCAACAACTGATCAGCATAAGGAATAGAATTTTGGATAGGGCGATGGAGACAAAAGCCTTGGAATCATTGAAGAAGCATGTGATAGATGGACTGTGGGGTCTTTCAGGAGCAATGAGCTGCCTCAGGCCCTCCTTCATCAGTATCTGCTTTGTGCTCTTCTCGAGCATGAGCATTTACATTTCCCAAACCAGCCATCCTTCTGACCACTCTATTGAGAAGTGGATGATTTTCCCTGATATTAACTGAGGGAAATAATGTTGTAGACATAAAAACATAAGAAATAGGAGCAGGAGTATGGCCCCGTCAAGTCTGCTCTGCCATTCAATTCAATCGTGACTGAACATCTACATCAACTCCACTTTCCTGCTCTATTCTCCATAGGTCTTATTGCCCTTAGCACCAGATAAATAGTGGCTACAAGAGCAGATCAGAGGCTGGGAATTCTGCAGCGAGTAACTCACCGCCCGACTCTCCAAAGCCTGTCCACCATCTACAAGGCACAAGTCAGGAGTGTGCTGGAACATTCTCCACTTGCCGGGATGGGTGCAGCTGCAACAACACTCAAGAAGTTTGACACCGTCCAGGACAAAGCAGCCCCCCTTGATCAGCACCCCTTGCGCTGCCTTAAACAGTTATTCCTTCCACCAATGACACACAGTGGCAGCAGTGTGCACCATCTACAAGATGCACTGCAGCAACTCACCAAGGCTCCTTCCAAACCCACGGCCGCTACAACCTAGAAGGACAAGGGCAGCAGACAAATGGGAACACCACCAACTGCAAGTTCCCCTCCAAGCCACTCACCATCCTGTCTTGGAAACATATCACTGTTCCTTCACTGAAGTTGGGTCAAAATCCTGGAACTCCCTCCCTAACAGCACTGTGGGTGTACCTACACCACATGGACTGCAGCGGTTCAAGAAGGTGGCTCATCACCCCCTTCTGAAGGGCAATTAGGGACGGGCAATAAAAATGCTGGCCTAGCCAGCGATGGCCACATCTTGTAAAACAATAAAAAAAGGCCCAAAAGTCTATCCGTCTCAGTCATGAATATAGTCAACAATTGAACATCCATTTTAGGGTAGAGAATTCCAATTTCAGTATCTGCTAATGATGAGGGATTTTTCACAGTTGTTTTCCTGTGGAGCTAGGAGCAGGCTGCCCATTTAGCACAGGGTTCATTCAGCCAATAGCCAGAGAAATCCTTCATCCATCAGCCTGAGTTTAATTTGAGTCTAAATACCACCAAGTCCCAAGTCATCTTCACTCTTAATGGTTGACTGAATACAATTTGTTCATCTGGGAACAGATTGTCCAACTATAAAGGAGAAGATACGGATGAAAGATTAATTGTGTCAGCTAGGAACAGGGTGTTCAATGACTAACTACAAATTAGAAGAGATAGATGAATGGCTTACACTCTTTGCTTGGGTTTGTTGTTACGGCAACAAGGGTCATGTTAATTTTCTCCCTTACTGCCCTGTTTGTTCATCTCACAATCAACTATGGCCTCTGGACCAAACTATTGAAGAAACTTTGTAATGAATGTCCCACCATGGAAAAAGTAGTCAGGCAGATATATGAAGAAGCTGCTGGCTTATGACAAAAAGCTGATAGATTGTCTAAACACTCCAATAATTTAACATTAATTTAAATAGCTTGGGGGTAACTTCCCGCTGTTGCATTCTCCAGGGCAGCATCTGGACCAATCAGAGTCCACTTGCCAACCAATCAGCACCCTACTCCCACGCAGTACAAACTGTTGTTCCCTTTGAGATTTGACATTCTTGTGATTCTGCCCTGATAAGTTTAAAACGAAAAGATTCAACCACAATGCAACAATAATCAAGTTCTCTACTACCAAATGACTATTAATATAAAGTAAGACTTGCATTTACATATAGCCTTATCACATGTCTCAGATATGTCATAAAACATTTGGCATGCAAAGCATTGGATTGAAGTGTGATTACTCTAATTTATACAGTTAAACTCTTCTGAACACTTCAAGATCCCACAATCAATGAGATGAATGCCCAATTTTTTGAGGAAGGGATATTAGCCAGGACATTGGGAGAGATCTCTACATGATAACCCATGGGGATCCCTTAAACTTCACCTGAACAATTAGACAGAATCTCAGTTGCCATCTCTTTTGAAGGAAGGCATTTTCCAACAAAGCAGTGAGTTTGGTTCCCTAACACTCTGTCTCAAATCAGGGAGCCATTACCTCAGTAGCTTAGTGAGTGAATCAGGCATTAAACCAGATCAAAGAGACCAGCAAGTCCTTGGTCCATATTGCTGTGGTGTTAAGATAAAAGCAAAATACTGCAGATGCTGGAAATCTGAAACAAAAACAGAAAATGCTGGAAAAACTCAGCAGCTCTTGCAGCACCTTTGGAGAGAGAAACACAGTTAACGTTTCGAGTCCGAATGACTCTTCTTCAGAGCTAAAGACAAGTTAAAATGTGATAGAATTTATACTGTTGTAGGGGGTTGGAGCAGGCAAAGCAGGATAGAAGGCCAGCAATAGGTGGGGGCCAAGTAGAGACAAACAAAGATGTCATGGACACAAGACAATGGGGGTGTTAATGGTAGTGGTGAAGGCTAAGGAAGGAGCTGATGGTGCCATAGAGATAAGAAAACAGAATTTGTTAACAGCAGAACAAGGGTCAGCACTCTGTGAAATGGCGGAGGATGATCCTTTGAATGTGGAGGCTGGTGGGGTGAAAAGTGAGGACAAGGGGGACCCTATCATGGTTCTGGGAGGGAGGGGAGGGGATGACGGCGAAGCATGGGTGATGGGTCAGACACGGTTGAGGGCCCTGTCAACCAAAGTTGGGGGAAACCTCAGTTAAAGAAGAAGGAAGACATGTCAGAAGCGCTGTTTTGGAAAGTGGCATCATCAGAACAGATGCGATGGAGGCGAAGGAACTGAGAGAATGGATTAGAGTCCTTACAGGAAGCGGGGTGTGAGGAGCTCCTATCTCCTTTCTACCTCCTTCCCAAAATTGACAAAAGGACTGACCTGGCTGACCCACTGTGTCAGCCTGTTCCTGCCCCACGGAACTCATTTCTTCCTATCTTGACTCCTTTCCCTTTCCCCTTATCCAGTCTCTTCCTACAATATTCATGATTCCTTTGATGTCCGACGACATATTAACAATTTCCAGTTTCTTGGCCCTAACCGCCTCCTCTTCACCATGGAAGTCAAAATCCCTCTACCTTCCCATCCCCCACCAGGATGGTCTGAGGGCTCTCTGCTTCTTCCTTGAACAGAGGCCCGAACAATTCCCATCCACCACCACTCCCCTCCATCTGGCTGAACTTGTTCTCCCACTGAACAACTTCTCCTTTAACTTGTCTCACTTCCTCCAAATAAAAGGTGTGGCTATGGGTACCCGCATGGGCCCCAGTTATGCCTGTCTCTTTATGGGGTTTGTGGGACATTCCTTATTCCAGTCCTACTCAGGCCCCCCCTTCCACAACTCTTTTTTTGGTACATCGATGATCGTATCGGTGCCGCTTCATGCTCTTGTCTGGACCTGGAAAGATTTATCGATTTTGCTTCCAATTTCCACCCCTCTATCACCTTCACATGATCCACCTCCAACACTTCCCTTCCCTTCATTGACCTCCCTGTCTCCATTTCTGGTGATAGACTGTCTAGCAATGTTACACGCCCACTGACTCTCACAGCTACCTCAGCTATAGCCGTCACAACCCCAGGGCATCACTGCAGGAGTTCCTGAGGGTTGTGTCCTAGGCTCAAATATTTTTAGCTGCTTCATCAATGACCTTCCATCTCTCATAAGGTCAGAAGTGAGGATGTTCGTCGATGATTGCAAAATGTTCAACACCACTCGCAATACCTCAGCTGCTGAAGTAGTCCGTGCCCATATGCAGTAAAGCACTGGGCAACAGTCAGGCTTGAGCTGATAAACAGCAGTAGCAGTTGCACCATACAAGTGCCAGGCAATGACCACCTTCAGAAGAGAGTACTTAACCATCTCCCCTTGACATTCAATGGCATTACCATCACTGGATCTCTCACCAGCAATGGGAGTTAACATTGGCCAGCCAAATATACTGTGCCTACAAGTGAAGGTCAGAGTTTGGGAATTATGCTGTGAGTAAATCGCCTCTGGACTCCTCAAAACCCTGTCTGCCAGCTACAAGGAACAACTCAGGAATGTGACAGGATGCTCTCCTCTTGCCTCGATGAGCATGGCTTCAACAACAGTCAAGAAACTCAATACTATATAGGACAAAGCATCACCACTTGCTCAGCAGCGTGTACCATATACAAGATGCACCCACTCATGCATAAGGAATGCCGACTGGTGAAACCTAAGTGAAGACTGTTGATACCCGTGAAGTTGCATCTTAAGCAAGGAGCTTAAGGGAAAATAGAGTTGTCTTGGAGGCAGTACAATGAATTAGATTGGTTCCTGGGATGAAAGCGTTGCCCTATGATGAGAGGCTGAGAAAATTGGGCTTAGTCTCTGGAGTTTATAAGAATGAGAGGTGATCTCACTGAAACATCAAAAATGTTGAAGGGGACTTGACAGGATAGACACCGAGAGGTTGTTTCCCCTGGCTGGGGAATCTAGAAAACAATGGAACAGAATACGGATAAGAGGTTGATCATTTAGGGCTAAGATGAGAAGGAATCTTTCTTTGCTGAGAGTTTTGGAATTCTCTACCCCAGAGGGTTATGGATGCTCCACAGTTTAGTAAATTTAGGACTGGAACAGATGGATTTTTGATCTCTCAGGAAATCATGGGATATGGGGAGCGGGCGGAAAGTGGAGTTGAGGCAGAAGACCAGCCATAATTGTATGGAATGACATAGCAGACTCGAGGGCCTGTATGGTCCACTCCTGCTGCTGTATCTTATGTTCTTAAGACCCAACATCTTAAGGATAAGAGAGAAAATTTATAATTAACCTTTCGGGTGATGGTGGCATAGTAGTAATGTCACTAGCCTAGTAATCTAGAGGCCCAGGCCAGTGTTCTGGAGACATGGGTTCAAATCCCACTATAGCAAGCTGGTAGAATTTGACTTCAGTTAATAGAATCTAGAACTTAAAAATCTCAGTTATAGTTACTGTGAAACTATTATCAATTTTTGTAAAAATCCACCAGGTCCACTAATGTCCCTTAAGAAAATCTAATGGTCCCTAAGGAAATCTGCTGTCCTTACTTGGTCTGGCCTACATTGTGACTCTAGGTCTACAGCAATGTGGTTGACTCCTAACTGCCCTCTGAAATGGCTCCAGACAACTGGGATGGGCAACAAATGCTGGCCTTGACAGTGATGGCCACATCCTGTGAAAGAATAAAGGGAAAAAAACATCATGTAAGGTCTTTATGCCCAAAATCTCCTCTGCAACTGAGCCATTGTAACATTTCCTGTACTGGATGATGGCTATTCCCAAAGTCAACAATAACCAGGGTAAAAGCCTGTGGGTTGCCAATTTATAATCACACCCATTGTTTCTCTTCTTTTAACGTTGCACAAACTAGCATACTTTGTCCAGTCCATCAATTACTATTTCCTTTCTTTTAAAACACTCAAACTTTAACTGCCCTGGTGTGGTACTGAGCCACACTGCTCACATGTTTACTTACAGGTCTATTGGCATGTTGGATGACCATAGCCAAGGTGCTGGAAGGGATTTTGTTATTGGCTTGCGTGTTGCTAATTGAGGAAATAGCAAGCCAGCAGTTTTCCCACTGCTCATCATTGTACCATATGGGGCAGGGGAAAAGGAGATAGTGATATAGTGATGGACCCAGGTTAATGCTCTGGGGGCATGGGTTCAAATCTCACCACAGCAGCTGGTGGAACTTAAATTCAATTAATAAACCTGGAATAGTCTCAGTAATGGTGGCTGTGATAACTATTATTGTAAAAACCCATCTGTTTCAATAATTTCCTTTTTCGGGAAGAAAATCTGCCACCCTTACCCGGTCTGGCCTACGTGTGACTCCAGACCCACAGAAATGTGCTTGACTCTTAACTGCCCTCTTAAATGGCCTGGCAAGCCATTCAGTTCAAGGGTAATTAGGGAAGGGCCAAAATTGCTGGCCTTGCCAGCGATGCCCACATCCTATGACAAAACAAAGAGAAAGAATGAAAGGAACATTTATGCAGAAGCCCATTAAGATCTTGATTGCTCAGGTATGATGCTGCAATGATTGAATAGCCTAGGAATATTTACTAGGCTCATTCTGTAAAGTAACCATTTGAGCAAGGGGCCAGAGCGCAGCTGGCATCCATTATTCTCTATCATTATATGTGGAGGGGCAAACATTAAGAAATCATACATTTTAAGCATGATGTTATTTTTCTAAAATAAGAAGTTTATTCTCCGAGATCTTTCTTCATAATTCATTTTTTTATACTGAGAGAATATGTTTGTGACCATCCTCTGGCTTGGCTCAGCTACATTTGTATTTATTTCTTCAGCATGCTGACTACACGTGGAAACAATGCTTCGCTTGTGGTGTTGTTGATAACACAAGCACAGGAGTCAGAATCAGTGGTGGATGTGGCGGGGGCACCCTAGACTAATGATCACGGCTGTACTCACACGGTGGTCACATGCATTGTCTCTTCATTGTGGCTCGTTTGTCAATGGTTGCTCATTAACCTCAGTGGTACAAAGATTTCCATCTCTTCACACTCTGTTGGCTTTGAGCCATGTGGCAGTGTGCTTCATGGTGGAGTTCCAGCCCGTGACCCCTTGGGCTAAACTTTCCAGCAGCCAACACCTTTGGTCTCAGACACTGAAACCTTCCCCCTCGTCCCTCCTCCTGTAGGTAGGCAGAAATGGGATGCAGCGAACATGCCCAAATAGGTGCCCATATAAGCATGGCATTGATGCTGGCCATGCCCAACTGCTCCCAGCATCACCCACTCCAACCTTAAGTTTCAGGAGAGAGGGTAATGGCCAATCAGGGGGGGAGAGCGTGGAATCTGACAGACAGAGAGGCATGAAGCTTCACAAAGATGTGCACTTGGATGGGTAACAAGGGAGCAGAAGGAACATTGTGTAGCTCTGGCCTTTCACTCTAGTGAATAGGAGGACAGGAGTGAAGGCAGGATGATTTGTCACGGCAACCCCTTCTCTTTAATTAAAAAAAAGGTTATTCATCCCACAAGTGGGGGAGATGCGGTTTATTGAGATGTCAGATTGCCTTTGAAATACACGACTGACGTAAATGTATGTGAGGGAACGCCAGGCTGCCTCACTCCTATGTTGGCTTTCGTGAACCATTGGAAGCGGATGGTGGTGGAGGGGAGCACTGGAATCTCCAGGGTGGTGAACGCTTCTCGGAATTTCTCAGCAATCCCTTATCTTGAAGCAGAGGAAAAATAAAGTAAGGCTGGGAAAAGTCACGTCATCAGTCCTGCAGTGGGTTCTGCTCGGGTTTGAGAAATAAATAAACGCCGACAGGTCTCCTGAGCGGCAAAATAGAGGAAGAGAGAGAGAGAGAGAGCGACCCACATAAAACAACCCTCAGTGAGACCTCTTCAAGGCGGACTCTGGATTCAGTGAAACACATTTGAAAAGACATCAGCTCTTTTCTAAGTCATCCGAAGACTGTATGGGAAGGAACTAGGTTTAGGATAAATTCACTGCAGTAGATGAGGAGTGGGGAGATTATAAAACAGATTTTGATTTTTTTGATATAGAAAAAGCATGGCATGAAGACTCTACAGTGAGAAGCCTCCCCGAGACTTCAGGAGACTGAAGAATCAGATATTGTTGGTTCAAATTGGACAAGTGTCAGGAAGAACCCCCCATTCCCTCCTGGGTGCAGACTCTACACAGTTGAACGGGTCAATCCATTGCCTGCCTCCAGGCGGTCATCAGTCAAAGTGCAGCTAACGCCGAGTTACATATGGATTAGAGTGAAGAGTGAACGGCCTGTGGAACATAGACACCCAGGGGAGAAGGTGCTTCGGGCATTAACTCTTAACCTGAGACCCTGGGTTAAAAAAAAAGTCATTGCCTGAACTTAAACATTGTGACTTGTTCTTTTTAAAAGAGTGAATTACTCTTCCTGCGAAGACTTGCGCGAAATTCTTGACAGCTCCGCAAAAATGCAAATTCTGGGCGAATAGACTCGTTTCTGGAGGTGAGATCAGCCAAGGAGCAACAGCTAAATACTGCGGGTGCTGGAGATCTGAAATATATAAAAAAACAACCCAGAAAGCGCTGGAAAAACTCACCCGGTCTGTAGAGAGAGGAGCTGAACTAACGTTTCTCAAGCCTGACATCTTCGTCTATTTGGCTTTAAGAAAGTGAAGATTTTCTTTTTCAAAAAAGCGTTGAGAATCGGGCTTTTTTTGCCTTTCTGAGGTTGAGTTGGGTGCTCAGTGGGACACCTGAGAGGGGAATTTGATTTGGTTGCTGTACCCAGGACATATTGCTACAACCAAAGAGAAAGGAGGCAGGATGGAGTCTGTCATGCTGGAGATCACTGGCCTCTTCCTCTCTGTGAATGGGTTGATTTGTGTTATCCTGACCTGCACATTGCCCCTGTGGAAGGTGCCCGCTTTCCAAGGGGCCAATATCCTGACCGCCCAGCAGACCATGGAGGGGCTGTGGATGGACTGCATGTGGCAGAGCACAGACGAGCTGGTCTGCAACACCTTCGACTCCATGCTGATCCTGAGCCAGGAGCTCCAATTGGCGCGGGCACTGACCACCACCGCGGGGGTGCTGGGGGCCTTGGGCATCCTGGTGAGCATCGGCGGGGCTAGCTGGACCAAGCTGGTCAGGAGCGTGCCCTGCAAGGGCCGGCTCATCTCGGCCGCCGGCTTCATCTTCACGGTGACGGGGATTCTGCAGCTCGTCCCGGTGGCGTGTTACGCCAGCAACATCATCAGGGATTTCCACAGCGTATCCATTCCTGATGCTGTCAAGAGGGAGCTGGGGCCATCCTTGTACATTGGCATGGCGGCTGGCGTCCTCTTCATTGCTGCCAGCGGGCTTCTGTGGAGCTCCTGTTACAGATCGAGAACACAGACAACTCCAACACATTACGCTCGTGGGCAAACAGGCTACAGTGAGAGCCATTATGTGTAGAGAAATGGCACAGAAATTGGGGTACCTTCTAACTGAAGAGTATGGAGATTAACAGTCAACAGTGTGGAAATTGAGGGATCCTCAATTGTAAAACTGTTGTAATCCTATATTGTCCGCTTAGCTTTTCAGTCATATATGTATATATATATATAGATAGATAGATATATAAAAGTTTATAATCTGGTTTAAGCTACATAGCAATCAGAATGTCTAATTAAATGCAACTCAGAGATTCAGTACAGCTCACAACTTAGTAAAAAACATATTTAATATAGGCTTCTTAGCAGTAGAGGTTTGAAAGTGCAGGCAGCAGAGTGTCTTTCTGATTTAGCACGCTCAAATAGATTATGTTAAGCAATTTAATTATTAGGCCAAGTCTATCTGCGGAGCACAGGAACTGGGGTAACTCATTCCCAGAACAGGGGCACAGTCTCAGAATAAGAGGCAGGCCATTTAGGATCAAGATGAGGAGGAATTTCTTCACTCAGAGGGTGGTGAATCTTTTGGAATTCTCGGTCCCAGAGGGCTGTGGAGATTCGATCATTGAGCATGTTCAAGACTGAGATTGACAGATTTCGAGATATTAAAGGTATCAAGGGATATGGGGACAGTGCAGGAAAATGGCATTGAGGTAGAAGGTCAGCCAATGTCTGGTTGGATGGCAGAGCAGGCTCGAAGGGCTGAATGGCCTATTGCTGCTTCAATGTTCCTATGTTCCTCTGTTCCACCATTCAATGGAATCGTGGTTTATTTGTATCCCCACTCCACATACCACACCTTGATCCTAACCTTTTATACTTTGCCTAACAATAAAAACAATCTATCAGCCTCAGTGGCTATTCTGCCTGTAGGGTCTCAACCTAGATTGATGGGGGCAACATAGGAGATCCCAGTGTTAGACTGATGGAACTTCAAACCAAGGCTACACTTTGAGTTTGTAAATGAGGAGATGGTGGTGCAGTGGTAATGTCACTAGATTAGTAATCTGAAAGGCCCAAGCTAATGTTCTGGAGACTTGGGTTCAAATCCCACCATAATTCAATTAATAAATCTGGAATATAAAGCTAGTCTCAGTAATGGTGACCATGAAACATCATCAATTGTTGTGAACACCCATCTGGTTCACTAATGTTCTTTAGGGAAGGAAATCTGCTGTCCTACATGTGACCCCAGGCCCACAGCAATGGGGTTGACTCTTAACTGCTCTCTGAAATGTCAACTCAGTTCAAGGGCAATTAGGGATGGGCAACAAATGCTGACCTTGCCAGTGCCACCCACATCCCATGAAAGAAAAAAATAATCTGGTTTTGGCAAAAGTCTGGAGTGAGATTCCCCAGAGAGAACAATCTCACACTTTGCACTAAATAGAGTAAAATAGTTGGAAGTGGTCATTAACAGTGCTATCAAGCAACACTTGCTTAGCAATAACCTGCTCACTGATGCTCAGTTTGGGTTCTGCCAGGGCCACTCAGCTCCTGACCTCATTACAGCCTTGGTCCAAACAAAGGCAAAAGAGCTGAACTCCAGAGGTGAGGTGAGAGTGACTGCCCTTGTCATCAAGGCCGCATTTGACCGAGTGCGACATCAAGGAGCCCTAGCAAAACTGGAGTCAATGGGAATCAGGGGGAAAACTCCACTGGTTGGAGTCATACCTAGCATAAAGGAAGATGGTTGTGGTTGTTGGAGGTCAATCATCTCAGTTCCAGGACATCACTGCAGGAGTTCCCCAGGGTAGTGTCCTTGGCCCAACCATCTTCAGCTGCTTCATCAATGACCTACCTTCCATCATAAGGTCAGAAATGGGGATGTTCACTGATGATTGCACAATGTTCAGCACCATTCGTGACTCATCAGATGAAGCAGTCCATGTCCAAATGCATCCTGGACAATATCCAGACTTGGGCTGGCATGTAGCAAGTAACATTCACACCACACAAGAGCCAAGCAATGACCATCTCCAGCAAGAGAGAATCTAACCATCGCCCCTTGATGTTCAATGGCATTGCCATCACTGAATCCCCCACTATCAACATCCTGGGGGTTACCATTGGCCAGAAACTGACTAGCCATATAAATACTGTAGCTACAAGACCAGGTCAGAGGCTATGAATCATGTGACGAGTAACTCACCTCCTGATTCCCCAAAGCCTGCCCACCATCTACAAGGCACAAGTCAGGAGTGTGATGGAATACTCCCCACTTGCCTGGATGAGTTTAGCTCCAACAACACTCAAGAAGCTTGACACCATTCAGGACAAATCAGCCCGCTTGATTGGCACCCCATCCACAAACATTCACTCCCTCCACCACCAACGCACAGTAGCAGCAGTGTGTACCATCTACAAGATGCACTGCAGCAACTCACCAAGGCTCCTTGGACAGTGTCTTCCAAACCCATGACTGCTATCATCTAGAAGGATGGGAGGAGCAGATAGATGGGAGCACCACCACCTGGAAGTTCCCCTCCAAGTCACTCACTATCCTGACTTGGAAATATATTTGTCGCTGGGTCAAAATCTTGGAACTCCCTCCCTAACAGCACTGTGGGTGTACCTACACCACATGGACTGCAGCGGTTCAAGGAGACAGCTCACCACCACCTCCTCAAGGGCAATTAGGGATGGGCAATAAATGCTGGCCCAGCTAGTGATGCTCAGATCCCATGAATGAATAAAAAAAATCTCCAATGATGCATCAAGCTTGCTTTGCAAAGTCCATGGGGAAGTCTTTTGGATTCCCTTGGGTATTATTTTGAGATGTACCTGACATTAACTTAAAGAATTTGAGAGCAGCAACTCTCTCCTCCTACATGCCCACCACCCCCACTCCCCCCACCCCACCCCCACCCCCACCCCCACCCCATGACCACAACAGTCTCCAAACAGGCAGATTGCCCTCTTTACTCCCTGGGTGTTAAGCAACGGTTGTGGGGATCCCAGAAAGGAAATCTGACAGGGAGGATTTCGCAAAGGGACAAACAAATGGATTTTTCTTCCATACATTACTGGCTGATAATACTTCAAGCGTCACGGTCCTGTCTGCCATCTTTCCTTTCCGCGTTCCATTCAGCCAGGCAATACTCAATGCCCAGGTGGTATAGATGGACATTTGTCCCAACATTTTTTTTGTAAATAGCCGGGAGAGGACTTTATGCATGTGTGTGCATCCAGGGATGTGCAGAGCTCCCTACTGGGCAGAGCAAGCAGGCACCAGCCTGGAGGCATGCCAGGTGAACATTAAGTTTAAATTGCTTGGGTGGCAGATCCTGGACCAGGGACTCCCAGGTTCACAGCCCTGTCTCCGTCACTAATTCTCCATCGCCACAGGACTTGGCAAATGGAGCCTGGGAGAGGCCTGCGTGACACTTTGTTCAGCATGTGGACCTTGGGGCACTGTCATTGTCCACACAATCTTGAGGGCTGGTGGCCAGATTTCAGTAACATGTCGAATCACAAAGGCCTGGACCGCCTTGCTGCTGCTGCATTCTTCCAGCTCTGCAGCTGGTGAGACGCACAGCCTCCCTTCACCGGTAGCAGAGGAACTGCTACAAAGTTTAACCTGAGGGGTGAAGGCCCAGGTTTTGAGATGGTGCAGATTGGATGTGATACTGGAAACTCCCTTCAACAGTTGATACCAGTGACCAATGAACTGTCAGAAAACTTCCCAGTCACAAATCCTTCACTCTTGGCTCCCTGCTCCAAAATGCCTTATTTTGCATCATTTTTCTTTGAATTATTTCCTATCTTATCCCTTTTTTTAAAAAAAGGCTCGTTTCCTGCCCTGCTGTGCCACATCTTGCCTCTTCGTCACGCCCAACCCAACCTGGAATCTTTCTGCCCACCCTACCTGGAATGACAACCCCCACCATATCATACCCCCTCTCTCCCTACCCTTCCACCCACCACCCCCCACCCCGCCCCAGGTTATCGAACAAGTGGCGAGTGCCCATAACACACCTGCAGGTTGAGTTCTTTTGACTACTTGTTCCTACAATTCCCACCAGTAGAGGTCAGGGAAGCAGCATTGACCAAGGCAGGCAGCAGACCAATCAGTGTTAGGTGAACAAATTGCAATAACTTTTTTTTTAACTGTAGAACGAGCAATATTAGGTTGACCGCCCTTTATAGATCCCTGCTAATTTCCCTTTCCATTGACTTTCGTACACAGGAGAGATGTAGATTGGGCAGCAGATCCAAGAGCGATCATTTTACATTCTGTCCGAAACTTAAAATTATCTCCAGCCTCCATGATTAATGCCCAATTAAAAACCTGATTGCCAAAATAATTGGGATACACGTGTTCCATTGCATGAACTGACCCACTGAAGAGGCCCTGGATAATTTCCCAGATTGCTTTTATTCTTTTATTCATTCATGGGATGTGGACATCGCTGACTAGGCCGGCATTTATTGCCCATCCCTAATTGCCCTTGAGAAGGTGGTGGTGAGCTGCCTTCTTGAACCGCTTCAGCCCCTGTGGTGTAGGTACACCCACAGTGCTGTTAGGGAGGGAGTTCCAGGATTTTGACCCAGCGACAGTGAAGGAACGGTGACATATTTCCCAGTCAGGATGGTGAGTGACTTGGAGGGGAACTTCCAGGTGGTGGTGTTCCCATGTGTCTGCTGCCCTTGTCCTTCTAGATGGTAGAGGTCGTGGGTTTGGGAGGTGCTGTCGATGGAACCTTGGTGAGTTCTTGCCATGCATTTTATATTATAACACACACTGAGTTGAAGGACAACCACAGCTCAGGGGCTACATGACTAAAGACACAGCCACCGATGGTGGAGGGGGGAGGAAGTCCGGGATATACAAGAGGTTAGAATCGGAGGAATTCAGATAGCTCAGAGGGCTGCAGGGCCACAGGAGTTCACACAGGTAAGGAGAGGCCAGGCCTTGGAAGGATTAGAACATAAGGATAAGCTCACCACACCTTCCCAAGGGCAATTAGGGATGGGCAATAAATGTTTGCCTAGCCAGAAAAGTCCACATCCCAAGAACCAATAATAAATAATAATTTTGTCATGTTGCTTGGCCCAGGGAAAGTGAGGTGGATGGATTTAAAGTCTGGGACTGTAGTCTTCCTTGTGGAGCTATTGGACTTGTAGCTATTCGTTTTCTGAAGCAACGCTTTTGACCCACACTGAACATGGCGGCACATTGGGAGCTCACTGGGAGCTTCTAGGCAAGAATTCCTCTACTCTCTACACACAGTGATATCTCATGAAGCTTTCCTCCTGACTGTAACTCAGACCAATGTTAGACATGTCCTTTTCGAAAGGGTACATGGAGAGCAGCTGTTTTCCCCATGTGCAGGGCATTACAGATGTCCTGTTGTGATTCTCCACTTCAGCGCCCCCCCGTCTCCCCATCCCCCCCACCCGTACACACCGGAGACACGGCAGGAAATGTCTGGGCTGGAGGCTGTGTTCAAGGGGGACTAATGTAGCAGAACGTCCAGGCTGATGCCTTCATGTTATTCGAGGAGCAGCTGTGTTGGGTTTACCTGGCAGTGAAATTGTAACGTATTCACAAGCCTGGAAGAACTTGAGTGAGAACAGATGACAGGAGTTACACGGATGTGGATGATGAACTATTCCTGTTGGTGATTACTATATACAGATATATATATAGTATATATTACTATATAAATGTCCTGTGGCATGGAACTGAATGATTGGCTCTGCTTTATAAAACATTCCAATTAATTTCTGTATGTGCCACTATTAAAGTGCCTTTTAAAAACGGTATTAAAACGGTATTTTCTCATTTTATTCCTCCTCCTCTCCTGAAGGTGCTCACTCATGTATACGGATATAGGAGCAGGGGTAGGTCATTTACCACTTCAAGCCTGTTCTGTCACCTTTCAATGAGAACATGACTAATATGTGACATAACTCCATAAATCACATTGTCCCACACCCCTTAATACTCATTGATTGTTGTAAAAACCCATCTGGTTCACTAATGTCCTTTAGGGAAGGAAATCTGCCGTCCTTACCCAGTCTGGCCTACAGGTGGCTCCAGACCCACAGCAATGTGGTTGACTGTTAACTGTTCTGTGAATTAAGCTTTCATTTCAAGGGCAGTTAGGGATGGGCTATAAATAAGTCCACATCCCAGGAAAGAAGAAAAAAAATACCTTTAGTTATCAAAAACCTATCAACCTCAGTTTTAAAATTAAGAATTTACCTACCATTATCCATTGTGGAAGAGAGTTCCAAACTTCTGCACCTTTTGCATGTGGAAGTGTTTCCTTACTTCACTTGGAATGATCTGGTTGTAATTTTTAGACCGTGTCCCCCAGTCTTAGGTTCCCCAATCATCGGTAATGTTTCTTTCTGTCAGCCTTATCAGTTCCCCTACTACCTTAAAAACTTTGATCAAATCAGAATCACAGAATCGCACAGTGCAGAAGAGGCCCTTCAGCCCATCGAGTCTGCACCGACACGTGAGAAACACCTGACCTACCTACCTAATCCCATTTACCAGCACTTGGCCCATAGCCTTGAATGTTATGATGGTGCCAAGTGCTCATCCAGGTACTTTATAAAGGATGTGAGGCAACCCGCCTCCACCACCCTCTCAGTCCACAATCTTCGAAATTCTAGGGAATAGAACATAGAGATCTGGAAAGGTCTATCCCTCCTTGTCCCATGAATGAGCCAAGTTTACCAGGCAATTATCGAGAGTGCCCTGGAATACCAAGGACCAGTCTGGCTCAGGTACCCTCAAAGATACTTCATTCCAAAAATACTTAGCTCCCACTGTCCCAACGTGAAGGATAATCGCACTGAGCAGTGTGAGGTTGAGTCCTTGTTTAGCATTCCAGATATCAGCAGCATCTCAAGAGCAGCAGCGTAAGCAGTGAAGGAGTTTGAGGATGGAATTTGAGAGCAAGGGGCGCTGATGGCCATCGGCATGGATGCCACCAGTGGGGAAGATGCACAACAGAAAGATGGTCCATCCCATTCTGGCATCCTGACCAACCGACTGAGTCGCAGCTAACAATTTACCTGGCTTTAACTCAAACAATGCCAACCAGCACACTGCATGAACATCTGGGAGATATCTGCATCCCATCCTATCATCTTTGTGGGCTGGGAGGGGGTGAGATTAACACGGCACCAAGGTCAAATGGCAATGAGAAATTGAAACCTACTTGATCATTTCAGTCCAGTTTTTCAATCCAATGTCTTTGGGAGGCAAGCGGTAGATTTTTAGGCCTGAATTTCATGCTTTGTGCGTGCACGAAATCGGCAGGCCCGGAAGCCGATGTAGAATCTGCTCCCAGGTGAGGTCACGTTTCCAACACGATTTTGCGCTGGGTGGCCAATTAAGGCCCGCCCTGGGTGAAACACGTCCTTCCGCTGGTCGGAAGGGCCAGGCGGGGTGGGAGCCTGTTAGGCACCAGGTCCAATAGCAGCCTGGCGGGGGATTGAAAAGCAGCAGAGGCAGATCCCTGAAGGCTGCCAGGGGACACAGAAGGAGCTGTTGAGTTCGAGGAAGAAAAATTTCTTTGGAATAGCAATGGCATCTGAACCTGCTGGGCACGCCAAGCGGGAGGGCAAGCCCAGTGGGCATTCGTTCCCCCCCACTGTGGTTCTTGGATCAGTGCCTGGGTATCATTGTGGAGGAGGTCAGTGCCAGGTGGGACATCTTCATACCCAGGGATGGCAAGAGGAGGCCACTGCACCTCACCAAGAAGGCATGGGCAGAGGTGGCAGCCCAGGTCAGCAGCCATGATGTTGTGCGGCGCACATGGGTGCAGTGCCGCAAAAGGATCTATGATCTGCTGCACTCAGCAAGGGTGAGTACCGAGTTGGCATGGATCTGCGTGGAGGAGTGTTAACGGCTGCCCCAACTCCGTGGTGCTCGGGGATGTACGAGTCTGGGTGCCAACTGTCACTGACATTGGCACCAGCCAAAGTGGTGAGCTCTGGCTGCTTGGCCTGATTGCCTTGCGGGTTGAGGGCCATGGCTCGAATGTGCCATGCAAGTTTCCCCTCAGCTGGGGTTGGCCAGGCTGCAATGGCGCTGCAGGCAGAGAGTGGACGAGTCAATGCCCCTCTGTCCTTTCCGGAGAAGAGAAGCCATAACACCATCGAGGGGTCAAGGACAGGCGGAGGCCCCCCCAAGCCTGATAACGAGGTACAGGATGGATGCCCTGGTGATGGAGTGCCGATTCCCAGCTCAGTCCACTGGCCGTGGAGAGGCAGGGGTCTCTGATGCAGGTAAGAGTACAGTGAACAGATGTGAGAGTGTCGGAGTGTGTAAACATTATTGTGTTGTTTCATCTGTAATGGTAACCTCAAACCTCCAGTCCTCATTGTTCATTGAAAGATGAAGGAACCATAATGCAGATCTCCATTGTCTCACCAGCCTGCCTAGCATGCACAGTGGAGTGTGTGATGATGGATACTGCTGCCATGTTGAATTCCTCCCCTAGAATCGCCACCCAGCAAACGATAGCAGGACCCCGAGGAGCCAGGCTTGACACCAGAGGCCCAGTGCCCGTCAAACGCACCAGCGTCACACCCCCTCTCTGAACCAGGCGCCAGCGCAGATACCAGCACCTCTGCCGTCATTAGATTGTTGGCTACAATGTCAGTGCACAGTGGAGAGGGCACGGCACACTGGCATGAGGAGCTTGTGGAGGCAGAGAGTACCCAGGGTGCTGGCAGTCGGAGGACTGCTGGGGACCAAGACCATGCTGAGTCCGGGGCAGATAATGAGCTTCTGGAGTCGTCCATTAGGCGGCAGATGCTAGATGTCCAGCGGGATGCACGGGAGGATCTGGTGGAGATCCAAGAGAGCCTGCATGCCATGGTCTCCGTCAGGGAGGAGTCCGTGCAGAGCACTGCGTTGACCCTCAGCACCGAGCACACTGCTTTCTTCATTGAGAGAGTGGCGTCCCTCATGGAGAGGCAGCTCCAGGAACAGAATCAGGGGTTCCTGGGGTTGCACTCGGACCTGTAAACCCTCACACAGGCACTGACCTCAGGTGGTCACTGCCAGTGTGAGAGATGGATGAGGCATCCAGTATCTCTGTCAGGTCCATCAATGGCGAGCAGGGAGGGCCAGACTGACCTCACGTTGGCGGACGAGCTTCATGTTGTCTCTACGGGCTCCTCTCAGGACACTCTGGATGGTGGCACCAACTCCTCCGCTCCTCTGCCAGTGACTGTGCCATCTGATGAGGTGCAACGACTGAGGAGTGCCCAGCCATGGAACTGGACCCACCCTCAGAGGCAGTGGCCACACAGGGTCTGCCAGCCAGGGGACGGCCGCCAAGGTCACCAGGGCCATCATGACACCCGGGTCAGCAGGCGGCCTCCGATGCCACTGCCAGTGAGGGGAGTGGGGAGGGGGGGGGTGGGGGGGAGGGCACCAAGGGACTTTTCATGGGTGATCTTCTGTTCTGCCATTATTTGTTAAGTTGTTTACCGGTGTGACTGTTATAATGTTATGTTCATTGTCTGCAGAGCATATAAGTTTTGCTTTTGTGTTAATGGCCTGAGTATGCTTCACTTGTTTTACAGGTGCAGGGCACGCCAGTATCTCAGTTGGACGTGAGGGGCTCTAAACTTTATTGCACAGGAACTGAGTGGACTTTGAGTTGAATGGAATGGCTCATTACAAACATTGGGTAAGGCGGCAGTGCCCCTGGCAGTCTAACTGAGGCAGCGTTGGATCAAGGCCTCCCTGGTGTTCCTGTCTCCCTGAAGGTTCCAGAGGTCTGCCTCCACACCCTCACCGTGCTCCTCACTGGGCTCCTCTTTTGACTCACCACTGGATTCATCCTCTGTGGCCTGTGGAGCTGCCTCCAGATCCTCTTCCTCCAGTGGGTCCCCCCCCTTGCCAGAGACAGATTGTGGTGAGCACAGCATGCAACCACGATCAGTGACACCTATTCTGTGGGGTATTGTAGTGCACCCCCTGAGCGGACCAGGCATCTGAATCTCACCGTCAGAGGACCTATGGTCCTTTCAATCATCCCCCTTATGGAGGCATGGCTCCTATTATAACGCTGCTCTGCCTCTGTTCTTGGGTGGCGGAGAGGTGTCGTGAGCCACCTTTTCAAGGGATAGCCCTTGTCACCCAGCAGCCATCCATCCAGTCGAGCTGGAGCAGTGAACAGTCTTGGCACTTGTGAGTGACAGAGGATGCATGCATCATGGGAGCTCCCAGGATACCTTGCACAGACTTGCAGAACCTGTGCCTTGTGGCCACAAACTATCTGCACGTTCATGGAGTGGGATCCTTTCATGTTGACAAAGGCACCCGGCTCACCCACCGACGCCTTGATGGCCACATGTGTGCAATCGATGGCACCCTGGATGCGGGCGAACCCAGCAATCGCTGCAAAGCCTCTGGCCCGCTCAGCCTGGCTGGCCTCATCCGTCCGGTAATGAATAAGTGTCATGACCCACCTGAACAGAGTGTCAGTCACCAGCTTAGCGCAACTGTGGGCAGCAGATTGGGGCACTCCAGAGCCCTCACTGAGCCCTGGAAAGAGCCGGAAGCATTGCAGTTGAGGGCCACTGTGACCTTCAGAGCCACTGGCATGGGGTGTCCACCCACACGCTTGGAGGTGATCTCAGGCCCAATCATATGACAAATGGAGATCACAGTCTCCCTGGAGAGGCGGAGTCTCCTTCGGCATTGCACCTCTGGCCTGTTGAGGTAGCTGCATTGCTGCCTGTACACTCTGGCAGCAGGATAGTGGCGTCTTCTGTGCTCCTTCTGCCTTGGACTCCCTGCTAGCCCTGTTCCCCCTATGCCTGCACCCCCTCTCCCACAGGTTGCTCCCTTGGGCATTGCCTATGGACATCTGGCCTCCTCTCCTTTCTGACCCTTTCTTCCTCCTCAGAGGAGGTGCCACCAGTGAAGAGTACAATCCTCATTGCCAGGGTGACCGAAGGCTGTCTGGTGACAGCAAGGGTCCAAACGGTATAAATCCTCCAGGTATAAATCCGACTCCTGTGCATGCCCGCCTTCACATTGAGGACACCCTCCATCGTGTTGGGTGGCACTACCACCATGCTAAATGGGATAGATTTCAAACAGATCTAGCAACTCAAGCCTGGGCATCCATGAGGTGCTGTGGGCCATCAGCAGCAGAATTGTACTCAACCACAATCTATAACCTGATGACCCGGCATAACCCCCACTCTACCATTAGCACCAAGCCACGGGATCAACTCTGGTTTAATGAAGAGTGCAGGAGGGCATGCCAGGAGCAGCACCAGGCATATCTAAAGAGATGTCAACCTAGTGAAGCTGTAACACAGGACTACTTGCATGGCAAACGACATAAGCAGCAAGTGATAGACAGAGCTAAGCGATCCCACAACCAACAGATCAGATCTAAGCTCTGCAGTCCTGCCACATCCAGTCGTGAATGGTGGTGGATAATTAAACAACTCACTGGAGGAAGAGCTCCACAAACATCCCCATCCTCAATGATGGAGGAGCCCAGCACATAAATGCAAAAGGAAAGGCTGAAGCATTTGCTACAATTTTCAGTGTAAAGAACCTATTTTTTATTTTTCTTGGACTGTGGCCTTAAAATTGGACAAGTCTGCACAATGACTGTGCGGTGGTCACTCCTACCGATACTGTCATGGACAGATGCATCTGCGGCAGGCAGGTTGGTGAGGATGAGGTCAAGTATGTTTTTCCCTCTTGTTGGTTCCCTCACCACCTGCCGCAGACCCAGCCCAGCAGCTAAATCATTTAGGTTCGGCCAGTTCGGGCAGCAGTGGTGTTACCGAGCCACTCTTGGTGATGGACATTGAAGTCCCCCACCCAGAGTACATTCTGCACTCTTGCCACCCTCAGTGTTTCCTCCAAGTGATGTTCAACATGGAGGAGCACTGATTCATCAGCTGAGGGAAGGTGGTATGTGGCAACCAGCAGGAGGTTTCCTTGCCCATGTTTGACCTGATGCCATGAGACTTCATGGGGCCCAGAGTTGATGTCGAGGACTCCCAGGACCTGTTATATAACCACAAGTAGCTGCCACAATGAATTTTAACTACAATATAAACCACAAGCACATAACACTCTCTGCTAACACACCTTGTTAGCACCATGTCTGGTTCTTCCACAGTGGGGAAGAAAACTGCAGGAACAGAGAAAGAGGAGCCCCTCCTTCAGATGGTGACCTGTGTACTTTATCCTGTAACCTTTACTGCTCAATTACAAAGATTTCTCTTCAGGCTTATTTCATGGTTTCTTTTTTCCTACTCAGTGTAATGATTGACAATACACCGACCTACACCTTCAGCAACATCACAACTATTCTCACTGTAACACATCCTGCACCATATCATCAACACCACATGCATTAGGATTAGTCATTATTGGTTAACATATTGGGGCTAGGATTACAAGATTATATTGTCCGCTCTTTTGTCTCAAGACGAATCCTTTTCCAGTTCATGTTTTATCTGTCGCCGACAGGACATAGAATGGGCTCATGAATTGTTCCTTTAAGAACTGTCTTCTGGTTTGACACTGACCTTCTTTGACAAGGAAGACATTAAGGGCAGTAGACTTTGGTGTTACGGTTGCTCTGGTTACATTCAGTCATCAGACAGAACTGTCATCAGTCATCAGAATAAACTGATACCAGGTCCAAGTGATCACCTGATTCAGTTGGGATGTCTCCACTCATTGCTGCTTTTCACCTTCACCAAAATGTCCATTTCAGCCAGAGGTACTCGCACTCCCATTTCCGACTGACAGTGTAACTGATTGTTAGGGGGGAATATAGGGGTACATTAAGAACTTATTGAAAGGGAATGGATGACTTAAAATATCCAATGCCTGCAAGTACAGTTAAACGCCAGACTGGACAGAGAGGAATCTGAACCTTGCACACCCTCAGAGCCTGTGACCATCAGCAAGGTCAGGCCGAACAGAGAGGAATGCAAATGCAATAGGTTGGGTGTCTTAGGAGTCAGACTGGAGCCTTAGGTTGAAAAACAACCAAGATTGTGTCTGTTTATAGCAGATAGGGAAAGAACAGATGGTCCTAGTTGAGATGGGAGGGAAGGTCTCCGCCGGGGGTGAAAGTAGGGACAGATGATGCCTGTACCTTGGTACCTTTGTTACTAGAGAGATGTCTGTTTAATGTAAACCTATATGTTGACGAGATCAGAATCTGGAAACTGTTCTTGTGCGTGATCAATAATGTATAAATATGGTGAACACTTGCAGTTTAGCAGAGTGCTATCTCAAGCTACATTGGGATGGCTCTCCCCTTGCAATTGCTCGAATAAACAATCGTGACCTGTACCTGAGACTCCTGTGGTCCGTTTGTCAAAGTGACCACATCAATTTGGCACGGTCGGCAGGATACTCAGATCGGATCCTCGGGACGGCTGTGCAAAGTGGGTGAGTATATTTAATTACCACCCGTAGTTAGTGCAGTAAGCCTACCCGAGAACGGTCCCGTCAAGTATCAAAGAATCGGGAGGAGGACTCAGGACAGGAGATAGGAGGTGCCGGGGGTAAGAGGCGGAGCCGTGCAGGCGGGCTAGCGGTTTGAAATATAATCTTGGCCGAAGCCGCGCAGGGAGGCCAGACCCCAGTTAAGAGGAGGCGGAGCCGAGCTGGTGGGTTACGGTTTGAAATATAACCTTAGCCAAAGCCGCGCAGGGAGGCCAGACCCCAGTGCAATAAGTGAAACCGCACATACCGCAAGTAACTAAGTTGTTCGGGCCGCGCGAACATACCACGCAGAGATAGAGGGGAATAAGAACAGAGTCAGGAAAACAGAATAGCACTATGGAACTCAACTGGGGAAGCGCGGACTCCATTACGAGGTTCATAGCGGAACAGCAGTCAAAACTAATCACAAAAATGCAGAAAGAGGGGTGGAACCCACAGGGAACCTCCGGAGAACAAAAACAGTGGTGGTTAGAGCAGAAAAAGGATAAGGAAAAGAAAGGGGTGATGGTTATTATTATCTTGTACCTGCAGTTGTGCAGACAAATTAATACTAAGTTCCAGTCGATTAGAGAGAGAGAGAGACAAAGTCAGATCCAGGACAGATCAGAGCAGTGGCGGCAGCCTGTAGTGATACTGATTAAGAGGGGAGAGCTCCGAAGGAGAAACCTATGATGGAGTTGGGACAAAACCGCCCTCATATGAACCAACCGCCCCCACTGTGCCCGATGAATTCCATGGTCCCTATGGCAGTAACTGTTAGGAAAAGTAAAGTCAGGAAAGGCGAATTAAAACCCGAAGGGAGAAAGGGGGCTGAGGAATAGGGGGAGGATGAGGAGATTGAGAGGGTCACGGAGAAAGTTAAGCACGTACCATTCAGCCCGGGGGAGAAGCAGGTTTTGCTTAAAGAACTGCTGAGACTTAAAACTCGGCATAGCAACCCAGGTTTTCGGACCAAACTGCGGGAAATGCAAGATTTCCATGCAATGCACCGCCTTGATACCCACATACTGGTGAAGGCTAAATGCCCAGGGGATATCTGGGAAAGATTACGCCTGCAGTTTAGAAGTGGAGACTGGGCGAAACCTGGGGACGTCCCAGATCGGGAGAAGGCGATAGCCCTGCACAGGGACTTTGAGGAGGCAGTTAAGGAAACCTTGGGGGAGGGAGAGACGAATTGGGGGCGTAAAATGTCCCGTGCGGAATGATGAAATTTTCCTGAAAATGTGGAAGGATGATTGGGGCCCAAAAGGTCCGCTACTGAATTTTCTGTAACTTAAATAATGAATTGATCTAAGTTACAAGAGCTGCTTGTGCTGAAGAGAGAGAGAGAGAGGAAGAGAGAAAAGGGGGGTACCCCTAGGGAGGTTAATGAGCACTGACAGGCAGGAGCTGGGGAAATGTGAGCTTTTGTCAGTTTGATTGTCCCTATAGGTGGAGCCTCCAAGATCCCTTTATTCCCCCACTGCTATTTGAAGTTTTGTTTAGAATATGAGAGTTTTAAATCATTAAACAGGGTTAGATGAACCAACCTTTGTACCACCCCCTTGCAGACAAGTATCACCAGTTTCCAAGCTGATTGGGATTGATACATACGAGTTACATTAACTCAGAGTTAGTATTCTAAAATTCTGAGGGGAAAATTACCTGAAGTTCAAGGGATTCTAGAAAACCAAAAGGCATAAATACACAGTCTAGGTGGTTCCAATGGATAAAAAGGGGTTTATTTTGAAGAGATGAATTAAATATGAAAGGAAATCTGCAACCCAACAGCACTTTAATTTGAATTTGGGACAACCTTGAGATGTGAAGTGCAGTGAAATTTAACAGGTTACTTTGAATAACGAGGATGTTATCCAAAGGTAAAGAATGTGTCGATAAACATACGGGAATTATAACTTGGATACAAGTCAATACACATAAGAAAGAGGTTGTTTTAATTTTGATAGCATAAATTACATTTCTTACAAAGTTTAAAATTTGAGGTTTGGTTCCTGATAATTTCTCAAAAGGGAATTTTCATTTTAAAAGGTTTGACAACAATTGGCACTAATTCAAATGCTGCAAGCTTTTGTATTTGTAAGTCTGTTCCCCAAATATGAAGCTAAGCTCAAGACCTTGACAGAGTTTGGCAGAAATCCAATTTTTGGCAGAGTTAATGAATCTGGGGTAATTCTAAAAGAAACGGGTCAGACACAATTTAGTGAGTTACTTTTGAGACAATAAAGTGTTGTTTGAGAAAGGGATAAGGAACATGTCAATGCCTGATTTCTGTTTTTAAAACTGTTATGAGAATATTTTATTTATTTTAAAGTCTCTCCAGGCAACCTGAACAAGATAAGATGGCAGCTGTTGCATGTGTAAAATGTTATGAGGCAAATAGGAGAAAGAGTTAGGCAAAGAGGACACAATATACAAACTGTTTTAAGGGAACTGAATTTGATAATCTGGCCATCAACTGAGACATTGGAAATGCACAGGGGGAGATAAGCAAAGATCTAGAGACAGATCCTCGGTGACACGGAATAGTTAATACGGCCTAAAGAGCAAGGAAACATTATAAACGATCAAGGCAATAGAGAAACTGACCTTAAAAGAATCTTAGGATCATGGTCAGGGGAAAAAAAACTTAGAAGTAAAACTATGTGGAATCTTCAGAAATTGAAATGTAAGGAGAAATAATACTTAACAACAATTTACCACAAGGTGGATATAGGTAAAGGGAAGGCTGGAAAAAGGCTAAATAGATGTATTACTAATTGTATCAATGTGCCTGCGAGCTACAAAAAGTAAGACCACAGGATTAACACTATGATGACAGACAGTTAAGCAGATCCCAGAGAGAACCGTCACTGGAAGTGAAGATACTGAGCCATTGAAAGATAGGATAAGAAGGTGCACTGTAGAGTTGTGGAGGCAGTTTAAGGAATTGAGGTCCAACGTGGGACAGCAGCAGGAGACAGTAGACTGGAAAGAGTGGAGGGGGCCTATCCAGATGGATTCAGTTCGGGGAACTCATTTCACAGGAAGAGTCATTAAAGAAATGTATAAGCTTAAATTTAAACAGAAATTCCACATTCCCTACCAGCCACAGAGCTCGGGGATGGTGGAAAGGATGAACTGAACTTAAAAAAAATCAATCACAAAAGCAATTCAAGAGACAGGGAAAAGCCCAATATTCTAATGCGTCTCAGGGCTACCCCAAGCAGGACCGCCGGGTTCACCCCACTTGAAATAATGACAAGGAGAGCAATGCAGTTACCCGAGGGAATCATAGTAGGAGTGGGAGATGTAGGAACACTAAAAGGAAGGAAGTTAGAGACCGACAGGTGATTAAGGATATGGAAACAGGCAAATCCAAAGAGCAACAATGGACCCCAAGTGGGGAATAAGGTGATGGTCAAGGTGAGCCCGGAGTGAACAGGCATGGACCATACGAGGTAATTATGACAGGTGATACATGTGCACTTGTAGATATGAGAACGGGAAGTAAATGGAGGCATTACACACAGTTAAAGATACATGACAATTGACCAAGCGGTAACCCGGAGAACGGGAGCCGATGTTAATGTCTCCACAGATCTACGATCCTGGTCATGTGCGTATCTGTACTGGCAACAAGGTCGGGGATCATCACTGCTCATCCCGCATCGCAGGAGGAACTTTGGTACAGCACAGACAGTGCCGAATGTGACACGCAACGGGGAATGATAAATGTAACAGGAGGAGAACAAGTGCTTTCGAGTTGTATTAAGGGTTTGCTTCAGATCGCGCATGGGAGGTCCGCCAATACCCAGCCACCTTCTACCTCTACTTCCATAGTCCGAGTAGAGATAATTGAAGCCCCTCAAACCACACTGACTGACTCACCCTGTCCGAGTATGAATCCAGGACCGACGAATGGTTTGGTACTGATTAATCAGAAGTTTTGTATGATAATGTACATCAAGAGCTGGTACCCGTAGTCTTGAACATACCCAGAATTGCCCCACCCCAGTGGTGCTCAACCCATATTCGAGCACTATATACGGCTCTAATGGGTCAGTTGATGACTGAAGCATCTCAGTTCAACGGCGAGATGCGATCAGGCTTGGAAGGGAACCGCGTTAAGCGCAGCCTGGTAAATGATGCCGCTATGATATTCAATATAGGGACATCAGTGGTTAATTCAGAACCTGGCAACTGTTGACCAGAAGGTCCAGACCCTGAGCTTTAATCTTAGGGAGATTTTAGAGCAGGGACAGGGAATTCATAACACCCAATTAAACACAGACCAGGATATGACATGGTTAATCCAAAGCCTGGCTACCATGCTCGAAAGTCATGCGGGGATTATCAACAAACTGATTGAAATAGGAAAAATATTTCAGACGAAGCGAGCAGAAATGATGTTTGCAGCACCTATGGATCTTGGGCACTGGAACAAGCCCGAGAGAATTTAAGACAGATTAATGAAGGGGTAGTTCCTTTATGGGTAACTAATGAGCATTTATTTAATCTTTCATGACACAAGGATCATGACTTGACTGGTTGCCAGTTTAGAGGTTTAACGCGTATATAGAATTAATGTTGAATATATAGTGAATAGCAATATGCTAATAGGCATTCTATTAGTAATACCTGTCATACCTATGTCAACACCCGGCAGGACATTTTATAGAGTAGAAAATATTGGGGTGATATGGGGGGATTACTATATTAAGTACCACGATATTCCACCATACGCAGTAGAGATAGAAGGAAATATAGTTAGCACCACATTAGAAGGGTGTAGTATAAAGGCCACCGTAGTAGTATGTGCACATCCAATATATGAGACGGAGGAAGTGAAGTGTAGATTTAAAGCAGCTGCAAACTGTACAATGGAAACCATATGGGCTGCAAAAGAACAGACCCATGTTGCATATACAGGGAATGGGAGATATTGTATCACCACGTGGCAGGAAAGAATCCAGTATGGGAGCAACTGGTTATTCCCCATCCATAATCATTCAGTGTGCCTACACCCACAGGTGCCGGCAAGGGTGGGGAAGGTGGAACTGGCTGAAATATACAATAGGGGAATGACTACTACTCAGGTCGTGAAAAACCTTAAAGATAACCTGAAACAGTATCTGAACCAGTTCTCCTATGAAATTCCATTATTACCAGAGCACCTAACCGCAATTCGGAGACAGACTCAGCAGGTATACAGAACTTACTATACACTGCAGCAACAGGTTAGAGCCTTAAAGAAGGATATAGAACAAATAGATTCCTCCACATGGTGGGAGGACCTGTGGAATTGGGGCTGGAACGTACAGATACACCCCTGGATTTGGATTATCTCCCATGCTCTAGTTATACTTCAGCTGATATTGATTATGTATCTAACATACTTGATTCATCGCACCCGGGAGTCACAAAAAAATGTGGCTCTGGGGGAGTTTTAACAGGTGGAGAAGGAATTTGGCAAGTCAGAGGTTTAAAGTAAAGGACCAGATGATACAGATGGTCTGACCAGTATTTTTTATGTACCAACGCTGGATACTTGGCCAGTATCAATGGGTGGCGGTGCGTAAAGGGACAGACAGTACCACTGTAATTGGCTACCTTGGGCTAGACCCAGGGCCAAAAAGGGGGGACTGTTAGGGGGGAATATTGGGATACATTAAGAACTTATTGAAAGGGAATGGACCACTTAAAATATCCAGTGCCTGCAAGTACAGTTAAAGACCAGGCTGGACAGAGAGGAATCTGAACCATGAACGCCCTCAGAGCCTGTGACCATCAGCAAGGCCAGGCCGAACAGAGAAGAATGCAAATACAATAGGTTGGGTGTCTTAGGAGTCAGCCTTAGGTTGAAAAACAACCAAGATTGGGTCTATTTATAGCAGATAGGGAAAGAACAGATGGTCCTAGTTGAGATGGGAGGGAAGGTCTCCGCCGGGGGTGAAAGTAGGGACAGATGATGCCTGTACCTTGGTACCTTTGTTACTAGAGCGATGTCTGTTTAATGTAAACCTATATGTTGACGAGATCGGAATCTGGAAACTGTTCTTGTACGTGATCAATAATGTATAAATATGGTGAACACTTTGTAGTTTAGCAGAGTGCTATCTCAAGCTACATTGGGATGGTTCTCCCCTTGCAATTGCTCGAATAAATGATCATGACCTGTACCTGAGACTCCTGTGGTCCGTTTGTCAAAGTGACCACAACACTGATCCTTGGATTTGATCGCTCAGCGTAAGTGATCCCTGGATTTGGTCTCTGATTGGTTCAGGTGGTGTGTGATCACTTTCTGATTGGTTTCTTAAGGGAGATGGTCATCTACTGAGGCATGTGGAGCTTCTCGATGTCAAATGAGGATACAAGCACAAACCAGTCACGTGATGCTAGTGTCCTACATAGATTACAATTAAGGAGAATAAATATTGGGTTAATCGATTAATGCACACATTACTAAACCACAAAAGCAGCCTGAACAGGTCCCTTCCCTGCAATGGATTAGCTATCACAATATTCAGGTTGTTAAACCATGACAGCATTCAGGAGTTTCCAATGCGCTGAATGTTATATCATTCAGTGGTGTTCAGAAAGCTTCAGTAAGTCAAACTGGTGGCCCTTATGGAGAAATGTAGACCAATATCTTATTATTTGTGAATTTAAAGTTTCATTTCCCAAACTCTGGCTCTGAGGTGTCTCTCCAAAAGCTCCTGTCTAACATTCCAGACAGGAGTTTCGCTCCTCTACCCAACACTGGGCAGAAGCTGTGTCCACACTCCAATAAAACTGCATCAGGAAGAAATCAAGACAAATTGAACAAATTGAATCCCCTGTCAGCTCGCGACCCGCTGTCTGGAAGCCGTGTGCACACTCACCACTCCCAGATTCAAATAGCTTTAGTTTCGAGTTTCCTGTATTGCTGAAAGCCACTAGGGCAGTGATTTCCTGATTGTTGTAGGGTCTGAGTTACAGTTTGGTAGGTCTGAAGAAGCCTTAATAGTTATACGTAGGTTAACTGTAAGCCCTTACTGACTCTTAGAACTATTTGCGAATATACACTAAAGGGTATAAGCTCGGAGCTGTCTCCATGCTTGCTGGTACGCATGGCTCTGTCCAACACAAGATTGATTCTAGGACATGTGCTCTCTTACATCACTGCGTTGGCAGTACTGTACTCAGTTCCACAGTAACCCTACATGCACCAGGCTCTAATACCACACTGATGAGGTTTACTGCAGCACTCAAGGAATTATTAATATAAACTTGGTTCTGTCAGCTTTTACAGAAGGGTTAGAGGACACGCAGTGTAGAATTGGAGTTCATTACATGTCTGCCTTATCAGGAAACGTTAGATACTTTGCACTATGTAAACAGGGGGAGTGGGGGGCGGGGGGGTGGGGGGAGGCGGAGGGGGCGGGGCTAACGCCTGCTTGACTTCCCCTTTGCAAAGCTGCCTTCAACACAGCCGGGAAAGGGCCAACTCAGTCCAGGAAACCCTGTTTCACAAGCTGCCTATAACCAAAGGCCTTAAAAATAGATATCAAAATGTGCAGCCTTGGAAATGCAGTCAATTTCACTGCAGTTTCAGGACTAGCACCTTGGCTCCTCCTGATTGTGAAATCCTTTCCCGATCACTGGCAACAGCTGACTGGAAGATCAGTGCAGGTAAAGTTCACACTGCTAACATTGTAATCACCAGGAGAGCCGAGGCCATGTAATTGCTGTTCATAATCGAGATCTACATCGGTTTCTAACAGAGAGACGGAGAGAAAGTCACTTTCTGCAGCAAACAAAAGAGCAAAATTAAATGAACAGCCAAAAAAATGCACATTGGCCAATCAGGAGAAGGTTTAGAAGCAGGGGGGCAGGGCCTGTATTTCCATGGGCCATTTCAAATCATCACTGCAAGATTTTGTCCATCAGGAATCGATGAACAGCCTGACTCCTCTTTTATCGGATTAAGGGAGCCTAATTATGTGGCCCAATCTTCTTCTTGAGTTCTTTGCCCGACAGCGGGTCTGACCCATAGTGCCGCAACCTCCACCAGGGGCGGGACAAGGGGGAAGGTCCCGAGTCCACCCCAGCTGGAATGGGGGTCTAATCCTACGCGATTGGCACCAATCTGATCCACACCGGTCTTCCAGCCAATCTGCCCCCTACCCCCACCCCACTCACAAAGGAGATAGGGACTTGATAGGGGAGATACTGGGAGGCTGTTTCCACTTTTGGAAGAGACTAGAACTAGGGGTCACAATTTAAGAATAAAAAGTCTATCGTTTAAGACGGAGAAGAGGAGAGATCTTTTCTCTCAAATGGCCACTAGTGTGTGGAATTCTCTTCCCCAGACGCTGGGTCATTGAACTTATTCACGGCTGAGTTAGACAGATATTTCAGAGACAAGGGAGTCAAGGGTTATGGGGGGGGCAGACAGCAAAGAGGGTTTGAAGCACAACCCGATCAGCCATTATCTTATTGAACAGCAGAGCAGGCTTGAAGGGCTGAATAGCCAGCTCCTGCTCCTAAGTCCTGTGAGTCCAAGTTGCTACGGCAACATACACTTTTAAATGCATATGGATAGTGATGGTACAAGCTCCAATTTCTTTCCATCACATGTCCGATCAGGAATCTCTCCTACTCTTACCACTTGCTATTGCTGTATGTTGGAAGGAGTTTTACAAGTTGATAATCAGCCTGTCTGGCCAAGTTATGAATACATCTTCCTTGGTCATCAAGCCCATTGAACACAGATGACCTGTAAAAGAACGTCGACATCAGTAAAAACCTTTTTTTTTTGCAGTGAGAGGTTAGGAACTGGAATACTCTGCCTGAGAGTGTAGTGGTGTTAATCGAGGCTTTCAAAAGGGAACTGGATCATTATCTGAAGAGAAAAAAATTGCAGAGCCACATGGAATCGGTGGGACTAGGTGAGTTGCTCTTTCAGAGAGCCAGCACAAACATGATGGGCTGAAAGGTCTTCTGTGCAGTAGCCATTCTATGATGAGGAAGGATGGGGGAGGCTGAGGTGAAGGATAAAGGCTGACACTGGCTGGTTGGGCCTAAAGGCCTCTTTCTGTGCTGAATATTCTATGTAATTCATTGAGTGAACTCTGACCTACAATTTCACTTGTGAAGTGCAGCCACTTTCAGGACAGACACAGTTGTTAACCCACCAGGAAAAACTCAGCAGGTCTGGCAGCATCAGCAGAGAGGAACACAGTTAACGTTTCGAGTCCGAATGACCCTTCAACAGAACTAAGTAAAAATAGAAGAGAGGTGAAATATAAGCTGGTTTAAGGGGTGGGGGTGGGACAAGTAGAGCTGGATAGAGGGCCAGTGATAGGTGGAGATAACCAAAAGATGTCACAGACAAAAGAACAAAGAGGTATTGAAGGTGGTGATATTATCTAAGGAATGTGCTAATTAAGGGTAGAAAGCAGGACAAGCAAGGTACGATATAATTTATATAGATTTTTCTTTTCTTATTATGTTTCTGCTCTCACTTTCCCAAGCCCAGGAATCTGTCAAAGAATAACTACAGCAAATGCAGGTTACTTCAGGAAAGAGTACAATTTATTAAGCGCTGAACCGTACAATGGCCAATGGGAGAGATCATCTAGATCTGCTTGAAGTTACAGTGTTCAACAAGCAGTATTTATACAGTACAATTATGCGACTCCAGCATATTTACACAGTGATCTTATTAGCTTGAGTGATCTTATTAACTTGCCCTTCTTTATTCTCTTATAATTATATCTATGTTACTATGTTAGCTAATTGATTTTGCTTACCTGTACAGTTTCTTGATCATCCCTTATCTCTTCTAACATTCATTCCATGAAACACATCTTCTCCGCCGATGCTGCCAGACCTGCTGAGTCTTTCCAGGTAATTCTGTTTTTGTTTTGGATTTCCAGCACCCGCAGTAGTTTTTTGTTTTTAACATCTGTTTGTGTTTATTGTGTCATGCATCCTTTTTATCTACTCTTTGCCTAACCTTTGATCTCAGGTCATTTCACGTGCCCAGGCTTCTTGTTCCTATTTTTCTGTTCTTGCTTCCCTTTATAATTTAACCCTTTAGGTGATTTTTCTTCCTCAAATCCCCAGATTTTAGGGGAACAGCAAATAGGATTTTAGGACTGGACTCATTGTCACAACCACACTGACCCATTTTCACAGCCTCTCTCTCAATTCCTCTCTCCTCCACAAACACCTATTTGTGTCGGTCACCAACCCCAAAACGCTATCTCTCTTTTGTTAGAAAGTGAATATTGCCTTCCCCTTTCACATCTGACTTCCTCATTTTAATTTGGCACTCGACTGCTTCATCGCAGTAAACAGTGTGCTGGGGACAAAAGCCCCTTTATAATCTGCAAAGGTTTAATCCAATGATTTTGAGAACCCTTGTTTGTTTCTGTAAAAGAAGCTCTGGCTCCTGAACCTTTTCAAACAACCTTAATTGCTGTATTTCAGGTTGAACTGGGTGTGATGGCTCCACCATTGGTAAATGTTGACTCAGCCACAGGGCTTCACTCTACAACGACCAGAAAATCCAATTGTTTGCACAATTGATTATAATCTTCCACCCAGTTACTGAAGAAGGTTGTGAAATATGCCTGTGAGTGTTTGAGCCAAACTTTAAATATTTGTGTTGGTAACGTATGAATATTTTTCTGGCTGTTTGTATTTATACACCAGCTGCTTGCTCACAGCTGGGACAGGATTTTATGTCTCACGGGCAGGCGCCCGCCTGACCTGATCGGGTGTAAAATAGTGCGTGATGATGTCGGGCAAGCGTCCTGACGCCATCGCGCACTTGCACGATATTTTGGTCAGTGGGCGGGTGCGAGAGTTGGCAGCACGCCCACCGACGATTAAGAGGCCTATTAAGGCCCTTAATCAAGTAACTGAAAGCAATTTTTCGCTGCCCATCCAACTTTACGTTGGACGGGTGAGCGAATTGGCCAGGGTGCCTTTGGATTTTTCATGAAGCCTCATCCATGGACGGGATGAGATTTCCAACAGTAATTTAAAAAGTTTTTTCTTACACGTAATTTTTATTATGTATCTGCTCTCGTTACTGAGTTCAATGTCGGGGCATGTTTTTCACATTTTTAAATGGCAGCTCCTTGCTTTCGGGGTTGGGTGGGGGGGGGGTGGGTTTCAGTGCGTGCCCCTTACCCCATCCATGCGCAGACTTTTGCGCTCGCAATCCTCCTGCCCCCCAACCCAGGCAGCGCTGGGCTCCTCAGCGCGCCTTTCACGCTGGTTGGCTGTTAATTGGCCAGCCAGCGTGAAATCGCGGTCGGGGCCCGACTGCAGGTGGCAGATCGCTTCGCGGCCGCTCCCAGGCCTGCCCACCACGCCCACCTGATAATCAGTAAATCCTGAGCCTGGTTACCTTATACCAGGATGTTGTGCTTCAGCGCTGGGAAAGCACATCAGGAAATTCTTAACTGATCACCAATAATGTTTTAATGGTCAGAAAGTCAAGTGTCAGGGATGTGGAAAATCCCAATATCCACTTCCTGTGTGTGTGTGTGTGACAAAAATCCTGAAGTAAAATTGTTGCTTCACATTGCGTGAAGATTTGTTCCTCTTCTTGCTACATATCCCATTAACCTGTGGGACATGCAGGAGTGACATCCATTGGAGGTGGGGACTGCTGCTGTCTGCTTCCTTACACAAGTGGCCACTCTTTTTTTACAAGTGTAGATGGTGAGGATCAAACTTTTGAGGCCATCTCCCTTCCCCCTGAGTCTACCACAATCACCCAAATGATTGCCTGCAGGACTCTGGCCCACCAGAGAGGTGAGAACAAAGGAACAGGAGGAGGCCATTTAGCCTCTCAATCTGTTCAGCCATTCAGTGAGATCACGTGAGGGGCGGGTGGGGTGAGATGCAGTCAGACCTGCCAACCCCAGTAAGCCAAGGGTGGGGGAGTGTGGTGGGGCTGGGACAGCAGGGAGGCAAGCTGGTTAAAAGACTTTGGCCCAGTTGTTATAGAAACTGTTAGGCGCACTAACCCTCAGCACTCACACTCCCTCACCCCACCAGCATACGCCACATGGTGCCTCATACCCTCCATGCCAAGCCAATGTCAACTAATGCACTCCACCCATCTTCCATGATCTCACATACCCTTCATGCCATCTCCATAGCCACTCACCCAGTATCCACCATTGGCAGACCTCAGGAGCCATGTGGAGATTAGACAGGCTTCTAAAAATCTAGTGTAGCTCTCATTATATACATTTGATGCTGACTCATTAACATTCATTCCCTCCACCACTGATGCACAGTGGCAGCAGCGTGTGCCATCTGTAAGGTGTACTGCAGGAACTCACCAAGGCTAATGAGACAACACCTTCTAAACCTGAAGCCTCTACCACTTACAAGGACAAGGGCAGCAGACACATGGGGACATCACCACCTGTAAACTCCCCTCCAAGCCACTCACCATCCTGGCTTCGAACTATATCACCATTCCTTCACTGTCGCTGGGTCAAAATCCTGCAATTCCTTCCCTAACAGCACTGTGGATGTACCTACACCACAGGGACTGCAGCGGTTCAAGAAGGCAGTTCACCACCACCTTCTCAAGGGTAACTAGGGATGGATGACAAATGCTGGCCCAGCTAGCGCCACCCACATCCCATGAAAGAATAAAAGAAATCACCCCTTATAATTTTAAATTCAATGAAGTAGATACCTAGGATGTTTAATCTCTCCTCATAGTTTAACCTTCAGAGTTCATGTATTATTTTAGTAGACCTACTCTGGACTGGTCAATATAGGTGTGGAGCCCACATCTGCTCACAGTAACTCTGGATGTGGGCCGACCAGGACTATTACAACTGAAGCATGACTTCTACCTTCTTTTAATTTAATTCTCTAGATATAAATCATTCCATTATTCTTTTTGATTGTTTCCTGTACATGGTCTTGTTGTCCGCTATTTCGGCGAGCTTTTTGAAAGTACTCTGTTCTATCCATTTTGATCCAAAGTGTATGACCTCATATTTGCCCATGTCACAATCCACTTGCCACAGTTTGGCTCATTCGCTTCATTTATCAATAGCTTTGTTATTTTAAGCTTCCAGCAGCACTGCTTACGATGCTGCCTATCTTTGGATATATGGCTCTCTCTATGCCTTCAGGTCATACAGTGAACAGTTGAGGCCCCAGGACAGATCTTTAAAGAAGATGACTAGACACAACCTGCCAGTTATAATAGCTGCCCATCACCCTGATTTGCTGTCTCCTTCACTCATCCAATTTCCTAACCAGGTTAATAATTTGACTTCAATTCCTTGAGATTCATGTTTTAGGAGGGACTTTATCAAATGCCGACTGGAAGTCCACATAAATACCATTCTTCAATCCACTGCTTTAGTCACCTCTTCAAAAAAATTCAATTAGGTTCATCAGGCAGGAAGTACTCCTTATAAATCCATGCTGACTCACTCTGATCATTGGTTACAATGATGTTTCAGTCACTCTATTCTTAATAATAGACTAGAAACTCACTGGGTGGAATTTTCTGTGCCCGCTGGCAGCGGGTGTGATAGGTGGCACGTGTGGACAATATGGTGCGATATGGTTCATGACGGCGGGAAGGCAGGTCGCGATCATCCGCTTGGCCTGCCGATAGCGGGCCGCGTTTCCCGCCAACGCTTGGTAGGGAGCTCATTATAATACATCGGCATCTCATTGAAGGGCCATCCCGCCAGGGTCTTAGACCCCACTGGATCGCCCGTCCACATCAGCGGGAAAGCACGCCGCCGTGTTTCACAACAGCACCCAGGCGATGTGCACTTGGCGGCCTTCACTTTGGGGGAACTGAGGGGAGTGAGCAGCAGCGTTCTCCACAGCTCACCAGGGTCACCTGTTACTCTGCAGGCCTCAGGGGAGCTGGGGGGCCCGGGGTGATGTGCCACCCAGGCCCACAGGCGACTGCTGCCCTGGCACTGCATTCCATACACAAGCAATCGAGGTGGGAGACAGGGTAGGCGAGGGAAGTGGCCATGCAGTACGGACACCTGTATAAACTGAGCACCCCTCTGCAACTGAGACAGTTCAGGCGCAGCCACAGTGATATGATTGGGGTCGGGCTCCTAGCCTGCCCACCCACGCGAGCAATGTGGAGGCAGTGTGAGACTGGACCATCACTGTGGTCTGAAGCTGCACAGAGCACAGGGAAGAGGCCCTGGACTGAGACACCTGCCTTTTATCTTGTGCAGAAAGGTTTCACATCTGAGTGACAAGGACACTGCTCATCGGAACAAGCAGCCACAGGCAGGGAGACATTCTTAGGAGTTTATTGACAATAGTGAACAGTATGTACAATGATCAACACATGCCCAAGCTGTGCAACTATTTTTCCTTAACTGCCCTAACCCTGTCTTGGGGCTCCCCGGACATCCACAGCAGAGGTGGAGGCGGCCTGCTGACTGTGAGTGTCCTCTGAAGGGCCAAGACTTGGAGGGCCCCAGCCTGCTTTCGGAGGTCCTGCTGTGAGGCAGTGGCACCCTCCCCGGCCTGTGAAGTTGGATCTGCAGAGGTCACATTTAGATGGGCCGGACACTCCCGGAATCACCTGGGTGGATGGCCCCGGAGCGTGCACCTGCTGATGCTGCTCCCTATGGGTGTCCGAGGGCCCCAGGCTGACTCCTTGAGGAGCAGGGACAGCTGGAGTGAGATCGAGCTGCCCGGCACCCCTCTCACATACACACTTTAGAGGCCAACTATGGCATCAGCGATGGAGTTCAGCCCGCGCAGAAGTGCAGGAGCGACGTCCTGGACCAAGGTCTCCATGGCGGCCGCCATCCTGCCAGTGTTGCCCTCGGTGCATTGCAATGCCAGCGCTATCATCTCAGCCTGAAGGCGGATGGACTCCTCCGTCGTGCCTTGCAACCTGAGGAGTGCAGCTGACATCCCTTCCTGATGTTCCCGAGTTTGCCTTTGAAGCTCCAGCAACTGTGACACAGCCGAGTCCAGAGGCTCATCATCTGACTCGAACTCAACAGGTTCCTGGCCTCCAGCAGCCCTCCGAATGCTGGGGACCTGGGAATTCCCCGCCGTGGCCTGCTGTGGATCAGACTGTGCACTGTGCTCACCAGTATGTGATCCCGCGCATATTCTAAAGCCAGGTCCCACTGAAGTGTGTGTCCACGCACTGGTGGAGAGTGTGGGTGAGCGCTGTGATGGAACTTGTAGGGGGACTTTGGATGTGCCTTCCGAACTGGCTCAGAGGCCCTGGTTCATGGGCTCCAGCAGCTCTTGGAGTGATGTGCCTGCGGATGCAAGGGGAGATAACTAGTGCATGGCAGTGGCCTGTGAAAGGGGACACATCACTGAAGGCATGTTTGTCTGATGGATGTGGCACTGCTGGATCCTCACTGACCTCGAAATGTAATAAATTCTCCAGATATAGGCAGTGCTGTCATTTATTACCCGTCCCTAGTTGCCCTGAGAAGATGGTAATGGGCTGTCTTCCTGAACTATTACAGAGGCTAGTTGGGAGTTAACCAGGTTGGAGTAGGTTGGAGTAACAGGACAGTAATGAACTAACTGGCTTTTATGTGACAACCCAATAGTCACATGGCCACTTTTACTGGTACCAGTCCTTTTATTTCCAGAGTTTTGTTCAACTGGACTCAAATAGACTAGAGTGTTGGCTTTGACTCTGTGATGCTCCATTGCTTTGCTAATCTGATTCCTATCATGCTTCAAAGATCAAAGTCCAGGCCTCCCTGTCGCTTGCCATTTTAACACACCACCCTGCTCTCATGCCTACATGTCTGTCCTTGGCCTGCTGCATTGTTCCAGTGAAGCCCAGCGCAAATGGGAGGAACAGCAACTCATCTTCCGACTAGGCACTTTACAGCCTTCCGGACTGAATATTGAGTTCAACGCCTTCAGACCATGAACTCTCTCCTCCATCCCCACCCCTTTTTAAATCCCTTTCTTCAAAATTTATTTTTATTTTTTATCCACTCATTTCTATTTTTATTTATTTTTACTTTTATTGAATAATTCATCGTTTTATCCTCTTTTTTAATCCCCCCTTTTTCTATCCTTTTCTCCCCACCACTAACCCCTCCTCTACCCCACCCCCACTAGGGCCATCTGTCACTTGTTACATGTTGTTCTTTCCAGAGTGCTTACCCTTGTCCTGCTATTATCACATTCTGCTTTCTTACCTTAATGCCACCATCAGCACTTCCTTTAGCCAGTATCACTACCATTAACATTCCCTTTATCCTTTTGTTCATGATATCTCTGGCAATCTCTCCTTTGCCCCCACCTATCACTGGCCTTCTATCCAGCTTCACCTGCTCCACTCCCTTAAACAGTATAAATTTCATTACATAGATAAAAACAAAAAACTGCGGATGCTGGAAATCCAAAACAAAAACAGATACATTTGAAGGGACATGAGGACTTGAAACGTCAACTGTACTCTTCTCCGCCGATGCTGCCAGACCTGCTGAGTTTTTCCAGGTATTTCTGTTTTTGTTTTAAATTCCATTACATTTCTACTGCTCTGTAGCTCTGAAGAAGGGTCGTACGGACTAGAAACGTTAAGTCTGTTTCTCTCTCCACAGTTGCAGTCAGACCTGCTGAGGGTTTCCAGCATTTTCTGTTGGTGTTTCAGATTTCCAGCATCTGCAGTATTTTGCTTTTATCTTGGAAATGGCTGGCACGGCTTCGCACCGGATTTCTGTTTTAAGGAGGTACACAAGACCAGTTCGGAGAAGTACCTGTCATTTCCAAGTTCGTCGGATTTTTCCTTCTGGGAACTGGCCCGAGCTGCCCCTCCCGAATTGCACTGTGCTGATGACATGCAAACCTGGTATTTGTTTTGCAGTTTGTACAGAATGACTAACAGGGCAATTTATAGTCGGTTAATGAAAACTCCTTTCACTTTCATTTTGAGTACATTTAATACTTCTTCCCACTCAGCCTATCGGGAACAGCAGACAGTTCCTCGGTGGTAGTCGGATTGAAAGCAACTTCTCTTTTCAGCTCCAGCAGGCAGGTAATGTGTGAATTTAATAAAAGGGGTGATCGAGAATGTTTCAGTTGTTGGTGCTGTTTACCTTCATGCACCAAGACTGGGCATGGGCTGAAACAATGAAAATTAGTTTTACTAACTGGATTATAAATTGCTCCCACTTTACAGAAAAATAATTAACTATTTCTATAGCTTTTTTTATACACAGTCAAAAGGGCTTTTACAGCCAGTGAAGTCATTTTAACATGTAGGCAGCTGGAGCAGTGGGGGGATGGTGGTGCAGTGTTAACACCATTGGCCTAGTAATCAAGCATCCTGGGTGAATACCCTGTAGGGCGTGGGCCCAAATCCCACCACAGCAACTAGTGGAATTTCAAATCTGGAATATAAAATTAGTCTCAGTAAAATGAAATCATTGTGGATTGTTGCAAAAGCTCATCTTGTTTACTAAGATAAAAGCAAAAAACTGCAGATGCTGGAAATCAAAAACAAAAACAAAAGTACCTGGAAAAACTCAGCAGGTCTGGCAGCATCTGTGAAAGGGAGCACAGTTAACGTTTCGAGTCATGAACTCTCTCCTCCATCCCCACGCCCTTTCCGTTTCTTCCCCCTCCTTTTTGTTTTTTTCCAATAATTTATATAGATTTTTCTTTTCCCACCTATTTCCATTATTTTTAAATGTATTTCCATCCATTGTTTTATGTCTACCTTTTAGCCTTTTTCGATTCCTTCACCCCACCCCACCCCCACTAGGGCTGTTCTGCCGAAGGGTCATGAAGACTCGAAAGGTTAACTGATTTCTTCTCCACCGATGCTGCCAGACCTGCTGAGTTTTTCCAGGTAATTCTGTTTTTGTTTTGGATTTCCAGCATCCGCAGTAGCTTTTAGCTTTTTGTTTCTATCTGTACCTTGCTTGTCCTGCTTTCTACCCTTAATTAGCACATTCCTTAGATAATATCACCACCTTCAACACCTCTTTGTCCTTTTGTCTGTGACATCTTTTGGTTATCTCCACCTATCGCTGGCCCTCTATCCAGCTCTACTTGTCCCAGCCCCCCCTTAAACCAGCTTATATTTCACCTCTCTTCTATTTTTACTTAGTTCTGTTGAAGGGTCATTCGGACTCGAAACGTTAACTGTGTTCCTCTCCGCAGATGCTGCCAGACTTGCTGAGTTTTTCCAGGTATTTTTGTTTTTGTCAAGAGTAAGGACCCTGGCTAATTTCATTACCTCTTCCTCCCAAAGTGTGCTGAAGGTTTGCCGTGGACAGAGGATCTGTAGGGAGCTAAGACTTTGTGTGTGGGAACAATGTAAGCTGCTTATCTTTAGATTAGGCACAGAATATATTGGGTAGAGTTTGAGAGATCAGCAAGCAGAGCACTGGAGCTAATGAAGCCTTAGGCTGTGTGAATTGGACATTGAATCTGTTTAAACACAGCCTGGAGAATAAGCCAAGCCCCCATCGCTGCTTTGGTTGAGACTAGCTGTCTCAGTACTGAGTGGGGATTGAAACTGGGATCTTCCTGTTCTGATTTGTGTCAGTGTGACACTGTCTTGGAGGTGAGAACAATTAGGGCAGCTTTTTAGAAACTTCTTTATCGGTCGATATGTTCGATGAAGAGCGCCAAGTAACTGCAGCATTTTTATTATTTCAGGTTGTTAAAATGAATTCTGACACCTACATGCAGTGTCTGATTGAAAACACCCAGAAGGGGAAACTGGTGATCAATGAGGAAGCCCTGCAACTTCTCTCCAATATTAATGAGACGGTGGTGGTTGTATCTGTCGTGGGATTTTACAGGACTGGGAAGTCCTACTTGATGAACAGATTGGCAGGAAAGACTGACGGTGAGATTCATGGCCTGTTACTCGATGAGCTTTTGGTGACAATCTGAGAGGCGACTGTTGTGAGGGAGAGGGTACAGTGAGTTAGTGAACTGCTCAATGGATACTAGATAAACATGGGATCTTCCACTTCAGTCTTGATGGGCAAAATTGATCCCCTAGGCATGTGGTGAGGCTGTTGACCAATCACGTATGGTTACAGCATCCAAAAATTCTTCAGTTCCCATTCTATCACCAGAATTGTAACAGTATGACATCTCTCGTTTGCTATGATCCCTGTGATTGTGATGGGGGGAGCCATTTGCAGTTTGACTGGGCAATCTGATCCTGCTGGCAGTGTTGATGGGGGAGGAGTGGGGGTTCTGGAGTTTCACCTTGCCACAGTGTAAAGGTCATGGCTGCTCCAGCCGAAGATGTGGTGAAGTGGTCTACATATTAGTAGACTAGTAATCCAGCAGCCCAGGCTAATGCTCTGGGGGTGTGGGTTTGAATGCCACCACAGCATCTGGTAGAATTTAAATTCAATTACTTAAATCTGGAATTGAAAACGAGCCTCAGTAATGGTGACCATGAAACTATTGTCGATTGTTGTAAAAACCCATCTGGTTCACTAATGTCCTTTAGGGAAGGAAATCTGCCGTCCTTACCTGGTCTGGCCTACATGTGACTCCATCCCCACAGCAATGTGGTTGATTCTGAAGTGGCTGAGCAAGTCACTCAGTTCAAGGGCAATTAGGGATGGGCAACAAATGCTGGCCTTGCCAGTGATGCCCACATCCCATGAAAGAATACATTTTTAAAAAAATCAACGAATGGATAGATTTTGTGGGATTCAAGGTGATGTTTCCCTGAATGTAATTGATTCCCACTTGGAAGCTGATATTTCAGCATTTGTGGGCCTCATTTCCACCAAATGTTGCCTGTATCTTAAATGTAGTTAGAATTCTGGATAATAGAGGTGGAACTGCTGGGATTTTTTGCACTGATCCCGGTGATTTACTTTTCATCCTGCAACGGTTTCCTGGTGTTCACTGCTCTTGGTCCTCAGGCCTTAGCTCTCTGTCAATATGCCAAATCCACTGGAGCACAATATTAACCTGAGGCACCTCCAGAGGACTCCTTGATCAAACCTCGGCCGTCTCTGCTCCTCCATTTCTACTTGACCCTCTGATTTCACTGGACAATCTCCGGCTGTCAGATTATCGTAAAATCCCAATTGGATCAGCAATGTCCTTCAGGAACTCTTCTGCCCTTACACTATCTGATGTCCACATGACTCCAGTACCTCGCCAATGTAGCTGCTTCTTAGCTACCCTCTGAAGTGGCCTAGCCAACCGCTGAGGCGCAATAAATGCCAGACTTGCCAGCGATTCTCACATCCCCATAATGAATTGTCTCTGTGGTTTCTTCCTCTGCTCCTCTTGCATCCTCTGCTTTTGAGGAGCTCAGCTTGTTACACCTCTCTAGCCTCTTCTTCAATGCCCTGGATCTCTACAAGAGTGCAGGTGGTGGCATAGTGGTACTCCAGAGACCCAGGGTAATGCTCTGGGAATCCGGTTTCGAATCTACTCAGTAGTTAAGAAACAGCTACATTGACGAGGTACTGGAGTTCGATGGAGGAATTTGAATTCAATGAAAATCTGCAATTCAAAGTCTGATGATGACTACGAAACCATTGCTGATTGTTGTATAATCCCATCTGGTTCACTAAATCTGCTGTCCTTACCTGGTCTGATCTGACCCACAGCAGTGTGGTTGACTCTTAAAATGCCCCTGAACAAGGGTAATTAGGGACGGGCAATTAATGCTGGTCTAGCCAGTGATGCCCATATCCCATGAACGAATAAAAAAAAGTACCAAGATTCCTACTGAGATCATCATCACTGCTTTCCCCCCTCAGCCTCTGCACTGAGTGACTTCTCACCCTCGATGGTTTTAACCTCCATGTCAACTCACCTTTCCTCCTGTCCTGTGAGTTCAATACGAAATAGGAGCAGAAGTAGACCATTCGGCCCCTCAAGCCTGCTCCACCATTCAATAAGATCATGACTGAAGTTCCACATTCCCATCTACCTCTGATAACTTTTGATTCCCTTGCCTAACAAGAATCTGTCTGCCTCTGCCTTAAAAATATTCAATGACCCCGCCTCCACTGCCTTCTGAGGCAGAGAGTTCCAAAGTCGCACAACCCTCTGAGAGAAAAAAAATTCTCCTCATCTCTGTCCTAAAAGGGCAATCCCTAAATTTAAAACAATGCCTCCTAGTCCTGGACTTATCCACAATATGATACATCCTTTCCACGTTCACCTTGTCAAGGCTTTTCAGGATCTTGTATGCTTCAATCAAATCACTCCTCCCTCTTCTAAACATGGTTTTTTATTCATTCATGGGATGTGGGCGTTGCCGGCTGGGCCAACATTTATTGCTCATCCCTAGTTGCCCTTGAGAAGATGGTGGTGAGCTGCCTTCTTGAAATGGTGAGTGACTTGGAGGTGTTCCCATCTATCTGCTGCCCTTGACTGTCTAGGTGGTAGTGGTCGTGGGTTTGGAAGGTGCAGTCGAAGGAGGCTTGGTGAATTCCTGCAGTACATCTTGTAGATGGTGCACACTGCTGCTACTGTGCGTTGGTGGTGGAGGGAGTGAATGTTTGTGGAAGTGGTGCCAATCAAGTGGGCTGCTTTGTCCTGGATGGTGTCAAGCTCCCTGAGTGCTGTGGGAGCTGCACTCATCCAGGCAAGTGGGGAGTATTCCATCACACTCCTGGCTTGTGCCTTGTAGATGGTGGACAGGCTTTGGGGAGTCAGGAGGTGAGTTACTCGTTGCATGATTCCTAGCCTCTGACCTGCTCTTGTAGCCACAGTATTTATATGGCTAGTCCAGTTCAGTTTCTGGCCAATGGTAACCCCCAGGATGTTGATAGTGGGGGATTCAGTGATGGTAATGCCATTAAACATCAAGGGGCGATGGTTGGATTCTTTCTTGTTGGAGATGGTCATTGCCTGACACTTGAGCGGCGCAAATGTTACTTGCCACGTTTCAGCCCAAACTTGGATATTGTCCATGTCTTGCTTCATTTGGAAATGGACTGCTTTAGTATCTGGGGAGTCGCGAATGGTGTTGAACATTGTGCAATCATCAGCGAACATCCCCACTTCTGACCTTATGATGGAAGGAAGGTCATCAACGAAGCAGCTGAAGATGGTTGGGCCGAGGACACCATCCTGAGGAACTCCTGCAGTGATGTCCTGGAGCTGAGATGACTGACCTCCAAAACCACAACCATCTTCCTTTGTGCTCGGTATGAATCCAACCAGCGGAGAGTTTTTCCCTGATTCCCATTGAGTCCAGTTTTGCTAGGGCTCCTTGATGCCACACTCAGTCAAATGCTGCCTTGATGTCAAGGACAGTCACCCTCACCTCACCTCGGGAGTTCAGCTCTTTTGTTCATGTTTGAACCAAGGCTGTAATGAGGTCAGGAGCTGAGTGGCCCTGGTGGAACCCAGTGAACAGATTATTGCTAAGCAAGTGTCGCTTGATAGCTCTGTTGATGACCCCTTCCATTACTTTACTAATGATCAAGCCTAAACGGATGGGGCAGTAACTGGCCGCAGCAAAAGCTGGCCATGAAGTTCCCATAATGCATAGAGGAGTTTAACCCAAATACATTAACGAATCCAACACTAATGATGCATCCATGAAAAAGTTGCTAGCCAATATAGGAGAGAATCTCTCTCTTATCATTGTCACATCACAGTAGGACTAATGAAACCATTCACCTCACCACACGGTGTGTTTGCAAATCTGGTTCAATAACAACTCTTTTTCATGAACACCACGGTCCCTTTAACACTTTCTCCTTCCCATGCCCCTGCCATTACGCCCCCCTCTACCCACCCCCCAGCCCCCACCCCCAACCCCCCCACCCCCACCCCAACCCACCCTGCTTCTGTGGTGTGCTGTGATGATAAATAAATTTAGGAGTAAAGAAGCTGCAGTTGTATAGAGCCTTGGTGAGACCTCACCTGGAGTGTTGTGTACAGTTTTGGTCCCTTTATCTAAGGAGGGATATACTTGCCATAGAGGGAGTGCAAGGGGTTTCACCAGATTAATCCCTGGGATGGCAGGATTATTTTATGAGGAGAGATTGGGGTCTGTATTCCCTAGAGTTTCCAAGAATGAGAGGTGACCTCATTGAAATGTACAAAATTCTTACAGGACGTGACAGGGTGGATGTAAATAAGAAGTTTCCCCTGGCTGGTGAGTCTAAAACCAGGGGACATCATCTCAGAATAAGGGGCAGGCCATTTAGGACTGAGATGAGGAGGAATTTCTTCACTCAGAGGATGGTGAATCTTTGGAATTCTTTATCCCAGAGGATTGTGGAAGCTCAGTCATTGAGTATGTTCAAGACAGAAACCCATAGATTTCTGGATACTAATGACATCGAGGGATATGGAGATAGTGAGGGGAAGTGATGTTGAGGTAGATGATCAGCCATGATCTGTTAAAATAGCAGAGCAGGCTCGATGGGCTGAATGGCCTTCTCCTGTTCCTATGATGTGTGAGGTGGCTGAGTCTGGTTTAACATGACATTCATTTTCCGATGTGGAGAAAAATAAATGTTGGCAGCAAGTGAGACAGGTAGTTTGTAGTTAGTGACACTGTACAGGACCATTCATTCTAAATGGTTGAGAATCTCCCAACCTGTCAATTAATCTTTGTGATTGTAATTGTGGTACCAGGTTTCTCTCTCGGATCTACTGTCCAATCCCACACCAAAGGGATCTGGATGTGGTGTATGCCTCATCCTAAGAAGCACAATCACTGCTTGGTGCTCCTGGATACAGAAGATCTGGGTGATATTGAGAAAGTAAGGAGATTTCATCATTTCCATTCAAAAGCTTTTAACTGGTGAACTAAGTGAGGTGATGAGGTAACTATATCTACACATCCACCTGACACAGGTGTCAGTCTTGGCTCAGTGAGTAACACTCTTTTTGTTGTGATATGTGCCTGCATGCATTGTAATGTAAAGGTGCTCAAGGATATAATTGTGGTAATCTGATGTGTATTATACCTTTAAGAAGAATGTTATAATAGAAGATCGCATGATCTTATTATCCAATGACAGAGTAGCGTGGGCTACCTCAGTGGTCTGTAGCCTGGAGTTAGTAGTCTAGAGTAAGATTCTGTAATGTAGAGACAGGGTTTGAGTTGAAAGCACACAAGTGTAGCTGCTGAGTTCCTTTGTAAAGAAATAGAATGTGTGCTACATAAGAATTGTCTACTGATCTGCTCTGTCTATGGTACCAACTTGCTCATCCCGAAACAAGCGTGTAACCTGGATCCATCAGTCTAACTGAACTCGTGACAAGGGTCCAACAAACTGGCGACAAGGTGAGAAAGCAAGAAAAAAACAAGGAAAGATGAGAAAAAAAAGCAAGAAAAAGTGAGGAAGGAAATCGAGTGAACCGAAATCGGGCCGTACCTCACACGATAATTGTAAATAGATTTTCTGTCCTAATCGTCGACACAGTCCCCTCAAAGTATGCCGCAGTTTGGAAGAGTTGATCCTTTTGACCCAATGGTGGACAATTGGTTTCATTACGTTGAACGCCTCACGTTCTTTTTCCAAGTTAATGACATTGTAGGGGAGGAGGAGAGGCTCGCGATTCTCTTATCTGCGTGTGGGAGTAAGGTTTATGGATTGATCCAAAGTTTAATGGCACCCCGTGCCCCGGATTGGAAAAGTTTTGATGATTTAGTGAACCTTGTGAAGAATCATTACCAGCCCAAACCCTCGGTACTGATGCAACTGTTCAATTTTAATTCAAGAACGAGAGCCCCATGGGAGACAGATGCTTATTATGTGGCAAGTCTGAAACAGTTAACAGGGTATTGTGAGTCTGGTACATCTATAAATGAAATGCTTAGAGAGCGTTTGGTGTGCGGTGTAAATAAAGATTCGATTCAGAAGAGATTACTCTCTGAAACAAGTTTGGATTTCGGAAGGCACCTGGAAATATTACTGGCCATGGAAAGCACAGTGAGGAACTCTAAAGCCATACAGGAAGCGCAAAATGGCGCCGTAAGACCATAAGACATAGGAGCAGAAATTAGGCCATTCGGCCCATCGAGTCTGCTCTGCCATTCAATCATGGCTGATAAGTTTCTCAACCCCATTCTCCCGCCTTCTCCCTGTAACCTTTGATCCCCTTACCAATCAAGAACCTATCTATCTCGGTCCTCCACGTTGGGTGGGGAACCCCTGCTAAAAAGGGCGTGAAATTGCACAGCTCTGACGAGAAGCAGGAAACAGCCACAGCTTTCAGACAAATAAAAAGAAATGACTGAGCAGCAAAAACATGGAATAATGTTAACAGGTGGAAGCAGATAACCTTGTACTGAATGGAAGGTTAAAAAAAATTGAATGTGTTTACTGTAATCGAAACGGACACCTCTTGAGACATTGTGAGGATAGAATCAGGCAGACTTTCAATCAAAAGAAAAAACCCCATGAGATTCATAACATAGGAGAGCCTAAAGTAACGGATTCAGATATTTATTCATTGCATAATTTAAAGGTAGGAAGAACAGAACCAATCTATGTAACAGTGAGGGTGAATGATAGAGCTATCAGAATGGAGGTGGATACAGCAGCTTCCACTATGGTGATAGATGAGTATACCTTCAAATAGCTGAATCATGGGGAATGTAAATTAAATTTGAAAGAAATAGATGTCAAATTGAAAACTTACGCAGGAGAAGACACCAAGATTAAAGGCAAAAACAGGGTTACTGTGCAGTACGGAAGTCAATCAGTAAAATTACCCTTGATGGTGGTAGCAGGAGAGGGGCCAAACCTCCTTGGATGAAACTGGCTGAAAGAAATTAAATTGGATTGGGCTAAGACCTTCCAACTGGGAGCCAGTGGCTACCTGAGCTCTTATAAAAATACACCTCAGTTTTCCAAGATGAACTCAGGAAGATCCATGGGCTACAAGCAAACATTCATGTTGTTCCATACTCTACCCCCTCCGATTTATGAAGGCAAGACCAATGTCTTATGCTATGTGGGAAAAGGTAGATGCCGAATTGGATAGATTTGGGAAACTTGGAATATTACAACGTGTGCAGTTCTCGGAATGGGCAGCACCAGTAGTCCCCATACTTAAGTCTGACAAAAGTGTTAGAATTTGTGGAGACTACAAATTGACTGTCAATAAAGTGACGAAGTTGGACAGACATCCTATACCAAAAATTGAAGAACCTGTTTGCTAAGCTGGCAGGTGGAACCGCCTACACGATGCTTGATATGAGCCATGCTTATCAACAATTGGAATTAGAGAAGGCCTCCCAGAAGTTTGTCACAATCAGTACACACACAGGGTTGTACCAATACACCCATTTGCCTTTTGGTGTAATGTCTGCATGTGCCATATTCCAGAGAACAATGGAAAGTTTACTGCAGGGACTGTCTCATGTTGTAGATTATTTAGATGACGTTCTAGTGACAGGACTCACCGAAAAGGAGCATTTGGCAAACTCGGACAGTTTTGAAGCGTTTTTCACAGGTGGGAGTGTGCTTAAAGAAACAAAAATGCACCTTCCAAGCGAAAGAGGTAACCTATTTAGGTCACAGGGTAGATTCACAGGGCCTAGCCTGGCTGAAGAAAAAGTGAGAGCCGTTAGAGAGACCCCAGCGCCAAGGAACACCCCTTTGAGCTCATACCTGGGGATGATCAATTACTATGGACGCTTTTTGCCTAATTTGTCGACAGAACTGGCATCGCTGTATTACCTACTCAAGAAAAACCATTGTTAGTCTTGGCAAACACCACAGAAAGACGCTTTCACAAAGGTGAGACAACTGTTACACTCATCCACCCTATGAGTACATTTTGACCAAAGAAACGAGTTAGTTTTGACATGTGAGACATCTCCTTATGGAGTGGGAGCAGTACTCTCCCATCGAATGGATGATGGCTCAGAAAGGCCTATTGGATAAGTATCAAGAACACTCAACACAATGGAAAAGGGAGACTCATAGATAGAAAAAGAAGGCTTGAGAATCATCTTTGGTGTCAAGAAATGTCACCAGTGTGTACGCGGTCGTCATTTTACTATTGTTTTGGACCACAAAGCCTTTGCTAGGATTGTTCAGCAAGGACAAGGCTATACCACCCATAGACTCAGCAAGAATACAGAGATGGGCATTGATCCTGGCAGTGTATGAGTACACTTTCATCCACAGGCTCAGGATTGCAAACACTGGTGCACTTAGTCATTTGCCTTTAAAGAAAATGATGAGGATGTTCCAGCTGCTCAAGAACTTGTTTTATTATTGATTTTCTTGGATTCATCACCGGTATGTGACAGATTAGAGACCGGACAAGTCGAGACCCAACCTTATCCAAAGTTTGAGAACAAGGTCTTCACGGTTGGTCACAAGAACAGGAATCTGACAAAATGAAACGGTATTTTCACAGAAGATATGAGATAACCAGCCAGGATGATATCTTATTGTGGGGGGCTCGAGTGATTGTTTCTCCAAAAGGGCAAAAGCCTTTGTTAACTGAATTGCAGAGTGCACATCCAGGTATTTCCCGAATGAAGACCATAGCACACAGCTATCTATGGTGGCTTGGGATGGATGGAGAAATCGGGAGTTTAATGAAAAGTTGCATGCAGTGTCAGCAAGTGCAAAAGTTACCTCCAACAGCTCCGTTACACCTATGGTAGTGGCCAGGAAGGCCATGGGTGCAATTGCATATTGACTATATGGGACCTTATATGGGAACAATGTTTCTCCTTATTGTTGATGCTCACTCAAAATGGATGGACAGATATGAGGTAAAGTCACCAACATCTTTGGCTACAATAGCCAAGCCATGCCAAAGTTTCGCCATCAACGGACTACCAGAAGTGGTCGTACCAGATAACGGCACGGCATTTACGAGTTCTGAGTTTCAATGGTTTATCAGCCTCAACGGTATCACTCATGTAAAAACTTCACCATACCACCCTCCTTTGAATGGACTGGCTGAGCGAGCAGCTCAAATATTCAAAACTGATATGAAGAAATTAACTGGAGACTCCAGAGTGACCAAGTTAGCACATTTCCTTTTCCACTTTAGAACCACCCCTCATACGACAGCAGGTGCCACACTTGCAGAATTGTCAATGAATCGCCATCTCAGAATGAGATTGAGCTTAGTAACGCCAAATTTAGTTGGAAAGGAGCCAGGGAAGTCAGAAAATTGTACATGATTGGCATTGTCCTGACAGAAAGTTCACCGTAGGAGAGGTGTTATATGTGAAACATTTGGTGAAGGACCTACGTAGTTATCAGGTGAAATATGTGCAGAGACTGGACCTCTTTCTTACCATGTGAAAGTAGAAGACCGAGTCATATAAGGAGGAGAGAAACAAAGTATCAGGAAATGATTCCTCCAATGTTTATGACTGTGTCAACGTCTCCTATAAAAAGAACTCAACTAAGTACAGATGTGTTTGAAGGATCGGCTGTATCTGCAAGAATTGAGGAAACAGATTTGCAGGTGCCCACCAAAGAACCTGATGTTCGGACAACACCAAGAAAGGAAGTTCCTGACAGAACATCTGAAGCTGTAGAGCTGAGGAGTTCTATACGCATAAGAAAAGCCCCAGAAAGACTGAATTTGTAAATTACTTATCTGTGTAGATAATTTGATATTTTGAGAAGAATTGTAATTGTAATTGTAATTGTAAAATGTATTTCTGAGTAAAGGGGAAGGAATGTGGTAATCTAATGTGTAATATACCTTTAAGGAGAATGTTATAATAGAAGATCGCATGATCTTATTATCCAATGACAGAGTAGCGCGGGCTACCTCAGTAGTCTGTAGTCTGTAGTTAGTAGCCTAGAGTAAGAATCTGTAATGTGGAGACAGGCACACAAGTGTAGCTGCTGAGTTCCTTTGTAAGTAAATAGAATGTGTTCTACATAAGAACTGTCTACTGACCTGCTCTGTCTATGATACCAGCTCGAGCATCCCGAAGCAAGCATGCTACCCGGATCCATGAGTCCAACTAAACTAATGACAAGGAACCAACAGTAATCCAGGCTGACACTCCAGTGCCGTACTGAGGGAGTGCTGCACTGTCGCACATGCTATCTTTCGGATGCGATCTTAAACTGAGGCTGCACCTGCCCTCTCAGGTAGACTTAAAGGATCCTGTGGCCACTATTTCCCTGGTGACCTAGGCCAAAATTTCTCCCTTAACCAATATCAATAATGCAGATTATCTAGTCATCTCCAACATTGCTGCCTGTGAGATCTTGCTGTGCACAATTTAGCCACCATGTTTCCCACATTACAACAGTGACTACATTTAGCTGTAAGGTGCGTTTGGGACACCCTGAGGTTGTGAAAGGTGCTATAGAAATGCATGTTTTTCATTCCTGTTTGTACAGTTCTTCATGTTATTGACAGTGAGATGAATGGTGTGTTTCTCATTATGTTCGTGTCCAACAGGGTGATCAGAAGAACGACTGCTGGATCTTCTCTCTGGCCGTGCTCCTGAGCAGCACGTTTGTGTACAACAGCATGGGAACCATTGACCAGTATGCGGTGGAGAAACTCCAGTATCTTTTTATCTTGTTCTAACTTTCAGGAGAAACGTCATCATTCAGAAAGTGGCGAGAATGAGAAACTCACTAACATGTGGAGCGGTAGAGATAAAAAGTGTCAATGCATTTAAGGGAGAAACAAGATAAGAAGATGAGTGGGAAAGGCAAAGCTTAAAGCTCCACAGTGTGGGAGGCAATCTGAACTGTGGGTTACTCCTCAACTTTCGGACTGACCGACTCCCTGTGGATCAGGTCAGTAACATTCCTCCCCAGTGATGGAGTTAGGAGAGAGACTTAATAAATTTGGGCCAGCTAGTGGCTTGTGCCTATAACTGCATGACAACAATCGATGGCAAAAGTTAAAGGGAAATGTCAACCTCGTAATTTACAGTAAATGTCAAAGAGTGTCCTGACCTTGGGGCATTTGGAAGTTGGATTTGTGAATGAGAAGTATGCTACTTCACACAACTGCTACAGCACTGAAGGAGGCCATTCGTGGTTCTCCAAAGGAGCAAATCACCCAGTTCCACTCCCCACCTTCTCCACATAATCCTGCACATTCTTCCTTTTCAGATAACAGTATAATTGCCTTTTGAACCCTGGGCAATTGACCCTGCCTCCACCACACTCTCAGACAGTGCATTCCAGACCCTAACCACTCGATTGACCTTGTCTCCACCACACTCTCAGACAGTGCATTCCAGATCCTAACCACTCGATTGACCCTGTCTCCACCACACTCTCAGACAGTGCATTCCAGACCCGAACCACTCGATTGACCCTGTCTCCACCACACTCTCAGACAGTGCATTCCAGATCCTAACCACTCGATTGACCCAGTCTCCACCACACTCTCAGGCAGTGCATTCCAGATCCTAACCACTCTATTGACCCTGTCTCCCCCACACTCTCAGGCAGTGCATTCCAGATCCTAACCACTCGATTGACCCTGTCTCCACCACACTCTCAGACGTGCATTACAGATCCTAACCACTCGATTGGCCCTGTCTCCACCACACTCTCAGACAGTGCACTCCAGATCCTAACCACTCGATTGACCCTGTCTCCACCACACTCTCAGGCAGTGCATTCCAGACCCTAACTACTCGATTGACCCTGTCTCCACCACACTCTCAGACAGTGAGTTCCAGATCCTAACCACTCGATTGACCCTGTCTCCACCACACTCTCAGACAGTGAGTTCCAGATCCTAACCACTAGATTGGCCCTGTCTTCACCACACTCTCAGACAGTGCATTCCAGACCCTAACCACTCGATTGACCCTGTCTCCACCACACTCTCAGACAGTGCATTCCAGACCCTAACCACTCGATTGACCCTGTCTCCACCACACTCTCAGACAGTGCATTCCAGAACCTAACCACTCGATTGATCCTGTCTCCACCACACTCTCAGACAGTGAGTTCCAGATACTAACCACTCGATTGACCCTGTCTCCACCACACTCTCAGACGTGCATTACAGATCCTAACCACTCGATTGGCCCTGTCTCCACCACACTCTCAGACAGTGCATTCCAGATCCTAACCACTCGATTGACCCTGTCTCCACCACACTCTCAGGCAGTGCATTCCAGACCCTAACCACTCGATTGACCCTGTCTCCACCACACTCTCAGACAGTGCATTCCAGACCCGAACCACTCAATTGACCCTGTCTCCACCACACTCTCAGACAGTGCATTCCAGATCCTAACCACTCGATTGACCCTGCCTCCACCACACTCAGACAGTGCATTCCAGATCCTAACCACTCAATTGATCCTGTCTCCACCACACCCTCGGACAGTGCATTCCAGATCCTAACCTCTTGATTGACCCTGTCTCCACCACACTCTCAGGCAGTGCATTCCAGACCCTAACTACTCGATTGACCCTGTCTCCACCACACTCTCAGACAGTGCATTCCAGATCCTAACCTCTTGATTGACCCTGTCTCCACCACACTCTCAGGCAGTGCATTCCAGACCCTAACTACTCAATTGACCCTGTCTCCACCACACTCTTGGACAGTGAGTTCCAGATCCTAACCACTCGATTGACCTTGTCTCCACCACACTCTCAGACAGTGCATTCCAGATCCTAACCACTCGATTGACCCTGTCTCCACCACACTCTCAGACAGTGCATTCCAGACCCGAACCACTCGATTGACCCTGTCTCCACCACACTCTCAGGCAGTGCATTCCAGATCCTAACCACTCAATTGACCCTGTCTCGACCACACTCTCAGACGTGCATTACAGATCCTAACCACTCGATTGGCCCTGTCTCCACCACACTCTCAGACAGTGGACTCCAGATCCTAACCACTCGATTGACCCTGTCTCCACCACACTCTCAGACAGTGCATTCCAGACCCGAACCACTCGATTGACCCTGTCTCCACCACACTCTCAGACAGTGAGTTCCAGATCCTAACCACTCGATTGACCCTGTCTCCACCACACTCTCAGACGTGCATTACAGATCCTAACCACCCGATTGGCCCTGTCTCCACCACACTCTCAGACAGTGCATTCCAGATCCTATCCACTCGATTGACCCTGTCTCCACCACACTCTCAGACAGTGCATTCCAGACCCTAACCACTCGATTGACCCTGTCTCCACCACACTCTCAGACAGTGCATTCCAGACCCTAACCACTTGATTGACCCTGTCTCCACCACACTCTCAGACAGTGCATTCCAGACCCGAACCACTCGATTGACCCTGTCTCCACCACACTCTCAGACAGTGCATTCCAGATCCTAACCACTCGATTGACCCTGCCTCCACCACACTCAGACAGTGCATTCCAGATCCTAACCAATCGATTGATCCTGTCTCCACCACACCCTCGGACAGTGCATTCCAGATCCTAACCTCTTGATTGACCCTGTCTCCACCACACTCTCAGGCAGTGCATTCCAGACCCTAACTACTCGATTGACCCTGTCTCCACCACACTCTCAGACAGTGAGTTCCAGATCCTGACCACTCAATTGACCCTGTCTCCACCACACTCTTGGACAGTGAGTTCCAGATCCTAACCACTCGATTGACCCTGTCTCCACCACACTCTCAGGCAGTGCATTCCAGACCCTAACCACTCGATTGACCCTGTCTCCACCACACTCTCAGACAGTGAGTTCCAGATCCTAACCACTCGATTGGCCCTGTCTTCACCACACTCTCAGACAGTGCATTCCAGACCCTAATCACTCGATTGACCCTGTCTCCACCACACTCTCAGACAGTGCATTCTAGATCCTAACCACTCGATTGACCCTGTCTCCACCACACTCTCAGACAGTGCATTCCAGATCCTAACCACTCGACTGACCCTGTCTCCACCACACTCTCAGACAGTGCATTCCAGAACCTAACCACTCGATTGATCCTGTCTCCCCCACACTCCCAGACAGTGCATTCCAGATCCTAACTACTTGCTGCATGGAGAGGGTTTTTCTCATATCACTTTTTCTCCTTGCCCTAAAATTTTAATAATCCAATAGATGATGTAGTTTGTGGTTACAATCATGCAGTTCACCCCTTTTGATCATCTGGAATCTTTGTAGGTTCCTCCTTCGTGTTTGGTGTTTGTATATTTTGTTGCTCTAAGTTGACAGACATGGTGGTTCCTTTCTTTCCTCTTGATTTGTTTCTATGTTTCAGTATTTGGATCTCCCTTTAGCTCTACCTTGTGTCTGGTCAGTTTCTCCTGTTAGGCTGTAACTTCTGGGCTCCCCAGCATCAGATTGCGGGGGGTGTAGGAAAGATGCACTGGGGAATCCCTCTCGGAACTGCACTGGTAAGGGTTTGCACGGCAGTTGCCCAGAAGTGCAAACTTCCTCTGGGCAATTGCCCTACTCCTGGAACCATCCGAAAATGCGGTTTCAATCGCAAACCTTGGATGATTCCCAATAACCATAGTTACCCAAAAAAAAGTTAGAATTAAATCCTTTTCTAACATCAGGGTAGCTGTTGTAAAGACCCAGACTCCCCACCTGCTCCTTAATGTCCGACCCCCCTCAACCCCCTCTTGAATGTTGGACCCTGCCCCATTCCCTCCCGAATGTCCAGCCACCGCATCCCCTCCTGAATATCTGATCCCTCCCTAGCCCCCAGTCCTGCACAGGACTCGCCATAAGCCCCCAATCCCCCCAGGGGCTTCCCCCAACCCTGACTAACCACCCCCCATCATGGTATGCCCCCAGCCCCAAAACCCCCACGGGACTCCGCCCACAGAACCCCTCACCCAAGCCCCCAAGCTTCCCTGGGGGCCCGACTCTCACCCCCTACCCCTGAGGCACCGAGCTCCCCAACCCACAGGCCCAACCCGAAACCCCTACCCCCCACCCCTGAGGCACAACTAGACACTCACCCATTCCAAGTCCAACCCCACCCAAACCCCCATGCCTGACCCCCCCCCCTCAACCCCCAGAATGTCCGACCCTCCACCTCATCCTGATGTTTGACACCCCCAGCCTCCCCTGATGTCCGACCAGCTCAACCCCCTCCCGATGTCTGAAACCCCCCACCGAATTTCCCATGCCCCCAGCCCCCCCTCGAAGTTCGACATCTCCCAGCCCCCCCAACGCCCCGAACGTCCAACCCCCACCCCCTCCCAAGTGTCTGACTCCCCCACCCCCTCCTGATGTATGACACCCCCCCCAGAATGACCAACCATTCCCGATGTCCGAAAACGCACCCCACACAAATCCTATCCACTTACCTTGGCGGCTAGTGCTGTAAAAAAGAGGTCATGTCCTCCTTCAATTCAACGGTGCTGGGTTGCGATGCTGGACTTCAGAGACAGGCGCACTGCCTGGATCTTGCCCACCCAAAGTCGGAAGGTCAGGTGAGACAGGCGCCGAACCAATTTGGCGTAGGTAAGTGGGCACGGGGTGGCAATCTTTGTCTCTCAGCTGCTCTGTCGGCTCCACCTCCTCTTCAGTCAGTTCACCTGAATCTTCCCTTTCCCAACTGCAGACCTTTCACCCCCTGAAGCTCCACCAAGTTCCTCCCGATCAGATTTGTTCCACTTTCTGGAATTTGCTCCCTTGGAATAACAGGCGCCCGATCTCTGAGCCGACTTGTTATTTCAACAACAACTATTTGTCGGCAACCATCACCTACAGTGTTTTAAAGTAATTGTCTGGTGCAAAAGACTGTAGTCAGTCATTTCCTTAACAGAATGTAGTTTTATTTCCAATCTGACGGAGCTCATCAAGGTGAAGTCCAATGGAGGAGATGATGATGATGATGAAGAGCTAGACTTATTGAAGATCTCTCCGGCCTTTGTTTGGGCAGTGCGGGATTTCACCCTGGAACTGAAAATCGATGGTCAGGATGTCACGGCAGATGACTATTTAAACTATGGGCTTCAACTCAAAAAAGGTAATTGCACAACTACAAATATCCAATATCTTTCACCCATGTGAGACCATGTGTTAGACTTTATGCTATTGTGTTATCACCAGTACTTTCCACTCTGGGCCAAAACACTTCTAGAATGACACAGCTCAGGAAGAGACCAATCAGCCCATCATGCCTATGCTGCTTCTGTGACTGAGCTCTCCAACTAAGTTCCACTTCCTCTTTCCTATTTCCAGAGACCTGAAAATATCTCCACTTCAAATAGTTATCCAATTCCCTTTTGATCGAATCTGCATCCCTCAACCTTTTAGACACTGCATTCCAAAACATAAAAACTCATGGTGTAAAGAATATTCTCCTCATCTCCCCTCCAGTTCTGTTACTAATTACCCTAAGTCCGACCCATCTCCTGCACCTCTGCCCTCACACCTTTCTCTCCCTCCCAGAACCATGATAGGGTCCTCGTGGCCCTCACTTTTCACCCCACCAGCCTCCGACATTTCTGCCAACTCCAGCATGACGCCACCACCAAACACATCTTCCCTTCACCCCGCCTCCCCTCTGTCGGCATTCCGTAGGGACCGTTCCCTCCAGTACACCCATGTCCACTCCACCATCAGCTCAAATAACTCACCTCCCTCCCACGGCACCTTCCCATGCAATCGCAGAAGGTGCAACACCTGCCCCTTTACCACCTCCTTCCTCACCCTCCAAGGGCCCAAACACTCCTTTCAGGTGAAGCAGTGCTTCACTTGCACTTCCTTCAATTTAGTCTACTGCATTCGCTGCTCCCAATGCGGTTTCCTCTACATTGGAGAGACCAATCGCAGTCTGGGTGACCACTTTGCGGAACACCTTCCGTCTGTCCACAAGCATGACCCAGACCTCCCTGTCGCTTGCCATTTCAATACACCACCCTGCTCTCATGCCCACATGTCCGTCCTTGGCCTGCTGCAATGTCCCAGTGAAGCTCAACGCAAACTGGAGGAATCGCACCTCATCTTTTGCTTCGGCACTTTACAGCCTTCCGGACTTAACATTGAGTTCAACACCTTCAGACCATGAACTCTCTCCTCCATCCTCACCCCCTTTATATCCCCTTTTTTCAATATTCATTCTCAGTTCATAATTTTTAAATTTTTATTTTTATCCACATTTTTATTTCTATTTTTATTTAAATTCATTTTTATTCATTGTTTTATCCTATTTTCTATCATTTTCCCACCACCGTCCCCTCCCCCCACCCCACCCCCACTAGGGCCATCTGTCACTGGTTACATGTTGTTCTTTCCACAGTGCTTACCCTTGTCCTGCTATTATCACATTCTGCTTTCTTACCTTAATGCCACTATCAGCACCTCCTTTAGCCAGTATCGTTAATCATTAACACCCCTTTGCCCTTTTGTCCATGACATCTCTGGCAATTTCTCCTTTGCCCCCACCTATCACTGGCCTTCTGTCCAGCTTCACCTGCTCCTCCCACTTAAACAGTAAAAATGTCATTACATTTTACTTCTCTTTAGCTCTGAAGTGGAGTCATAAGGACTCGAAACGCTAACTCTGTTTTTTTTCTCCACAGATGCTGTTGGACCTGCTGAGTTTTTCTCGCATTTTCTGTTTTTGTTTCAGATTTCCAGCATCCGCAGCATTTTGCTTTTGCCTTATATTTGTGTTCTCTGGTCACTGAGCCTCTTGCCAGTGTCTCTTTACTCGATCAAAATCCCCTCATTGTTTTATTAAATTTCCCCATTGCTTTATGTGCTCTAAGGAGATCAATTCCAGCTTCTCCAGTCTCTCCAGGTAACTGAAGTCCCACATCTCTGGTACCATTCTAGTAAATCTACTCAGCATCCTCTCTAACTCTCGACTGCCTAACAGGACTCCTATTGGACTTGGAGCGGGTGCAGCTCAGATTCACCGGAATGATACCAGGGCTAAAAGGGCTGAATATTGAGGACAGGTCACATAAACTTGCCCCGTATTCCTGTGCATTTAGAAAGTTGAGTGGAGATCTAGCTGAGGTCTTCAAAGTGATAAAGGGATTCAGTCGGATATATAGAGAGAAACTATTTCCTCTGCTGGAGGAATCCAGAGCAGAGATTATCAACAATCTTAAAGTGAGAGTCAGTTATTCAGGAGTGAGCTCAGAAGGCAGTTTTTTATACAAAGGGTGGTGAAAATGACTAACTCTCCTCAAAAATTAAGGGTAAATTTAAATTTTCCAAGATTGAGACGGATGGAATGTTGTTGGTATCAAGGGATTTTTAAAAAAAAATTCATTCATGGAATGTGAGTGTCACTGGCTAGGCCAACATTTATTACCCATCCCTTGTTCATAAGGGCATTTCAGAGTCAACCACATTGCTGTGGGTCTGGAGCCACATGTAGGCCAGACCGGGTAATGACAGCAGATTTCCTTCCCTAAAGGACATTAGTGACCTTAGTGGGTTTTTAAAATAACAAAAAAGACAATGGTTTTACACTCATCATCAGACTTTTATCAAATTCACATTTCACCACCTGTCATGAGATTTGAACTCCTGTCTCTGAAGTATTACCCTGGGTCTCTGGAATATTACTGCAGTGACACCACTCTGCCACCCTCTCCCCTTAGATGTGGCTATGAAATAAAGAGGAGGAAATAGATTTAAAGTACTCCAGGGCTTTTAATTCATGTTATTCTGAACTCTCGTACTGGCAGCCAAAGTGGATTTGGTTTTGTTTTCTCTTTCTACCGAATTCAGGTATCTCGAGAAAAGTGATGGAATACAACCAGCCCCGTGAGTGCATCAGGAACTATTTCAGGTCTCGCAAATGTTTTGTTTTTGTTCAGCCAACGGCCAGTTCGAATCTAAACCAGATGGAAAAGCTCCCGGAAAGTCAGCTTAACCCCAAATTTGTTGACATGTGCCATGAGTTCTGCCAGTACATCCACCTTGAATCGCAGCCTAAGACAATCAAAGGTGGTCACAGGATCAATGGTAGAAGTAAGTGCATCACAATTGGACAAGTATGTGTGTCAGCTCATTGAAGTGTTGATGGCTGTTGTTATATACAACAAACTCTGTAATGGCTCTGACGCTGAAGTGCTGAATCTAACCAGGTCTCTCTTTTCTCCTGTCTATGTTTGCTGCTCATCGAGATGAGGGATGTTAGTAGTGAGAAAAGAGACACTTTCCAATTCAGGCACTCAGTTTCCCACCTGAGTGTTCACATCGAACACTTCCAGGTCACCAATAAATGAACTGAGGCTCCTTCATTGATGTGTTTCAGTCCAAACCTCATAATGTTGACTCTTATTACACACTGTGGCAATTTCCAGTTTTACATCCTGAGTCTAGCTTTAGTCTCTGAATAACATTAGCAATTTAATGGCAGTCAGTGCTGGATTGGAGTTGGTGTTCTTGAGAGTGCCAACCTCACTAAGAGGATTTGATCCTCCATATTTACAAATGTTCTGTAATGAACTGTTTGTCCTGTCCTTTGTTGCAGAGTTGGCAATCTTAGCTAAAACCTACGTTGAAACTATTGCCAGTGGGATGGTACCTTGCATAGAGGATGCTGTTAGCAGCATGGCTAAGATTGAAAATACAGCTGCCCTCAAAGATGGCCTCGCTCACTACAAACAACAGATGGACCTGATGGTGAAGATACCAACTGAAACTGAAGAGCTGGCAAAGATGCACACACAGTGTCAGAAAGAGGCCTTTGACCTCTTCATGAGGAGGTCCTTCAATGACCAAGATCAGGCTTATTACAAGCAGATGGTGGTGAGGGTCTAAACCACGTTTCAAAAATAAAATGAGGACATTAAAATAAGCATGGAATTGGAATGGCCATTTTAAAGACCTGGCCTCTTCCACAGACCTTGTGCAAACAACTTCAGCATGGACTCTTACGTTGACCTTTTCATCTCACGATCAAAACGCTCCCTGATTCCCTAAAGTTGATCAAATAGTCATTCATCCTTACATTTTGCACTGCTCAGGCCTGACTTGTTGTTTTTCTAGACAATCTTTACCCCGACTGACATTCCCCTCACACCACACCCCACCCCCACCACCCCCCTGCCGAAATGCCCTCCCCTCCCCATTGCCCCAACACCATCCCCACACACAAACAGCACACGATTGTCTATCCTTGGGGTTAGGGTGCAGTCACATAATGATTATGGCCGGGATGTTCCACCCTATCGAAAGTCAATGGGCTTTTGCCTGGCCTGCCACACCCCCCACGGAGATTCCTGCTCTGGCAGGGCCAGGAAATCCTGCCCCATGTTACTGGACTAGTAAATCATAAATCAAAGTATTGAGTATAGGAGTTGGGATGTTATGGTGAGGTTGCATAGGACATTGGTGAGGCCAACTTTGGAGTATTGTGTGTAGTTCTGGTCGTCTAACTACAGGAAGGATATCAGTAAGATTGAGAGAGTGCAGAGAAGATTTACTAGGATGTTGCCGGGTCTTAAGGAGTTGAGTTACAGGGAACGATTAAACAGGTTAAGACTACCTTGGAGCGTAGAAGAATGAGGGGAGATTTGATAGAAGTTTACAAAATTATGAGGGGTATAGACAGAGTAAATGCAAGTAGGCTCTTTCCACTTAGAATAGGAGAGATAAACACGAGAGGACATGGCTTTAGGGTGAAAGGGGAAAGGTTTAGGGGGAACATTAGGGGGAACTTCTTCACTCAGAGAGTGGTGAGAGTGTGGAACGAGCTACCATCTGACGTGGTAAATGCAGGCTCACTCTTAAGTTTTAAGAATAAATTGGATAGATACATGGATGGGAGAGGTCTGTAAGATTATGGACGAGCTGCAGGTCAATGAGACTAATGGAATAATATTTTGGCACAGACTAGAAGGGCCGAATTGCCTGTTTTCTGTGCTGTAGTGTTCTATGGTTCTATGGTTCTAGTAATCCAGAGGCCTGTGGTAATGATCTGGAGAGTTAAGTTCAAATCGCACCATGGCAGCGGGCGGGGGGGGGGGGATTTAAATTCAATTCACTGGAGAAATCTGACATTTTTCTCTTAAAAAATAACTAGTATCAGTAATGGTGACCATGTCGCAAGGGGGGTGCAAATGGCACAACTAAAGAAATAAAAGATGTGTCGGAGGAGGTGTTCATCTCGCGCCCCCGTCTCCCCAACACCATTTTCCCCTGGCTCTGCACTTAGTTAACCTGCCATTTGTCTAACTTCTTCCAGTTCTGATGAAAGTTCATTAACCTGACATATTTACATCATGTAACCAGCCATCCTATTCCTAACCCAAAATTAATCCACCTTGTCAGCTTCCACCAAATTTAATTCCAGACCTGCATTTACAATTGGTTTCTGCTTTGCAAATTTCCACCTGTTTTTCCACGGGTTTATCTATCACCAACGTAGTGATTTGTACATTATATTTTGTAAACTAGCACGGCCAACAGCTGAGATGATTCCATAGCTGGCCTAACTACCTCCTGCTTTCCTTTCAAACAGGTTACAGAGTATCACCTTCTCCATTTGTAATTGGTCTATTCGTTGATTGCACTTGCCTCTCTCCTCTCCTTCCCCCCCAACCCACCCATGACCAATATATGCTTATTTTGTTCATGTTGAATATGTTTAATGTCTGATTATGCTATATTGTTCTCGCTAGAGATGTTTACTGCCCTGCAATGTATTTCTCAGCATCCACTGTTTTTAACAATGTTCTGAGTATTTTCAGGCTAACTTGACACAGCCAATCAGATACTTGCTCCAATGTTGTCACCAGGCCTGGTTACACGATCTGGATTTTCTGTCATTGTCAGGCCGATGTGCAAACACATTATTTGGAGCTTTGTGGCAAGAATGAAGCTGCTTCCATGGAGGCGTGCACCAACCTGCTGGAGATCCTGTCCTCCAAGATAGAGGAGAAAATGCGAGAGGGACTTTATGCTCAGTCCGGTGGCTATCGACTGTATGAAGAGGATCGCCAGAAGATGATTCTGAAATTCCACTCCACCCCTGGAAAGGGGAATAAGGTAAATATTTCTCACCCATTTGGCCAAGCTTTCAGCAGGGAATCGATTGCAATTTTACGCGAAACGAAACCCTCCCCAAATTACCTTCATCGTGTCTCCATCGTGCCTCTCCTCAGCAATAAACCAGTGAGCACTCCTGCCCCAACATGTAGATCAGATTTAATTCTCAGTAATAAGTCAGTGAGCACTCCTGCGCCAACATGTCTTTTTGTCAGTGTTAAAGCAGTGTGAAGTCCTGCCTAAATGTATTTGCCTTCTCGCTATTTCTTTAATTGTATTTTAAATCCCCCACTCCCACAGGCCGAAGACGCCTTGAACAAGTTCATAAAACGCAAAACTCCGGAAGCTGACTCCGTGCTACAGGCTGACAAGAAGCTGACAGACAAGGATAGGGAACTGGCAGGTAAGCTAGTTCCAGTAACTTTGTTGGTGGAAGGAAGAAAAGGCTTAAGTGGAAAGGCTTAAGTGGAAAGGAATTTAATGCGCAGGAGCTGCAGCTGTACAAGAGAGAGTTGGAAAGGCAGTAGAGTTAATGACAATGTGAAGATTAGCAATGCTTGAAGTGCACAACAGCTTAACACAGAATGAGAAGGTAAAAAATGTAGGTACATAAGAAATAGGAGCAGGAGTAGGCCATTCAGCCCCTCGACTCTGCTCCACCATTCAATAGGATCACAGCTGATCTGATTGTGGCCTTAACACCACTTTCCTCCCTGTCCTCCAAAACCCTTGACTATCTTGTCAGTCAAAAATTTGTCTGACTCAGCCTTGAATATATTCAGTGATGCAGCCCCCACTGCTTTCTGGGGAAGAGAATTCCTAAGATTAATGAACATCAGAGTGAAGAAATTCCTTCTCTTCTCTACCTTAAATGGGATTAAAAACTGTGTCCCCTAGTTTTAGATTCCTGCATGAGGGGAAACATCTTCTCAGCATCTACCCTACCAATCTCCCCCCTCAGAAACATTTTATTTCAATAAGATCACTTCTCATGCTTCTTAACTGCAATGCGTATAGACCCAACCTGGTCTACCTTTCCTCATAAGACAACTCCTTTGTCCCAGGAATCAGTCTAGTGGACCTTCTCTGAACTGCTTCCATTGCAAGTATATCTCTTTTTAAGTAAGGAGAACAAAACTGTACACAGTACTCTAGATGCAGTTGCACCAATACCCTGTACAGTTATAGCAAAACTTCCCTACATTTGCCTTCCTAATTACTTGCTGGACCTGCATGTTAAATTTTTGTGATTCATACACAAGGACACCCAGATCCCTCTGTACTGCAGCATTCTGCAGTCTCTCTCCATTCAAATAATATTCTGTTTTCCTATTCTTCCTGCCAAAGCAGATAGTCTCACATTTTCCACATTATACTCCATCGGCCAAGTTTTTGCCCATTGACTGAACTTACCTATATCCCAGACTCTTTGTGTCCTCCTCACAACTTGCTTTTGAATCTACAAAACAGTTAGTCCCTTTATCCAAGTTATTAATGTAGATTGTACATAGTAACTGGGTTAATATTTCAGTTATGAACCCTTCATCAGAATCATCTTAACCGTAGAGAGTATCAGAGCTGAACCCAGTCATGTTCACCTTCATCATTTACACACATGCACTTTACAGGAGGGAGCATTAGACAGTGATGTGGAAGTTATCTCCTTCTTTGGTTCATTGTCCAGGTTATTTATTCTTTAAACAGCCTGGGACATTGTTAAAGACACTACATAAATGTGTGCAGTACTCGTAATAATACGAGTAGCATTGCATTAGTTACATCTAGTACCAGCAGCATCAGTAGTAGCAGCCATAGCAGCAATGCAGTAGTAGTTGTAGCATTCACAATAATCAGTAGCTTTAGCAGTAGCAATACCAGCAGTAACAGTAATGGCGGGGTCTATCCCAATGGTAGGAGCAACAGCAGGAGCAGCAGTAATAGCAGTAGGATCATAGGATCATAGAGCCCAGGGATGAGAGGATTGTCCAATGATGAGAGGTTGAATAGAGTGAGCCTATATTCTGGAGTTTAGAAGAATGAGAGGCAATCTCATTGAAACACGTAAGATTCTGAAGAAGGGTAGATTCTGAGAGGCTGTTTCACCTGGTGGGAGAATCTCAAATGAGGGAGCAACTAAAGGATTGATAATTTAAGACTGAAATGAGGAGAAAGTTCTTTATTCGGAGCATTATGAATCTCTGAGGCTATGGATGCTCAGTCATTGAGTATCTTCAAGGCTGAGATGGACTCTAGGGATATCAAGGAATATGGGGCTTGGGCAGGAAAGTATAACTGAGATCACCAATCAGCCATTGCAGGCTCAGGGGGCCTAATGGGGGCTACCCCAGCTCCTATTGCTTATGTGTTTGTTTCTCCGTGTGTACATGTATCTGTGTGTGTGTTTGTATTGTGTGTGTCTGTGTGTGTGTCTGTGCATGTGCATTTTTCAAAATTCATTCATGGGATGTGGGCTTCGCTACCTGGGCCAGCATTTATTGCCCATCCCTTACTGCCCTTGAGAAGGTGGTGGTGAGCTGCCTTCTTGAACCGCTGTAGTCCATGCAGTGCAGGTACACCCACAGTGCTGTTAGTAAGGGAGTTCCAGGATTTTGACCCAATGACAGTGAAGGAATGGCGATATATTTCCAAGTCAGGTTGGTGAGTAGCTTAGAGGGGAATTTCCAGGTGGTGGAGTTCCCATCTATCTGTTGCCTTTGTCCTTATAGATGGTAGTGGTTGTAGGTTCAGAAGGTGCTGTCTAAGAAGCCTTGGTGAACTCCTGCAGTGTATCTTGTGGATAGTACACACTGATGCTACTGTGCGTTGGTGGTGGAGGGAGTGAATGTGGATGTGGTGTCAGTCAAGCGAGCTTCTTTGTCCTGGATGATGTTGAGCTTCTTGAGTGTTGTGGGAGCTGCACTCATCCAGGCAAGTGGGGAGTATTCCATCATATTCCTGACTTGTACCTTGTAGATGTCTGTATATTACCAAAAAATGTCAATCTGGCTTCACAATTCCTTGGTGGGGTCTTGTTTGCTTTGGCATTGTTTATGGTGGTATAGTGGTATTGTCACTGGACTGGTAAGGTAATCCGGAGAACCAGGGTAATGCTCTGGGGACCTGGATTTGAATCCCACCACAGCAGAAGGTGCAGTTTGAATTCATCTGGAATTAAAAGTCTAATGATGACTGTGAAACCTTTGTCGATGGTCACAAAAACCCATCTGGTTCACTAATGTCCTTTAGGGAAGGAGATCTGCCATCCCCACCCGGTCTGGTCTACATGTGACTCCAGACCCACAGCAATGTGGTTGACTCTTAAAAATGCCCTCTGTATAAGGGCAATAAACGCTGGCCTAGCCAACAAAGTTCACACCCCACAAATGAATTTTTAAAAAACCTTGGAAGGTGTCCTTGCACTTTAAAACAGTTTTCTCTATCTCATTTCCAATTTCAGACATCAGATGACCTATGGTGGCCATCATTATTGTCTTTTAAAAAGGATCCCCTTTAAACAGTCCAGTATGTTTTTGGTTAGCTGGTGATATTACCGGCTGATATCACTCAAGTGATATCGAGTGACTTTACATTAGTCACAATTTTCCAACATTGTGGCACCGTGTAAGTGTGCGTGTGTGTATGTTTGTGTGCCCTGTGTATGTATGAATGTATGTATTTGTATGTGTGTGTGTACGTGCATCTGTGCGTGTGTGTATACCTGTGTGTGTGTACCTATGTGTATATATGTGTGTGTGTATATTTGTGTATGTGTGTGTGTACATATGTGTTTGTGTCTGCGTATGTGTGTGTCTGTATCTGTGTGTGTGCGTATCTATGTGTTTGTGTGTGTGTGTGTGTGTTTATGTGTGTGTGTTTGTGTGTGTGTGTGTCTATGTGTGTGTGTGTGTGTGTGTGTGTGTTTATGTGTGTGTGTTTGTGTGTGTGTGTGTCTGTGTGTGTCTATGTGTGTGTGTGTATCTGTGTGTGTGTATATGTGTGTGCGTATCTGTGTATGTGTGTATCTGTGTGTGTGTGTATCTGTGTGTTTGTGTGCGTGTGTGCAAAAGCAGGACAATGGCACGAGATGATAATGCTCAGTTGGAGAGCCGGTGCAGACACGATGGACTGAATGGCCTCATTCTGTGCCATTAAGATTCAGTGATTCTGCAGGTTCTGGTGGGAAAAGGAACTTTTTATTAGCCGGCTGCAATGGCAGCTTCTCATGCCATATCATCCCAATCCTGCCTAATTATTCATGCATTCCCGGGAAACATGCCGTTTCGATGCTGAGCAGGCTCCGATTTGCTGCCATGCCACCACCTCGCCACTTCGTCACGCCGGACGCCACATTTAAAGTTCAGTCGCGCGCACACCTCTCAGTGCTTCCAGCCCAGGACTGCTGCACAGAAGACATGGCCCCGAAAGGCAAGAATACTGCTGTCCCCAGGTTTAGTGACGCGCCCCTCGAGCACCTTTTGTACACTATGGAGGCTCACTGTGATGTCCTCTAACCCCACTCTGGCCACAGGAGGGGCAGCAACATTACCACTCAGGCTTGGGAGGCGATAGCAGTGATGGTCAGTGCCAATGATGCACAGAAGAGGTTGGCTATCCAATGCAGATAGAGGGTGAATGGTCTCATCCTTGCCGCCAGGATATGGCAACCATCTCATCACTCTAAACTCACAAACTCAAGCCCTTCACATTCACTGGCATCTCACTCACTGCCAGCTCAAGGGACATCACTGCTCAGTCTCTCACAAACACCCTCACATGTCCATTTGGCCTCCTCTGCTCTGGAGACTGCCTCCTCAGCCCTCATCATCTTGAGGCCACTTTCAATCAACAAGATCAAGTTGTGCCCCCCACACACCCTGGGATACTCCCTTCCCCAGTGCCCTCGCCCTGCAGCCTCTTCCCTTGCCTGAGCCCACTTCTCCCCCTTCCCCAAACAAGCCCTAGCCCTGCAGCCATTGAAAAGTCATCCACATATGGCTGATGTGGTTAGTCGAGACCTGCCTGTGAGCCCCCTAAAAGTGATGTGGCTCTGTCTGTGAAGCCTGGCACTGATGACTGCCCGTGCTGCCCGAAACAAGATAGGCAAACAAAGCTTGAAGTCGCGAGTGAAGTGCAGCCCCCAGGTGCCCGTCGCTTATGTACAGTTGTGAAACACATCGGCGTGATGTGCTTGGCTGATCCAGCGTGGTGTGGGGTTGGGGGTGATTCCGGCGAGCTGGGCTTATAACAATATACAGATATCTTACAATGCAGTTCCCGACATCCGACAGCGGGAAACATGGCCCACCATTGACGGGTGGAGCGGTGGGTTGCAAACTGGTTTCACAATGGCGGGAAACTGATTTTTGACCTTCTCGCCGTCTTGTCCACTCACGCTGCCAAACCCGCCCGTTGCCAATGGGCACAGAAAATTCCGCCCATCATCTTTACATCTACCCTCCCCTTTCATAACATTAAAGGCCTTGATCAGGTCTCCCTCTCTGTCATCTCTTTCCCAGAGAAATGAGCCCCAGCCTTGTTACTCTCCAGTGAGGACACAACTGAGCTCAGCTCTGCTGTTCCCGAGTCGCCAGTTGCTGCCTTCAGAAGAAGAGATGAGGAAATTGAGGCTGAGGGACGTCTGAAAGAAAGTCACATTATGAGTGTGTTTGACTGTGTTGCTGCTCTGCTTACTGTGCCAGAGTGTACACTGCATCAACACACGGGAATCTCCCAGTCTGAGCTGTGCTGCCTTAGGAGCTGGAGTGAAATCTCCTTTACAATTCTTAATGCATTGAGAACTGTTGTACTTTCCAGATTATTTATTCATGAGGAAACTCTGGCACCAGAGTGTGGAATATTTAATTTCCTTTTTTTCCTCCATCCCCTCCCGTGTCACACATCAGTTCCTAGTCGATGGGACTCATTGGGGAATTGTTCCTACCAGGCAAAGAAAGTGAAAATTCTGGCAATGTCTGGAAGTCCATTCAGTATGTGTGATGGGGAAAGACAAGTGAATGATGTTTTAAATGTGTATCCGTTGATCAGAACCCACGAGGGGGTTTCTGGACCTGAAACACCTTTTCCATTTCAGATTTATTTCATTGTTGGTTTTATTTTTATAATCTCATTCTCGTCAGGTCTCTGCTGAGACACCAATGAATTCTGAAATGCAGCCTAGAAATGCAAGGAATGAAGCTCAGAACTGAGATGAAGCTGTCGTGTTCAAATAAGCGACCAGCAGCAAACTATCTCCTAAACTCCTCACTACTCACATTGACAATGTTGCTGACCCTTTTTACCCCACCCTTGGAAGGGGTTTTGCAAATTGTGGGCTGCCCGCCTGCCTGTTTTGCCAGTGCGACGAGGACGAAATCGCACGGGCGGCAAATGTAAAATCGGGTTCCATTGGGTTTTGAATGGCCTTAAGTGGCCTTTTAATTGATGGCGGGCGCAGCTCCGACAGCTGCGCGTGCCCGCCGACCTGGAGATTGCGCGTGTGCAGGATGACATCGGGACGCGTGGCGTAAAATTCTGCCCCTGATAAACAACGTGGTGGGTGTTTGAATCCCAGATATTGTAAAACCCTTTTGTGATGCATTAAACTGGGAACAGGATTTATTTTTACATTGAGGCTCCAGTTCCAGCTTTTGCTCATTTTCTTATTTCTATCCCCACACAATCCCACAGAGCTGAGGAGGGTGGGTGTAATGTTTGATATTTCCAGAAGCTGTGACCTCCCTCTGTGGAAGTCCCAGTGTTTTCTGCTGTTGTCAGATTCTCATTTCCTCCCCTCAGGGCGGCCCTTTTTCATGTTGGAAAACAAATCAAAAACGGTCAAATTGAGGAGAGAATTTTCACCGATCCCCAGTGAGTCTATCCCCTGATCCCCAGTGAGTCTCTCCCCCCCGATCCCCTGTGAGTCTCTCCCCCGACCCCCAGCGAGTCTCTCCCCCGATCCCCAGCGAGTCTCTCCCCCGATCCCCAGCGAGTCTCTCCCCCGATCCCCAGCGAGTCTCTCCCCCGATCCCCAGCGAGTCTCTCCCCCGATCCCCAGCGAGTCTCTCCCCCGATCCCCAGCGAGTCTCTCCCCCGATCCCCAGCGAGTCTCTCCCCCGATCCCCAGCGAGTCTCTCCCCCGATCCCCAGCGAGTCTCTCCCCCGATCCCCAGCGAGTCTCTCCCCCGATCCCCAGCGAGTCTCTCCCCCGATCCCCAGCGAGTCTCTCCCCCGATACCCAGCGAGTCACTCCCCCGATCCCCAGCGAGTCTCTCCCCCGATCCCCAGCGAGTCTCTCCCCCGCTCCCCAGCGAGTCTCTCCCCCGATCCCCAGCGAGTCTCTCCCCCGATCCCCAGCGAGTCTCTCCCCTGCTCCCCAGCGAGTCTCTCCCCCGATCCCCAGCGAGTCTCTCCCCCGATCCCGTCAGTTGCTCCCCCGATCCCCAGTGAGTCTCCTCCCTGATCCCCAGTGAGTCTCATCCCCAAAAATGCGGGCGGAGTGAGAGGGGCAGAGTGGGAAAGGGGAGGAGAGAGAGAGAGAGAGTGGGAAAGGGGAGTGTGGGAGAGAGAGAGTGGGAAAGGGCGACAGAGTGTGGGAGCCAGAGTGGGAAAGGGGGGAGATTGAAAGAGAGTGGGAAAGCGGGGAGAGTGAGAGAGACAGGGTGGGAAAGGGGGAGAGGGAGAGCGACAGAGTGGGAAAGGAGATAGTGAGAGAAACAGAATGGGAATTTTTCTAATTATTTTCACAAATGATTTTGTTACTCAAGGTTTATTTCTGTCAGAATATTTATTCAATTTTTGGGGGTTTTAACAGAGAAGGTTGATGAGGGTGATGATGTTGATGTGGTGTACATGGACTTCTAAAAGGCATTGGGACAGTGTCTGCAACAGACCTGTGAACAGGGTTATAGCTCATGGAATAAAAAGGAGAATAGCGATATGGACATGGGATTGGCCGAGAGACAGGAAATAGAGAGCAGTGGTTAATGGATGTTTTTTCGTTTGGAGGAAGGTTTCGTGGAGTTCCCCAGGGGTCAGTGTTGGGACCTTTGCTTTTCCTGCTTCATATTAATGACCTAGACTCTGGTGTACGGGACACAATTTGAATATTTATGGATGATACAAAACTTGGAATCATAGTGAACTGTGAGGAGGATAGTGGAGAACTTCAAAAGGACATAGGCGAGTTTGTGGAGCAGGTGGATAAATGGTGGATGATGTTCAATGTGGAGAAATATGAAGTGGTTCATTTTGGTAGGAAGAACATAAAGAGACAATATAAAATAAAGAATTCATCTCCAAATGGTGTTTAGGAGCAGAGGGAAAGAGGTGTATGTGCGCAATCACTGAAGGTGGCAGGACAGATTGAGAGAGCAGTTTATAAAGCATACAGTATCCTGGGCTTTATTAATAAGGACATAGAGTACAAGAGCAAGGGGGGTTTTGTGGAATTTGTATAAGTCACTCGTTCGGTCTCAGCTGGAGTATTGCGTCCAGTTCTGGGTGCCGCACTTTAGGAAGGATATGAAGGCATTGGAAAGAGTGCAGAAAAGATTGATGAGAATGGTTCCAGGGATGAGGAACTTCAGTTAAGAAGATAGATTGGAGAAGTTTGGACTGTTTTCCTCAGAGAAAAGAAGGCTGAGAGGAGATTTGATAGAGTTATTCAAAATCATGAGAGATCTGGACAGAGTAGATAGGGAGCAACGGTTCCCACTCATGAAAGGATCGAGAATGAGGCAGCACAGATTTAAAGTACTTGGCAAAAGATGCAAAAGTGACATGAGAAAAAAGCTTTGTCACACAGAGAGTGATTAGGGTCTGGAATACACTGCCTGAGAGTGTGGTGGAGACATGTTCAATTGAGGTATTCAAAAAGGAATTTGACTGTGATTTGGAGAGAACGAATGTGCAGGGTTACGGGATGAAGGCTGGAGAATAGCACGAAGTGAATTCAGGGACCGGTGCAGACATGATGGGCTGAATGGGCTCCTCCTGTGCCTTAACAATTCTGTGATTCTGTGAAATTTTATTTATCTGCAATCTATTTATATGCTTCATTTCCCCTTTTCTGGGTGTAGTTTATGTTGCTGCTGGAATCAGGAAATGAAACTGAAAGTATTTCACTTCATACTGATCACCATTTTACATAGAGCACAGAGCAAGGTTATCAGTCCTTCGAGATGGAAGCTGATCTTTCCTGTGCTATTTGCCATGGTCTGTATAAAGATCCTGTCTTAATCGACTGTGATCACAGCTTCTGTCGATCCTGTATAACCCGTTACTGGGAGAAAGCTGGCACTACCTCCTGTCCTGTTTGTCGAAAGGAGACTTCATCCATGGACCTCAGACCCAACCGCACCCTCTCCAATGTCGTGGAGACATTTGTAAGTAGTGATAAAGGTGGTGAAATTCAGCAGGAATGCAGCCGTCACAAGGAGAAGCTGAACGTTTTCTGTAAAACTGACAATCAGCCCATTTGTGTCATTTGTCAAATTTCAAAAAGTCATCAAAACCACGAGGTGCTGCCAGTGGAAGAAGCTACTGAAGAGTTAAAGGTGAGGAGATACTGTGTAAAATAAGATACAGGAACAGATAACAGAATCCCACACAGGGAACATTAATAGATTCTGTTTGAGCATTTCTCAATATTTATTATTTAATTACTCAGTCTTTAGATGAACTGCCATTTGTATCTCTGCTGCAGAAACCAGGGTGAATGTAATTTTTTGTGGGTGTTTAACTTCCAAATCCGTGAGTCTGCCCTCACTCAACATTAATTTGTCCTTTTGAGACTTTAACCATTCAGGCAATAGGAGACAATCTGGTGATGTAACTCAGGAAATGTTTATTAAGTAACAAAAGTAATACTTAACAAGTTAGGCAATGACTTCACTGGCTCAGCATGGTTCTTGCTTCCTGATTCAGCTCAGGGCACAAGGTGACATGTGATCTTCTCTCTCTCTGTCAGTTGGTTCTGTGGTCTTCTCCCTCTCTCCCTCCCTGTTGGTTCTGTGGTCTTCTCCCTCTCTCCCTCCCGGTCGGTTCTGTGGTCTTCTCCCTCTCTCCCTCCCGGTTGGTTCTGTGGTCTTCTCCCTCTCTCCCTCCCGGTCGGTTCTGTGGTCTTCTCCCTCTCTCCCTCCCGGTTGGTTCTGTGGTCTTCTCCCTCTCTCCCTCCCGGTTGGTTCTGTGGTCTTCTCCCTCTCTCCCTCCCGGTCGGTTCTGTGGTCTTCTCCTTCTCTCCCTCTCCCGGTTGGTTCTGTGGTCTTCTCCCTCTCTCCCTCTCCCGGTTGGTTCTGTGGTCTTCTCCCTCTCCCGGTCGGTTCTGTGGTCTTCTCCCTCTCTCCCTCCCGGTCGGTTCTGTGGTCTTCTCCCTCTCTCCCTCCCGGTCGGTTCTGTGGTCTTCTCCCTCTCTCCCTCCCGGTTGGTTCTGTGGTCTTCTCCCTCTCTCCCTCCCGGTCGGTTCTGTGGTCTTCTCCCTCTCTCCCTCCCGGTCGGTTCTGTGGTCTTCTCCATCTCCCGGTTGGTTCTGTGGTCTTCTCCCTCTCCCGGTTGGTTCTGTGGTCTTCTCCCTCTTTCCCTCCCGGTCGGTTCTGTGGTCTTCTCCCTCTCCCGGTTGGTTCTGTGGTCTTCTCCCTCTTTCCCTCCCGGTCGGTTCTGTGGTCTTCTCCCTCTCTCCTTCCTTCCCGGTCGGTTGTGTGGTCTTCTCCCTCCCAGTTGGTTCTGTGGTCTTCTCCCTCTCTCCCTCCCGGTCGGTTCTGTGGTCTTCTCCCTCTCTCCCTCCCGGTTGGTTCTGTGGTCTTCTCCCTCTCTCCCTCCCAGTTGGTTCTGTGGTCTTCTCCCTCTCTCCCTCCCGGTCGGTTCTGTGGTCTTCTCCCTCTCTCCCTCCCGGTCGGTTCTGTGGTCTTCTCCCTCTCTCCCTCCTTCGCGGTCGGTTCGTGGTCTTCTCCCTCTCTCCCTTCCGGTCGGTCAGTTCTGTGGTCTGCTCCCGGCTGGAAAGCAGTCTCTTGTCTTCAGTTTCTAATTCAATGCATGTCTGGTAGCTCAAAGCTGGTGCTTTTAAACTCTTTCCAAATCACAGCCCACATTCATGATCAATCATGCTTTTGAATTTTTATTGGCTCGGGCAGCAAATGATCACTCCCGATTGGTTTAAGTGGTGCATGATCAGTTTTTGATTTGTTTCTCACGTGTAACGGTCATCAATTGATGTCATTTCCTGTTGACTCCTGATTGGCCCTCCTATGTCTCAATTACTCATGGGACAGTCCCTCTCATTGTAGCTTTTTCTCTTCTTTCATTAAATGTTATGACTTTCAACAGAGATAACAGGGGTCTTAAGTTAATTTTGGTGTCCGCTTGTTTGAGATAGTAGAGGGTATGATGTCAGTAACACTCAGTGATTGGGCTCAGTGTGTCAGGTGCCTATTGATATGTAGGTGTCAATATCGTACGTCCCCTAGAACTCAGATTAAGACAGGTACTTATCAGTGTGTTTTGGTTGAGAGCAGAGCTTCGATGTTTTTGTTGTATCTACCAGTGCTTGGGACAAATTAATTAAAAATAGTAAACGAGGACAGAGCAGTGCATAGCCTTTCAGAAATTACAAAGTTACAGAAATTACATAAAGCCCATAGAAAATACAAACAAAATTAGTGCAAAAAACTGATTGGTGTGCTCAAGTTGAGGTATCAGGATACACATACAAGATGCAGCACAATACATTATATCTTCATAAGGAATTAAAGGCAAGAGAACAACATAGCGATAAAAACTGATTGCAGAACTTAACTCTAAGCTTAACAGAACCAAAGATGGTTTCGTGTTGTGAAGGAAAGTGACTGCTTTTACCCTTCTTACAATACTACAAATTAAAAGGACTAGACTAATTATCAGGAATGAGGACTAACTGCTTAAAACCTTCACATGATAGGCTTTGGAATTTTAGGGAATATAAACTGGTAAGTTTTAATTGCTAGGGAGGATGATGGTTCCAGACCAGGACTGCTGAACCGTGATGTCTTTGAAGCATTGTCTTGTGGCCATGTGGTGTTGCCCACTTGTCGAGTGTGGATGTGACTGCTAAGACCTAGTCACATGATGTACTAGTGTCCTGCATTGACTACAATTCATCAGCATATCATATTGGATTAATTGATTAATAAACTTGAATTACTTGATCATTAACTAAGCTAAACTACAAACTAATTGTAAATAATTATTAAACCTAAACTCTTCTACAACAGAGGATGAAAGATTCACTTTAGTATAAAAGGAGTCTCACTTTACATCAACAACAAAAACCTATATTTATCTAGCACCTTTAATGTCATAAAACATCCTCAGGTCCTTCACAGGAGTGTTGTAAAGTAAAATTAGACACTGAGCCACATCGGGAGATATTAGGACGGATGGTGCAAAGCTCAGGCAAAGAGACAGGTTTTAAGGAGTGTTTACAAGGATTAAAAGTCGAGAGGTGAAGGGGGTTAGGGAGAAAATCCCAGAGCTCAGGACCTCTGCAGTTAAAGGTGCAGCCACCAATGGTGGAGTAATTAAAATCAGGGATGGTCAAGAGGCCAGAATTAAATGAGAGCAGATATCTCACAACATTGTGGGGCCGAAGGAGATTACAGACCTAGCGGGGAGCAAGGCCATGGAGTGATTTTAAAGGATTTGTAAGATTTAAAGTTCTGGAGGCTCAGATTACCCAAAATAGGGAGTCGAGAACTCATCCGTGAATTTAAGGTAGTTTAAATTTATTAAGAAGGAACGGTTTAGATATGATGTGTAATCTAAATAGGCAGAAAATGCATAAGTAACAAGTGAGAACAGTTTATTGGTCCTGGATTGGACAAACAGCGGGGAACAGCAGGGGGATGCTGATCCCCATGGCTGATGGTGACAGTCTCCTCAGAATGGTTTACAGTCCCGGATTGGGCAAATGGAGGAATGAAGCTGATCTTCATAACTGAAAGGGGCAGTTTCTTCTGTTTTCTTCAGTCTTCTTTAGCTAGTCAAAATGTTAGGCCGAAGCCAGCATAGATCATTTTGAAAAGCTCTCCTTTGTCCAAAGTCTTCTTGGACTAACCAGGGTGCTAGGCTGGAGCCAGCACTGGTCCACCTCGAGAGGCTCCCTTCTGTCCAAAGTGTTGTTTTTCCCGTTCAAGAATCCATTTATTTACCTCATTTCTGGCAAGTTTTTATGCCATTAATTTATTCATTTGTCCATTGGCAAGGGACAGGTATTCAAAGTAATCCCTCTTATTTCCATGAGAAACCCAGGACCATCAAACTATTCTGAGGAGGCTGCCACTATCAGCCATGGGGATTAGAATCACCCTGCTTCTCCCAGCTGTTTGTCCAATCCAGGACTAATAAACTCATTTCTTGCCAGGACATCCTGTTTAATCTTCAGACAGTTGGTTTATGTTTGAGTCATAAGATCACCTCCCATCCCTGCTATCAGGATTAATAATGGCTTGTTTCAGTGCTTGTGATAGAGACGTGCCCTTGGCAGAGGTAACGGGCGTCGCTGTTTTAGGATTTTATAAAGTTATTACACAATGTTTTATTACAGATGCAAACTTTAAAATCGAGGTGTTTTTTGCGGGAGCCAATGTAGGTCAGCGAGCACCAGGATGATAGGTGAATGGGGCGTGGTGTAAGAAGATGGGCAGCAGGGTTTTGGATGGCCTCAAGTTTATGGAGGGTAGAATGTGGGAGAGCAGCCAGGAATGCGTTGGAACATTCTGGAGGTAACAAAGGCATGAATGTGCTTTTGTTCAAAATTCAAACCAGGTCAACTGTGATTGGTCAAGGCTTTGCCCTGGGGAGTGAACCAGGGAATGGCTGTTCCCCAAGCTTTTGTTTAGTTGTAAAAGGTGCAGCATGTGGGGCAGGCTCCATCTGCCTGCTAAGCACAGGGCCCTGTGTGTGAATATTTGTGGCTTCTAGCATGCATAAGTGAGCCACACTGAAAGACCGACTGATAATCTTAAATTGATTTTCAGTGTAATTCTTAGCACAATCAGGATTGGACAACACTTGCTAAATGTTGTGTTCTCAATACCCATTTGCTGGGACTAAAGAATACGGGTTGCACGCATGATTCAGAATGGCCGAGTTGGTACAGAAGAAAGAACAGATCAGCAGACCAATATTAGATGATGCACATACTGTTTATTTACACAAGAGACACAGCTGTTACACTTGTGTGCTTCTAACACAAAACCTAACTCAAGACGACTAACTACAGAGGTAGCCCGAGCTACACAGCTATTGGATGACAAGATCATGTGATCATCCTGTATACCATTCTTCTTAAAGGTATATTACACATCAAATTACCACACTAAACAATCAGAAATTCGCATCTGGGCAGTTAACTGTTCCATGCTGCATTCTGCATGGCAACGCCTCCACCAATCAGAGTCCACTTGCCAACCAATCAGCACTCTTCCCAGCAGTATAAATTGTTGTCCCCTTAATGTTGGCAATTTCTTGTGAATTGTCCTGATGAGGGCAAGATGAAAACCTTTGATAGCATTTTTCAACCAAACTGCTGAATGTGAAGCAATAGGTACCCCACAATAAGAGCCTTCAGATTTTTAATTTTAACTGTATGATGTTTAATTTTGGGTGTTTATTTTTGAAAAATGTACAATTTAATTGTTATTCTTTCATCAGGAGGAACTGCAAAATTTACTGAAGCCGATCCTGGACAAGAAGAAGGAACGTGATGCTGTAAAAAGTGATTATGAGAAAACATTAACCCACATTCAGGTACTTCTGATCTTATTTTGTTTGACATTCTGTACAGAATTATAGACATCCAGAATTGTACTGTGCAGAATTCTGTCTCCGTATTATAAAAAGGATAAAGAGGTAGTGGAGAAGGCGCAAAAGTATAATTACAAAGATGATACCAGAACTGAGAGGTTTTACCTTTAGGGAAAGATTCAACCAGCTGGAAAAGAGAATCTGTGAGGTGACCTTAGAGAGTCCTTTAAAATTATGAAAGTTTTTGATAGTGTAGATGTTAAGAAGATGTTTCTGTTTGACAGGGAGTCCAAAACTTGGGGTTTTCAATACAAGATAGTCACCAATAAACCAAATAGAGAAATTAGCAACTTGATCCTCAGTTAGAGCTCCCTCTTCTGAATAAATTATCGTCTGATCATCTATCATCTATTATATCTAATGTATAATGAAGTAACTAGATTTCAGAACATTAGAGAATAACTTTCTCTGTATAAAATAAATCATACAGACATCTCAATAAATTATCTGGATGTGGATTAACAAGATTGGGAATATTTTTTCTGTATAATATTCTGATATGAACAGAACTGCTCAGGCTGAATAACCTTTTTAAAATCCTCATTTGATTTTTCAACCTCACTGATAATTTCCAAAGGACCAAAGTGTAAATACAGAGAAACAGATTACAGCCGAATTTGAAAAACTTCACCAGTTTCTCCGTGAGGAAGAGAGAATCGTGTTGGAAGATCTGAACCTGGAGAAAGAGAAAAAGAGTCAGGAGATGAAGGAGAGGATTGAGAAGATAACGGAGGAAATCTCATCGCTTTCAGTCACTGTTCGGGATATTGAACAAGAGCTGAGTGAACAGGACAACATCAAGTTTTTAACGGTGCCTGTTATTTATTTCTCTCTCCTTCACCTCTTTTCTTTGAGACTGTCGTGAAGAATGAACAGGTTGTGTCATCAATATCTAGAATATAAAATTCACTGACCAGAATAATACCAATCACCTGTGACATTTTGTTTCCTCTGTCTCACACCCAAGGTCACTAACGGCTGCCTTTAACTTGGAAATTGCTACATCTGGAACTTGTTTATATTCTGTATGGTTCAGGTTTTCAGGTTACACAGAGTGGTCTGAGACGCTATCTGTAGTATAACTGCAGACAAAGATTCAAAGACAAGTTTGATTAGCCCCAAGGCTGAACGTAAAACTAACATTGCAGATTTCCCCGTCTTTCTAGGATAGTCCGTGATTTCTATTGGACAACACTGGTACAGAGTCACAGAAACATTTGTCTCCAGGACACATACAAATTATTAAATGAAATCATTAAAGTAATTCTCTTTAAACAATTAATTAATTATTGCTGAAAAGAGAAAATAATCTTTTCATCTGAAATTTTTTCACAAGTAACGTCTCTTTTCATCAATATTCAAGTTCTGTTCTACCAAGCAACTGTTTTGTTTATTCCTTCATGGGAAGTGGGCATTGCTGGCTAGGCCAGCATTTGTTGCCCATTCCTAATTGCCCTTGAAAAGGTGGTGGTGAGCTGCCTTCTTGAACAGCTGCAGTCCCTGTGGTGTATGTATACCCACAGCGCTGTTAAATTAATTCCAATAATTGGACATCCATCAGGATTTTACAATTGGATTGTACCTCTGAGTTGTGTTGTGCAGTAAGATCGAGTCATTTGTAATATTGTGGAGTAACTCACAGTCCAGTGAGGACAGGAAGAAGCAGTCCAATAACTTGCGAAATTTATAATGTACTTTTCTTTGGAATCCAGTTTGTTTCTTTACTTTTTGTGATAAAATGTTCTCCAAACACAAACATTAATTATTGTTCTTGTTCCACAGAAAATTCAAGATCTACAGAAAAGGTAAAATTTACACCCTTGATTTGATTTTTATTTCTAACATGTTTCTCCCTCACCCTGGAATGATCCAACACTGACCTTTATCTCCTGTTTCAGAGTGAAGCGAACTCTCCCAGAGCCACAGAAGGTTTACCCTTTAATAAATGTGGGGAAGTACATTGGGTCACTGCAGTACAGAGTGTGGAAAAAGATGCTGACGGTGATTAATACAGGTGGGTGTGAGCTTCCTGACACCAGCTATTAAACAGCTTTCTCTGTTATTAGTTGAAGGGATCTGTCTCTTTATAATAAATATCTAATTGTATTGTAACTGACTAGATTTTACTTCAGTCAGTTTTCTGTTAAAATATATAATTGTCTGATCTGTTTCCATTTGATATTTTTTTGCTGAACAATTAGCCTGGCCCAGAATTCCCAATGGATGTATTTTCAGGACAGATCTGGGATCTGCTGAAATTCCATCTGTTCCGTTCCTGACGCTGTACCAAATCCTGGAGTCTTGGGGATTTCCATATTGTCCGTCGGTGCCAATTCTATTTCCCACTCGATCAGTAGACTGGTCAGAAATGTAAGGGACAGGCGGGAGCTACATTTGAAAACTGAAAAATGCTGCTGCTTTTACTGGAGGCTGGTTTTCTGAAAGCCCACGATCAATCAGTGATCGATTACATTTGGGAATCAAACCTTTCAAATGTTCAATATTCCTCATGTCTTCAGTAACACTGAACATAAAATAAACATACTAAATGATAGGGGGAGTGAGTGGGCCAGTGGAATTTGTTTGTCTGGATTGTCCTATGATTTCCCTCTCACTGTGGGTGCTAAATGGAGTTAAATAGGCAGGAATTGTGACTGCCTTAACTCTGCCGGTTTATAATTCACCTCAACAAAGTGTCTTTTCCCTAATGTCCACACAGAGTCCACTCCACCACAGTGTGGGTGGTCAGCCCGCCCACACAATTTTTTTAATTATTATTCGTTCATGGGACATGGGCATTGCTGGCTAGGCCAGCGTTTGTTGCCCTTGTTCAGAGAGTATTTTAAGAGTCAACCACATTGCTGTGAGTCTGGAGTCACATATAGGCCAGACCAGCTAAAATGTCCTTCCCTGTAGGACATTAGTGAACCAGATGGGCTTTCACAACAATCAACAACATCATTAGACTTTTTTTAATTCTACATTTTTTTATTGAACTCAAATTCCACCATCTGTTGTGGTGGGTTTGGAACCCAGGTCACCAGAACATTACACTGGGGCTCTGGATTTCCAGCCCGGTGAAAATACCACTATTCGACCCCCAATTTAATCCTCAACCTCAACCCTAGTTAATCCCGGCAGTATATGGGGGAATCCCCACTCACCAGGATTGATGATCAAGAAGATGACACTTAGATTTCTCAGTGTCTCACCTCCGAGGAAGGTGCAGCCTCTCCTCCAGTGGAGTTTAGGGAGATTTGTCCACTGATAGCTGGACTTTCACCTGGACAATATCGGCTGAACTTTACGGACCATTCGTGGATGGACAAACAGGCAGGTGGACCTGTAAATTAGGGTGCTATGTCCTTGGTGACATACCCGCCACTGGTTCACCCATTCCCACAGAAACATAGAAACATAGAAGTAGGCCATTTGGCCCTTTGAATCTGCTTCACCATTCATTATGATCATGGCTGATCATCCAATTCAATAGCCTCCTCCTGCTTTCTCCCTATACCCTTTGATTCCTTTCGTCCCTAGTGCTACATCTAACTCCTTCTTGAAAGCATATAATGTTTTGGTCTCAACTACTTTCTGTGGTAACGAATTCGACAGGCTCACCACTCTCTGGGTGAAGAAATTTCTCCTCATTTCAGTCTTAAATGGTCTACCCCGTATCCTCAGACTGTGACCCCTGACTCTGGACTCCCCCACCATCGGGAACATCCTTACTGCATCTACCCTGTCTAGTCCTGTTAGAATTTTATAGGTTTCTATGAGATCTCCCCTCATTCTACTGAACTCCAGCGAATATGATCCTAATCAACTCAATCTCTCCTCATATGTCAGTCCTGCCATCCCAGGAATCAGTCAGGTAAACCTTCACTGCACTCCATCTATAGCAAGTATATCTTTCCTCAGATAAGGAGACCAAAACTGCACGCAATATTCCAGGTGTGGTCTCACCAAGGCCCTGTACAATTACAGCAAGGCATCCCTGTTCCTGTACTCAAATCCTCTGGCAATGAAGGCCAACATACCATCTGCCTCCTTTACCGCCTGCTGCACCTGCATGCTTAGCTTCAGTGACTGGTGTACAAGGACACCCAGGTCTCGTTGCACATTCCGCTCTCTCAATTTATAGCCATTCATATAATCATCTGCCTTCCTGTTTTTGCTACCAAAATGGATAACCTCACATTTATCCACATTATACTGCATCTACCATGCATTTGCCCACTCACTCAGCTTGTCCAAATCACACTGAAGCATCTCTGCGTCCTCCTCACAGCTCACCCTCCCACCCAGCTTTGTGTCATCCGCAAAGTTGGAGATATTACATTTAATTCCCTCCTCTAAATCATTAATACATATTGTGAATAACTGGAGTCCCAGCACTGATCCCTGCGGTACCCCACTAGTCACTGCCTGCCATTCCGAAAAAGACCCGTTTATTCCTACTCTTTGTTTCCTTTCTGCCAACTAGTTTTCTATCCATCTCAATACACTACCCCCAATCCCATGCACTTTAATTTTACACACCAATCACTTATGTGGAACTTTGTGGAAATCCTTCTGAAAATCCAAATAAACCACATCCACTGGCTACCCCTCATCAACTCTACTAGTTACATCCTCGAAAAACTCCAGTACATTTGTCAAGCATGAGTTCCCTTTCATAAATCCAAGCTGACTCTGTCCGATTCTGCCACTGTTTTCCACATTCCAGCTATTAATTCTTTTATAATGGACTCTAGAATTTTCGCCGCTACCGACATCAGGCTGATTGGTCTATAATTCCCTGTTTTCTCTCTGCTTCCCTTTTTAAATAGTGGGGTTACATTAGCTACCCTCCAATCTGTAGGAACTGTTCCAGAGTCTTTGAATCTCGGAAGATGACCACTATTTCTAGGGCCACTTCCTTAAGTACTCTGGGATGTTGATTATCAGGCCCTGGTGATTTATCGGCCTTCAATCCCATCAATTTCCCCAACACCATTTCCCTACTAATACTGATTTCTTTCAGTTCCGCCCTCTCACTAAACCCTGTGTTCCCCAACATTTCTGGTATGTTATTTGTGTCCTTCTTTGTGAAGACAGAACCAAAGTATGTATTTAGTTGGTCAGCCATTTCTTTGTTCCCATTGTAAATTCCCCTGTTTCTGACTGCAAGGGACCTACATTTGTCTTCACCAATCCTTTTCTCTTCACATACCTATGGAAACATTTACAGTCAGTTTTTATGTTCCCTGCAAGCTTACTCTTGTACTCTATTTTCCCCTTCTTAATCAATCCCTTGGTCCTCCTTTGCTGAAATCTAAAGTGCTCCCAATCCTCAGGTCTGTTGTTTTTTCTGGTCAATTTGTATGCCTCTTCCTTGCATCTAATATTGTCTCTAATTTCCCTTGTAAGCCATAGTTTGGCCACCTTTCCTGTTTTACTTATGCGCCAGACAGGAAGAAACAATTGTTGCAGTTCACCCATGCGCTCTTTGAATGTTTGCCATTGCCTATCAACCGTCATCTCTTTAAGTAACGTTTCCCAATCCATCATGGCCAACTCGCGCCTCATACCATCGTAGTTTCCTTTATTAAGATTCAGGACCCAAGTCTCAGAATCAACTACGTCACTCTCCATCTTGATGAAGAATTCTGTCATATTATGGTCGCTCAACCCCAAGGGGCCTCGCACAACTAGATTGCCAATTATTCCTTTCTCATTACACAATACCCAGTCTCACCCCACCTCATAATTTTAAGGCTAGCAGGGGAGGTGTCAGGTGGTCACCTGACTTTGGCCGAATTGAGGCTAGTTGACTCAGCAGCAGTGTGATTGCCCCTGAAATTTACATGAGGGTGTGTGGATCCCACCCTCAGCATAAAATCCAGCCCTATTACTGTTCGTGGCAGTCACGTTACTGCTGTCCTGAATTTCTCTGCACCTGGATCCTTCCAGGCAACAGGGAGGCATTGGCATTGTCATTGGACTAGTATTCCAGAGGCCCAGGGTAATGCTCCAGGGGCCTGGGTCCGAATCCCACCACAGCAGATGGTGAAATTTGAATTCAATTAAAATCTGGAATTATAAGTCTAATGTTGACCATGAAACTATTGTCGATTGTTGTAAAAACCCATCTGGTTTATGAATGTCCATTGCGGAAAGAAATCTGTCGTCCTCACCTGGCCTGCCCTACATGTGACTCCAGACCCACAGCAATCTGGATGCCTCTTACAATGTCCTCTGAAATAGTCTAGCAAGCTTCTCGGTTGTATCAAACCGTTAAAAACAAGTCAATAAGGAATGAAACTGGATGGACTACCTGGCAATGACCTAGGCACCGGAAACAACAAAGGCAAACTCAGCCCTGTCAACCCTGCAAAGTCCTCCTTTCTAAAAATTGCCAACATTGGGAGAGCTGTCTCTCAGACTAGTCAAGCAACAGCCTGACATACTCATACTCACAGAATCATAGCCTACAGGCAATGTCCCAGACAGCACCATCACCATCCCTGGATATGTCCCCTCCCACCAGCAGCAGGGGTGGCGTCACAGTGGTATACAGTCAGGAGGGAGTTGCCCTGGGAGTCCTCAACATTGACGATGGATCCCATGAAATCTCATGGAACGATGTCAAATATGGGCAAGGAAACCTCCTGCTGATGCCACTTAGCGAGCCCCTGTCAGCTGATGAATCAGTACTGCTCTATGTTGAACATCACTTGGAGGATGCTCTGAGCGTGACAAAGGCTCAGAATGCACTCGGGGTGCGGACTTCAATGTCCATCACCAAGAGTGGCTCGGGAGCACCACTACTGACCAAGCTGGCCGAGTCCTAAAGGACATAGCTGATAGACTGGGTCTGCGGCAGGTGGTGAGGGAACCAACAAGAGGGAAAAACATGCTTGACTTTATCCTCACCAACATGCCAGCTGCAGATGCATCTGTCCATGACAGTAATGGTAGCAGTGACCACTACACAGTCATTGTGGAGGCAAAGGCCCGCCTTCACTTTGAGGATACCCTCCATCATGTTGTGGTGTTTCAAACAGATCTAGCAACTCAAGACTGGGAAACCTTGAGGTGCATGATCAGCAGCAGAATTGTACTCAACCACAGTCTGTAGCCTCATGGCCCAGCGTATCCCCCCCTCTCCAATTACCACCAAGTCATGGGATCAACCCTGGTTCAATGAAGAGTGCAGGAGGGCATGCCAGGAGCAGCACCAGGCATACCTAAAAATGAGGTGCCAACCTGCTGAAGCTACAACACAGGACTACTTGCATGCCAAACAGCATAAGCAGCAAGTGATAGACAGAGCTAAGCGATTCCACAACCAATGGATCAGATCTAAGCTCTGCAGTCCTGCAACATCCAGTTGTGAATGATGGTGGACAATTAAACAACCCACTGGAGGAGGAGGCTCCACAAAATTTGCATCCTCAATGATGGGGGACCCCAGCACATCAGTGAAAAAGATAAGACTGTAGCATTTGCAACAATCTTCAGTGCGGAGTGGATGATCCATCTCAGCCTTCTCCGGAGGAACCCAGCATCAGAGATGCCAGTCTTCAGCCAATTTGGTTCACTCCACGTGATATCAAGAAATGGCTGAAGACACTGGACAGTGCAAAGACTATGGACCCTGACAATATTCCGGCAATAATACTGACTGATGCTTCAGAACTTGCTGCCCGCCTAGCCAAGCTGTTGAAGTACAGCTAAGACACTGGCATCTGCCCGGCAATATGGAAAATTGCCCAGGTACGTCCTTTACATAAAAAGCAGGACAAATCCAATCCACCCAATTACCACCCCATTAGTCTACTCTTGATCATCAGTAAAGTAATGGAAGGGATTGTCAACATTGCTATCGCACAGGACTTGCTTAGCAATAACCTGCTCACTGATGCTCAGCTTGGGTTTCGCCATGTTCACTCAGCTCTTGACCTCATTTCAGCCTTGGTTCAAACATGGACAAAAGAGCTGAACTCGCAAGGTGAGGTGAGAGTGACTGCCCTTGACACCAAGGCAGCATTTCACTGAGTGTGGCATCAAGGAGCCCTGGTAAAACTGGAGTGAATGGGAATCAGGGGGAAAGCTCTCCTATGGTTTGAGTCATACCTAGCACAAAGGAAGATGGTCATGTTGTTGGAGGTCAGTCATTTCAGCTCCAGGACATCACTGCAGGAGTTCCTCAGAGCAGTGTCCTAGGTCCAACCATCTTCCACTGCTTCATTAATGACCTTCCGTCTGTCATAACATCAGAAGTGGGGATGTTCACTGATCATTGCACAATGTTCATCTTCTTAGGCAGTCCCTGGGGTCGAGGATGAATTGTTTCCTCACCAAAAATGAGTTCTCAGGTGACTGAACAGTCCAATGTGTGACCTACAGGCTCTGTCACAGGTAGGGCAGAGGGTGGCAGGGTGTAGGGTGGGTGGAGTGGTAGGGGTACAGTGGGTGGGGTGCCCGGGTTGCCATGCGCTCCTTTCGCTGTCAACGTTTGGCTTCAGATAGCCCTTGGCGATGAGGTTCAACGTGTTCAGCACCTTCCCGGATGCTTTCCCTCCACCTCATGCAGTCTTGATCTGGGGACTCACAGATGTTGGTGGGGTGTTGCACTTTTTCAAAGAGCCTTTGTTGGTTTCCTTGAAGTGTTTCCTCTGCCCTCCTGGGGCTCACTCGCCCTATTGAGCACTTGTTTCAGGAGTCTCGTGTCAGGCATGCGGACGATGTGGCCCGTATAGCGGAGCTTTGACAAGGATAGTTCCTCTTGAGGATGAGTCCAGAACTAGGGGGCACTGTTTTAAAATTAGGTGTTGCTCTTTTAGGACAGAGATGAGGAGAATTTGTTTCTCTCTGAAGGTTGTAGGAATTTGGAACTCTGCCTCAGAAGGTGGTGGAGGCGGGGTCACTGAATATTTTGAAGGCAGAGGTAGAGAGATTCTTGTTAGGCAAGGGGACCAGAGGTTCTCGGGGGTAGACGGGAATGTGGAATTTGAAGCACAAGCAGATCAGCCATGATCGTATTGAATGGCGGAGTAGCCTCGAGGGGCTGAATGGTCTACTCCCGTTCCCATTTCATATGCTGTTATGTCCGTCATGCTCCCTCTCCCTATGTTGTGCCCCTTCTTCCGCTCTGCTTGTCGTGGCTACCTGTCACCCTCTCTAACTCCCTCTCTCTCTGCTCGTCACTCTCTGTCTCTCTCTGTCTCTCACTGACAGTCACTTGCTCTCTCTGCCTGGCACATACTCTCTCTCCCTCTTTCTCTCTGTTTTTGTCACCCTCTCCCTCTCACTGCCGATTATGCCCCCTCTTTCTCTCTCTCCCCCTCTCTGTGCACGTCACACACACTCTCTCTCTGTCACTCATGATCTCACCTCTCTCTCCGCCTGTCAATTTTCCTCTCTCTCTCACTCGCTGAAAGTTATGCTCACTGCTCTTTGTTTGAATGTCACCTTCCCCTCTTTCAAAGAAGTATAACTATTTACAATACACGCTCATGTTTAGTCCCCATTACACAAGTGCATTGAACTGATGAATCTGTGAGTCTCTAAAGCGTAAAGATAATCAGCTGGTACTCCCAGATCTTGCAATGGTAACCTCGTCTGGAGGTTTCTTTAATTGCTCACAGTGATCTGTGGGATTGTCATTCTTGGATGTTGTTCCTGGTTGTATTTGGGATCTTGTCCTGGATGCAATAGGACTGTACGGTGGTCGAGGAGCTGGAATGGATCTGATTTGTCTCCGGTTATGCTTCACTGTTGCACCTTTGTGTGTAATGACTTCATAAGACCTTGATTCTGAACAAATCCTTGTCACCTCAGCTGGTTGCTTGTGGGATCCTGGATGCAAACTCATTGACCCAACTGTAAATTTCACAATTCTGTACCTGAATTTTTATTGTGCATATTAGTCACCTTATCTTGTAGTTTTAAAATTTGCTCTCTAGTTTCTGAGGAATTCAAGTGGGTAAGAGTTGGTAAGTTGGTATGTACTGGCCTGCCAAGCATGTGCCCTGCCGGTGATGGAATAGTTGCATTTAAGGTGTTGTCTGAGATGTAACATTGCAATGTGTAGATCTTGCTTGGTCTGTCTACATTTGAGAATTAGGGATTTCACTGCATGAATGATTCGTTCAGCTAGGCTGTTCGATCTAGAGTAATGAGGAGAAGAAGTAGTGTGACTGATATTCCATTTCTCATACATATCCCAAAATGGCTTACCAATAAATTGCGGACTGTTATCCATAATGATCTGTCTAGGCATGCCAAATAAACTGAAAATAGCCCTTAAGAGTGCACGTGGCAGTTATGCTTAACATATTGTGCAATTGTTGAATAATTAGGTATTTGTAAAGTAGTCGACCATGATGATGAAGAACGTGCCATGGACATGAAAGAGGTAGAATCTGACTTTGGGCCAAAGATGCGTAAGAACTTTATGTGGAATCAATGGTGCTTTGTGTTGATTGACATGTGCTCTTGACATGCCTTGTACTCCTTGATGATGACTTCAATGTCATTGTTCATACCCGGCCAATAGACTGACCCTCTTACGAGTCTTCTCGTCTGATCTATGCCCATGTGTGAGTGCTGAAGTTGTTGAAGAGTATCAATATCATCAGAGAGCCGCTGCTCAGGAATCTGTACCTCCACCATTTTCGGTGGCTGGCGGAGAGGAGGGCTGTGGCTGCTGGGGTGACCAGGACAGGGGATGTGTTGGATGGCGGAGGAGTGGGCTGGATGCTTCTGCAGGATTTGGCACATAGTGCATCAGTATGTATCTGGCTCACAGCCAATGTCATTCAAGACCTTAGGACAGTCATGCCCAGCCCTGATGTCATTCTGGGTCTCGAGATGGTGCAGGTGTGCGGTGGCCTTCCTTCAGAGCGTACCCCTGTTTGGACAGAATTCCACATTCGCCCCAAATCCCAAACCCTCCCTCTGGAGCTGGAGCCCTGCAAACTGAGTCACCTCACGGAAATGCCCTCTGTGTCCTTTAGCATGGTGCGAAGGGGGTTCCTGTATGGGCTGCCGCTGCACACCCTTCACTCCCTTGCCCTCAGCCACTGCCCAGACACGCCCTGGCATACCTTGTTGCCCTTCAGTGGCAGAGGTCCCCAGTGGGGGGGCTCTCTACATGGAAGTCCTCCTCCTTTCCATCAGGGACCTGGGGTGGAGGGTGTTGCAGGCAGCAGTCACATACAACCGTAGCATGTGTCAGTTCACGGAGTCCCAAGATGTCTGCGTCTTTTCCGGCCTTGTGGAGTGCGAGGACCACACTTATATAGGTTGTTATAAGCTGCACCCCCTTTTTAGTTACTTGAAGAACCTTTTGCCTCTGTTTTGTTTGAACTTCAGTCCCACGCTCCTGATCTGCGGGCACCCAATGAGGAGGGAGACGGGGAGGGAGGAGCATCTCCTCGTGAACCTGCTCCTGGGCCCGGCCAAGTTGGCCATTTTCAGGCCCAGGCAGTGGATGATCGAGGGGGTCATCAGGCCCGACTGTCTCCCCGTCTTCTGTGCCTATGTTTGCAGCCGGGAGTCCCTGGAGATGGAGCACGCAGTCCCCGCTGGCACCGCCGAGGCCTTCCGTTCTCGGTGGGCACCGTGGGCACTGGGGTGTTTTATTGATCACTTTGATCACATTTTGGATTAATGTTTGTAAGTTTGCTTCAAATTTTGTCTTTTGTTTCTGCAGTTTCCCTTTAAGGGGCTGCCTTTTCATTTGTCCCTTGGTTAATTTAGTTTATCTGGTTTTGACTCAAAAGAGTTACAAAATGTAATTAAATCCCATACACAGACAGACCTAACTATTTACCCCCATAAACCTACTTTACAATAAAACAGAAAAATATTGTGAAAATTATGACACCTCATGACATCCACTATGGCCCTGGTGCTGCTGTGACTCTCATTGTATCTCCTTTCTGTGTCAGTTCTGGGCACCCTCACAGGCATCATTAGAGATCTTTTCAGTGAATAGCTCTTAATGTCTAGAATCCATCCCTCTAACGCATCCGGGCTGGTGAAGAGGTCTGGAATCTGAGAGTTCCTGAGGGTGTATGAGTTGTGTCTGCTGCCTGGGTACCTGGCACACACCTGCATGACCTACCGAATATGGTCACACACCAGCTGGACATTGATCGAGTGGAAGCCCTTTCTGTTTCTGAAGGTGCATGGCTGTCCAGCAGGAGACTTAGTGGCTACGTGCGTGCAGTCAGTGGCTCCCTGCACCCGGGGGAAAACTGCAATCGCTGCAAATCCTCAGCCTTATCCATTTGGCCCTGGACATCCTGCGTGAAGGGGATGTAATTCTCAGCCCTTTGGAATATTGTATCTGTGAACACCTTGATGCAGTGGTGTGCAGCAGGCTGTGTTATCCCACTGAGATCTCCACAGGCTGCCTGGAATGTGTCTGTTGTGAAGAAGTAAAGCTCCACTGTTACCTTCAATGTGACAGGCACCAGGTGATTGTGTGAGATCTCCCCTGTCAGCATCTCACATAGTGATGTCACAGTGACTCCTGAAAGTCACTGAGTCTCACTCAGTTGCAGGTAGCTGAATCTCTGCCTGTATATTCTTGGGACAGAATAAGTTCATTTGTGCCTCCGCTGAGGGTTTCTGGGTTCCTCCTGCCCATTGGGGTCTGGCATTACTCTGCCTCCTTCCTGAGGAACCACAGCATCCTGAGCGCCCCTGTGCTCCCTTCTTCCTCTCACCTTTCTCATCCTGCTTCTCCTGTTAATCGTTCTCTCCTCCTCACTGGAGGATGTCTCTCCAACTGAGACCACAATGCCATCTGTCTCCGAGACTTTTCACCCCTGGGTAACAAACAGGAAAATAATCAATCGAAAGAACCCTCTGAACCAAAGGAGAGTCCTCCTGATGAAACAGTATCCAAAAGATTCCTCTGCTCAGTCACACGAGCAGTCTCTGCTGTCAATGAAGTGTTAATTGCAAAGCTGAGACTCTGGTGTGAGCTGCAGTTTTAAAACCCGCCCTAACAAGCTCGCTTATGAAAAAAACAAAATCCCCACCAGTCGTGATTCTCACCCTGAAGGGGTATTATTATCTTTTTACCGTATTATTGCAGTGAGATGGGTAGTTAAATAGCTCTATTGCCTTTTAAATTGATATTTAAATATCGCGGGCAGGTTCCTGACTTTTTGACCCGCCCGCGTACTGTATTATCAGCAACCGGCGTGATGATGTCATAAACGCGCCCGACATCATCATGTCCCATAATACTCTCCGTGAAGCTGGGTACGCTTCTGATCTCAGAGCTGATTATTCAGCTTTTCATACCTGTTTGCTTTCATAGTCCTGCTCTTTCAATCCACGAGCAATACCTTGCAACGTGAACTAATTAAATTAGACAATTCAATATAATCCAAATGGACAGGCCGGATTTTCAAATTGGAAGCAGGAACCTGACATTCGGATGAAATGGATCTACTTATCCACTCTATCTAGACCTCTCCTAATTTTATACACTTCAAATAGGTCTCCCCTCAGCCTCTTCTGTTCCAAAGAAAAGAACCCCAGCTTATCCAATCTTTCCTCATAACTAAAATTTCCTCTGTATCCTCCATAGTGCAATCACATCTTTCCGAGAGTGCAGTGAGCAGAACTGCAGGCAGTACTCCAGATGTGACCTAACTAGTGTTTTATACAGTTCCAGTATAACCTCACGGTGAAAGTCATAAGATGATTGGCTGGTGAGTATTGCTGCTTAGGGACTGAGTTTAAAAAATGTTAAAAATATTACCTATTAATAACAAATTAGTAGCTGGCGAGTTTTGTCTTCCATTTTTAAGTAAGGTTTATTCCCACTAGTAAGGCATATTAAGTATTAGTAGGATTTATCAATATTAGTAAAGCTTATTAATACTAGTAAGGTTTATTAGTATCGGTAAATCTTTATTAGCAAATTCCGAGTGTGAGATTTTCCACGTGCACAGAATCGAATTGAGATGAGCACATGGGCAGAATGAACCTGAGAGGCTCGACTGGGGATGCAGCCAGAAGTGTGGCCTGGTGAAATATGTTGCTTTGTTGAGTCTGGAGCCTGAAGCAGTGGATTATCTGTGAATGTTCATGTCTGGGTTTGGAGTGTAGTGTGGTCCCATATGTGACAGGGATATAAGATGGTCAAGAGGGTATACGGGATCCTTGCTTTCATTGGCTGGGGTATAGAATATAAATGCTGTGAGGTTTTAGTGGAGCTGTAAAAAAAACTTTTCACAGTTTGCTTTCATTTTGAAGCCCTGTAACCATTTTCTGTCCTAAATCACTATTTTGTGGGTGAAGCATAAAGTTAAACCAGGAGAGAAGAAACAAAGCTGAACAGCAATGCCATTGCAGTCAAGCAGCAACCAATGATCATCTAAGGCAGTTTCCACTTAAAGTGCTGCAACCTAGAGATAAACTAAGTTCAAAAGCTGTAAAAGAAAATCTGAATAGCTGTTACAACTTTCAGATAGCATTAAAAATCCTGAAAAAAGCAAAAAGATGACCACAAAATTTCTAACACTCAACTGGAACGCAACTGATCTCCTATCTGAGTTGACTTTGTTCTGATAACGCGTCAAGCTGTGTTTTCTGGACCTCAATATTTCTGAACGTGATAAACAACATTGAAATGAAAATTGCTGTCGGGAATGAAGGCCTCCACAGACTGAACATGTCAAGTCCATCAGATGGCCACCTTAAAAATCTGAATAAAATATGGTCTAACACTCGAAGATCAATTACGACTGAAGCTCAACTTCAGAATACACCTTCTGGAATTCATGTCCTTTAGTGAACAACCGACAGAGACCATTGATCAGTAGCTGCCGATACAAGGGGTGTGATTGTGAATTCACGGCAGCAGAGCTAGCCGACAGAATAATCGAGCTTGTTATAGCATCTACTCCAATAGAAGTGTTCCAAAAAGACCTCTTGGACCAGCCCAAAGTCTACACTATAGAAGTGACTACAAAGCAGATACAAGTATGAAACCAGACTATTGGGTAGAAAAAGTCTACAGGCTATGCCGAATTTATCCACCATTGGCACCATTGCCAATACAGGTTAGACTAGTAAGCAATGCAGGAGATACAATCTCATACATACATCCAGAAATTGCCCAGCTTTTAATGCTGTATTCAATGTATGTGGCATCAGAGGACATTGGAAGTGTGAGTGCTGAAAGCAAAGGCCAAAAGAAGTGGTTCAATGTCATGAGAAACCACAACCAGAGGCCGGACAGATGCAGCATTCCAACAAACCAAGGGTGTGCACCAAACATCATCAAGAGAAGATCCACGACATGTCTGGCCAAGCTACACGGTCAGGTGAGAATGACCAGACCACCAACAGTGAAAGTGAACAATCAGCCTGGTGAACATCAAAGAATATATTGGCACAGTGATACCAACAGAAGCCTTTGCCAACATCCAGATAAATATGCCCATAGCTGAAGGGGCAGCATAACCCACGTGCAAAACTGGATACCAGTACTAGTGTAAACATCATTCCATTTCACACACTGAAATGTATGTACCCACAGAAATGGCAAGTGATGATTCAACCAACCAACGCCAAACTCACTGCATACAATGACCGGGAGATTCCATCCCTGGGATCTATTACATTCAAATGTCACTTCAACAACTCACTCTGATTACCCCAGATATTTTACATTGTGGACACCACGGGTCCAGTGATTGCAGGCCGACCGGCGGGCAAGGACCTGTCCTTGGTCACCATCCATAGTAACATCAAGACAAAGATGAGGAAGACAGAGCCCAAGGAGAACCATTGGAAACCCGGTGCTTACATTGGGAGAATATCACCAAACTCTGCAATGCACATCATCGGCCAGCAGGCTGAGCGGCACAATTTGAGCTGAATTTAATTTTTTATTATTCATTCATGGGATGTGGGAGTCACTGGCTAGGTCAGCATTTATTGTCCATCCCCAGTTGCGCTTGAGAAGGTGGTGGTGATCTGCCTCTTTGAACCGCTGCAGTCCATGTAGTGTAGGTACACCCACAGTGCTGTTCAGGAGGGAGTCCTAAGATTTTTGGAAAATTATGAACATATTTGCACTTCATTACCTATCACTGGTTCCTCCTGTTTTATCTGTACACAAACCACTGGATTTTCCTGTGCCTGAAACTCAGAACCCACTGTCCTCTTAATTCCAGAACTTTTCTGCACCCTATAATTCCAACAGGTTTCCCCTGCAATTTCCAGCGGACTGAGTTCATGTGTCTAACTTTATTACAATGAAATCATCTCAATTTTCGAATGTGACTTCTACCCTCAGCACCTTCCTTTGTATTCTTAGGAAAAACATCCTGACAATTTCCACCTACTCTTTCTCACCCCTAACTACAAACCTTCCTTTCACCTTCCCACTTTCTATCCTTTTCCAATTTGAAAGGGTGACGAAAAAAAGGTTTAGCTTTCTGAACTAACTCACAATCATCAGCTATCTCTGCTGCTTGCCTGACAGATTCAACCCTCTGTTCCACCACATGAGTTCTCACTACCGAAGGAATTGAATCTTTAAATTCTTCCAAAATAATTACCTCTCTAAGAGCTGCATATGTTGTCTCTATCTTTAATGCCCGTATCTACCGGTCAAAATTACTTTGTTTTACTTTTTCAAGCTCAATATAAGTTTGCCCCGGCTGTTTTCTCATATTCCTAAATTTCTGCCTGTCTGCCTCAGGAACCAACTCATCTGCACTCAAAATAGCCTTTTTTCACCACATCATAGTTCATTGACATTTCTTCTGACAGCAAAGCATAAACCTCATGTTCTCTACCCACCTACCTGGATTGTAACAACAATGTCCAGTTTTCCTGTGGCCATTTCATCTCTTTAGTTATCTTCTCAAATGAAATAAAGAATGCTTCAACATCTCTTTCCTCAAACTTTGGAAGAACTTGTACAAATTTAAACGTCTCCTCACTGGGTTTTAAATTAAAGGTTTTTACATCATCAGAACTTTCCTCAGAATATGAGGTCTTTTTTTTAACTTCCAGCCTTTGAAGTTGGTATGCCCTTTCTCTTTCCTTCTCACTTTCCCTTGCCTCTCTTTCTTTATCCTTCTCTCTTGCCTGGAATTCCAGTTCTAGCTTCCTTTCTTTCTCTTGTCTTTCTGCTTTCTCACTTTGAAATGCCCTTTCCTTTTCTGCTGCCTCTCGCTCAATTTTTCTCGTTCCTTTCTTTATTCAAGTTTAAACTTCTTCATTTCTAACTGAAGTCTCGCTACCTCCAGCTGTGACTCACTAGTGCCAGGTATCACTTCCAACTTCAAATGTTGTGTTATACCTTCAATTATATCTGCTTTATTAACCCCTGCAGGTAACCCCAATTGTAATGTATCCACCAATTCCAGTAACTTAACTTTAGATATCTTTTGTAAACAGGCCAAACTATAATTTCAACTCCCAAACAAGTCTGAGCAACTGCCAAAGCCATATTGCAGCCTCACCACTACAAAAGGCCTCAGCCAAACTTCTCAATTCAAAGTGCTTCTCCTACTCGTAGCCTTAAGATTCACCAACTCCAAACAAATCAAGGAATTTCAAATATATCCCACAAGAATGTTATGACACAGCCGACGGTAAATGCTGAGCTGTTCAAATCCCAGAGGGAAACTTGAAACAACTGTCACAATTCATTTTCAATTTGTATAAATGTTGAGATGCCTGCCTTGAATTCAGTAGTAATAAGACCACCAAATCTAATAGGTTTTTTTACAAAACTAGAGTGAACATTTACTAATAGAGAAATGATTTTTAATCCATACACAGATCTACAAATTACTACTATGATAACTTCAAATTCCCTACTCAATCTAACTCCAAGTTACACTTTTGTCAAGGCAACAGAAAGACACATAGATTTTAAAAGACCCAGGGAAAGAATCATGATACCCTGAACAAGTCGCATTCGGAGCGCATTTTCTTCACTTTAGTCCCTGGAGACAGCAGCTTGAGGCATAGATGCTGAAGGCTTTTTCACATACTTATAAAATTTTAAAAATGCCATCCCTTACAAAACAGTCTTTATACATATCTTCCTCTTTGAATGCAAATACCCATTGTTTCACTCTGTCTTTGGACTTTATCTCCCTAATAATAAAACCCTCTTATAGCACTAAGTTTTTCCAGTAATCTTCAGGAAAAATAAACACACTGTTTCTAAACTTCACCTGACGAGGTGACACATTTCACCCCTCCTTTGAAAACAATCTAGTCTGGTTTATTTCAAAATGCAAAGGTTCCCCTGACACCTATCTTTCTAAACTTCCCCATGGTTATCTATCTAACATTTCAAAGCTGACCTCCCTTCTTAGACCAAAGCACCCAGACTAATTCATTTAAGTCTCATACACACACTGACACGTATAGACACACAGACACATCCCACTATTAGTCTATTTTACAATAAATTCCAATAACATTATAAGGATTATTACATCTTCTTAACAGTTATTCGCTACAGGATTCCTAGCCTCTGACCTGCTCTTGTAGCCACTGTATTTATATGGCAAGTCCAGTTCAGTTTCTGGTCAATAGTAACCCCCAGGATGTTAGAAGTGGGGGATTCAGTGATGGTAATGCCATTGAATGTCAAGGGGTGATGTTTTGATTCTCTCCTGTTGGAGATGATCATTGCTTGACACTTGTGTGGCGTGAATGTTACTTGCCACTTGTCAGCCCAAGCCTGGATGTTGTCCAGGTCTTACTGCATTTGAACATGAACTGCTTCGGTATCTAAGGAGTCGTGAATGGTGCTGAACATTGTGAAATCATGTATACCTATTCCAACCATGTACACTTCATCATACTGCAGAACCAATACAGAATTACTATTCAGTGAACAAGCGCAGACAAATCTCCCAAGTCATCACCTGTCAGTACTCCCAAGAGATGTGACGTATTACACGAAAAACAAGGGAATGGGCACTACACAAAGGAAAACCAATCTTGGTGGATTTCTGCAATGTTCATGCACAGAGGCTTTTAAATATGTTGATAGTATCTTATTGAAACTTATATAATCCTGAGGATCTTATTGAAACATATAAGTTTCTTAGGGTACTTGATAGGGTGGATACCAGGAGGGTATTTCCTCTTGTGGGGGAGACTAGAATTAGGGGACAAGGTTTAAAAATAAGAGGTCTCCCATTGAAAACTGAGACAAGGGGATTTGATTTCTCTCTTAGATGGTCATTAGCCTGTATTCTTTTCACTAGAGAGCAGTGGAGGGTGGGTCACTGAACTTATTCAATGCTGAGTTTGATAGAATTTTGACACACAAGTGAGTCTAGGGTTATGGGGCTGCAGACAGGAAAGTAGAGTTGAGGCCACAATCGGTTCAGCTATGATGTTATCAAATGGGAGAGCAGGCTCGGGGATCTGCCTGGCCTACTCCTGCTCCTTGATCCTGTGTTCCTATGTCAACTCAATCCAAATTATGGCCCTTCGTACCCTTATACCTAGTGTACACTATGTACAGAATTAATGAGCCATATAGTAACAATGACCTGTGTGGAAGTGCTATAAAAACACCCATTCACAAATCGTCTTTTGAAAAAAACACTGTTGTTCCTACAACCCTGTAAAAGTGTCAGTCAGACAGACCATTAAAGTATCAAACACAGCAGCTTCAACACCTCTTAATGTTGTGAAAATAAACACTGAGACATCAACAAAGCTGATCACAGACAGAAAATGTATTATAACTACTGAAAGGTGTCAATCAAGCAAAGGCAAGCCTTCTCTCCATGTGTCAAAACAGAACCTCACTGAGATAATCCTTTAATGAGTCTGGACTCTCAGCCCCTTCGGCTGTAAAAACAGTAATACGTTTTCAAAAGACAATTTGTGAATAGCTTTTTATTTCTGAGCAGTTCCCCGAGTGCCATTGTTACTTACTGGCTCATTGGTTCTATACATTGTGTACAGTGGGTTAATGGGCATGGAAGGGCCATGAGTTCACATGGAGGCTATAAGGGATGATGGGATGGATGGAGGGAATGGGTTGGCACTGGGTTGGAATGGAGGGGGGAATGGTAGGTGCATGAAAAGGACATGGGGGGCATAAGTAAGACCTTTTGACCTTAGCTTTCAAAAGGCTCCTAAATCCGGACTATGTGTCACAACTCCTCTGTGAGGCCATGAACCATGAGTCATGGAGAAGCTGGCCCGACTCGACAAAAATTCGGGAGGGCTATGATTCACCTGACCCCACAATGGAGCTGGCAAGGTCGAGAGTGCAGAGTGTGGGCTTGCTCCTCACAACCTTATCCTGTGTCAGCAAAAATTGGGGTGTGGGGGGGTGCGGTGGCGGGTTGGTGGGGGTGGGTGGCGTGCGGTGGGGGTGGGGGTTGGGGGTGGGTGGGGAACGGGGAGGGGTGCGGTGGGGGGCTGGTGGGGGTGGGGTAGCTCCTTCATTTATCCTTTCTCTCCCTTAAACCAATTTTCAATTTCTGATGTTTGCCACTTAGCCTCATTTGGAAAAATAGTCAGTAAGACATTACTTTAATTGGATGTCTACCAAAAGCAATAGTAGTTTCCTTTTAAAGAAAAGTTCCTCTAATAAAATTTCAGCAGTGTTTTTAAAAGTTCAAATTGAATTTCAGACTTCAAAGCTTCAAGGCTGAAACTTAACTCATAAACAAACTCGCTGGTCCCGTTGCCTTTCCATACAAATTTTTTTTTAATATTTATTTTTTAATTTTTATATATTTTTTTCTCACCTATATTTCTCATATTTCTCACCTACATTTCTCATATCCTGGCTCACTTCAAGGCCAAAAGGCAGGAATTTGTACTGTCCAAAACATGTGCTGAATGTTGTCACAGTGAAGATTCTTTGTCAAGCTTTAAGTCCAGTAGCCATTTCTGGCATCAAACATGGTGAAAACCTTTGCCCCTGTTGGTGCTGGTGTGATCTCTTCCAGTGTTGGAATGGGGCAGTGATCTCTCTTAATTGCTTGATTACGATCTTTGGGATCCAGGCAAACTCGTAGACATCCATTTGGCTTCTCTCTCATAATGATGAAACTTACCCAATCTGTAGGCTCTGGGACTCTGACAATCACTTTCTTTTCTTCCGTCTCCTGGAGTTCGTTTTCTAGGTTTCCTTTTAATTCTATTGGTATTTATGTGATTGGTGAATCATCAGCTTCTTCTCTGGGTCAATGGTGATGTGATAAATCATTGACTCTATACTTAAGATCTTTGGATTTTTGGTTTCTCAGTGAATTAAGGGAAATGGGGAACGGGCAAGAAAATGGAGTTGAAGACCCAAGATCAGCCATGATCATATTAATGGTGGAGCAGGCTCGACAGGCCTACTCCTGCTCCTATTTCTTGTATTTTTGTACTCAAAACTCTCAAAGCATCCAACCGTCTCAACAAAACACTCTGGGTACATTAGGACCAGATCTTTCTTGCATCTGATTGGAGGACATTTTCCAGTGGATGTACTACCTACAACCCTCAGTGACGCCTCCATCATCTCATGGTTTACTGAGTAAGCTACAACTCTTCACATCTGCTCAACCCAGGAAAGCAGGACCACCTGTTTCAGCAACGCAGAACACGCAGTTAACGGCTTTCCCTTTGTGTGTCCCTCTGATTTGGGACATTCCAAGCTGTCGAATCTCAGTTCCACCAGATGCTGTCAGTTTGACATTGCTGAATTTCAGAGCATCTTTCTTTAGGTAACCATTTTCTTTCAAATTTTCAGGAAAGATCTTCTGATATAGTCTGAGCAGGATGATGTTACTCTGTGCTTCAGTATCAAGCTTCAGCTACAGATTTATGTTTACTTCATGTCAATTTACACTCTTGTTTAAACTTATCAAATGCCTCCATAACATCATTGGCCTCTCATTTCATCCTGAGTTAGAGCTGTGTATTCATGGTTGTGGCAGCAATCATTTCGTTTTCATGCAGTTCACTCAGTTTTTTTTCATTCTATACTAATTTGAGTTGATTTTTCTCAAACTAATTCAGCATTTATTTCATTTATATGGTTTGGGGTTTACTCACAAACACTTGCTGCCACCATGTTACATCTTATGGTTCCCAGAAGTCCAAAATAATTAGAATTTTAGATACAAATATCGGAGCTGAGATGCAGTGCATTTCTCCAGAACTCTCCATGTGCTGTGGAATGATACATTATTACTTTGGTAAACTAACCATCATGCGATAGTCAGTGATGTGGCATTCTGGATATATGTGTATACCTACATGTCAAAATATAGTTCCTAAATCATTTTGGAATATATATAACGACCTTGTGGTCTATAACATGGAATAAGGGGGAAGAATTTCCAATATCTCCTTTATTTATCCTTTCTCTCCCTTAAACCAATGTTCAATTTCTTAGCCTCATTTGGAAAAATAGTCAGTAAGACATGTCTTTAATTGGATGTCTACCAAAAGCAATAGTAGTTTCCTTTTAAAGAAAAGTTCCTCTAATAAAATTTCAGCAGTGTTTTCTGGTCCCGTTGCCTTTCCATTCAAAACAGAAAATGTTTCCTATTCATTTGTCTGAGCAGTTTTAACCTCTGTTGTGGGACTTTTAAACCTATTTTTTCTCAGGTGGGGGTTTCAGGTGGGGTTCAGTTATTGCCGGGCAGACCCCTTTCTGACCCTCTATCTGACTCTCCTTCACTCGGATGTGTGACCAAGAGTCACAGTGACTAGCTCCACCTGCTGGGCACTCATAGTATCGGGCAGGGATATTGCTCATTCAACCTCCCTTTGTGGATCATTAATCCAGCATTCTGTTTTTCTTTTCATTTTTTTCCCCCTTTTTTCATGTCAAAGACTACAAGGTCATTGTTATATATATATTATTCCAAAATTATTGAGGGGTTATATTTGACATGTAGGTATGCACTTATATCCAGAATGCCACATCACTGACGATTGCATGGCAGTTAATGTACCAAAATAATAATGTGTCATTCAACAAACAGAAACTAGAGCCATCAACATAAATATCTCATCCCTCAGGGTGGATTCCTGCCTTGAATCCTCCCTCAGTTTCCCAAACCCCCTGTAAGGTACAAGTAAGGGGTTCTCCCAGATAGTTGAGATTAGCTATGAGTTTAGGGTCATCCATTCTGTTTACCTTAATGTTTTTCCCACTTCGCAAGAAAGTCCATCTGGTTATTCTGGCACTAGATCCTGTTCCTTCTTTCATTTTTCTGTCCAACAACAGTCGGATTGGGTTGTGCTGGGTCAGTAATGGATGCCGGTGAAAATGGTAAAATGTTTCACTGCCCAACAGGTCACTAGCAGATGTCCCTCACAGAGGGAAAACCCCTCTGCTAGGACTTTGGACACATCGGCTACTGGTCACAAGTGACCGTTTGTTTCCTGCAGAAGGACTTCACTGAAACTGACGTCAGTGGCTGCAGCTTCCAGATAAAAGTCCTTGTCGGGGTCCACAGGTCCCAGAGCTGGGCCAGTCTGCAAGCCCATTTTCAGTTTAATGAAAGCCTTTTCACATTTGTCATCCCAGTCCCAATGCTCCCTGTTCCACTAGGGAGGCTACAGCCTTTTCCAGGTCTTTCCCCACTTCCTTAGGGAAAGTGTATTGTTTCTATGGTTGGGACATGGGGTCTCCCTCTATCCTGACTTCTCCCCCAGTCACTCATCCACAATCATGTTTGTGAACAGTGGAGACTTCCCTATTTTCTTCTACTACAGTCCTATACATTTCCCGTGTCCGAGTTCTCAGAGTTTTTAAATAATAGGATCCTATTGATGTCATTTCCCATGTCTCACCGTGACGTGGAGGAATAACCAACACCTCGTCCGCTATCCATTCCACCCCACAAACAGTTATTTACCACGAGAGGCAACTTCCAATCTGAACCTAAAACTCCCATCCCAGGCTGGTCCCATCTCACTAAAACACACGTCCACTTTGTTGGGGTCCCACCCTTAACATTTAAGGGTTTGGATATCGCTCCAGCCACTGTGTCACCTGTAAATCTTCCCAATACAATGGATTCTCCTGTAGATCATAGGAGAGGGTGAATCTACCACCGTGCTGGATACTCCAGTGTCTACTACCTTTCTTTCCCTCCACTATAATATCTACACATTGTCTATCATACTCATCATACCTGAGTGGACAAGGATAATCAGGCTGGGTGCAGCCCCTTCCTGCTGAATTTCCCGGGACACCCTCTCCCTGGGCGACATGGACCTGACCCTGGGGAGTGTTTTCGTGCTGACACCATTTCATTGATGGTTGGAATTTCTGTAAACTAGGGGTGTGTGGGTCGAGTCTCTCTTGACTCCGAGTCTGACTCTGGCGCGTGCCCAACGGATGAAAAATTCAGGCCCATGGTCCAAGTGTCCATCTCGTGTGGCTGCTTGTTCCTGTACCACCCTGATGTCACGCTCTCGCTGCCCCTTCTCACTCGACCTCATTCTGTCAGTTGAGCTCCCTCTCTCTCTCTCTCTCTCTCTGCTTATCGCGGATTTGTTTTGCAAGTTGCATTCACTCTCTCATTCTCTCTGTTCTTCCCCTTCTCTCTCTCAAGAAATAAGGAGGGAGAAGATTAAATATGAGGGTAAACTAGCCAGTAATATAAAAGAAGATTGCAATAGTTTTTTTAGATATGTAAAGGGTAAGATGGAGGCAAAAGGGGACATTGGGCCACTGGAAAATGACACTGGAGAAGTAGTAGTGGGGAACAAAGAAATGGCGGAGGAACTGAATAGGTACTTTGCGTCAGTCTTCACAGTGGAAGACACGAATGACATCCCCAATGTTTAAGAGAGTCGGGGGGCAGAGGTGAGTATGGTGGCCATTACCAAGGAGAAGGTGCTAGGAAAACTGAAAGGTCTGAAGGTGGATAAATCACCTGGACCAGATGGATTACACCCCAGAGTTCTGAAGGAGATAGCTGAAGAGATAGTGGAGGCATTAGTGGTGATCTTTCAGGAATCACTGGAGTCAGGGAGGGTCCCAGAGGACTGGAAAATCACTAATGTAACCCCCCTGTTTAAGAAGGGAGTGAGGCAAAAGATGGGAAATTACAGGCCGATTCGCCTGACCTCGGTCGTTGGTAAGATTTTAGAGTCCATTATTAAGGATGAGATTTCAGAATACTTGGAAGTGCATGGTAAAATCGGGCAAAGTCAGCATGGTTTCATCAAGGGGAGGTCATGCCTGACAAATCTGTTAGAATTCTTTGAGGAGATAACGAGTAGGTTAGACAAAGGAGAGCCAATGGATGTTATCTACTTGGACTTCCAGAAGGCCTTTGACAAGGTGCTGCACAGGAGGCTGCTCAGTAAGATAAGAGCCCATGGTGTTAGAGGCAAGGTACTAACATGGATAGAAGATCGGCTGTCTGGCAGGAGGCAGAGAGTGGGGATAAGGGGGTCCTTCTCAGGATGGCGGCTGGTGACTAGTGGAGTTCCGCAGGGGTCAGTGTTGGGACCACAACTTTTCACTTTATACATTAATGATCTAGATGAAAGGAACTGAGGGCATCCTGGCTATGTTTGCAGATGATACAAAGATAGGTGGAGGGACAGGTAGTATTGAGGAGGCGGGGAGGCTGCAGAAGGATTTGGACAGGTTAGGAGAATGGGCAAAGAAGTGGCAGATGGAATACAACGTGGGGAAGTGTGAGGTCATGCACTTTGGTAGGAAGAATAGAGGCATAGACAATTTTCTAAATGGGGAGAGAATTCAGAAATCTGGAGTGCAAAGGGACTTGGGAGTCCTAGTCCAGGATTCTCTTAAGGTTAACTTGCAGGTTGAGTCGGTAGTTAGGAAGGCAAATGCAATGTTGGCATTTATTTCGAGAGGACTTGAATATAAAAGCAGGGATGTGCTGCTGAGGCTTTATAAGGCACTGGTCAGACCACATTTAGAATATTGTGAGCAATTTTGGGCCCCGTATCTCAGGAAGGATGTGCTGGCCCTGGAGAGGGTCCAGAGGAGGTTCATGAGAACGATCCCAGGAATGAAAGGCTTAACATATGAGGAACGTTTGAGGACTCTGGGTCTATACTCGATGGAGTTTAGAAAGTTGAGGGGGGATCTGATTGAAACTTACAGAATACTGAAAGGCCTGGATAGAGTGGACGTGGGGAAGATGTTTCCATTAGTAGGAGAGACTAGGACCCGAGGACACAGCCTCAGAGTAAAGGGAAGACCTTTTAGAACAGAGATGAGGAGAAACTTCTTTAGCCAGAGAGTGGTGAATCTATGGAATTCATTGCCACAGAAGGCTGTGGAGGCCAGGTCATTGAGTGTATTTAAGACCGAGGTTCTTGATTGGTAAGGGGATCAAAGGTTACGGGGAGAAGGCGGGAGAATGGGGTTGAGAAACTTATCAGCCATGATTGAATGGCGGAGCAGCCTCGATGGGCCGAATGGCCTAATTTCTGCTCCTATGTCTTATGGTCTTACGGTCTCTCTGCCTGTTGTGATTTTGTTCTGTCAGTCGTACGTTCGCTTTCTCTGCCTATCGTACGCTCTCCCGCTGCCTGTTGCACACACTCGTGCTCTCTCTCTCTCAGCCTTGGAGATGGTTCAAATGAGATTTACTAGGTTTTTAGCTGGAATGAGCGGGTTGTCTTAGGGGGAAAGTTTGGACAGGCTGGGCTTGTTTCCACTGGAGTTTAGAAGGGCGAAGGGTGATCTGATTGAAGTATACAAGTTCCTGACCAGTCTTGGCAAGGTGGTCGTGAAAAGGATATTTCCCTTGTGGGTGAGTCCAAAACTAGGGATCACTGTTTTAAAATTGGCGATCGCCATTTTAGGACAGAGATGAGGAGAATTTTTTCCTGTCAGAGGATTGTGCGACTTTGTAACTCTCTGCCTCAGAAGGCAGTGGATGCAGGGTCATTGAATATTTATAAGGCGGAGGTAGATGGATCCTTGTTAGGCAAGGGAATCAGAGGTTACCAGGGGTAGATGGGAATGTGGAATTCGAAACACAAGCAGATCAGCCATGATCTTATTGAATGGCGGAGCAGGCTGGAGGGGCCGAATGGTCTACTCCTGTTCCTATTTCTTATGTTCTTATGTCTGTCATGCTCTCACTCTCTCAGTTGTGCCCCTTCTCTCGCTCTGCCTGTCGCGACCTCGTTCCGCCTGTCATTCTCTCTATCTCCCTCTCTCTTTGTTTGTCTCTCTCTCTCACTGTCAGTCATACCCTCTCTCTGTCTGGCACATTTCTCTCCTTCTTTATTTTTCTCACCCTCTCCCTCTCACTGCCTATTACGCTCTCTCTCTCTCTTTCTCTCTCTGCCTTCATGAACTAATTCTGCCCTTCCCACCCTTAATCTCTCTGCCAGTCACTCTATAACCCTCTCCCTCTCCCTCTCTGTGCATGTCATACACACTCTATCTCTTGTCAGTCATGATCTCACCTCTCTCTCTCTCTCTCTGCCCACCACATGCTCTCTCAATCTCTGCCTGTAACACTCTCCCTCTCTCTACCTGTCACGTTGTCTCTCCCTCTCTCTGCCTGTCACATTATCTCTCTCACTCACTTTAAGTCACAGTCTCTGCTCTCTGTTTGTATGTCACCTTCCCTTAATCTTGCTGCCACCTGTCTTACCACTGCTGATCACCATGTCGTGTTATTAGAATGATATAATACCTTGGGCTTATTTACTCTACAAGAGACAAGGCACCAATTTCTTATCGGTGATTGGGTAAACACGTTGTGGGTCAATCATTAAGACTAGGCACATGGTTCTACATAGGTATAAAGCTTGAAGGCATCAGAGCTGTGTGTGTGTGCTCTGCTCAAAGCAAAATGAACCAAGACTGGATCACGTGGCATACTTACCTTCTAGTGATATCACTTAAAGGCATATTATAATCAGTGCTCTCTCTGTGTCATTCATGCTCTCTCATCTCCCTCTCACATGCTCTCTCTCCATCCTCACCTGTCCCTCTCACTCTATCACAATCTCGTTCTGCCTATCACACTCTCCCCCTCTGTTAACCTCTCACTTTCATTTTATTTATTCTTTCATGGGATGTGGGCATCACTGGTAAGGCCAGCATCTATTACCCATCCCTAATTTCTCTTTATTTGAGTGACTTGCTCAGCCATTTCAGAGGGCAGTTAAGAGTCAACCACATTGCTGTGGGTCTGGAGTCACAGGTAGGCCAGACCAGGTAAGGATGGCAGATTTCTTTCCCCTAAACAACATTAGTGAACCAGGTGGGTTTTTACAACAATGGTTTCAAAGTCATTATTACTGAGAACAGCTTTTAGTTTTAGATTTTATTAATTGAATTTAAACTCTACCAGCTGCTATGGTGAGATTTGAACCCATGTCCCCAGAGCATGAGCCTGGGCCACTAGATTACTGCTCCAGTGACATTACCACTACGCCACCATCTCGGTCATGCCCCTTGCCCTCTCTGCCTGTTATGACCTAATTCTGCCTGTTGTACACTCTCTTGCTTTCTGCCTGTCACTCCCCCTTCCTTTCTCTCTCTCTCTGCTGCGTTCCCTCTTGTTCTCTGCCTGTCGTGGCCTTGTTCCGTCTGTTGCACTGTCTCTGCCAGTCATGCCCCTTCTCTCTCTTTCTCTGACTGGCATATCCTTGTTCCATCTGTTGCTCTCTCTCTCTCTCTCTCACACACACCATCAGTCATGCCCTCTTGCTCTCTCTCTCTCAGATGCGCCCTCCCTCTCTGCCTGTCCCTGTCTCTTTCCGGTCCTATCTCTTTCTGTCTCACTTCCCTTCTCCCACACTTCTCTCCCTCTTTCTCTACCCCTCTCTCTCCCTCCTTTGCCTCGCTCTCTCTTGCTTCTCCCTTTCCCCTTCTCTCTTCCTCTCTCCTTCTATCTGCCTGTGTCTCTCTCTTTCTCTCCCCCTCTGCCTGTCCCTCTCTTCCCTCCTTTCTCCCAGTCTCACTCTCCCTGCTTGTCTCCCTCTCTCTTTCACACTTTCTCCCCCTCTCTCCACCTGTCTCTCCCCATCTCTTTCTGCCTCTCTCTTCCTCCCTCTGCCTGTCTCTCTCTCTCTCCCACTCTCTTCCCCTCTCACCCTCTCTCCGTCTCTCTCTCTGCTCTTTGTTCCTCTCATTCTCTCTCTCTTCCTATCTTTTTCTCTCTTTCTGCCTGCCTTTCTCTCACTCTGCCTCTCTCAATCTGTCTCCCCATTTCTTCCTCTGTCCCCTTCTGTCTTTCTGCTTCCTTGTCTTTCTCTCTGTCTCTCTTCCCCTCTCTCTCTCCCTGCCTGCCTGTCTTTCTCTCTCTCTCTCTGCCTGTCTCTCTTCCCCTCTCTCTCTCCCTGCCTGCCTGTCTTTCTCTCTCTCTGCCTGTCTCTCTTCCCCTCTCTCTCTCCCTGCCTGGCTGTCTTTCTCTCTCCCCGTCTCGCTCTGTCTCTCTGCCTCTTTCTCTCTGCCTGTCTCTCCCCACTTTCTCTGCCCGTCTTTCCCTTTCTCTCTCTGCCTGTCTCTCTCTCTCCCTCTTTTCCATGTGTTCTTGTTGTCTTTTGGTTTCCAGATGTTGTTAATAATCACACTTTATATTCGTAAAGATAAAAAACTGTGTTTAATTTTGCCACCCTGTCTGATTCAAAAGAAGAAGCAGATTGAACTGGTTACATACACATCACTTCAGTCTCTGGTGCAGCTGTGAAATGTGGCCTCCTGGAACACTTGCACATAACACATTAGTTTGAGATAAGTAGTTCCCTGAAGCTATTTACAGGTATTTACAGATAAAACAACATATAACTGTCTGTCTCTCTATCTGCCTCTTCCCCCTTTCTCTCTCTCCCCTCCTCTCTCTGCCTTTCTCTCTCTGTCACATCCTTTCCCTCCCTACCTGGCATGACCTCACTCCATCTGTCATGCACGCTCTCACTCTCTGCCTGTCATACCCCCTCACTCTCTCAGCCTGTGCCCTCTATCTCTGTTGCATCTTCTCTCAGCCCATCGCACCCCCTCGCTCTCTGCCTGTTGCGCTCAATCTCTCTCTTCCTGTCATCCTCACTATCTCACTGCCTATCAAGCCCTCTCTTTCCTTTTCTCATTGCCTGTCCCACCCCTCTCTCTCTCCCCCCTGCCTGTCACACCCTCTCTCTCTCTCTGTCTCTGCCTGTCACACCATCTTTCTCTTTGCCTGTCACACTCTCTTTCTCATTGTCTGTCACCCCTCTCAGACTGCCTATCAGGTTATCTCTTCCTCTCTGCCTGTCATGACCTCATTCTGAATGTTGCACTCTCCCTCTGTGCCTGTTGCTCTCTCCCTCTCTATCACGCCCTCTCTTGCTCACTGCCTGTTGTGAGATCATTCTGCCTGTCGCACTCTCGTCCTCTCTGCCTGTCACTGTCTCTCACTCTTTCTCTGTCTGATGCACTCTCACTCTGCCTGTCGTGGCCTTGTTATACCCTCTCCCACACTCTCTTTCTCTCCCTGCCTGTCACATTCTCTCACTGTCAGATACTATCTCTTCCTCTCTCTCTGCTTGTCTCTCTCTCTTGTCTGCCTCCGTAATCTCTCTGCCTCTTTCTCTCTACCACACCCCCTCTCTACCATTCTCTCTCTCGCTCACCCTCTCTTTCTCGCGCACCCACTCTCTCATTCACCTTCTCTCTCACCTCTCTCACACTCCCTCTCTCGCTCACCCTCTCGCTCGTTCTCCCTCTCTTGCTCTCCCACTCTTGCCCTCCCTCTCTCTTCCCCTCCCTCCCTCTTTATCTCACTCTCCCTCTCACACCTTTTATCACACTCCCTCCCTCTCACTCACCCTCCCTCTCGCTCACCCTCTCTCTCGCTGACCCTCCCTTTTGCTCAACCTCTCTACATCTCCCTCACCCTCCCTCTCTCACTTGCCCTCCCCCTCTCTCTCACCCCCCCTCTCTCTCTCTTGCTCTCCATCTCTCTCACTCATCCTCTCTCTCTCTCACGCTCACCTTCTCTCTCGCTCTCCCTCTCTCTCTCACTCAACTTCTCTCGTTCACCCTCTCTCTCGCTCACTTTCTCTCTCACTCACCCTTTCTCTCTCGCACTCCCTCTTGCTCACCCTCTCCCTCTCTCTCTGCCCCTTTCCCTCCCTCTTTCTCTGTGCCTTTCTTTATCTCTGCCTGTCTCATCTTGTCCCTCCTTGTCTCTCGCTCTCCCTCACTCTTCTCTTTTTCTCTGCCTGTCTCTCCCTCTGCCTGTCTGTCTCTCTCTTTGCCAGCCCCCTTCTCTCTGCCTTTCTCTCTCTCTCTCTCTCTCTACCTATCTCTCTCTCTGCCTGCCACTCTCTCTCTCTCTCTCCTCCAGTCTCTCTGTCTCTCTCTATTCCAGAAACTGTAGATCCCTGATTCAGTGCAGTCCTGAGGCCTTGTCACCCTCCCTAGCCCCTCCCCCATCTGTAACGGGGTTTCCTCAGCCTCACTGCAGGGTGTGGGCACCAGGTAAAACCTTCCCCCCGGGCAGTGTCTTCCCGTTTCCCCTGTGCTCTGTTTAAACTCTTCCCCGGGTGGGGGGTTGAATTTCTCATTCTGGTTCATTGCTGATTTTCCCAATCACTAACCGGCTGTGAAAGTTACAGTGAGTGTGACTAACATTTTATTTGTGTCCATCTGTTCCCAGCTCCAGTGACCTTCGACCCTAATACAGCCCATCCTAACCTTCTCCTGTCTGAGGACCCGAGGAACGTGAGAAACACCGGGAAACGGCAGCAGCTTCCCGACAATCCGGAGAGATTTGATTCCTGTCCCTGTGTCCTGGGATCAGAGGGATTCACATCAGGGAAACATTCCTGGGAGGTGGAGGTGAGGAACAAGACTGAGTGGGATGTGGGTGTGGCCAAGGAATCCAGCAATAGGAAGGGGCAAATCTACCTGAGTCCAGGTAACGGATACTGGACAATGTTCCTGAGCGAGGGGAATAAATACTGGGCGTGTGAGAAATCACCGAAACTCTTAGAGCTGAGTGTGAAACCGAGAAAGATTCGAGTCTGTCTGGATTATGAGGGAGGGAAGGTGTCCTTTTATAACTCAGATAACAAGTCCCATATCTACACTTTCACTGCGACATTCACTGAGAAACTCTATCCTTACTTCTATCCAGGTACCACTGATGGTAAAAACACAGAACCACTGAAAATCTGTCCCCGGACAGTAACAATCCAGGAGGATGAGGGTTTTATCCCTTCATCCAAATAAAGATTGTTTCTTGTATGTGGGTGGGGGAGGGGGGTTTGTTCCTCTGTCGATGAGGGGCTGGTGTCCTTCACGGATCCTGCCCCCCCCCTCCCATTATCACGCACTGTCAGCGGGGGTCGTCCATTCTTCAGGAACCACGGGCTGATATCCCCAGGACCTGCTCGACCTGGTCGAGGATTCAATTAAAAAGGCCCCACACACGGGGTCACTGGGCGGTGGTGGGGGAGAAGAAGGCCTCACACACTGGGTCACTGGGCATTGGGGGGAGGAGAGGAGGAGAAGGCCCCACACACTGGGTCACTGGGCAGTGGTGGGGGAGGGGAAGGCCTCACACACTGGGTCACTGTTCGGTGGTAGGGGAGGGGAAGGCCCCACACACTGGGTCACTGTGTGGGGGAGGGGAAGGCCCCTCACACTGGGTCACTGTGTGGGGGAGGGGAAGGCCCCTCACACTGGGTCACTGTGTGGGGGAGGGGAAGGCCCCTCACACTGGGTCACTGTGTGGGGGAGGGGATGGCCCCACACACTGGGTCACTGTTCGGTGGTAAGGGAGGGGAAGGCCCCACACACTGGGTCACTGTGTGGGGGAGGGGATGGCCCCACACACTGGGTCACTGTGTGGGGGAGGGGATGGCCCCACATGCTGGGTCACTGTGTGAGGGAGGGGATGGCCCCACACACTGGGTCACTGTGTGGGGGAGGGGATGGCCCCACTCACTGGGTCACTGTGTGAGGGAGGGGAGGGGAAGGCCCCACACACTGAGGCACTGTGTGGGGGAGGGGATGGCCCCACACGCTGGGTCACTGGGCGGTGGTGGGGGAGGGGAAGGCCCCACACACTGGGTCACTGTGTGGGGGAGGGGAGGGGAAGGCCCCACTCACTGGGTCACAGTGTGGAGCAGGGGAGGGAAAGCCCCACACACTGAGGCGCTGGGCGGTGGTAGGGGAGGGGAAGGCCCCACACACTGGGTCACTGTGTGGGTTGGGGGATGGCCCCACACACTGGGTCACTGGGTGGTGGTGGGGGGAGGGGAAGGTCCCACACACTGGGTCACTGGGTGGTGGTGGGGGGAGGGGAAGGTCCCACACACTGGGTCACTCTGTGGGGGAGGGGATGGCCCCACACATTGGGTCACTGGGCGGTGGCGGGGGAGGGGAAGGTCCCACACACTGGGTCACTGTGTGGGGGAGGGGAAGGCCCCACACAGGCACTGGGCGATGGTGGGGGAGGGGAAGGACCCACACACTGGGTCACTGGGCGGTGGTGAGGGAGGGGAAGTTCCCCATTCTCCGTCTCTGATTTTGGCTTCGGGGTCACTGGTTCTGGGATGGAGCTTTTCCCTGAATCGTCGTGTGACCCAGTGCCTGAGGCAGAGCGGGGCCCTGAACCACTGTCTCCCTCCGACCCAGAACCTCCAGAGCAGCCCAGGGAGGAGCCCTTTGTCGTCGATCCTGGGGGTGGGATGGTGACAGAGGAAGGGCCGACTAGTGTGGCTGGGCCACCTGCTGCCCTCTGTGTGGTGGGGGGAGGGGGTTCGATCACTGACAGTGACAACCCGGAGGAGGAGGGCAGGGGAATGGGGGGGAAGAGGAGGAGGGCGGGGGGATGGGGGGGAGGAGGATGGCAGGGGGATGGTGGGGAGGAGGAGGGCAGGGGGATGGGGGGGAGGAGGAGGGCAGGGGGATTGGAGGGGAGGAGGAGGGCAGGGGGATTGGGGGGAAGGAGGAGGGCAGGGGGATGGGTGGAGGAGGAGGGTGGGGGGATGAGGGAGCTGCTGGTGGACAGTGGGCGTGATTTAGTCCATCACGAGTGAGTTGGTGGACACCCTCATGTCACCACCACGTCTCCCCTCATCCCCCTCGGGGAACTCTGGGAATTCCTAGCCGACAGCTTGGGTCAACGTGACAAAGTCCAGCTGGCCCTCGACCGCTGGTCGGAGCTGACACTGCTCAACAGGTCCGCCTCACAGAGGGCTCATGTCTTCTGTCAGGAGCACAGAGGAGGTGGAAGGCCAGCTCGAGGGGTTGGAACAGGAGGTGCTCGACCTGGAGTCCCATCTCGGTCAGGCCGATGAGGACCCGGCCCTGTGGAAGGTGTATGAGGTGAAGAAGGATGCGCTGAGGGACCTGCAGCTTATCCGGTCCTGAAGTGTGTTCGCAGGGTCACAGATCCGGCTCCTTCAGGACCTGGACTGTGGCTCCCCCTTCTTCTACTCACTGGAAAACAGGCAGGGGGTCCATAAGCAGCTCCTGGGGCTGCTGGCCGATGACAGATCCCTGGTCTCAGATCCACAGGGTCTCAGTGTCCTCCTCCTTCCCACCCCCAGGGTCCGTGTCTGCCCCCAAGTCCCCAACAACCACCCCGCCATCCCTTCTCTGTTACCAATGCACCCCCACCCTCCCACCCTACCAGCTCCCTCTACCCCCCCTCTCACACACACCATTCCCTCCTATCATGCCCACACTCAGTTCACTCCCCAGGAAGCAGTCACTGACTCCATGGAACCTTCCCTTGCACATTCACCTGGGCATCCTCACCCCCTTATTCCCTCCTCCGTGCTTTCTCCCTCCTCCCCGCTGGACACCTTTCCTCCTGCAAACTCCCTCCTCCCTCAGACAACTTCCCCTCTCCAAACTCCCTCCCTTACACCGTACCCCCAATACCTTCCTTCCCACTTGCAGCATTCTGCCCCGTTACACCCTCCCCCCCCACCAATACTCCCTCTTCCCTCTCCCAACCTCACTCCCCCGACATCTTCGTCCTCCACCTCCCAACTCACCACCGCCCTCCCACCCCCTCTCCCACTCACACCTAGACCTTCCTCTCTCCTCCCCACCCCACCCCACCCCCTTCGCTGATTATCTTTAGCAGCCCAAGGTCAAGAACAAGGTGATGTTCTGAAGCAGACCTGAAGCATCAACTGAGACCTCCCACCTTCCAAGAGCTGCTTCGTGCTAGAGCCATGTCTATGTGGATCCACCCAGCATGTGATGCATGTGTTCCTCCAGGGTCCAGTGGCTGGAGGGCTCCAGCATCTTCTCCTCCTCGGATATCCGTGATCTTAGCAAGGCTCTAACACTAAGCCCTGACTCCTGCACGTCACAATCATCCAGATGTGCTCTGGGCCGGTGTGTTTTCCCGCTGGTGTAACGGTAAATCGGGCCCCACTCTGACATGGCAGTCTCTGCTGCATTTCCTGCAGATGCACCATTCTCTTAGATCACGGACATCCGAGGAGAAGGTGCTGGAGCCCTCCAGCCACCGGACCCTGGAGGAACACATGCATCACATGACCACCACGGCACAGACCATTGTCTCACATGATGCCAGAAGATCGATGCAGAGAACAGTGGGTGGTGCTGACAGTAACAGACACTTTGTAAAAGCAGACTATCAAGCAAAGTATGAAATCACTTATTAAACATTATTAAACACGCTTTCACAAGTACTTTATACAAATTGTTGTCTGCACTGACTGTGGTTTCAAAGCCTATGTTTTATTCAGACAGTCGCGAACCGAAACGGAAACCAAGGGTGGAATTTGAGTACCTGCTCTTTGGCGAGTTTGGTGGCACGGGCATTTAATTGGATGGGAGGGTAACAGGTGGGGATGCCATCATCTTCCTGCCTCTGCCTTGATTTTGTCCGGGACAGAAAGAACCCGGAATGGCTTTCCTGCCCAATGCCAATTGAGGCCCTGAAGTGGGCAATAAATGCCCAGTTCAGGGCCTCAGCCTGCCGTTGTTGAGGTTGCTCGCAGGCACCCAGGAAGTTTCCCTCCTTCAAAGCTACTTGGTGCCCAATTGAGGGACTCAGTATCAGTGGGAGGGAGGTACAGAGAGTCTCACTCTGACCCCCACAGTGCAAACATCTCCCACCCCACTTCCGCTGCCATCAGTCACCTGTGCCCAGGTCCTTCAGCAATCCTGAGCCCAAGTGGTTGTAGTACCAGTAACAGCCACTGTCTCCTGGTGGCATTGCTGAGCAAATAAGAGCTGCCAGCCTCTAATGATAAACCGACATTGTATACAACCCCATATCCCCAGATTTCTGGGAGGGGTAGGTATAAGTTAGAATTCCTGACTGTAACATCAGACTTCTGAGAACCCAGCCTGTGGCTTAGATTGCCAGTGAAATGGAAACGGATTCGAAAGCAAAGAAAACAAACCGGAGAGTTCGAATTTCAGCCAGTGGTCAGAGTAGACACAAGGGCCAGAATTTTCCGACTTCAGCGCGAGGCATCGTGATATTTCAGTCGGCGGGTGCGCTCAGCAGCGGGGCGTTCGGCTGCCATTAAGTGAAGGCCTCGTTAAAGAGCTTAACTTGCCAATTGTGCTGGATTTTGAGGGGCCCGTGCGAACTTCAGGTCGGCGCACGGGCCCAATGGGCAGGCGGGTAGGACATTTTATAATAAAACTCATGCATGTCGGGATATGTGGACTCAGAGGGGTTGTTCATGTGTTACATGAAGTTTTAATTGCTGATAGTGTTTAAAAGTTGCCTGTGTGCTTGTTAGCAGTTCTCATCGATTTCCAAGAGCTTTTTGTGTACTTTGAAACCAGTCCTCAGACAGTAATCTTCCTCGGGCCTGCAGCTTTCTGGAAGCCTCCATTTAACCTGGGGGTATGGGTTCTGACCTCTCCACTGAGGCAGCTCCCCTGAGGAGGAAGGGAGGGATAGAATAAGGAGGAGGCCAGGACTGGACAATCAGCCTCCAGGGGAGCCACCTTTGGGAGTACAGGCGCAGGCACAAGGGACACAGGGACAAAAGCTTGTCCAAGGTGGAAGGGGCATGAGAAGACGCCACTATCCTGCTGCCAGGGTATACAGGCGGTGAAGCAGCTACCTCAATATGAGGTGCAGTGCCGAAGGAGGCTCCAAATCTCAAGGGAGGCAGTCAACTATATCTGTCAGATGATTGGCCCTGAGATCTCCCCTAACTGTGTGGGTGGACATCTCATGCCAGCGGCTCTGAAGGTCACAGTTGCCCTCCACTTCTATGCCACTGGTTCCTTCCAGGGCTCAGTGGGTGATCTTTGCGGTGCCTCCCAATCAGCTGTCCCCACTTGTATCAGCAGGTTACAGACGCTCTGTTCAGACGGGTATCCACCTTCATCCACTTCCACTGCGACCAGGCAAGTCAGGCACAGTGAGCCAGAGGCTTCGCGGCCATTGCTGGCTTCCCCCGCATCCAGGGTGCTATAGACTGTACACATGTGGCCATCAAGGTGCCAGCAGGTGAACCCGGTGCTTTCATCAATAGAAAGGGCTTCCACTCCATGAACGTGCAGATAGTGTGTGACCACAGGATACTGATTCTACAAGTCTGTGCAAGGTACCCAGGCAGCTTCCACGATGCCTACATCCTCAGACACTCCCAGGTGCCGCGGCTCTTCAGTGCTCCGGCTCGGCTGGATGGTTGGCTGCTGGGTGACAAGGGCTGTCCCCTCAGAAGGTGGCTCATGACGCCTCTTCGCCATCCAAGAACAGAAGCTGAGCAGCGGTACAATAGGAGCCAGCGCACCACAAGGGCTGTGGTGGAGAGAACCATCGGTCTTCTCAAGATGCGCTTCCGTTGCCTGGACCGCTCAGGGGTTGCACTCCAGTACCCCCCAGAACCCGTCTCTCTGATAGTGGTAGCATGCTGCGCTCTGCACAATCTTGCGCTGCAAAGGGGGGATGCAGTTGGCGATGAAGACCTTGACGCAGTGGATGAGGCTGCAAATGATGAATCCAGCAGTGCCTCAGAGGATGAGGAAGCACAGGGCGATGATGAGGGCCACAACGACGACCTGCGTTTACACCAAGGAGGCAGGGACACCCGGGACACTTTAATCCAAAGAACCTTCAGCTAGCTCCACACACATGGATCAGCAGGAACAGCATTGCCTGGCGCTTCCACACGTGGCACTTAGGTGCCACAGCTTCCACCTGTTCAGCTGCAACTAAGGGCTTAGGACAGAAACATCAATGTCCACTCAAACACTCATGATAAGTATGTGAAAAAGAAAAATGCACCACAGACAAAACACCCTCAGCCATGGTAACAAAAGTGGACTTTATTCTGTCCAAAAGAAAACCAAACAATTCTCCACTGCAATGAGAAAAATTTGGGTCCCTATTCTCAGGCCAAAACAAAATCACCAGTGACATATCCGTGGAGTGCCTAAGGTGCCTTATGCTTACGTTTTCGGGTGCTACATCTAGGTGCCGCCCCATCGCTCGGAGTGGCTTGAGAGACTGCCTGCTGACTCTGCTGTCCTGTTGGCCTCGATGACCTTGGCGGGTGTCCTCTGGCCCGTGAAGCCTGTGATGGCTCCGCCTGGGAGGAAGTGGCCAGTTCCAGAACTGGCACCTCCCCAGTTGTTGCAGCCTCAACGGAAGAAACGTTGACTGGCAGAGAGGCGGAGGAGCTGCTGCCCTCATCCTGAGCGCCCTGAGAGGAGCTCGCAGCGACGTCAGGCAGCTGCTGCGCCAACATGAGGTCCAAATCTACCTCCCTGCTCACCGCAGATGCATGGGCACCGAGTGCCAACGCTTGGTGTCCACAACATTTCCCACATTGGGAATGACCACCCGTGGCCAGTATCGCTGTGAGGGCTTGCAGGTCAGAGGGTATCCCAATCATAAAATGTTCCATTCGATCGAACCCGCTCTCTATGAGAGTCGCCGATCTCTCATTGGAGGAAGCCTGAAGCTCTGCCCTGATGGTCAAACCTTCACGTGCACTCTGCCTGGACTCCTCCGTCGCAGAGACCAACTGAAGCATTCCCTCATGCAACCCTGCCAGATGCAAACGCACTTCCTGCCGCCTGTCCTGCAACTGCTGCATTGGGGACAACTCCAGAGGCATGTCATCAGTGCCAGACTCAGCATGTGCCTCATTCCCTGCAGCTCTCCAGCTGCTGGCGCCATCGGCACTCTCTGCCCCTACCATCTCCTCCAGCGATTGTGGTGTGCCCTCTCCACTGGAACACTTGCCAACGGTAAAGACCCCACCAAGGTGTATGTGTCTGCGCTGGTGCCTGGCTGGCTGAAAAGATGTGCTGCAAGTTGCACATGTTGGCCCTCAGGTGTGGAGGGGGGGCTGCGGGGTCGGGGTGTGGGTCGCTGTGGTGGTGATGCTGAAATTAACAACAAGGACAGTTCCTCAGTTAGCGGACAGTCAGTTCAACGTTTCATCCCTTTCCCCCCCAGCCTCATATGTCGCTCACCCCTCAAGACCCTCAGGAGACGAACATTGGTGAGGTGGAAAAGAGTCAAGAAGAGCCCCAACCATTAAACGCACATGCAGACAGGCTGGTCAGATGGCCTCAGGAATGCCTCATGGCATGTTATGTACCATTGGAGTGGGGAAAGTGCAGAGGTACCTGACCTGGATGCATTCTGGCCTTGAGAGTTGCAGGGCTGAGGAAACATCGCAAACACTTGCGGCATTTGCTGAATAACATGGTGGCATTTATTTAGGTTGAGTGCCATGAGGTTCACAGCTGAGGTGCTGAGGACCTTTTGGACAGAGTAATGTGGGGCGCACTGGCTGAAAGGGTGGTGGAGGTCCCAAACCCCCTAAGATGCAATAACTCTTTGGCTGTGCAGCAGCGATCCAATGGCATGTTAGACCATGGTGATAATGGTCACAAACGGGATAGGGTGACTTTGGAAGGTGGTGGAGACACGAATCTTCAAGGGGATGAGCATCCCTTCTGTATGACCCACACATCAGAGTGTCTCACTCTATGAATGAGCATTGTTTCAGCATTAACGATTGAAGCAACCATCAGTGGTTTGGATGGTGGGCAGACAGAGTGGATGGAACTGTGGACCTCAAATACCTGGTAGCTGGACCCCAGCCTCACCGCCCCCAGCCGCCCTGGCCTCCTGCCCAGCTCCATGGCCTGCTCTTCAAAGGTTGTGAGGTGCTGGAGGAGGGCGTGCCCACCTCCAGTCCTCTGGCGCTCCCGGGCATAGTGGCAAAACAGAGAAGAGGATTTATTGGGGCTGATAACTCATGTACTCTGCACGCGCACGCCGCACCCCAACCACAGTGGCCCATCTGAGGCCTCCAGCGGCTCCTGTCCACACTACTTGTGATCAGTCCCCAGAAGATAGTACGGCTGGTCCCAACCCCCACCCCCAACGGCCACCTTGGACACATTCGGCGTCCATCACTTTGATAACACATGGGCCTTAGCGCCCATGGCAAGGAGGCGTAACTAAGTGTGGCGCCGATGCCAGCAGATGTCACTTGGTCAAAACACCTTGAGGCTCCCCTTCCACCATCTCTTCCACCATCAATATGACATGTGTTGGAGTTCTGAGTATGTGTCTAGCTGCCTCCCCTGCAGGTTGCCCCCAGACTACTCAAATGCCACACACACCAACATATGCTGCAGTGAACACCCTCCTTCTCCTCAACCACTAAGGCTGGTGTAAGCATGGTTAGTACCCGTTTGGCCACCCAGCATGCACCAGATGCCCTGTGCAGTAACGACAGCAAGACATGGGGGGGGGCGGGTCAAAGGCTAAGGCCACCTTCTGGGTCAAATGGCCAAGACTGACATGGTACTCACCCGTCCAGAGCGCAGCAAATCATTGAATCTTTTTCTGCACTGGGTGCCAGTGCACTGCACATCATCATGGGCACTGACAGCGTCACCTACCTCCTCCCACGCCTGGCTGGTGACATGGGGGGTCCTCCTCCTCCCAACCCCAGATACAGCAGGTGCCGACGGATAGACACCTCTTGGAGGAGGACAGGAAGGCGTGCATCAGAAAATTGGGGGGCACAGTAGCCCCCCTCTGGCCTCTCCTGCAGCCTGCCCCCCTCCTTCTGCTCATGCTGCTGTGCAATTGGTCCTCCCTCCCTCTCTCCACGAGTGGCCATGGTGCACTGCCTCAAGTAGGCTGCCTGGCCACTCTTTATACAGGCTGCAGGTTCCCCAATGGATCCGGCAGTCTGAGGCAGCCCGCCCCCGCCACTATTTTCCCGTTCTCCACGGGAGTCGCTAACCCGCTTGCCGGGCCTTAATTGGCGGTGCCGCCCGTTTCACCAACGGCAATCGCCCACCGCCAAGTCCGACGGGCCCGCCCGCCCGACAAACGGAAAATTCTGCCCATGGGGTGGAATTTTACAGCTCCTCATGCCGGTGGGATTTTCCAGTCCCGCCGAAGTGAATGCGCTTTTGATCGCCCTGCTGCATTTTATGGCCCCATCCCCACCGCGATAGGTCATAAAATTCCACCTGTGGTTTTTGTAGCTCAGTTTTTCAGCAGGAGATGAACAGTTCAGTGACTATGGGTGTTACACAGCTAACATAGAAAGTCATGGCACAGATAGAAAAGAAGATCAAAAAGGCTGGTTCCGGGAACAGAGTTGAGAGGGTTCCAGAAAGATGTGCCTTTGGTGTTCTCTGTAGCTGTGGAAGTCGGGTGAAGTAAAGCTGCTGTCAGATGGGTCTAATTCCTGCATGAATAAAGAAGCTGAAACTCTACCTAGTAAGAACAATGTTTCGAGGGACTGCACATAGTGCCATATGTGCTGGGGAACTACCAGTGAATCTGTGAGATCTACCTTTCTTAAATCAGCTGCTAAAGTGCATGGTCGCTACTGAGTACAATGTGCCTGTTAATTTATGTTTAATTTAAATTGATTTTGGTTTGGTTGCTGCAGTGAAAGTTTTAAAAAGTGAAATCTTGCCCATTGGTTTCTTCTTGAGGTTATTTTGGGAGTCTGGTTTCTGTACATTATTGGTCTCCATGGTGACCATAACAAGGGGTAAAATAGCAAAGGTGTCTCAGTGTTTCGTTACACAAATTCTTAAAAACAATTGCAGATCAGCAAAAAAGTTAAAAAAGCTAACTTAGAACTTGGAATTATTTCTAGGGCTATAGAATTCAAAAGTAGTGAAGTTATGTTAAACTTGGACAGGACTTTATTCAGGTTGCACTTAGTGCTGTGCACAGTTCTGGTCTCCAGACAGAAAAAGGAACCATAGAATGACTAGGAAAAGTGTAAAAAAATTTCCAGAACTGGGATATTGCAGCTCTTGGGAAAGATCAAACAGCTCAGGTGTTTTTTCTTTAGGAAACAGGAGACTCAGAGGAGATCTGAGGGAGATGTATAAAACTGAACGGGTTGTAAAGGGTAGCTGTGGAGAGAATGTTTCCACTTGTGGGAGAATTCAATCATAGCGGCTGTAAATACAAGAAATGTTTCGAAGATACTAATAAATCCAACAGGGAAATGAGGAATTATTTAATTACTCAGAGTGGTTAGAATGTGCAACTCACTAAATAGTTTAACTGACTCCTGACGGATGAGCTCAGACAGAATATAACAAACTAGTGGCCCCATCACAACAGAAATGTCAGAAAGAGATAGTAAATTATTAATCAAATTTTTTCCATGCCTGAGCTCAGACAGTAGATTTTTAAAAATGTATTCATGGGATGTGGGTTTCGCTGGCCAGGCCAGCATTTTTTGTCCATCCCTAGTTACCCTTGAGAAGGTGGTGGTAAGCTGCCTTCTTTAACCGCTGTAGTCCATGTGGTTTAGGTACACCCACAGTGCTGTTAGGAAGGTAGTTCTAGGATTTTGACCCAGTGACAGTGAAGAAACGGTGATATATTTCCAAGTCAGGGTGATGAGTGACTTGGAGGGAACTTCCAGGTGGTGGTGTTCCCATCTATCCGCTGGCTTTGTCCTTCTAGATGGTAGCGGGTTTGGAAGGTGCTGTCAAAGGTGCCGTCGTAAATTCATACAGTGCATCTTGTAGATGGTACACACTGCTGCTGCTGTGCATCGTTTGTGGATGTGGTGCCAATCAAGCAGGCTGCTTTGTCCTGGATGTTGTCAAGCTCCTTGAGTGTTGTGGGAGTTGCTCTCATCCAGGCAAGTGGGGAGTATTCCATCACATTCCTGACCTGTGCCTTGTAGATAGTGGGACAGGGTTTTGGGAGTCAGGAGGTGAGTTACTCGTTGCACGATTCCGAGCCTCTGACCTGCTCTTGTACTCATAGTATTTATTTGGCTAGTCCAGTTCAGTTTCAGGTCAATGGTAACCCCCAGGATATTGGTAGTGGGAGATTCAGTAACGGTAATGCCATTGAACATCAAGGGGCGATGGTTGGATTCTCTCTTGTTGGAGACAGTCATTGACTGACACTTGAGTGGTGTGAATGTTCCTTGCCACTTATCAGCCCAAGCTTGGATATTGTCCAGGTCTTGCTGCACTTGGACATGGACTGCTTCAGTATCTGGGGAGTCATGAATGGTGTTGAACATTGTGCAATCGTCAGTGAGCACCCCCACTTCTGACCTTATGATGGAGGGAAGGACATTGATGAAGCAGCTGAAGATGGTTGGGCTGGGGACACTACCCTGAGGAAATCCTGAAGTGATGTCCTGCAGCTGAGATGACTGACCTCCAACAACCATAATCATCTTCCTTTGTGCTCGGTATAACTCCAGCCAGCAGAGAGTTTTCCGCCTGATTCCCATTGACTCCAGTTTTGCTCAGGCTCCGTGATGCCACCCTTGACTTGGTGTGGGGTTAGGGGGTTGGTGAGGAATTGGAAACCAACCAGGACAAAATTCTGATCCTCTTGGGATCAATGTGCAGAGATGGGACTATCTGAAGCTCTTCCCCACCTACATTACCTGATCCTAATAATATCCAGGTCAAAGTATTTCAGCAAAGCCAAAGTAGTGAAAATGCTCCAAATGAAATAAAACACAGAAAATAAAGAAAACACTCAGCAGCATCTGTGGGGGGGGAAACAGAGTCAATGTTTCATGTCCATAGCCTTTCAGCAGAACTGGAAGAGCTTTGCGATGAACTTTTAAAATGAATGAATGTGACAAATAATGGTGGAGTTGGAGGAGGAAAGCACAGAGAGGAAAGTCTCTGATTGGCTGAAGGGCAGGAGGGAGGGATTCAATGATCAAAAGGAAGGTGGTACAAGGTGAATGGGGTTATTGAAGAAAGTAAAGATGGATCCAGAGGAAGTGTCCATGGCTGTAGAAAAATAACAAAAGGGAAAGGAAGCAAAGAAAACATGTCTGGGAGGAGAGGCTCCCATGTCACAGGAATAAAGGCGGGGGAGGCAGTGGTGCTGTGGTAATGTCGGTGGGCGAATAATTTAGAGGCACAGACTAATGCTCTGGGGGCAAGGGTTCAAATCCCACCAATGGCATCTGGTGGAATTTCAATTCAATTAATAAATCGGGATTTCAAAAACAATCATTAATGCCATTGAGGGAAATCTGCCATCCTGACCTGGTCTCACCTACAAGTGAACCCAGACAAACAGCAATGTGGTTGGCTCTGAAATGGCCTTGCAAGCCACTGAGTTGTATCAATTCACAACTGGACGGACCATCCGGCATCGGCCTAGGCACTGTAAATGGCCAGGGTTCACCTAGCCCTGTCCACCCTGTAAGGTTCTCCTTACTAATATCTGGGGGATTGTGTAAAAATTGGTATAACTGTCCCACAGACTAGTCAACCTACAACCCGACATAGTCATACTCACAGAATCATACCATAACAACTGTGGCTGTACGTACATGACATGGCCTGCAGTGGTTCAAGAAGGCCACTCAATGCTACCTTCTCAAAGGCAATTAGGAATGGGCATAAGTCCTGGCCAAACCAGCGATGCCCCACACCCTGTGAAAGAATAATAAAAAGTGATGTGCACCTGCCTGTTGACCAATAGTGAAGCCCCACCCAGAGCGCCAACACACATCTCCTCCACTTCCAGTGACTCTGAAATAACCACACTACATTTGCAGCATGTGTCATTGGAGAGGTGATTATGATCTGATGGTTTTAATCCCAGTACTCAGTCTGACAGACAATGGCACGTCTAATGGGAAAACAGGATGCTCTTCCTCAATCAGTTTCAAAGTAGAACACTCTAGCAGGCAGAGGATTGAGAAACTAGAGTCGATGTTTTATTTCCCACCCCAGAATGTGAGAGGAATTCCAATGGGAATGACACATGAATGGAACAAAACAGATCAATTCCCGATGGGGCCTGAGGAATATCCCAGCAGGACAGCATGAGGGTGGGCAGAATGGGGGGAGGGGGAACTAATCGGGCAACAACATTATGGTGTCAGGCAAGACGCCTTATTCTGAAACTATACCCCTAGTTTTAGATTCTCCCACAAGGGGAAACATCCTCTCAGCATCTACTCTGATAAGCCCTTCAGAATCTTCTCTGCTTCAATAAGGTCATCTCTCATTCCTCTAAACTCCAATGCGTATAACCTCAATGTGTTCAACCTTTCCACATAAATACAACTCCTTTATCCCAGGAATCATCCTACTGAACCTTTTCTGAACTGCCTCCATGCAATAAGCCCACTTAAATAAGATGACCAAAGTTGTATTAAACTCAAAACAGAAAATGCTGGAAAAACTCAGCAGGTCTGGCAGCATCTGTGGAGGGAGAAACAGAGTTAATGTTTCGAGTTGTGTGGCTCTTCTTCAGAGCTCTGAATACAGACTCGAAATGTTAACTCTGTTTCTCTCTCCACAGATGCTGCCAGACCTGCTGAGTCCTTCCAGGATTTTCTGTTTTAATTCAGAATTCCAGCATCTGCAGTATTTTGCTTTAATTTGAGACCAAAATTGTAGGCTGTACTCTCAGCATGGTCTCAGCAACTCCCTGTATAGTTGTATGAAAACACACCCACTGTTATACTCTTTGATACTTGTATCAAAGGACATTAAAACCATGTTGACTCTACTTGATTGTATGATTTTTAAAATGTCTTGCTACAACAAAAGCAGGAATAGGGGTTAAAGGTCTTCATTTAGAGAGAATCTAACCATCACCCCTTGACATTCAATGGTATTACCATCATTGAATCCCCCACTATCAACATCCTGGGGGTTACCATTGACCAGAAACTGAACTAGACTAGCCATATAAATATTGTGGCTACAAGGGCAGGTCAGAGGCCAGGAATTGTGCGAGCAACCCACCTTCTGACTCTCCAAAGTCTGTCTACCATCAACAAGGCACAAGCCAAGAATGTGATGGAGTACTCCCCACTTGCCTGGATGAGTGCAGCTTCCACAACACTTAAGATGGTTGATACCATCCAGGACAAAGAAGCCCACTTGATTGACACCACATCCACAAATGCTCACTCCCTCCACCACCAATGCACAGTGGCAGCAGTGTGCACCATCTACAAGATGCACTGCAGGAATTCACCAAGGCTCCTTCGACAGTACCTTCCAACCCCACGACCACTGCCATCTAGAAGGACAAGGGCAGCATATAGATGGGAACACCACCACCTGGAAGTTTTCCTCCAAGTCACTCATTAGCCTGACTTGGAAATATATCGCCGTTCCTTCACTGTTGCTGGGTCAAAATCCTGGAACTCCCTCTCTAACAGCACTGTGGGCGTAGCTTTACCTCAGGGAGTGCAGCAGTTCAAAAAGGCAACTCACCACCACCTTCTCAAGGGCAACTAGGGATGGGCAATAAATGCTGGCTTAATCAGTGAAGCCTAGATCCCGTGAATGAATAAAAAAAATTTAGACTGGTGGAAGGTGAGAAGTGATTTCCACAAGGACCAGGACTGGGACAACTGTTGTTAACCATTGGGCTAAATGATAAGGAGTCAGGAAGCAGAAGCAGAAATGCAGAATCTGTAGACAAAATAGTAATTGGAAATGCAGTTAATAGAGAGGAAAAGTGCTTAAAAAAAAAATCTTGCAGCTATTAATAAACTTGCAGATTGGGTGTTTTACCCAAAAAATTATTTCAATACAAATGTGAGGTGTTTGATAGGAAGAATGAAATTCCCAAAAATTCCCTGAAAAATCTGAATGGGAGAGATGGGCAAAGACTTTCACATGTGCAGAATCAGAATGAATCTAAAGTAACAGCACACGTTATCAAGGCCATAAACAATAAAACACTGGAGTTCATTCTAGAGCAAGGAAATGAAAAGCAAAAATGTGACATTGGAACTCAACTGGAACCTCGGTTATCAGACACTGGACACAGTGTGAACAGTTTTGGTTTCCACATTTCCATGTATCAAGACAGAGAGGTTATTTTTACAAAGACGACACCAGATTGAGAGATTATAACTCACAGGAATAACTGAACAAGGTGGGCTCTATTCTATAGGTATGAGGAAGCTGAGGGGTGAGCTGGTAAAGATCTCCAAAAAGATCCAGGTCTGTTGTGAGATTGAGATAAAGAAGGTATTTCCAGTTGAGTGGGTACAAATTGGACTGCAGCAGTTAAAGAAGGCAGCTCACCACCACCTTCTCAAGGCAATTAGGGATGGGCAATAACTGCTGGCCTAGCCAGTGATGCCCACATCCCATGAACAAATGAAAGAAACCTGGATGTTCATCAAGGTCACTAATAAATCCGATAATGGATGTTGGAGAGATTTTGTTTCTCAAAAACGTGTTAAATTGTGGAACTTGCCAAAACATGGAGTAGACGAAGCGATAAACAAAGCTGGATTTAAGAGAAAGAAGGATATGTACATGAAAGAGAAAGGTATGGAAGGTTATGCTGTTCAGATTAGATGGGCTTGAATGGAGAGAAGCTCACCTCAGAATTCCCAGCCTTTGACCTGCTCTTGTAGCCACGGTATTTATGGCTGGTCCAGTTTCTGGTCAATGGCAGGATCCAGCATGTGGATGGTGGGGATTCAGTGATGGCAATGCCTTTGAATGTCAAGGAGAGATGGTCATTGCCTCATACTTGTGTGGTGTGAATGTTGCTTTTCACTTATCAGCTGAAGCCTGAATGTTGTCCATGTTTTGCTGCATGTAGGCAGGGTCTATTTCATTATCTGAGGTGTTGCGAATGGTTCTGAACACTGCAGTTATCAGCAAACATCCCCACTTCTCCCCATTTATGAGGAGGGGAAGCTCACCTCAGAATTTCCAGCCTCTGACCTGCTCCAGTGGCCACAGTATTTATATGGCTGGTCCAGTTTCTGGTCAATGGTAACCTCCAGGATCTTCATGGTGGGGGATTCAGCGATGGTGAGAACTTGTGTGGTATACCTTCACTAAATTGATGACAGTGTTTGCATGGGGTAATATTACTGGATTTCTATGCTTAAAATCGAGAAGGGGGCTGTTGCCAAGTCATTTACTTATGTGTTCTGACCAAGTGGAGCTTTTTGGGGTGATGTTTTGTAAGATTGTTTTAACTGTGTGACTTTAATCTTGTGTGTTTAAGATTTTTTCCTTCTTGCTAATAAATCTTTTAATTTTAAAACCCTAAAAAGTGTTCCTGGGATTCTACGTTTTTGGGATCAGTAGTTCTTTCCTTCATTTTCAAAATATAAAATAAAGGTTATGATCAGTCAGGCAAGTTTCCCTCTGGGTTTTTGCTTGCTGAATAACATCAGCTGTGGTCATAACATTTGAAACTCTCCTCCTAAAAAGGCAGTGGAGGCAGAGTCTTAGAATATTTTTAAGGCAGAGCTGGATAGATTCTTGATTAACAAGGGGGTGAAAGGTTATCAAGGGTAGGTGGAAATGTGGAGTTGGGGTTACAATCAGATTATCCATGATCTTATTGAATGGCAGGGAAGGCTCGAGGGGCCGAGTGGCCTGTTCCTGCTCTTAACTCTTATGTTTATACGTCAGACAGTGAATCTTTGGGCATCGTATTTATTGAATTGATTATTACCAATCACATATCTGCATAACGATCATCATTAGACCAGAGTGTAACATTATCAGGCACAGGCAAAATCAGGAACCAGCTCAGATTTATAAAACTTCAATAGTTATCGTTACTTACCAGGAATACCAATAAAGGCAAGGACTGTGTAGTATATTCCTTCAACACCATCAATTGGTAGGTGCATTTTCTATGAGAAGAAATCTGTCCCTTTGTGCTACAGGTTATCCCTGTGATTTAAAATATGAGGCCATACATTCTCAGACCCTGTAATTTATATCCTGTGGGATCTCCACAGGGACACTGTGGTTGCAACATCTCCCAAAACAGTTGTTATTTAAATTTGAAAAAAACAGGTTATGACAGTTGTGCTAAATCCCAGTTGTGATAGTGCTGAGATTGAATTAGAAAACCTCAAAGATTGTACAATTCTGCTCAATTCATTAACTAAAGGAGATTGAACACTTTAGCCTTAAGGCGATGGTCCTTTCCTATGAACACTACCAGCATCATCTGTAAACCTCATATTGTTTCAGGGATGTCTTTCAGTCTGCTATTTCTTTAGGCATCAAATTTCAAATGGATGAGTTTTCTCTCATGCTGCTTCCTGAACCCAGGGATGTGTTTGCTCCCTTTTCCTGTAGCCATTCAGTAATTAATTTTTATTCATTTACAGGATGTGGGCTTCGCTGGCTAGGCCAGCATTTGTTACCCATCCCTAATTGCCCTTGAGAAGGTGCTGGTGAGCTGCCTTCTCGAGCTGCTGCAGTCCATCTGGTCGAGGTACACAGAGTGCTGTTAAGGAGGGAGTTCATGAATTTTGACTCAGCAACAGTGAAGGAACAGTGATATATTTCCAAGTCAGGATGGTGAGTGGCTTGCAGAGGTGGTGTTCCCATGTATCTCCTGCTCTTGTCCTTTTAGATGGTAGTGTTTGTAGGTTTGGAAGCTGCTTCCTAAGGAGCCTTGGTGAGTTTCTGCAGTGCATCTTGTAGATGGTAAACACTGCTGCTACTGTGTGTCCGTGGTGAAGGGAGTGAATTTTTGCAAGCTACAGCATGAACTTCATTACACCATCGCTGTGCTGTAGTCTGAGGCTGCCTCATGTGTGTCATCAGCCACAGCCTCTGTCGGTAGTCCTGTCTCCAAGGAACAATCCCTGCAACTTCTGTGGACCCTGGAAGACTGCAGGGGTCTGTGACTGACTGAGCATGTAGAAGTCATGCACACTCCCTGGAAAACGTGTTTCTGGTGGTCACACACCAGCGGCACATTCAGCGAATGGAACCCCTTGAAGTTAATATGGTTTACCGTGTGTTTCGATAGAGGCCTGAGCTCCACATGAGTGCAGTCGATTGCACCCTGAACCTGTTGGAAACCAGAGATCTGGGCGAATCCAATCACTCTTGCATCCTGGCTGTCCTGGTCCTAGGTGAAATGCACAAAGTTGTGTGTCCTCGCAAAGATGGCATCCGTGACCTCATGGATGCATTTGTGGGTGGAGGCTTGTGAGATCCCACAGACGTCACATGTGGAGCCCTGAAAGGAGACACTGGTGAAGAAAATGGGTGCCGCGGTCAATTTCACAGCCACTGGCACTGGATGCCCTCCATGCCCCCATGGTGCTAATTCCTGCAGTAGCTGGCAGATGTGACAGGCCAGTTCCCTAGACAATCATATTCTTCAGTGACACTGGTTGTTGGTCAGCTGCAGGAGTGACAGGCGGCGTCTATAGGCCCAAGGTGTCGTTAGGCGTTAACCAGTGACAGCTCGCTGTGGCTCTTCGACTGTGTGTGTGAGAGACCCAGCTGCTCCTTCTTCCTGAGATTGCTCCTCCTGCCTCTGAGCAGCCAGAAGCCTCAGTCACTCTCTCCTCCGACATCTTCACTCTCTGTAGGCCATCAGACATAGAGCTAGGTCACCAGGCTCCATGATCCTGGAAGAAATCCAATTGGAAATCTGAGAGAAACTTCTTCACTGTTATGATACCCAGCTGAGGTTACCCCAGGACAAGCCTGACCCCAGAGTGGAACCCAGCTTGATAGATCCTAACTTTTAATTTGTTTGTTTAGATACGTGGAGAATAGCTACTGAACAGAGTCACAGGAGTCAGCTGATGAAATTTTAACAAGAATAAAATATATATCCAATAAGAAAAGACGAAATATATTTGAAATGCTCCTTCACCAACAACTATACCATTACAGGTATATGCAGATTTGTAAGAATAACACAAGTTACAAACGCTATTTTATACTGTAATGTCCTCAGCAAGTACACTGTCCATTTACCAATAGGCACCCCGTGGTCAGACACACCAGCCTCTGAAACCAAATGGCAGATGCCACCTCAAACAGATGCTATAGATATATCCTCAACTACCCTGCGCCACCCCCACCCCCCACCCCCAGATATATGTCACACCATGAGCCAACCAGTCTCACTGCACTCTGTTTTTCACACGTGGGTTTCCAATCTCTACTCTCCAAGGACTCGCTTTGGAATCTTCTCCCAAACTGACACTTTCTCTCAGACGCCTTCTGCAAGGGTTCACCTACAGGGTTTTGAGCTATCCTTCTGATGTTCCTCTTCCATGGGTCACCATATGCATTCAAGCTGTCTTGCACACACCCATCTCACCGACTAAGCTGACAACAGCATGCCGCTGTTTTTCATACCCATAGCAAAGAGTTACAGACCTTTAATTGTCTCTTTGGACCTTCTTGCCACTTCTGAAGCCTTTATCTCTTGAAGCTTGAAACTTTCACCTTGAAGCTTGGAACATTTCTCTCTGCCCCCCCACTCTTCACTTAAGAAGAGCTTTTTCAGGTTCCAGTCCTTCCTTTGATGAGAAGGTCTGCTTGGGACTTTCCCCTGTTCCACTCCCCTGGATTTTTGGGGTTTTCCTTTAGCTTGGGACTTGCTATCTGTCCCCTTCTAGGCTGCTCCTGCCTGGCAGCAATCTTCAAAAGCAGCTGAACTCCAACAGCTTCCAAAACCAATTGCTGTTTCTAACTTTTCTGTGTGTGCCTGTGGGAGGGACCTGCCTCTCTGGGTCCCTGTCACCAGGCAACAGCTTAATTCTTCTGCCCTTGTGTTCGCTTTACTTCTTAAGTCATAAGCTCTCATTCAAAATGCAAGCACCTTTTTAAAGTGAAACTGAAACTACATTTGACCTTTCTTAATACACGGATACGGAAATACAAATCAAACTTAAACATTAAAGGTAACACTCATTCCTAACACCTCCAAATGCGATCTCTATTTCCTGAAAACCAACCCTTTGGAGGAAAGAGAGCTTCACAACAATGAACATTTCTTTACAATGGCCTTACATCTGCCTCACACAAACTTACCATAAACCCCTGGCAATAGCTTATTACATACTATATAAAATACGTATTACGTTTTGTTTCACAATTATATATGTTATCGTACAATTACAAATATTTAAGCAAAACAAAGTCAATGTAATATTAGTTGAGTTTGCACATCATAGATTTATCATAACTTAATTCTTATGTTTCTTTTTCCTCTTATTCCGAGTCATGAACTCAGCAAAAAATGTTTCATTTAAGCCTACAGCCCAATTGTCCTTTTTGTTCGCTCTAGGTGTAATTCCATCTTCAAGATTACTTTCCAAACTCAAATATGGTAAATTCTCATTTTGATTTAGCAAAGTCAAAATTGAATTCTTGTGCATTAACATTTCATTTCTTCTCTGACCAAAATCTCTTATTGCCGTTTCAAGGATGTTATTGAGATGCTTCTTTTGTTCACACAAAAGTGTTTCATAATCCTGCTTGGTTTGATCTTTAACCTTTGTGATATTGCTGTTTCTCCAAATCCCATTTCGAATTGAACTTTTCCACTTCTTTTTGAGCAAAGTCAATTATATTCTCCCTGTAGAGTTTCATAGTTTGTTCCAACACTTCAATTCTTTTGCATAATCCATGAACTATATCATCCCACTCTTTTCCAGGTTTAGAATGGTCTTTTGCAAACTGTCCATTTGCCTGGATTCTAACTGCTGTATTTTGCATATTAGCACTGGCAAGCACTTTCAAATCAGTGTCTCTGTTCATTGACTTTGCCAGGCCATTTTGCACTTTGTTCTTTTTGTTGTCAATTCTTGATTTCCAATTTTGCATACACTTCAGCTATCTTCACATTGTCCATGACTGAGTTTGATACATCAATAATTTTACGTGGATCCGTTCTCTGCTCAACTGGGCCTCAATTCAGAGTTTTTATTCACAGGAACAACTTTGGAACTGTGACACTCCATATCACATATCTTCTCCTTCATCTTTCCCAGATTGTTTTAATGTTGAAGAATCTCATTATTATTTTCACAACGAAATCCTGACAGTTCATTTAATTTGGTTTTTAATTCTGCATTCAACCAATTCTGATTGACCAACAATTTCTTTTCCTGTTCAAGGCATTTTCCCTGATATTTCATAGCAACTGCCGATGCTTGAAGTTCAAGTTTCAATTGAAGATTGACTTTTGTTAAGTTTGCTTCTACAAGTTTATCACTTAGACATTTCAAGTCCTCAGTCAAGTGTTCCACTTTCTGTGACTGATTCTCAATTGATCTAATCAATTCTCTTCATTAGCAAACTCCTCTTTCATACATGAATGTTGTTTTTCTACCTTAATTAGTTGTCCTTCTTCCAATTACTTGTTATCTGCGGTAAGTGTTTCATTTTTGGCCACAGTAGTTTTTTGAAGTTGGTTGAGCCCAGCATGATCAACTGCCTGCTGCAGTACAGTCATTGCCACATTACTGGCTCCACTAACCAAATCATTACTCAGAATAAAATCTACCCCTTCAACAGGTGATTTAGGAATAGTTCCCATCATAACAGTTCCATTCACAAAGTGACTTTGTAAGTTAACTTGGATAAAGAAACAGGTTCATAAATTATATTAATATCTCATCAATATTTTTTCTTTCATCAAACTGCCTGGAACACAAATTGGACCATCAGCCACCATTAATGATTGATCTGCTCCTGTATCTCTCAAAATTTTTATCTGTTTACTTATTTTGTTTGAGGAGTAAGGGAACATGTCTCCCTTTGACATAAAACATCCTGGTTAGCCTGGCTTCCTTCACCAGTAATCAAAGAAGAATTCTCTGGGCTCTTATGTACCATATCCCCCTTTCCTGTGTGTTTTCATGGAGCACGTTTCACCTTTACTACTGCTGCAGTTTTAACAACAATTTCCTTTTCTGATGCAACCTTTTCTGAGGAATCCTTTGGCATCCCTATTAATGCAATAGGGCTATAATTTTAACTCCAGCAATCTGCCCCAACATGCCCCACCTCATTACAATGAAAATGCTTAGGATTTTGAAGTCGCTTCCGCCCTTAGCACCTCCCTTTCCGGTCTGAGGAGAAATTTCCTGGGAATTCTCAACTGTCCCTTCTCTTCCCTGTCTACTTGACTTCCTTTCACCTTCCCATCTGCTCAGCTTTATAGGGATGACAGAAGAAGGGTCTAGATTTATGAACCAGTTCATAACCATCAGCCATTTCCGCAGCCTGTTTAGCTGTTTTAGCCTTCTGATCTTCAACATGGGCCCTAATTAGAACAGGAAGTGAATCTTTAAATTCTTCCATGAAAATTATTTCCCTAAGAGCTTCATACATCATCTCGACTTTTAATGCCCGTATCTCACAGTCAAAATTACTTTGCTTTACCCTTTCAAACTCAATATGGGTTTGCCCAGGTTGTTTTCTTCTCTTCTGACATTTCTGCCTGTATGCCTCAGAGACTAACTCATATGCACTCAGAGTAGCTTTTTTTACTGCATCATAATCCACCAATTCTTCTTCTGAAACTGAAGCATAAACCTCATGAACTCTACCTACTGACCTACTCTGCCACAGTAATGTCCAGATTTCTTTTGGCCACATCATTTGCCTAATTACCTTTTCAAACGAAATAAAGAATGCCTCTACATCCTTTTCCTCAAACTTTGGGAGAGTTGCACAAAATTAACCATCTCCCTACTAGGATTTAGATTGAAAGGTTTCTCATCATCAGAAGTTTCCTCAGAATCTGAGATCTCTTTTTTAAGGTCAAGCCTTTTAGGCAAATATTCCCTTCCTCATTCCTTCTCTCTTTCTTCCATTGCTAATTTCTCCCTCTGGAGGTCGAATTTTCGCATTTCCATTTCTCTTTGAAATGCTCTCTCTTTTTCCTTTTCTGACCTTTCTTTCCCCATTTCCTTCCCCTTTGCCTCTAATTCAAGTTTTTTCAGTTGTAACTGAAGTCTCACTACCTCCAGCTGTGACTCACCCACCTGGAGAATGTGGTCTTTCTGTTATCCCTTCCAGTTTTAAATGCTGTGCTATTACCTCAACTATGACTGTTTTCCTCATCCCTGCTGGTATTTATAACTCCAACATACCCCCAACTCCATTAGCTTACTCTTGGTTAATTTCTGTGAACCAGTCAGTTACATTTTCCATCTGCAGAAAAGTCTTAGCAACCTGCAAAGACATTTCAAATTCCAACCTGTACAACAGACCTCACAGCAACTCCAATTCATATGTCCAGTTCCTCTTTACCTTCACATATTCATTTTTTGAGATTCATAGATCCAACCAATGTTCAAGGTTTTCCAATTCCACCTTATCATAAATCCTGAACCAGTTATTATTCCATGTCCAACTTTAATTTGTTTTGGTTAGATAAGTGGAGAGTGGCAACTGAACAGAGTCATATGAGTCAGCTGATGAACTTTTAATAAAAGAATAAAACATTTATTCAACAAGATGAAGTATATTACAAGACTCCTTCACCCACCACTATACCTTTAAGATATATGCAGATTTGTAAGGATAACACAAGTTGCATAAGTTATCTTATACAGTAATGTTCAAAGAAAATACACAGTACATGTACTAATAGGCACCAACTGATACAGTGCATAAAATGAATGCAACATCCAATATTGATGGAACATCTCAGAATATATTTTCTTCTCAGTCCTCTGACCAAAAGCAGTTCAAACCCACAGCACCATGATCTCCAGCACAGGTAAGACAAGGAGGCAGCTCCCAGATCCACCCCAGCTGGAACACGGATCAAACCCCATGCTGTCGGCACCAATCGGATCCTCACCAGCCAATTGGCCCCACAAAGTCTCTGAGTTGCTGAGGCAACACACACTTTAACACATGGGCAACCATACCCACATCCCATGAATGAATAAAAAAATGTTGTGAGCTGGAGCTATGAATATTGCTGGTAAGTGCTCCAGATTTCTTTCCATCACATGACTGACCAGGAATCGTTCCCATTCTCATCGCTGCCATAAGCACATGTTGGAAGCTTTTTCAGGTTTCTGCTCAACCTGTTTAGCTGCCTTCAAAACAGGGGCCTTGCATTGTCCATCAAGCCCTATGATGGGTCTTGAACTGTCAGCTCCTAATTTAGAGGCAGGGATGGTACCGCTGTGCCACAAAACTTCCTCTTAAGTTAATGCAGCACTTCAAACTACACCATGGCTAGTTAGTACAGCACAGTAAAATAATACAGTACGTCAAACTGAATCCCAAGAGAAACTAATACTGACTCCTCTGCCAAGCTCCCCTCTTATCAAACCCCACCCAGTAAAATTAACTCACTGCCTGTGAATCTCTTCACCTGTGTGTAAATCTACTTTCTCTGGGAAACATCTCATGCCTTGAGGCTCTCCCCCTCTGTGAAACTCCCAATCAGAAAAAAAAACCCTTAAAATCCTGAACACTGTGAATTCCCAGGCCCTGTGGAAAGCTCCCTTTGAAACAGGGAAAACAGTGAAACTCCATCAACTGTGAAATTCCTCCCACTGTTTGTGGAACTCCAAAACTCATAGTGTGTGAATTTCCACCCTGGGAAACTCCTCCCAGTGCCACCCACCCCCCACCCTGCTGTGAAACTCCTCCCAGTCACACACACCCCCCACCGCCCTGTGAAACTCCTCCCAGGCACACCGACCCCCCACCGCCCAGTGAAACTCCTCCCAGTCACACCCACCCCCCACCGCCCTGTGAAACTCCTTCCAGTCACACCCACCCCCCCACCGCCCTGTGAAACTCCTCCCAGTCACACCCACCCACCGCCGCCCTGTGAAACTCCTTGCCAGTCACACCCACCCCCCACCGCCCTGTGAAACTCCTCCCAGTCACACCCACCCCCCACCGCCCTGTGAAACTCCTCCCAGTCACACCCACCACCCTGCGAAACTCCTCCCAGTCACACCCACCCCCCACCGCCCTGTGAAACTCCTCCCAGTCACACCCACCACCCTGCGAAACTCCTCCCAGTCACACCCACCCCCCACCGCCCTGTCAAACTCCTCCCAGTCACACCTACCCCCCAACCAACCTGTGAAACTCCTCCCAGTCACACCAACCCCCCACCGCCCTGTGAAACTCCTCCCAGTCACACCCACCCCCCCACCATCCTGTGAAACTCCTCCCAGTCACACCCACCCCCCACCGCCCTGTGAAACTCCTCCCAGTCACACCCACCCCCCATCGCCCTGTGAAACTCCTCCCAGTCACACGCACTCCCCACCGCCCTGTGAAACTCCGCCCAGTCACACCCACCCCCCACCGCCCTGTGAAACTCCTCCCAGTCACACCCACCCCCCACCGCCCTGTGAAACTCCTCCCAGTCACACCCACCCCCCACCGCCCTGTGAAACTCCTCCCAGTCACACCCAAACCCCACCGCCCCGTGAAACTCCTCCCACTCACACCCACCCCCCACCGCCCTGTGAAACTCCTCCCGGTCACACCCAAACCACACTACCCTGTGAAACTCCTCCCTGTCACACCCACCCCTCACCATCTTGTGAAACTCCTCCCAGTCACACCCGCCCCCCACCGCCCTGTGAAATTTCCCCTGTGAAACGAATCTCTATGAAACTCCTGCCCTGAGTAAAAATTCTCTCAAAAATACTCCCATCTATCCCCTCCAGTGTGCTAGGTTGGCCACTGATGGAACTCAGGAATCCCAGACACTCTCCCTCACCATCCCCCGTGCATGCAAATTCACAAAAATAATTAGGAGCTTATGGCCAGGCCAATATAATTGATTAAAACAAGCACTGAGATTGTATTGATACACTGAATTACTTTATTGATCAAGTTTAAAGAATAATTGTTTATAACCACTGAACTAATAACTGATATCAATACTGTATACATTGAATATAGTAATCGTGGGGATGTGCACAAGGCACATCCTTTCTCCTTGCCTCCCGGTCCTGCGCTTTCCTCTTCAGTTTCTTTCCTATTCTGTCATGAGGAATGAGTGTCACAGCGTTAATTGAGTGGCAAGGCTCTGGAATGCACTGTCTGAGAGTGTGGTGGAGACAGGGTCAATCGAGTGGTTAGGGTCTGGAATGCACTGCCTGAGAGTGTGGTGGAGACAGGGTCAATCGAGTGGTTAGGGTCTGGAATGCACTGCCTGAGAGTGTGGTGGAGGCAGGGTCAATCGAGTGGTTAGGGTCTGGAATGCACTACCTGAGAGTGTGTTGGAGGCAGGGTCAATCGAGTGGTTAGGGTCTGGAATACACAGCCTGAGAGTGTGGTGTAGGCAGGGTCAATCGAGTGGTTAGGGTCTGGAATACACAGCCTGAGAGTGTGGCGGAGGCAGGTTTAATTGACTCATTCAAAAGAGAATTAGATTGTTATTTGTAAAGGGATAATTCGCAGGGTTACTAGGAGAAGGCAGGAGAATTGCACTAATTTATTGGTCATTTGGAGTGCCAGTGCTGACATGATGGACTGAGTGGCCTCCTTCCACACCTTCTGCTTCCTATTACCTCCCACATGTGTGGTTAAATGAAGCACAAGTCTTTTTCCCAAAGGATCCTCCGCCCATGACCAGCTGTTGTCCCTGACGGTTTGAGCTCTTCCACCATCACCACCCAAAATTTGCTGGTTCCACCGTGGGCCTTTTCTCCGAACCCTGAGCGAGGAACAATTAGCTGAGCCTGGGTGAACTCACAAAAGGGCGGAGACAAGCACCCCCTGAGGTCTCACATAACCCTGCTGCCCTAAACAACTGATACATGTGGTGTAAGAATTGGAAATAAAACCAATAACTTAAAGCCAAAGTACCCCCTGGAAATGAGCAGTGTTTATCTGTTCCCCAGTGGCTGCTATTGGCACAAGCTGCAGAATGCAGGATGGTCTTTCTCTTGGGGATGGTGAATTGGTGAATGGTGTCAGAGACAGGGACACACTGTTCATCGTGGTGTGGAATGTGAGGGTGGTGATGTCAAGACAGACACAGCAACCAGGCAGACCCAATCGGATCATTATTTATGAACACGCGCTCATAATTGGAAATGATCTTACGTGATATTGGTATCAGCTAATGAGAATTCGAGGCTGGGAGAGGAAGCAATTGGCACCACCCAATGTCTAATCTTTATTGGTTAATATGGGTTACTTGCGTGTCAAACAGCATAAACAGCAAGTGATAGACACTAACCGATCCCACAACCAACAGGTCAGATCTAAACTCTGCAGTCCTGCCACATCCAGTCATGAATGGTGGTGAACAATTAGACAATTCACTGGAGGAGGAGGCTCCACAAATATCCCCATCCTCAATGCTGTGGGAGCCCAGCACATCAGCGCAAATGTTAAGGCTGAAACAGCCAGAAGTGCCAAGTTGATGATCCATCTCGGCCTCCTCTGGAGGTCCCTAGCATCATAGAAGCCACTCTTCAGCCAATTCAATTCACTCCACGTGATATCAAGAAAGGGCTGAAGGCACTGGATACTGAAAAGTCTATGGGCTCTGACGATATTCCGGCAATAGTACTGAAGACTTGTGTTCCCGAACTTGCTGCGCCCCGAGCCAAGCTGCTCCAGTACAGCTCCAACACTGGCATCTACCCAGCTATGTGGAAAATTGCCTGGCCAATTACCATCAGTCTACTCTTGATCATCAGCAAAGTAACGGAAGGGGTCATCGATAATGCTATCAAGCAACACTTGCTTAGCAATAATCTGCTCACTGATGCCCAGTTTGGGTTCCGCCAGGGTCACTCAGTTCCTGACTTCATTGCGGTCTTGGTTCAAACATGGACAAAAGAGCTGAACTCCTGGGGTGAGGTGAGAATGGCTGCCCTTGACATCAAGGCCACATTTGACTCCGTGTGGCATTAAGGAGCCTTAGCAAAACTAGAGTCAATGGGTATCAGGGGGAAAACCCTCCACTGGATGGAGTCATACCTATCACAAAGGAAGATGGTTGTGGTTGTTGGAGGTCAGTCTTCTAAGTTCCAGGACATCACTGCAGGAGTTCCTCAGGCTAGCATCCTCGGTCCAACCAACTTCAGCTGCTTCAACAATGGCCTTCCTTCCATCATAAGGTCAGAAATGTTCAATGACGATTGCACAATGTTCAGCACCATTCACAACAGATACTGAAGCAGTCCATGTCCAGAAGCAGCAAGACTTGGACAATATCCAGGATTTGACTAACAAGTGACAAGTAACAATCGCACCACACAAGTGTCAGGCAGTGACCATCTCCAACAAGGGAGAATCTAACCATCGCCCCTTGATGTTCAATGGTATTACCATCAATGGATCCCCCACTAACAACATCCAGGCGGTTACCATTGACCAGAAGCTGAACTGACCAGCCGTATAAATACTGTGGCTGCAAGAGCAGGTTAGAGCTCGGAATTGTGCGATGAGTAATTCACCTCCTGACTCCCCAAAATCTGTCCACTATCTACAACGCATAAGTCAGGAGTGTGATGGAATACTCCTCTTTTGCCTGGATGAATCCAGCTACCACAACACTCAAGAAGCTTGACACCGTCCAGGACAAAGCAGCATCTTGATTGGCACCACATCCACAAACATTCACACAGTAGCAGCAGTGTGCACGATCTACAAGATGCATTGCAGGAACTCAGCAAGCCTGCTTAGACAGTACCTTCCAAACTCACGACCGCTAATATCTAGAAGGACAAAAGCAGCAGATAGATGGGAACACCACCACCTGGAAGTTTCCCTCCAAGCCACACACCAGCCTGACTTGAAAATATATCACTGTTCATTCACTGTCACTGGGTCAGAATCCTGGAACTCCCTCCCTAACAGCACTGTGGGGTGTACCTACACCAGATTGACTGCAGCAGTTCAAGAAGGCTGTTCCCCACCACCTTCTCAAGGGCAATTAGGGATGGACAATAAATGCTGGCCCAGCCAGCGAAACTCACATCCCATGAATGAATAAAAAACATTGCATGGAATCGTTTCCATTATTTTAAACTGAAAATAATTGCCTGAGAATAAAGAGACTATTGGACGAGCCAGGCTGGCCATTTCCAAATTCCAAATACTGGACATGAGGACACCCGATAATGGAATGGAGATGGACCCACTGACAGTCAGATTGTCTGCTACAAAACCTGACAAATGACCACATTACCTCTGAGACACCCCACTGAGGAACTCCTCACTGTCAGAATCCTCATCTTGTGAGGCTCCACTTCCTGTGACACCCATCCTCATTTTAGTCTCCTCCCCCTGTGAAACTCCTCCCCCTGTTAAACTCCTCCCTGTGAGACTCCTCCCTGTGAGATTCCTCCCTGTGAGACTCCTCCCTGTGAGATTCCTCCCTGTGAAATTCCTCCCTGTGAAACAGCTCCCGGTGAAACTCCTCCCCTGTGAGACTCCTCCCTGTGAGATTCCTCCCTGTGAAACTCCTCCCGGTGAAACTCCTCCCATGAAACTCCTCCCCCTGTGAGGCTCCTCCCTGTGAGAATCCTCCCCTGTGAGACTCCTCCCCTGTGAAACTGCTCCCTGTGAAACTCCTCCCCTGTGAGACTCCTCCCCTGTGAGACTCCTCCCTATGAGACTCCTCCCCTGTGAGGCTCCTCCCTGTGAGACTCCTCCCCTGTGAGACCACTACCCTCTGAGACTCCTCCCTGTGAAATTCTCCCTGTGAAATTCTCCCTGTGAAACTCCTCCCCTGTGAAACTCCTCCTCTGTGAGACTCCTCCCTGTGAAACTCCTCCCCTGTGAAACTCCTCCTCTGTGAGACTCCTCCCTGTGGAACTCCTCCTGGTGAGACCCCTCACTGTGAGGCTCCTCCCTGTGAGACCACTCCCCCTGTGAGTGCGCACTCCATGTGATTCCCCTCCCCTCTCAAAAACTATGAGCTGTGGCTCTCCAATCTGCCTTCACTTTCATCACTTGCTGTAATATTTTTAACGTTCCCCAGCGAACTCACATTCTCTGTTCAATCTTTCTCTGAGGTTTGACACATAATCCAGGAGAGTAGGTTCCAAATTTTGAGCCATCAATTTCCCATCATATAACTTCAGTGGTCCCCTTACCTCATGATCACAGGCTAATTCAAAAGGACTAAAATCAGTCAATGCATTAGGAGCATCCCCAATAGCAAATAACAAAAATGGAAATCCCCTATCCCAATCCTGTGGATCGTCCTGACTCTCAGCCCTCATCATGGCTTTTAAAGTTTGATGCCATCTATCCAAAGCCCCTCATGACTCAGCTTGATCAGCTGTTGATTTATACTGTTTTATACCCAAACTCTTTGTTATTTCCTTAAACAGTTGTGACGTGAAATTTGAACCCTGATCCAATTGTATTTCTTTTGGTTATCCATATCTTATAAAAGATTGAATCAACTCTTCCACAATTCTCTTTGCTGAAATATATCTCAAAGGTATCACTTCAGGAAACCTTGTAGAAATATCCATTATTGTCTAGTTTCCACCTTTAGTATTAGAAAGGGATCCTGCAAAACCAATCATGACCCTAAGCAAATGTTCCTCAAATGATTGACTTGGAATTAAAGGTGCTGTGCTGGCTTAAACACTGCTTGTGGTTTACATATCACCTGATATATGTGATATGTTCTACAGAAATTGATTACATCTCTATGCAATCCAGGTCAGTAAAAATGTTTTTGCATTTTCACATGTGTCTTTAAAATTCCTAAATGCCCCCCTATTGGAATTTCATGAGCTATTCTCAGTATTTCATTTCTATACTGAGATGGTATAACACCTGATGCACTTCCATCCATTTTTCATCTGCTGGAACTTGATATTATCTCTGCTTTCTCATTAACGCATTACCCTTAAGGAAATAGCATTCTGGACTACACTCTGCCTCTGTTTCTGAGTAAGCTGAGTAAACTGTTTTATACATGGATCCTTTTGCTGTAACTCAAAACACTTCAGCTGCATTCTTTTCCAATCTCTCCTCCTGAACAATCTTATCAAAGACAGTATCAGCTATTTGAACTTCAATGCCTTTTCCCTGCCTTTTAACTTTCTCTTCTTTCTGTTTCAACCCGTGAGCGTGTGATATCATTACCATACAGTCTGGAAACAATCCAGGATGCTCTTTCTGCAACACTCCTGTTGAAAGCACCTCTACAAGCAGCTCAACTACCATAGGCAGCACCCACATCTGTGACCGAGCTATATCAGTATCTAAAATAAATTGAACCCTTGCAATGGGCAATTTTTAAATTCTCCAACAATTACGTCACCTGTTTTCCACTTACTCTTTAAATTTACCTTCCAAAATGGGAAAGGCTTAGCATCTCCATGAATCTTACTTATTATCTCCTGCTCCTGCAATACTCCCTTTAAACAACAAATATCGTTATCCCACAATTAAGGATTGACAAGCCCCTGTGTCTCTTAAAATTTTAAAATCTTTACCTGCTCCACCCTGCACACTTGGAAAGACTTTCCCTTCACATAAAAAATCTTTAAACATTTCTGCAACCTGATCTTCAGAAATCCTTTGGGTAAATTGTGAATTCATTCCCACTTCTTTACCTGTCACTGATTCGTCTTATATAATACCCCCTATTGGAATTTAATGAGCTATTCTCAGTATTTCATTTCTATACTGAGTTGGTATAACACCTGATGCACTTCCATCCATTTTTCATCCCCTGGAGCTTGATATTATCTCTGCTTTCTCTTTAACACATTACCCTTAAGGAATTTTTCTAGGTTCTTCTTGGTTTACCTGTACATAAACCACTGGTTTTTCCTGTGCCTGAACCTCAGAACAGACAGTCATTTTACTTCCAGAATTTTTCTGCATTCCAATTTTTGCAACAGATTTTCCCTGTAATTTCCAACACATTGGCTTCTTGTGCCCAACTTTATCACAATGAAAACGCCTCAATTTTCGAGTGTCACATCTACCCTCAACAACTTTCTTTTTAGTCTGTGAAAAAAACTACCTGGGAATTTCCACCTACTCCTTCTCTTCCCTGGCTACCTACCTTCCTCTCACCTTCTCTGTTAAAAGGATGATGAAAGAAGGTTTAGATCCAAGAACTAACTCATAATCATCAGCTATTTCTGTTGCTTGGCTTACTATTTTAACTCACTATTCCTCCACCTGAGTTCTCACTACCAATGGAATCGAACCTTTAAATTCTTCCAAAAGAATCACTTCTCTAAGAGCTGCATATGTTGTCTCAACTTTAATAACTGCATCTACCGGTCAAAACTCATTTGTTTTGCTCTCTCAAACTCAGTATAAGTTAGCCCAGGCTGTTTCCTTATATTCCTAAATTTCTGCTGTTATGCCTCAGTAACCAACTCATATGCACTCAAAATTGACTTTTTTTTACCACATCATAATCCACAAACACTTCTCCTGACAGTGAAGTGGAAACATCATGAGCTCTACACACTAACCTGGGCTGTAAAAGCAATTTCCAGTTTTCTTGTGGCCATTTCATCTGTTTAGCTATCTTCTCAAATGAAATAAAGAATGCCTCAACATCTGCAGTCATTTCCAGCAGCCTTCGTGACACAAATGGAACCTTCAGCAGTGTCATAGAAAATGGGGGAACTCAATGGTCGCAGCCTTTTGAGTTAGTTCAGATCCAGGGTGTGGTCAACAATACAATAGAAAAATCACAGTCAAAAGAAATTGGACATTTCTGCTAGATCTAACAATCAATAGGAACGGAGCAATAATAACAGAAGAATGAGCCTCAGGAATGTCCGGGGAATTGGTAACCAGTGTTTCAGATGTAATTCAAAATATCATAATGCAGTAAATTGTACAAAACAGAAAAAACAAAGTTTTTGGGGCAACCCTCGACATAGAAAGTTCCAAATTGGAGGATGATATTGATCAAGCTGAGGGAATTGTACCTGGTCATAAGAAGATTCAGTCCAATAATTAGTGCACTACTCATTGATTCATTTAATTGTGCCGTGTTGGATAGTGGTTGCGTATCGAAAGTATGTGGAATGAATTGGTTGAAAGATTATTTAGATTCACTCGGTAGTAATGACTGAAGTAAGACCAGGGAATATGAAAGTTCTACTTGTTTCAGGTTCGGGGATAACAGTATATTGGGGTCACTGAAAAGATTGGTGATTTCATGCAGAATAGCTGGAGTAAGCCATTTTGTTAGTACAGGTGCAGTCTCCAGTGAGATACCTTACTGCTGTGCAAGCCTTCCATGAGAAAAAGCACAAATGAAAGTGGACATGGGACACAATAAGCTAATTGTCTTGGAAAGTAAGTAGATTTGCAGCTTACCCAATCAGGACATTGTTGCATTCATTTAACAAAACCCAGCCTCTCTAATCCAAATGTTAAACATGTATTAATGACATCAGGTGGTAGGTGTTTGAGAAAAAAGACACATTTTCTTAAAGTTACATCGACAATTTACTCATCCCTCCCTCTTCTCACAGATTAATAATCCTGCTAACGGACACAGGAATGGCTGCTGAGTGCACAAAGCTTAATGAAGAGGTTAGTGTAAATGTGATATATGCAAAAGTATTGGAAGATGCCATCACAGTCTATTTAATGTCTCACATTAGTATGAGGCTTTAATGAAGGTACAGCTATGGATTTAAAGGTGTGGAACAAGGTTAGAAACATTTCATTTTTAATTTTATAGATATGGCAACAAGATGCAGTCTGTCTACAGTAATGTATGTTAAAACAAGGAATAATTGTAGATAAAATCATACAGACGACAGTAGGGGCACCAGCAAAATTCCTAACTAACAATGAAGGGAGTTTGCGAATGAGTATTTTTGAGACTTGTGCGAAAATATGCACATTGTAGTGATGAACACTGCAGCTAAAAGTCTCTTTTGTAATGGGCTTTGTGAAAGAACTCCTGTGGTGGTCGATGGGATACTCCATAAGATCTTAGCTGACCAACAAACTTATCAGCTAATAAGCTAAAACCTGTCTTGCCATGGGCAGTCCATGCAAATCATTTGTTTCAAATGATTGGGGCCTATGGTCTGTATCAGTTGGTTGATGGGAGGACTCCCAAAATATCTTCGATGCTGTTTGATAATGTACGAGCCCAGAAGGGATTACAATTAGTTGCACCTTCTCTCTGCACTTTAATGCTCTACATGCAGTGGTCAGGGCATTCCTTAAAGCAGAAGTCTCAGGGAAAATTTAGCAAGCTTTACGGCATTGCATAAGATCATCAGAGATAAAGTTTAATCCTGGGGATTTAGTATGCTATGAAAGAGAGAGCGAGAAAGAGTGGAAAGGTCCAGATAAAGTGACAGGGTGTGAACGGAAGACAGTAATTCTCCAACATGGTAGTCAAACTATTAGGGTACATACATCTAAGTTAATTGGGACTGATAATAAACTTTCACAATGTGAGCAATTAATAGAAGATGAACAGGTATCCTGTACCTCACATACTCAAATGTTTGACAGTTAAGAGGAACAGAATACAATGGACAAAGGGCCAGATGAATGTAGACAAAGTGATGCCAATGCACAGGATAGGGCTAAAATATCCAAAATACAACTGCCTAAGGTACTTGGGTAATGTGCATACCAGGAGGATCCGGTGAAAGGAGAGATGTAACCATTATAGGGAGAGCAGGGGAAGCCTCTGGCAATATTTAAACTGGGCGAAATGTCCAACATAGTGGGCAAGAGATATGATCTATGGTTGGCAAAATGAGGTGGAAAGCAAGGAAATGCAGCGTGAGTCCCCATAATGGATCTAGAAGTGACTCAAGCACCAGGAAACAATCACGTTACTGGAAACAGATCTTCTGGTTACGGGAGGGAGGTAGGAGGGCAAGTAGAGGTTGTAGTTTGACTTGGCTATGCGATAGAACAAAGGCAACAGAACAACCCAGAAACAACGCTTGAAGTGGAAGCCCTAATGATCTGGAAGTTTTGTGGATGAAACAAATTGGAAGATAAATTAATAAGAGAGGAAAAACAAAAAGAATATTTGGAAGGAATTTGGTGTCCACCCTAAAGTGCCAGATAGAGTACAGCCAGTCTCATCCCATAGATGGAAAAAGTAATCCCAGATGGGACACGTAAGGCTAAAGTGAGACTGATGGTTTTTGAAGAGAGACTTGTTGTCCAAGATGTTACAGAAGACTCCCCCATGGAAGGAAGAGTGATTGTGAAAGTTCTCTTAGCTCTGTTAGCCACATTCGTGGCAATGTAGGGCGATTGATATGAAAGCTGCATTTTGCAGGATGAAAAATTTCAAAGAAAAGTGTTTTTGAAACTGGCTGAAGAAGTGAGTGATATAGAAGGGAGGCTGTGGAAATTTTTTAAAAATGCATTTCTGAATTGAATGATGCATTAAGGGTCTTGTATTTCTTGGTTAAGCCTAACTTGCTGAAAGTAGGCTGTATTCAGCTGAAAACATGTTCTACTGGTATCACAAAGAGAGACTCACAGGCATCATTATGATGCTTGGTGATTATTTTCTATGGGGAGGCTCTGTGGAATTTGAACAATTGATTCTAGGTAAGATCAAAAGGGAAGTTAAGATTGGAAGTCAGGCCTAAGGCAGCCTTTAAATATACAGGTTTAGACATTAATCTGATTAGGTCAGTAATAACCTGGAATTAACAATCGTATCGAGAAGGCATTAACCATATCATGATAAATTGGGCCAAAATTGTCACAGAAAACTGATCTTCCATCCAAAGAAGGGACTGAACATCTAAGAAGCTTGATTGGACCGAATGACAGTTTTAGGTGTATTGGAACTGATTACTGTGACAAAACACTCTCCATTTAGAGAGATTTTGAGGGCAAATAAAAGATTAAAGAAATTATGTTCGGAAATATGTTTATTCATGTTTCCAGCCCTTGGTGACCCGAAAGATATGAAAATAATTTTTTCCAGCGACGCTTCCCATGTCACTCTACTAGGTGGGTATCCAAGCACAGATGGGTTTATAATATTCTTTCCACATCAAATTGGAAAATGTTGACCCTTGGCCAGGGAAGCCAAGAAAATAGAAAGGTTGGTGAAAAGTACCCTAGCTGCAGAAATGTGGGCTCGAGCAGAAGGGATAGATATGGTCCTTCACTTTTCAAACATTTTGAAGCAAATTCCAGACAAAGGGAAAGAGAAAGGTTTACCCATTGAATGGCATGTGGGTAACCGTTCCTTGTGAGATAATGTACATCTGACCAAGAGCTTGACTGAGAAAAATTTAAGGCTTGACTTTACAAGTATAAACTAAACGTTAGAAAGAAAATAGACCTGTTAAGATACATGAGTCAATCCAAGTCAGCGTTTATTGAATGCTTTACAAAAAGGAATATTAGCTCGAAGAAATTGTTAGAGATCCTAAAAGAGAGATATATTTTTTCATGATGGGTTATATGTAGAGATGGAAAATCAGTTTTTTCCCTGATTGGTTTTGTAATTGCTTGAGTGTGTTTTAAAGTTTTTGTTTAAGAAAGGAAGGGGAATCTGTAAATGGTCTGTTAATTAGATTAAGATACAAAGCTGAAGGGCTATGTTTAATTACTTAGACTACTCATGAAGGGACACTGGTCACTTTAACCCCATCCCCGGAGTTTGTCACAAAAACCCAAAAGATGCTCATCGACTTCTTCTGGGACAAAAAGCTGCACTGGGTCGCTACTGAGGTTCGGAGTCTCCTGCTTAGGGAGGGCGGTCAGGCGTTGGTGTGCATTCGTACCCAGGTGGTGACCTTCCACCTTCAGACCCTACAACAATACCTTCACGTAAAGCCCTCTCCTAGATGGTGTGCCCTGGCGATGTATTTTTTCACCAGCTGCACGGCCTGAATTACGACGTGCCGCTCCCGTTCATCAACCTGATTCGTGGCTCCTTGCAGGTGTTGCCCATATTTTGCCAGGACCTGATCAAAGCCTGGATCATGGTCACCTGGTGCCGCAGCTCTCACCCATCAGGGAACCACTGCTCAGGAATCCGCAGCTCCACCAATAGCACTTCAGGTGGCTGGCGGAGGGGAGGGCTGTGGTTGCCGGGGTGACCAGAATCAGGAACGTGCTGGGGTGTGGAGGTCTGGGCTTGATGACCCCAATTAAACTGGCTCTTTGTGCGTCAGTGAGTGTCCAGCTCACGTCCAATGTCGTCCAACACCTTAAAACGGTGGTGCCCGGCCACGACGGCACACGTGGTTTAGAGGCGGTTCTGGTGTGCGGTGGGCACCGATCTGACTGTATCCCTGCTCGGACGGAATTCCATGTTGGACCCAAGCCATGGAACCTTCCTTGGGAGCTGGAGCCCAACCACTTGACCTGAGCTGTGGAAATTCTTTCCGTGCCCTTTCGGTGCAGAGGGGTTTTCTGTTTGGGCTGCTCCTGCACACCCTTCACCTCCTTACCCTCACCCGCTGTCCAGACCCGCCTTGACATGCCCTTTTCCCATCTGGCAATGGAGATACCCAGTGGGGAGGTCTATACGCATGAGTCCTCCCCCTTACCATCAGGGACCTGGGCTGGAGGGTGCTGCATGTAGCAGTCAGAAAGAACCGTAGGTTGCGTTGGTTCATGGACTCCCAAGATTCCTGTGTTTTTGCTGCCTTTTGGAGTCCGTGGACCACGTGTATATTAAGTGCATTAAAATACACCCCTTTTTTAGCTTTCTTAAGGACATTTACTTAATTTCTGGTTGCACTTCAGCCCCACGCCCGTGATCTTTGGGCACCCGTTGCAGAGCGGGCGGTGAGGGAGGAGGACCTCCTTGTGGGCCTGTTCCTGAGCCTGGCCAAATTGGCCTTTACCAGGTCCAGGCAGCAGGCAGCTGAGGGGGTCCCCTGGCCCAGCTGTCTGCCCCTTTCCCACGGCTGTGTTCACACTTAGAGAGGGAGCATGTGGTGTCTGCCAGCACGATTGAGGCCTTCTGTAACTGGTGGGCACTGTGGGGGCTGGGGTGCATTGCTGACCCCCAAAACAACATTTTGATTTAAAGTTTAGTAAGTTCCCTTTTCCGATTTTGTTTTTGTTTGTTGGTCCTTTAAGGGACTGCCCCCATTAACTTGTTAATTTGATAGTTTGTCCTTTTGTTATTTTGTTGATTCAATGCCATTTGTTTTTCGAAAAAGAGTATAAAGGGAGACTGGGTGGGACACTGGGTTAATACATAGGAGACAGACATATGTAATGCCACATTCTGTAAATGAACAGGCTATCAAGAATTTGCATCTAGTTTCATATTTCAGCTCTGGCTTAGCATCCATTTATCACTACGGGGAGAAGGCTGGGCAGTGACTAGGTAAATTGCTCCTATGAAGAGGCAATGCAGACACGATGGGCCAAATGGCCTTTCTGTGCTATTAACAATTCTGTGGTACTGAAATTTGTGCTTTAAATTTAAAACCACGACCTGACTCAGGGCCACATCAGACATCCAGTACCTGAGAAATGATTGTCACGGTGATAGAAATGAGTTTGTACATCACCGCCCATCATTTCTAGCTCACTACACATTGTTTCCATCAGCAGGAGGCCTGAACATTAACACCAAAGAGATTCAATATGTGGACTGAAGTTCCAGATAACGTAATAGAGACAAAAGCCTTGCAAACATTTCAGAAACAATTTGCTGTTGCATTGGGAGGATATTAAATTGTGCTGGAATGGATCAAATTGTCAGAATGACCTCCCTTATCTGTAATTATCTTGATATTGAATTTTTTTATATTGTACATTCATGAGATGTGGGCATCACTGGCGAGACTAACATTTATTGCCCATCCCTAATTGCCCTTGAGAAGGTGGTGGTGAGCTGCCTTCTTGAACCGCTGCAGTCTATACAGCTTAGGTACGCCCATAGTGCTGTTAGAAAGGGATTTCCAGTGTTTGGTCTCAGCGACAGTGAAGAAACAGCGATGTATTTCCAAGTCAGGATGTTGAAAGACTTGGAGGGGAATTTCCAGGTGGTGGTGTTCCCATCACCCGCTGCCCTTGTCCTTCTAGATGGTAGTGGTCATGGGTTTGGAAGGTGTTGTCGAAGGAGCCTTGGTGAATTACTGCAGTGCATCTTGTAGAAGCTATTTAAAGACACATCCGAACAATAGTTTTTCACCAACCAATGAATCACGCTTTTCTTGTGATGTTGCTCTTCATTTTTTTCTTCAATCCTATCAGCCTAGAACTGAAGCTGAAACAGCCTCTCTCCCGGGTAAATGTAGGTGTCGCCTGTACCTTCTCCAACCAGGGTCGCTCTCTGCCTCTCTCCTGGGTAAATGTAGGCCCCGAGCTGCGCTCTCTTTACATCCTCACTGTCTCCTGTATGTTCTCCAACCAGATTCGCTCTCTGCCTCTCTCCTGGGTAAATGTAGGCCCCGAGCTGCTCTCTCTTTATATCCTCACTGTCTCCTGTACGTTCTCCAACCAGTTTCTCTCTCTGCCTCTCTCCCGAGTAAAATGAGATCCTTTAAAGTGGGGGATTTTTTTGGTGAATGTTTTTCAGATTGACAGCGGGATCTCGGTTATCTATGAGAAAATGAGTTGGAGTCAGACTGGGTTTGAATAAAATGAGTATATGCAACAGAGCGTGTTTTTAAACTGATTTTTCACAGACTCCGGGTTACTGCCCCAGCAGGATAAGACGTTGTTATCTGGGTGGACATGGAAATCCATTTGTCATTTAAAATGGAAACATGGTTTTGTGGGCACACACTGGACACGTGGTCATGTCAACAAAATAAAACAAAAAGCTAAACAACTGTGTGTGAGACTAATTACGGGAAACTCGATTATTGACCCATTTCCATATCTATTGGGGTTCCCAGTCTCACAGCAGATGATTGAGGTTCTAGTATTGTTTATTTCGAGAGAGAGGGAGATGGAGAGGAGATTATTAGGGTCTCTCTCTCTCCCTCTCTCTCTGCACTGATTAGATCAATTCCTATTGCTTGATTACAGTTTATGTTTTAGAGCTCCTCATGTGTGGCTCTGATTGCTCAGTGGTTAAATGCACCGACTGGTGTGATACTGAGACACACAGAGCAAGGAGGGCTCCTGTACTGAGTTCACTGGTCTCAAACAGAACAGTGCTGGGGATATGACAGTTGTCACAGAGTAGCCTGGGTGATAGATTTCTATTACACATTATTACACGCTACTTACAGCTCAGAAACTGCTCATTCAATCCAGCCCATCTATGTTGATGTTTAATTTCTACAGAAGCCTCCTCTAACCTCTGCTCATCTCACCCCATCAACATATCCCTCACATGTTTATCTAGTTTCTCCTGAAATGTTTCTGTACTAGTACTCAAGTACTCCATGTGGCAACGAGTTCCACAATCTAACCACTTTCTGGGTAAATGTTAGGAAATAGAAATAATTTCATTTAGTCATTTGGTACTTGTGGGTGTTAGGAATGAGTTTTAGCTTTAAAGTTTAAGTTCAATTTATATTTCTGTATCTGTGTGTTAAGAAAAGTCAAATTGAGTTTCAATTTCACTTTAAAAGGTGCCTGCATTTCTAATCAGGTTTTTACGACTGTTGCAACTTGGTTAAACAAACAGGAGTGGAAAAAAAAACAGGGCTGTTGCCTAGCAACAAGGGTCCAGAGAGGCAGGTCCCTCCCACAGACACACACACAGAAAAGCTAGAAACTGCAGTTTGACTTATAAGCTGTTTTGAGTTTAGTTTTGAAGACAGCTGCCAGGCAGAAGCAGCCGTGGAGGCTCAAATAGCCAGTTCCAAGCTGAAGTTGGTTGAAAGTAGGTGCCAGGAGAGACTGGAGCAAAGGGGACAGATAGACAGTCCCAAGCTAAAGAAAAGACCACAACATCCAGGGGATTGGAGCAGGAGAAAGCCCCAAGAAGACCTTCTAGCCAAAGGGAGGACAGGAACCTGGAAAAGGTCTGGTTAAGAGAAGTTAAGAGTGAGGGGCAGATAGAACGGCTCCAAGCCTCAGATTTAGAGACAAAAGCTGCCAAAAGCGAATTCTGGCAATGTCTGGAAGTCCATTCAGTATCTGTGATAGGGAAAGACAAGTGAATGATGTTTTAAATGTTTATCTGTTGATCAGAACCCACGAGGGGGTTTCTGTACCTGAAACACCTTTTCCATTTCAGATTTATTTCATTGGTCGGTTTTATTTTTATAATCTCATTCTCGTCAGGTCTCTGCTGAGACACCAATGAATCCTGAAATGAAGCTTTGAAATGCAAGGAATGAAGCTCGGAACTGAGATGAAGCTGTCGTGTTCAAACAAGCGACCAGCAGCAAACTATCTCCTAAACTCCTCACTACTCACATTGACAATGTTGCTGGCCCTTTTTACCCCACCCTTGGATGGGGTTTTGCCAATTGTGGGCTGCCCGCCTGCCTGTTTTGACTGTGCGACGAGGATGAAATCACACAGGCGGCAAATGTAAAATCAGGTTCCATTGTTCCAGAGTCTGTGGAGAGGAAGGACTAGGTCAGTCTGAGCCCAGAGACTGGATTCTGGACCATTGGACGGTTTGGGGATCAGCTTTTTATCTTGTGTCTCTCCTTCCTTCATTTACTCCCTGCTTCAGTCAGTCAAACCACCCAGTCCCATCCTTCATCTCTTCACCTGTTTCCCAGTCTGTAGCTGGGATTTCTTCTGTGTTTCCATTTCTCACTCTGCACTCAGAACATGAAAACCTGAGAGTGAAATCCAGATATTGAAGGGTGACAATACTGCATTTCCACGGCGATTGGGAATTTACATTTTTCTCTCTTCAACCCCCTCACTTGGAGCTGACCCTTCCCCCAGAGTTCATGCTGAGACTCTCTTTCCACATTCCCTCTCAGTTTAATATTGACACACTCCTTCCTCACACCCTAAAGAACCAATCCGAGGATCTGCCCCTTTCCCTCTCTGCTCCTCTGTCACCCATTTCCCCACTTTCCCTTCATTTCACTTATGACTCTCTGGAACATCACCCATCTCCACCCCCACCTAGCTCACACCCAGTGCCTTATCCCTGCCACTATCATCCCCACACTTGATAACTCCAACACTTTCCTCGTTGAGGTTCCATGTTCCACCTTCAAACTGAGAGGATCACACTGGCAGAGCAGAGCAGAGGTGCTCAAAGCTGTTCCCTAATCATTATCTCTGCTCAATGTTCCTGAAATGTAATAGGATAAAAATATTGTTGGATAGTTTTCTAATATTCTTCAGGAAAATGTGTGCATCCGGCAACAGCTCCATCAGCCCTTTCTCATCACTCCCACTGTCACGTATATTAAAAATCAGGTTAATATTGTATTCTGAAAATGGGAAGATTCCTCGGGTATTCAGCACCTCAAATACACAAATTAGCTTCTTCAAGGATACGGGGAGTTTGGAAATCTTGGTTTTAAAGAGCAGAAATCACACGTGTAAAACACGCGCTGATCCGCTAACGCCAGTTTTGTGACCGCTGATCAAAGTGAAAATTCCTCCCAGTGTTTAACTTTCCCTTGCAGTTCATTGTAGTGCCAATTGCAGCCAGCAGATGGTGCTGTTGAGCTGTACAAAGATCAGTCAAGTTTTACAGCGCAGTACCGCCACCTGCTGCTGGATACCTGGGACTGGCGGCAACACCAAAAACAGAAAATACTGCAACACTCGGCTGATCAGACAATTCAGGCAGGGACCTTTCTTCACAACTGAAAGAGAATTGGATCAGAAAAATAGGAGGGAAAATAAACATGAGCCTGTACTTCCCACTTCCATGTTCCTGTCACACACCGAGTCCCTATCGGGAAATTCCACACTGCCGGTCTGTATAATGTTCAAAAAGTCCAGGTTGGGAGTGTGAAATTTCCCAGTTTGGGATCTTGATGTGTGTCAGGAGAGACAGATTCAAAAAGCTGCGCCTGTATTCTGAGTACAGAGAGGAGATTCACATTTCCAGCATCCGCAGTATTTTGCTTTTAACAGAGAGGATAAGAACTCCCTCATAGTTAAATAACTGGGGACATTGATGGATAGTTAGAATGTGAGAATGAAAGGAAAATTAGACTGTGCAACACCACCACCGCCTGGCCCAGACGGGTATTGCAGGAATAAAATCAGATTGCAAAAAACCGTGCAGCGCCTCCACCTAGTGGCTTCTGGTGATACTGCAACATCAAGTTTCCTGTTCTATTCACCAGCAAATTAAAATAATAAAAACAGTCAGCGCTGGAAAAGTGCCCACCAGATGCAGTCTGTGGGGAGAGAAACAGAGTTGACGTCTCTTCTTAAGATGATTTCCAGCATCCGCAGTATTTTGTTTTAATTACAACAGACCAAATTGTTAAATTGTATAAATATAGTTTATTGGTGCAACAACACTACTTGTCAGCAAAACAGTAAACCTAAAACCACAAACTGTCTACGATTTTTTTCCTAACCGAGTAATTTCTCAGAATCTTTGTTATTTAGTGAGAAGAGTTGGTGGCCATTCAGGCCCTCGAATTTATTTCCATGCTCAATGAGATCACTCAGCTTCATTTACTGCCTGAAAGACGATATCAGAACTTCAGTCACTACTGTCTGATGTTAGCTCTCCAGGGCTCCTGTGTATCGATGTTGATGAAGATAGTTGGACAAAAACACTTTTTTGACATCAAAATCCTATTTTGCATGGAGCAACACCGCCACCTGCGGGCTGTGATCGGGACTCCACGGATTTATTTTCTCCTGCATTACCGAATGTAGTCAGCTGGTGGGGGTAGAGCACCGTCATTCCTTTCTCTTTGGAGCCGATTCTGTTGACTGGATTATCAGCTTTAAATGACTTTAAATAATGACTTTTTGTGCCAGTGAATGGCTCCATTAGTCTGTGTAGATATTAGGGATGGGCAACAAATACTGGCTTTTCCACTGACTCCTACCTGTTCTGAACTGCCACCATCTTCTGAGATTGGGTTTATCTGTCTTGGACACCAGGCGTGGGACTTGGTTCTTTGACAGGCTGTAGACATACTTTAGTATCTGTTTAACAATTGTTTATTAGTACTACTTCTAAACAGATTACAGAGTAGGCAGGTAGCTCTTAGTCATGATTCCAATCTCTCATGTGAGAGTCTAATTCATGACTGACTCATCATCCATGTCATATATTAACATATCCCGTCTGTTAATCCTATATACTACAAGTTAACCTCTCCCCAGGTATGCTGTCCTACTTTTAACAACAGCATGAAACTATGTCTTTAACTATTCACATTGCATTTCTGTGACTTGTTTTTTACAATTTCTCCAAATCCCATTTTGAATTGATCTTTTCCACTCCTTTTTGAACAAAGTCAATTATATTCTCCCTGTGGAGTTTCATAGTTTGTTCCAACACTTCAATTCTTTTGCATAATCCATGAACTATATCATTCCACTCTTTTCCAGGTATAGAATGGTCTTTTGCAAACTGTCCACTTGCCTGGATTCTAACTGCTATATTTTGCATATTAGCACTGGCAAGCACTTTCAAATCAGTGTCTCTGGTCATTGACTTTGCCAGGCCATTTTGCATTTTGTTCTTTTTGTTGGCAATTCTTGATTTCCAATTTTGCAAGCACTTTAGCTGTTTTCACATTGTCCATGACTGAGGTTGATATATCAGTAATTTTACTTGGATCAGCTCTCTGCTCAACTGGGCCACAGTTCAGAGTTTTTATTCACAGGAACAACTTTGGAACTCTGACACTCCATACCACATATCTTCTCCTTCATACTCATTTTATAAGGATTCATAGATCCAACCAATGTTCAAGGTTTTCCAATTCCACCTTATCATGATAAATCCTGAACCAGTTATTATTCCGCATCCAATCACCCGCAGTCCACGTTTCAAATCCGGCAATAGCCCCCAGTTTGTTTTGATCCCTGGACAAGCCTGATCCCAGGGTGGAAGCCAGCTTGATAGATCCGAACTTTTATTTGTTTGATAAGATACGTGGAGAGTGGCTACTGAACAGTCATATGAGTCAGCTGATGAACTTTTAATAAAAGAATAAAATATTTATTCAACAAGATGAAGTATATTACAATACTCCTTCACCCACCACTATACCTTTAAGATATATGCAGATTTGTAAGGATAACACAAGTTACAAAATTTATCTTATACAGTAATGTTCAAAGAAAATACACAGTACATGTACTAATGGGCACCAACTGATACAGTGCATAAAATGAATGCAACATCCAATATTGATGGAACATCTCAGAATAATTTTTCTTCTCAGTTCTCTGCCCAAAAGCAGTTCAAACCCACAGCACCATGATCTCCAGCGCAGGTAAGACAAGGAGGCAGCTCCCAGATCCACCCCAGCCGGAACACGGATCAAACCCCATGCTGTCGGCACCAATCGGATCCTCACCAGCCAATTGGCCCCACAAAGCCTCTGAGTTGCTGAGGAAACACACACTTTAACACATGGGCAACCATGCCCACATCCCATGAATGAATAAAAAAATGTTGTGATCTGGAGCTATGAATATTGCTGGTAAGTGCTCCAGATTTCTTTCCATCACATGACTGACCAGGAATCGTTCCCATTCTCATCGCTGCCATTAGCACATGTTGGAAGCTTTTTCAGGTTTCTGCTCAACCTGTTTAGCTGCCTTCAAAACAGGTGCCTTGCCATGTCCATCAAGCCCTATGATGGGTCTTGAACTGTCAGCTCCTAACTCAGCGGCAGGGATGGTACCACTGCGCCACAAAACCTCCTCTCAAGTTAATGCAGCACTTCAAACTACACCATGGCTAGTTAGTACAGCACGGTAAAATAATACAGTATGTCAAACTAAATCCCAACACAAACTAATGCTGACTGCACTGCCGAGCTCCCCTCTTATCAACCCCCCCGCTCCCCCCCAGTAAAATTAACTCACTGCCTGTGAATCTCTTCACCTGTGTGTAACTCTACTTTCACTGGGAAACATCTCATGCCTTGAAGCTCTCCCCGCCTGTGAAATTCCCAATCTGAAACACAGCCCCTTAAAATCCTGAACACTGAAATCCCAGGCTCTGTGGAAAGCTCCCTTTGAAACAGGGAAAACGGTGAAACTCCATCAACTGTGAAATTGCTCCCACTATATGTGGAACTCCAAAACTCAGCGTGTGCATTTCCACCCTGTGAAACTCCTCCCAGTGACACCCACCCCCCAGTGAAACTCCTCCCTGTCACACCCACCCCCCACCGCCCTGTGAAACTCCTCCCAGTCACACCCACCCCCCACCGCCCTGTGAAACTCCTCCCTGTCACACCCACCGCCCTGTGAAACTCCTCCCAGTCACACCCACCCCCCACCGTCCTGTGAAGCTCCTCCCAGTCACACCCACCGTCCTGTGAAACTCCTCCTGTGATACGAATCCCCGTGAAATTCCTGCCCTGCGTAAAAAATCCTCTCAATGTGGGACTCCAAAAATACCCCCATCTATCCCCTCCAGCGAGATAAGGTGGCCATTAATGGAACTCAGGAATCCCAGACAGTCTCCCTCACCATCCCCCCATGCATGCAAATTCACAAACATAATTAGGAGCTTATGGCCAGGCCAATATAATTAATTAAAACAAGAACTGAGATTGTATTGATACACTGAATTACTTTATTATTCAAGTTTAAATAATAATTGTTAATAATGACTGTACTAATAACTGATAAAAATACTGGATATATATAATGTAGTAATAGTGGGGATGTGCACAAGACCAGCTCCTCTGCTCCTTTCTCCTTGCCTCCTGGTCCTGTGCTTTCTTCTTCAGTTTCTTTCCTATTCTGTCAAGGGAAATGAGCGTCATTTGCTGCCCATCCCTAGTTGCCCTTGAGAAGGTGGTGGGGAGCTGCCTTCTTGAAGCGGTGCAATCCATGTGGGGTAGATACACACACAGTGCTGTTAGGGAGGGAGTTCCAGGATTTTGACCCAGCGACAGTGAAGGAACAGCAATATATATCCAAGTCAGGATGGTAAATGGCTTGGAGGGGAACTTGTAGGTGATGGTGTTCCCATGCGTCTGCTGCCCTTGTCCTTCTAGATGATAAATGTCCTGGGTTTGGAAGAAAAGAGAACCAGAGGGCACGGATTTAAAGTAATTTGCAAAAGAAGCAAAAGTGATATGAGAAAAAAACTTTCCCACTCAGCAAATGATTAGGCTCTGCAATGCACTGTCTGAGAGTGTGGGGGAGACAGGGCCAATGGAGTGGTTAGGATCTGGAATGCACTGTCTGAGAGTGTGGTGGAGACAGGTTCAATCGAGTGGTTAGGATCTGGAATGCACTGTCTGAGAGTGTGGTGGAGACAGGTTCAATCGAGTGGTTAGGGTCTGGAATGCACTGTCTGAGAGTGTGGTGGGGACAGGGTCAATCGAGTGGTTAGGATCTGGAATGCACTTCCTGAGAGTGTGGTGGAGACAGGGTCAATCGAGTGGTTAGGATCTGGAATGCACTGTCTGAGAGTGTGGTGGAGACAGGGTCAATCGAGTGGTTAGGATCTGGAATGCACTGCCTGAGAGTGTGGTGGAGACAGGGTCAATCGAGTGGTTAGGATCTGGAATGCACTGCCTGAGAGTGTGGTGGAGACAGGGTCAATCGAGTGGTTAGGATCTGGAATGCACTTCCTGAGAGTGTGGTGGGGACAGGGTCAATCGAGTGGTTAGGATCTGGAATGCACTTCCTGAGAGTGTGGTGGAGACAGGGTCAATCGAGTGGTTAGGATCTGGAATGCACTTCCTGAGAGTGTGGTGGGGACAGGGTCAATCGAGTGGTTAGGGTCTGGAATGTACTGTCTGAGAGTGTGGTGGAGACAGGGTCATCGAGTGGTTAGGATCTGGAATGCACTGTCTGAGAGTGTGGTGGAGACAGCGTCATTGAGTGGTTAGGATCTGGAATGCATTGTCTGAGAGTGTGGTGGAGACAGGGTCAATCGAGTGGTTAGGATCTGGAATGCACTACCTGAGAGTGTGGTGGAGACAGGGTCAGTCGAGTGGTTAGGATCTGGAATGCACTGTCTGAGAGTGTGGGGGAGACAGAGTCATTCGAGTGGTTAGGATCTGGAATGCACTGTCTGAGAGTGTGGTGGAGACAGGGTCAAACGAGTGGTTAGGGTCTGGAATGCACTGCCTGATAATGTGGTGGAGACTGGGTCACTCGAATGGTTAGGATCTGGAATGCACTTCCTGAGAGTGTGGTGGAGACAGTTTCAATCAAGTGGTTAGGATCTGGAATGCACTGTCTGAGAGTGTGGTGGAGACAGGGTCAGTCGAGTGGTTAGGGTCTGGAATACACAGCCTGAGAGTGTGGCGGAGGCAGGTTTAATTGACTCATTCAAAAGAGAATTAGATTGTTATTTGTAAAGGGATAATTCGCAGTGTTACCAGGAGAAGGTAGGAGAATTGCACTAATTTATTGGTCATTTGGAGTGTCGGTGCTGACATGATGGACTGAGTGGCCTCCTTCCGCACCTTCTGCTTCCCATTACCTCCCACATGTGTGGTTAAAGGAAGCACAAGTCTTTTTCCCAAAGGATCCTCTGCCCATGACCAGCTGTTGTCGCTGACGGTTTGAGCTCTTCCACCATCACCACCTAAAATTTGCTGGTTCCACCGTGGGCCTTTTCTCCGAACCCTGAGCGAGGAACAATTAGCTGAGCCTGGGCGAACTCACAAAAGGGCGGAGGCAAGCACCCCCTGAGTTCTCACACAACCCTGCTGCCCTAAACAACTGATACATGTGGTGTAAGAATTGGAAATAAAACCAACAACTTAAAACCAAAGTACCCCCCCCTGGAAATGAGCAGTGTTTATCTGTTCCTCAGTGGCTGCTATTGGCACAAGCTGCAGAATGCAGGATGGTCTTTCTCTTGGGGATGGTGAATTGGTGAATGGTGTCAGAGACAGGGACACACTGTTCATCGTGTTGTGGAATGTGAGGGTGGTGTTGTCAAGACAGACACAGCAACCATACAGATCCCATAGGATCATTAGTCACGGACACACACTGATAACTGGAAATGATTTGACATGATATTGGTGTCAACTAATGAGAATTCGAGGCTGGTAGAGGAAACAATTGGCACCACCCAATTTCTAATCTTCATTGGTTAACATAGACTACTTGCGTGTCAAACAGCATAAACAGCAAATGATAGACAGAGCTAACCGATCCCACAATCAACGGATCAGATCTAAGCTCTGCAGTCCTGCCACATCCAGTCGTGGGTTCTGGTGAACAATTATACAACTCACTGAGGAGGAGGCTCCACAAATAATCCCATTCTCAATGATGTGGGAGCCCAGCACATCAGTGCAAAAGATAAGGCTGAAGCATTTGCTGCAATCTTCAGCCAGAAGTGCCGAGTGGATGATCCATCTCAGCCTCCTCCGTAGGTCCCCAGCATCACAAATGCCAGTCTTCAGCCAATTCAATTCACTTCATGTGATATCAAGGAACGACTGAAGGCACTGGATACTGAAAGGCTATGGGACCTGACAATATTCCGGCAATAGTACTGAAGACTTGTGCTCCAGAAGTGGCCGCACTCCTAGCCAAGCTGTTCCAGTACAGCTACAACACTGGCATCAACCTGGCTATGAAGGAAATTGACTGGCCAATACTGCCCTATCAGTCTACTCTCGATCATCAGTAAAGCAATGGAAGGGGTCATCAACAGTGCTATCAAGTAACGCTTGCTTAGCAATAACCTGCTCACTGACGCCCAGTTTGGGTTCCACCAGGGCTACTCAGCTCCTGACCTCATTACAGCCTTGGTTCAAACATGGACAAAAGAGCTGAACTCTCGGAGTGAGGTGAGAGTAACTGCCCTTGACATCAAGGCCGCATTTGATTGAGTGTGTCATCAAGGAGCCTTTGCAAAACTGGAGTCAGTGGGAATCAGGGGGAAAACTCTCCACTGGTTGGAGTCATGCCTAGCACAAAGGAAGATGGTTTGGTTGTTGGAGATCAGTTTGCTCAGCTCCAGGACGTCACTGCAGGAGTTCCTCAGGGTAGTGTCGTCGGCCCAACCATCTTCAACCGCTTCATCAATGACCTTCCTTCCATCATGAGGTCAGAAGTGGGGATGTTCGCTGATGATTGCACAATGTTCAACACCATTTGCAACTCCTCAGATACTGAAGCAGCCCATGTCCAAATGCACCAAGACTTGGACACTATCCAGGCTTGGGCTGACAAGTGGCAAGTAACATTTGCACCACACAAGTGCCAGGCAATGACCATCTCCAACAATAGAGAATCAAAGAAAGCAGGCAGGTTGGCAGAGGGGTGGGGTTGCTTTGTTAGTAAGAAATGAAATTAAATCGATAGCAAGAAATGACATAGGGTCAGATGATGTAGAATCTGTGTGGGTAGAGTTGAGGAACTGCAAAGGTAAAAAAACCACAATGGGAGTTACGTACAGGCCTCCGAACAGTAGTCAGGATGTGGGACACAAGATACACCAGGAGATATAAAGGCGTGTAAGAAAGGCAAGGTTACAGTGATCATGGGGGATTTTAATATGCAGGTAGACTGGGAAAATCAGGTTGGTAGTGGATCCCAAGAAAAGGAATTTGTGGAATGTCTACAAGATGGCTTTTTGGAGCAGCTTGTGGTGGAGCCCACTAGGGAACAGGCAATTCTATGTTTAGTGATGTGTAACGAGGCAGATTTGATAAGGGAGCTTAAGGTGAAGGAACCCTTAGGAGGAAGTGACCATAATATGATAGAATTTGCCCTGCAATTTGAGAGGAAAAAGCTGGAAGCTGGTATTACAGTTGAATAAAGGCAATTACAGAGGCTTGAGGGAGGAGCTGGCCAGAATTGACTGGGAGATGAGCCTAGCAGGAAAGACAGTGGAACAGCAATGGCAGGAGTTTCTGGGAGTAATTTGGGAGACACAGCAAAAATTCATCCCTAGGAAGAAGAAGCATACTAAAGGGAGGACGAAGCAACCATGGCTGACAAGGGAAGTCAGGGACAGCATAAAAGCTAATGAGAAAGCATACAATGCGGCGAAGAGCAGTGAGAAACCAGGGGATTGGGAAGCCTACAAAGACCAACAGAGGACAACTAAAAAAGAAATAAGGAGGGAGAAGATTAAATATGAGGGTAAACTAGCCAGTAATATAAAAGAAGATTGCAAGAGTTTTTTTAGATAAATAAAGGGTAAGAGAGAGGCAAAAGTGGACATTGGGCTGCTGGAAAATGACGCTGGAGAAGTAGTAGTGGGGAACAAAGAAATGGCGGAGGAACTGAAAAGGTACTTTGCGTCAGTCTTCACAGTGGAAGACACGAGTGACATCCCCAATGTTTAAGAGAGTCGGGGGTCAGAGGTGAGTATGGTGGCCATTACCAAGGAGAAGGTGCTAGGAAAGCTGAAAGGTCTGAAGGTGGATAAATCACCTGGACCAGATGGATTACACCCCAGAGTTCTGAAGGAGATAGCTGAAGAGAGAGTGGAGGCGTTAGTGGTGATCTTTCAGAAATCACTGGAGTCAGGGAGGGTCCCAGAGGACTGGAAAATCGCTAATGTAACCCCCCTGTTTAAGAAGGGAGTGAGGCAAAAGACGGGAAATTACAGGCCGATTAGCCTGACCTCGGTCGTTGGTAAGATTTTAGAGTCCATTATTAAGGATGAGATTTCAGAATACTTGGAAGTGCACGGTAAAATCGGGCAAAGTCAGCATGGTTTCATCAAGCGGAGGTCATGCCTGACAAACCTGTTAGAATTCTTCGAGGAGGTAACAAGTAGGTTAGACAATGGAGAGCCAATGAATGTTATCTACTTGGACTTCCAGAAGGCCTTTGACAAAGTGCCGCACAGAAGGCTGCTCAGTAAGATAAGAGCCCATGATGTTTGAGGCAAGGTACTAGCATGGATAGAAGATTGGCTGTCCGGCAGAAGGCAGAGAGTGGGGATAAGGGGGTCCTTCTCAGGATGGCGGCCGGTGACTAGTGGAGTTCCGCAGGGGTCAGTGTTGGGACCACAACTTTTCACTTTATACATTAATGATCTCGATGAGGGAATTGAGGGCATCCTGGCTAAGTTGCAGATGATTCAAAGATAGGTGGAGGGACAGTATTGAGGAGGTGGGGAGGCTGCAGAAGGATTTGGACAGGTTAGGGGAATGGGCAAAAAAGTGGCAGATGGAATACAGCGTGGGAAAGTGTGAGATCATGCACTTTGGTAGGAAGAATAGAAGCATAGACTATTTTCTAAATTGGGAGAGAATTCAGAAATCTGGAGTGCAAAGGGACTTGGGAGTCCTAGTCCAGGATTCTCTTAAGGTTAACTTGCAGGTTGAGTCGGTAGTTAAGAAGGCAAATGCAATGTTGGCATTTATTTCAAGAAGACTCGAATATAAAAGCAGGGATGTGCTGCTGAGGCTTTATAAGGCTCTGATCAGACCACATTTAGAATATTGTGAGAAATTTTGGGCCCCGTATCTCAGGAAGGATGTTCTGGCGCTGGAGAGGGTTCAGAGGAGGTTCACGAGAACGATCCCAGGAATGAAAGGCTTAACATATGAGGAACGTTTGAGGACTCTGGGTCTATACTCGATGGAGTTTAGAAGGACGAGGGTGGATCTGATTGAAACTTACAGAATACTGAAAGGCCTGGGTAGAGTAGACGTGGGGAAGATGTTTCCATTAGTAGGAGAGACTAGGACCTGAGGGCACAGCCTCAGAATATTGGGAAGACCTTTTAGAACAGAGATGAGGAGAAACTTCTTTAGCCAGAGAGTGGTGAATCTATGGAATTCATTGCCACAGAAGGCTGTGGAGGCCAGGTCATTGAGTGTATTTAAGACCAAGATAGATAGGTTCTTGATTGGTAAGGGGATCAAAGGTTATGGGGAGAAGGTGGGAGAATGGGGTTGAGAAACTTATCAGCCATGATTGAATGGCGGAGCAGACTCGATGGGCCGAATGGCCTAATTTCTGCTCCTATGTCTGATGGTCTGATGGAATCTAACTATCGCCCCTTGATAGTCAATGGTATTACCATCAATGAATCCCCCACTATTAACATCCTGGGGGCTACCAATGACCAAAAACTGAACTGACTAGCCAAATAAATACTGTGGCTGCAAAAGCAGGTCAGAGGCTAGGAATTCTCAACGAGTAACTCACCTCCTGAGTCCTCAAAGCCTGTCCACCATCTGCAATGCAAAATTCAGGAGTGTGATGAAATATTCCCCACTTGCCTGGGTGAGTGCAGCTACCACAACACTCAAGAAGCTTGACACTGTCCAGGGCAAAGCAGCCTGCTTGATTGGCACCACATCCACAAACATTCACTCCCTCCATCATCGACACACAATAGCAGCAGTGTGTACCATCTACAAGATGCACTGCAGGAATTCACTAAGGCTGCTTATATAGCAGCTTCCAAACCCAGGACCGTTGCTATATAAAAGGACAAGAGCAGCAGATAGATGGGAACAGCCCCACCTGTAAGTTTCCCACCAAGCCACACACCATCCTGACTTGTAAATATATTGCTGTTCCTTCACTGTCGCCAGGTCAAAATTCTGGTACTCCCTCCCTAACAGCACTTTGGATGTATCTACACCACGTTGACTGCAGCGGTTCAAGAAGGCTGCCCACTACCACCTTCTCAAGGGCAATTAGGGATGGACAATAAATGCTGGCCCAACCAGTGAAGCCCACATCCCATGAATGAATAAAAAGCATCGTTTGGAGTCTTTTCCATTATTTGAAACTGACAATTATTGCCTGTGAATAAAGAGACTATTGGACCAGCCGCAGGATGGCCATTTCCAAATTCCAAATGCTGGACATGAGGACAGCCAATAATGGAATGGAGATGGACCCACTGACCGTCAGACTGTCTGCTACAAAACCTGACAAATGACCACATTACCTCTGAGGCACCCCACTGAGGAACTCCTCCTCACTGTCAGGATCCTCATCTTGTGAGGCTCCACTTCCTGTGAGACTCCTCCCCATTTTAGCCTCCTCCCCCTGTGAGACTCCTCCATCTGTGAGACTCCTCCCCATTAGACGCCCCACCCGTGAGACTCCTCCCCGTGAGGACCCTCCCCCCATGAGACTCCTACCTGTGAAACTCCTCCCTGTGAAACTTCTACCCGTGACACTCTTCCCCTGTGAGACTCCTCTCTGTGAAACTCCTCCTTGTGACACTCCTCCCTGAGACACTCCTCCCCCTTGAGACTCCTCCCCATGAGACCCCTCCCTGTAAAACTCCTCCCTGTGAGACTCCTCCCCGTGAGACTCCTCCCTGTGGGACTCCACTCCCTGTGAGATTCCTCCTTAAGAGACTCCTCCCCTGTGAAACTCCTCCCTGTGAAATTCCTCCCCTCTGAGATTCTTCCCTGTGAGATTCCTCCCTGCAAAACTTCTCCCTGTGAGAATCCTCTCCTGTGAGACTCCTCCCTGTGAGACTCCTCCCCCATGAGACTCCTCCCTGTGAGACTCCTCCCTGTGAGGCCCCTCCCTGTGAGGCCCCTCCCTGTGAGACTCCTCCCCCATGAGACTCCTCCCCTGTGAGACTCCTCCCCTGTGAGTCTACTCCCTGCGAGGCTCCTTCCCACCTCCCCGCTTTGAGTCTCCACCGCAAGTGAAACTTCGCCCCTTGTGAAACTCTTCTCCTTCTGAGGGTCCTCCCCCTATGAGACCCCTCCCCCTGTGAGAGCCCACTCCATGTGAGACTCCTCCTCTGTCAAAAACTACAAGGTGTGGCTCTCCGATCTGCCTTCACTTTCATCACTTGCTGTAATATTTTTAAATGTTCGCCAGCTAACTCGCATACGCTGTTCAACCTTTCTCTGAAGTTTTATGCATAACCCAGGAGAGTCATTTCCAACTTTTGACTCATCAATTTCTCATCAATTTACTTTAGTGGCCCCCTTACCTCATGACCATAGACTAATTCAGAAGGACTAAGATCAGTCAACATATTAGGAGCATCCCGAATAGGAAATAACAAAATTCCTAAATGTCTCCCGATTGCAATTTTATGAGCCATTCTCAGTATTTCATTTCTATACCCAGATGGTATAATATCTGATGCACTTCCATCCATTTATCTGCTGAATCTTGATATGATCGCCACTTTCTCATCAGCACATTACCCTTCAGGTAATAACATTCTGGAATACACTCCTCTGTTTCTGAGCAAGCTGAGTAAACTGCTTTATTCATGGATCCTTTTGCTGTAACTCTATCAACTGCCTTGAGCGAAGCTCTTCAGCTGCATTCTCTTCCATTCTCTCTCTCCTCCTCAACAATCTTATCAAAGGCAGCATCAGCTAATTGAATTTCAACACCTTTTCCCTGCCTTTTAATTCCCTCTTCTTCCTGTTTCAACCTGTGAGCTTGTGATCTTATTATCACACAGTCTGGAAACATTCCAGAATGCTCCTTCTACAGCACTTCTGTTGAAAACACCTCTACTGGTGCTGCTCAACTACCATAGGCAGCACCCACATCTATGGCCCAGCTATATCATTATCTAAAATAAATTGACCCCTTGCAATGGCAATTTTTCCACTCTCCAACAATCACATCATGTGTTTTCCACTTACTCTTTTAATTCACCTTCCACAATGGGATAGGTTTAGCATCTCCATGAACCCTGCTTATTATCACCTGATCCTGCAATACTCCCTTTGAACAACAAATGTCACTATCCCACAACAGTAAGGATTGACTAGCCCCTGTGTCTCTTAAAATTTTAAAATCTTTACCTGCTCCACTCTGTACACATGGAAAGACGTCCCCTTCACAGACAAAATCTTTAGACATTTCTGCAACCTGCTCCTCAGAAACCCTTTGGGTAAATTGTGAACTCATTCCCACTTCTTTACCTATCACTGATTTTTCTTCCTTTACCTGTATAAAAACCACTGGTTTTTCCTGTGCCTGAACCTCAGGACACAAAGTAATTTTCCTTCCACAACTTTTCTGCATTCCAATTATTGCAACAGATTTTTCCTGTAATTTCCAACACATTGACTTCATCTGCTCAACTTTATTACATTGAAAACACCTCAATTTTTGAGTGTCATATCTACCCTCAGCACCTTCCATTGAAGTCTGAGAAAATAAACTTCCTGGGAATTTTCACCTACTCCTTCTGGCTACCTGGCTAGCTACCTCCTCTTATCTTCCCTGATGTAAAAGGATGACGGAAAAAAGTTTAGATCTATGAACTAATTCATAATCATCAGCGATCTCTGCTGCTTGTCTCCCCATTTTAACTCTCCATTCCTCCACATGAGTTCTTCCTACCAAAGGAATTGAATCTTTAAATTCTTCCAAAACAATTACTTGGTTGAAAGTAGTTGCCAGTAGAGACTGGAGCAAAGGGGACAGATATCCTGTCCCAAGCTAAAGAAAAGACCCCAACATCCAGGGGATTGGAACAGGAGAAAGCCCCAAAAAGACCTTCTAGCCAAAGGGAGGGCAGGAACCTGGAAAAGGTCCTGCTAAGAGAAGTTACGAGTGAGGGACAGAGAGAAAGGCTCCAAGCTTCAGATTTAAAAAGACAAAAGCTGCCAAAAGCGAGAACAGTTTGTAAGAGGCAAGGAGGTCCAAATAGATGGCTGAAGGACTGTAACTCTTTGCTCTTGGAGATTGGAGATTGGAGATTGGAAATCCTCATGTGAAAGATGGAGTTCACTGAGACCAGTTGGCTCACAGTGTGACAAGCGTCTGGGGGGAGTTGATGAGAGATCCATAGCATCTGATTGAGGTGGCATCTGGCTCTTGGTTTCAGAGTGTGGTGTGTCTGACCACAGGGTGCCTATTGGTTTACGTGAACTGTGTACTTACTGTGAATACTGAAGTATAAAATAGCTTTTGTAACTAGTGTTATCTTTACACATCTGTATTTATCTGTAAAGGTACAGTTGTGGGTGAAGGAGTACTGTAATATAGTTAATCTTTTCTTGTGTAATAAATGTTTTATGCTTTTGTTAAGAGTTCATCAGCTGACTCCTGTGACTCTGTTCAGTGGCTACTCTCCACACATCTAAACAAACAAATTAAAAGTTAGGATCTATCAATCTGGGGTCAAGTTTGTCCAGGGGTAACCTCAGCTGGGGATCATAACAGTGAAGAGGTTTCTCCCAAATTTCCAATTGGATTTATTGGACCCTAGGTCAGGTCTAACGAGATGTTGAGGCATCAGGTGGAATTGTCCCAGATTTGTAATCCTTCACACAGCGAGTGGTTCGGGTCTGGAATACACTACTGTGAAGTATGACCCTGGCAGCATCAGTCGAGGCATTTAAGAGGGCATTAGATGATTATTTGAATAGAAACAAGGTGCAAGGGTATGGGGAACAAACAGGGCAATGGCACTAGGTCAGACATGATGGGCTGAATGGCCTCCCTCTGTGCCATTAAGATTCAGTGATTCTGCAGGTTCTGGTGGGTAAAGGAACTTTTTATTAGCCGGCTGCAATGGCAGCTTCTCATGCCATATCATCCCAATCCCGCCTAATTATTCATGCATTCCCGGGAAACATGCCGTTTCGATGCTGAGCAGGCTCCGATTTGCTGCCATGCCACCACCTCGCCACTTCGTCACGCCGGACGCCACATTTAAAGTTCAGTCGCGCGCACACCTCTCAGTGCTTCCAGCCCAGGACTGCTGCACAGAAGACATGGCCCCGAAAGGCAAGAATACTGCTGTCCCCAGGTTTAGTGACCCGCCCCTCGAGCACCTTTTGTACACTGTGGAGGCTCACTGTGATGTCCTCTAACCCCACTCTGGCCACAGGAGGGGCAGCAACATTACCACTCAGGCTTGGGAGGCGATTGCAATGATGGTCAGTGCCAATGATGCACAGAAGAGGTTGGCTATCCAATGCAGATAGAGGGTGAATGGTCTCATCCTTGCCGCCAGGGAATGGCAACCATCTCATCACTCTAAACTCACAAACTCAAGCCCATCACACATTCACTGGCATCTCACTCACTGCCAGCTCAAGGGACATCACTGCTCAGTCCCTCACACACACCCTCACATGTCCATCTGGCCTCCTCTGCTCTGGAGACTGCCTCCTCAGCCCTCATCATCTTGAGGCCACTTTCAATCAACAAGATCAACTTGTGCCCCACACACACCCTGGGATACTCCCTTCCCCAGTACAGCCCTCGCCCTGCAGCCTCTTCCCTTGCCTGAGGCCACTTCTCCCCCTTCCCCAAGCAAGCCCTAGCCCTGCAGCTGTTGAAAAGTCATCCACATATGGCTGATGTGGTTAGTAGAAACCTGCCTGTGTGCCCCATGAAAGTGATGTGGCTCTGTCTGTGAAGCCTGGCACTGATGACTGCCCGTGCTGCCCGAAGCAAGATAGGCAAACAAAGCTTGAATTCGCTTGTGAAGTGCAGCCGGCCAGGTGCCCGTCGCTTAACTGATACATTAAACTGGGAACAGGATTTATTTTTACATTGAGGCTCCAGTTCCAGCTTTTGCTCATTTTCTTATTTCTATCCCCACACAATCCCACAGAGCTGAGGAGGGTGGGTGTAATGTTTGATATTTCCAGAAGCTGTGACCTCCCTCTGTGGAAGTCCCAGTGTTTTCTGCTGTTGTCAGATTCTCATTTCCTCCCCTCAGGGCGGCTCTTTTTCATGTTGAGTGACAGGAAAACAAATCAACAACGGTCAGATCGTGGAGAGAATCTCCCCCGATCCCCAGCGAGTCTCTCCCCCGATCCCCAGTGACTCTAATTCTCTGCTTTTCCCTCCCAGTCTCTGTGACCCTGGATGTGGAAACAGCGAATCCCGGGCTCGAGGTGTCTGAGGATCTGAAGAGTTTGAGACTTTTGCAGGCAGAGCAAAGATGCTCAAAGCTGTTCCCGAATCATTATCTCTGCTCAATGTTCCTAAAATAGGATCAAAATATTGTTGGACAGTTTTCTAATATTCTTCAGGGAAATGTGTGCATCCGGCAACAGCTTCATCCAAGCCCTTTCTCATCGCTCCTACTGTCACTTGTATTTAAAATCAGGTTAATGTTGTGTTCTGAAAATGAGAACGTTCCTCAGATATTCAGCACCTTATATAAGTCACGACAAATAAAGATGTGATTGCACTAGAGAGAGTGCATAGGAGATTTACCAGGATGTTGCCTGGGCTGGAGAGTTTTAGTTATGAGGAGAGATTGGATAGATTGGGGTTATTTTCCTTGGAGCAGAGGAGATTGAGGGGGCACATGACTGAGGCGTATAAAATTATGAGGGGCATAGGGTAGACAGGAAGGAACTTTTCCCCTGGGTGGAGGGATCAACCAGGGGGCATAGATCTAAAGTAAGGGGCAGGAGGTTTAGAAGGGATGTGAGGAAATTTTTTTTTCACCCAGAGGGTGGTAGGAATCTGAAACTCACTGCCTGAAAGGGTGGTAGAGGCAGAAAACTTCATAACATTGAAGAAGTATTGGGATGTGCACTTGCGATGCCATGGCATACAAGGCTATGGGTTTAGTGCTGGAAAATGGGATTAGACTAGATTAGGTACTTGTTTGACCGGCACAGACTCGATGGGCCGAAGGGCCTTTTTCTGTACTGTAGACTTATATGACGCTATGACGAAATACACAAATTAGGTCAAAGCAAAATACTGTGGATTCTGGAAATCTGAAACAAATGTTATTGAATGGAGCAGGCTCGAGGGGTCAAATGGCCTCTTCCTGCTCCGATCTCTAATGATATTATGAAACATCATAAAGCAGATACATAAACAGGCAAACACAAATTCCTATTCCCAATTCCCTTAAGCATCAAATTAAAGAGCAGGCTGTCTTGATCAGGAGAAGAAGGGTCGTGCATGGTGGGGGAAGAAAGGCTACAAGATAGAATGGAAACCATATGACTGTTGTCTCCTATTCCTTTGTCAGATGACCAAGTCTCCTCTAACCCCATATTGGGCAATACTGCCCTACTTGACTCTTTCCCTTTAGAGTGGAACCTTCATTTAATGTGAAAACATTACAATTTAAGAATCCCCTGTTTGCCTGGAGGAGGCAATGGTCTGCGATCTGAATCCACTCCAGGTCCACAAAATAAGTTCAGATTGTCAGTTGATGCACCCCAGAGCTCCAGACTGGAGGGAATGTTATCTGAATGGAAATTGGCTGACAGCTCATCTCTGTTAAAATAGTGTTGCTTTGGATTTACACATCCATTTGACCGATGATTTTTCTTTCAATAAATCCAGAACAAATATATTTCATTTGCTACTTTCCAAGCTCAGCCTGTCTTTTAAATTGCACTTCTGATGAACGTCGGCAAATTCAACAATTGAATAACTACAGAACGCAATTGGCGACGAACGCATTGTGAATGTCATCCGTCCCCAAAACCACTCAATGAGAATCCCAGCTCAGTTGCATGTTGCCTGCATGTTGCATGACAATGAAGTTGAACAGCGAAAGTCTTGTTTGGGAATGTGAGAGGATTTGTAAGGAACTATTGAAGGAGTGCAATTTTTTCTCTCTATTGTTGGTTTGATGTAAAGTTGCTCAAATGCTCTCAGGTATGGCAGCGCTTAATGGTGGACTCGGAGCGACCGGCTTGACGAATGGATCGGGTGGCACCATGGACGCACTGACCCAGGCCTACTCAGGAATCCAGCAGTACGCAGCGGCTGCACTGCCCACATTGTACAGTCAGAGCCTGCTTCAGCAGCAGAGTGCTGCAGGCAGCCAGAAGGAGGGTGAGTGCTTGTCTCCCTCCCCCCACCCCCAGCCCTTCTGATTCTTTATCTACTTTGCTGGTTAGCACTCAGATTGCAGAGCTTTCACCTCACTGATACAAAACATCCAGTAAAACCAAGAGTTCATTCCTAGACATTGAAGAGTTTAAGAGACTAAATTAATTAGGTCAGTGCATGAAAGGGAATAATTTGCTCAAAAATTGGATAACTCTTTCAAAAACCCGGCACAGGCAAGATGGGCTGAATGGCCTCCTCCTGTGCTGTATCAGACCATGATTCTATAAAAAAAAATGCTGGGAAAACTCAGCATCTGTGGAGGGAGAAGCAGAGTTAACGTATCGAGTCCGTATGACCCTTCTTCAGAGCACAAATTAGCTTTACACAAATTAGCTTCTTCAAGGATATGGGGTGTTCGGAAATCTTGGTTTTAAAGAGCAAAAATCAGACGTTTGCTGCAATGCTGGTGTAAAACACGCGCTGATCCGCTAACGCCTGTTTTATGACCGCTGATCAAAGTGAAAATTCCTCCCAGTGTTTAACTTTCCCTTGCAGTTCATTGTAGTGCCGATTGCAGCCAGAGGATGGTGGTGTTGAGCTGTACAAAGATCAGTCAAGTTTTACAGCGCAGTATCGCCACCTGCTGCTGGATACCTGGGACTGGCGGCAATGCCAAAAACAGAAAATACTGCAACACTCGGCTGATCAGACAATTCAGGCAGGACCTTTCTTCACAACTGAAAGAGAATTGGATCAGAAAAATAGGAGGGAAAATAAACATGAGCCTAGACTTCCCACTTCTATGTTCCTGTTACACACCGAGTCCCTATCGGGAAATTCCACACTGCCGGTCTGTACAATGTTCAAAAAAGCTCAGGTTGGGAGTGTGAAATTTCCCAGTTTGGGATCTTGATGTGTGTCAGGAGAGACAGATTCAAAAAGCTGGGCCTGTATTCCGAGTACAGAGAGGAGATTCACATTTGCTTTTAACAGAGAGGATAAGAACTCCCTCATAGTTTAATAACTGGGGACATTGGTGGATAGTTAGAACGTGAGGATGAAAGTAAAATTAGACGGTGCAACACCACCACCGCCTGGCCCAGAAGGGTATTGCAGGAATAAAATCAGATTGCTAAAAAACCGTGCAGCGCCTCCACCCAGTGGCTACTGGTGATACTGCAACATCAACTTTCCCTGTTCTGTTCACCAACAAATTAAAATAATAATAAAACCAGCTAGTGCTGGAAATGTGCCCACCAGATCCAGTCTGTGGGGAGAGAAACAGAGTTGGCGTTTCTTCTTCATATGATTTCCAGCATCCGCAGTTCTCATTACAACAGGTCAAATTGTTAGATTATATAAATAGAGTTTAATGGTGCAACAACACTACTTGTCAGCAAAACAATAAACCTAAACCCGCAAATTATCTACGAATTTATTTCTAACCGAGTAATTTTTCAGAATATTTATGTTACGTAGTAAGAACAGGAGGTGGCCATTCAGGCCCTCGAATTTATTTCCATGCTCAATGAGATCACTAGGCTTCATTTACTGTCTGAAAGACGATATCAGGACTTCAGTCACTACTGTCTGATGATAGCTCTCCAGGATTCCTGTGTATCGATGTTTATGAAGGCAGCTGAATAAAAACACTTTTTTAACATCAAAATCCTATTTTGCATGGAGCAACACCGCCACCTGCGGGCTGTGATCGGGACTCCACAGATTTATTTTCCCCTGCATTACCAAATGTTGTCACCTGGTGGGGGTAGAGCACCGTCATTTTTTTGGTTTTGCGAGCCGATTCTGTTGACTGGTTTACGAGCTTTAAATAACTTTAAATAATTACTGCTTGTGCCAGTGAATGGCTCCATTAATCTGTGCAGATATTAGAGATGGGCAACAAATACTGGCTTTGCCACTGACACCCACCTGTTCTGAACTGCCACCATGTTCTGAGATTGGGTTTATCTGTCTTGGACACCAGGCGTGGGACTTGGTTCTTTGACAGGCTGTAGACATACTTTAGTTTCCGTTTAACAATTGTTTATTAGTACTACTTCTAAACAGATTACAGAGTAGGCATGTAGCTTTTAGTCATGACTCCAATCTCTATTTTGAGGGTAATTCATGACTGACTGATGTAAGTGGTGCGAACATACAAACATACAAAGGAACAAGGATCAGGAGTTGGCCATTCAGCCCCTCGAGCCTGCTTCACCATTTAATAAGATCATGGTTGATCTGATAGTAACCTAAAACCTGCATCCCAACTACCCCTGATAACTTATCACCCCTTGCCTATCAAGAATCTATCCACCTCTACCTTAAAAATATTCAAAGACTCTGCTTCCGTCGCCTTTCCAAAAGACTCATGACCCTCTGAGTGAAAAAAAATTGCCTCATCTCTGTTTTAAATGGGAGACCCCTTATTTTTAAACAGTAAGCCAACTTCTAGATTTTTCCACAAGAGGAAACATCCTCTCCACATCCATCCTGTCAAGACCCATCAGGAGCTTATACGTTTCAATCAAGTCACCTCTTACTCATCTAAACTCCTACAAGCCTAGCCTGTCTAACTTTTCCTCATAAGACAACCTGCCCATTCCAGGTATTAATCTAGTAAAACCTTCCCTGAACTGCTTCCAATGCATTTACATCCTTCCTTAAATAAGGTGCCAATACTGTACACAGTACTCCAGATGTGGTCTCCCTAGTGCCCTGTAAAACTGAAGCATTACCTCCCTACTTTTGTATTCAATTCCCCTCACAATAAGTGATAACATTCCATTAGCTTTCCTGATTACTTGCTGTACTTGCATACTAGCCTTCTGTGATTCAGGCACTAGGACACTCAGATCTCTTTGCAACTCAGAGCTCTGCAATCTCTCACCATTTAGATAATATAATTCCCTTTTATTCTTTATGCCAAAATGGACCAATTATACATTTTCCCACATTATACTCCATTTGCCAGATCTTTGCCCACTCACTTAATCTATCTATATCTTTTTGTAGCTTCCTTATGTCTTCTTCACAACTTACTTTCCTGCCTACTTTTGTGTCATCAGCAAATTTGGAAACCATCCCTTCATCCAAATCATTTATATAAATTAATCCCAGCACTGATCCCTGTGGCACACCACTCATTACATCTTGCCAACCTTAAAAAGACCTATTTATGCATATCTGCGTTTTCCAGTTAGTCAGCCAATCGTCTATCCATGTCAATATGTTGCTCCCTATACCATGAGCTTTCATTTACTGCAATAACCTTTGACGTGGTACTTTATCAAATGCCTTCTGGAAATCTAAGTACAGAATATCCACCGATTCCCCTTTATCCACAGCATGTGTGACTCCCCCAAAGAACTCCAATAAGCTGGTTAAACACGATTTCCCTTTCACAATACCATGTTGACTCTGCCTGATGACCTTGAGCTTATCCAAGTGCCCTGCTATGACGTTTTTAATAACAGCTTCTAGCATTTGCCATACGACAAATGTTAAGCTAACTAGCCTGTAGTTTCCCGCTGTCTCCCTCCTTTTTTGAATAATACATTTGCTATCTTCCAATCTAATGGGACCTTCCCCGAACCTAGGGAGTTTTGGAAAATTAAAACCAGTGTGTCAACTATCTCACCAGACACTTATTTTAAGACCCTAGGATGAAGTCCATCAGGACACAGGCTCTTGTCAGCCCACAGCCCCAACAATTTACTCAGTACCACTTCTCCGGTGAGTGTAATTTTCCTGAGTTCCTCCCCCACTTCCATTTCTGATTTATAGCTGCTTCTGGGATGTTACTTGTATCCTCTATAGTAAAAACTGATGCAAAATGCCTGTTCAATTCATCTGCCATCTCCTTGTTTTCCATTACCAATTCTCCAGACTCACTTTCTATCGGACCAACACTCACTTTGTTAACTCTTTTCTTTCTAAATATTTATAAAAACTTTTGCTATCTGTTTTTATATTTCTGGCTAGCTTTGTCTTATACTTTAATTTTTCCCTCCTTATTCGTTTATTAGTCATTCTTTGCTGTTCCTTATATTCTGTCCAATCTTCTGACCTGCCACTTGTCTTTGTGGAAATGTTTGCTTTTCCTTTAAGTTTGATACTATTTTTAAACTTTCTAGTTAACCACAGATGGTGTGTCCGTCCCTTGGCCTTTCCCATACTTGTTGGAATGTATCTATTCGGTGTATTCTGAAACATCCCCTTAAATATTAGCCACTGCACATCTGTTGACCTATCCCTTAACCTAATTTGCCAATTCGCTTTGGCCAGCTCAGAGTTCATGCCTTCATAATTGCCTTTATTTAAGTTTAAAAACTTCTTCTCAGACCTACTCCTCTCTCCCTCAAACTGAATTTAAAATTCAAATATATCATCATCACCTATGTCATATATTAGCATATCCCATCTGTTGACTCAGTAAACTACACATTAACCCTTTATGCTACACATCGCCCCAGGTATGCTATCCTACTTTTTAACAAAAATATAAAACTATTCTTAAACTATTTACATTTCATTTACGTAACTCCTTTTTTTACAATTACAGATTCTACTCCAACTCACAGTATGGAGTCCTCCCATGCCCACCAGCATTTAATGGCATGTGGGGGGTGGTAGAATTCGGCAGGAGGACCAAAAAATGGTTCCACACTGGTGTAAAATGACGTGGGATCTTACTCTCCAACCCGCCAAGGTGGATCGCAATTCTCTCCAGAGGCCAGTGTGAAACTGATTTGCGTCCAGTTAATGGGCGGCGGATAAAGGATCAACCAGAATAACCCCACCAAATTGTACAGGACGCCAGCGGGAAATCACACCAGCCCAGAACACATCTCGACCAACGTGGCATGCGAACGTTGCAACTTATGTTAAGACGACTTTGGACAACCGCGGAGATGAGGAGAAGATGGAGTCTGAGGGTTTCCTTCTCCACTATGGAGTACCATTTCTGATACTTGTTTAGTTTTTTGGAGAAGTACCTGATTGGTTTCTCTATCCCCGATTAGTCTTCCTGGAGGAGGACAGCCTCTATCCCGATGTCACTCACATCGATGGCTTCTTTAAATGCTGGGTTAAAGTTCACCGCTGCAAGCGCAGGCTCACCTATTAAAATGGCTTTCTGCTTTTCGAAAGCTGCCTGGCATTTCTCAGTCCATACTACCTTTGCTTTTTTCTGTGGTCGGCCTGTCAGCTGGGCGGCTACTGTGCTGAAGTTTGGGTCGAACTTGCGGTAGAACCTACACATCCCCCAGAACCTCATGATTTCCCGTTTTGTTGTGGGAATGGGGAACCAGGCTACTGCTTGTACCTTTGCAGCTCTGGGCAGTACTTGTCCTTGAAGATAGGTCACCTGAGCCTTAGTGAACTCACTTTGTGAGATTGACCACTTGGTCAGCTGCCTGTACTTTTTGGATGAGGACTTCCAGTTGCTCTAAATGAGTTTCCCAGGTGTCACTGTACACTAGGAGGTCATCTTGGTTACTATGCAATTGGATAAGCCGCCACTACCTGGTTCATCAGCCTTTGAAAGGTGACTGGGCAATTTCAGAGTCCAAATGGCCCCACACTGGTATAACCCATCCAGAGTTACAAAGACGGAGATTTCCTTCACGCGGGCAGCCAAGGGAACCTGCCAGTATCGCTTGAGTAAACGTATCTTTGTAATGTAGGCTGCTTTACCAACCCTATCTGTGCTGATTCCAGCCGGGGTATCAGGTGGGAGTCGGCTCTGGTCACTGCATTAACCCTTCGGTAGTCAATGCAGAACCTTGTGCAGCCGTCCGGCCTGGGCACCAGCACAACAGGGAGCTCCAGCTACTGCTGCTGGGCTCTATTAGTTAGTGCTCCAGCATATAGTTAACCTCCTCCTGAACTGGGCCAGCTTTCCTGGGCTGAGACGATAGGGATGTTACCTTATGGGAGGGACCTCTCTCACATCCACATTATGTCGAGCTAGTGTGGTGCAGCCTGGCTTGTCTCTGCATAAGCCTTTAAATGTAGTGAGCAGCCTCATCAAGTCTGCTCGCTCTTCTGTGCTTAGGTGGGTGAATAAGGAGTTTCGTTCACTGGTATCTCTGTGTTGGTTAGTCGGGCAGTAGGGGGTTCAATGTGGGTCTCACCCACGTCTCATACCCAGGTTCCCCATAACTTCCTGGAAGATTTGGATATGAAATTTGAGCCCTGATCTGACTGGATCTCGGTGGGCAGACCATACCCGGTAAAGAATTGGGTTAATTCCCCCAGCCACTGTTTTAGCAGATATGGTCCTCAGGGGAACAGCCTCTGGGAAGCGGGCAGCCACGCCCATGGTGGTATGGATACACTGGTAGCTCCCTTTTGTTTAGGGTAGAGGCCTCACATAGAACACTAACACCTTGCTGAATGGTTCCCCAAAAGCCGGAACGGGAATCCGAGGTACAGCTCTTATTGGAGTATGGGGTTTTCCCACAACCTGGCAGGTGTTGCAGGTTCTGCAAAACCGTACTACATCCCTGTGGAGAGCAAGCCAGTGGAAATGCTGGTAGCTGCGGGCTTGGGTTTTGCGTTTACCGACATGCCCAGCCATCGGAATTTCATGAGCTCACCCTAATATTACCCCACGGCACCTCAGCGGCACCACTACCTGGTGGATCACTGTCTGCTCCTCATTTGTAGCTCTGTGAGAAGGTCTCCATTTCCTCATCAGCACCTCATTTTTAAAATTCATTTCACATTCATGTGGGCATTGCTGGCTAGGCCAGCATTTATTGCCCATCCCTAATTGCCCTTGTTCAGAGGACATTTAAGAGTCAACCACATTGCTGTGGATCTGGAGTCATATGTAGGCCAGACCAGGTAAGGACAGCAGATTTCCTTCCCTAAAGAGCACTTGTGAACCAGATGAGTTTTTACAACAATTGACAATGGTTTCATGATCATCTTTAGGCTTTTAATTCCAGATTTTAAAAAATTGAATTCAAATTCCACCATCTTACATGGTGGGGTTTAAACCCGGGTCCCCAGACCATTACCCTGGGTCTCTGGATTATAAATTCAGCAACAATACCACAACGCCATTGCCTCCCCACTCAGGGACAGTTTCTGCCTCAGCTTCAGTGTGGGCAGTCTGAGCTCATGTTTTTAACAGTGTTTTGGTTTGCTGAGCTACAACTAAGGAAGACCTAGTTATTACCTCCTTAGGATCTTCCAGACTCCCAAAAAAGTCACAGATAACCAGACCGTCGGCTCTTCTGCCTGCAGTGCCACTTCAACCTCCACTGACAGAGCTTGTCTGGCCGTAGACCGCATTACCACACAGTCAGGCAAAATGACAGGCACTTTCTCCTGCACCTGTTCTGACTCCTTTACCTCAGTGGGCTTCTCTGAGACAACTGGAGATGCAATCACTTTTGATCCCGCCACGTCATTGCCGAGAAGCAGGTCAACCCTGTTCACAGGCAGACTGGAGACGACTCCCATGGTCACTGGTCCTGACACAAGGTCACAATCCAGATGCACCCGGTATTAGGGGGGATGGGATTGTTGTTGTTAGAGGTCAGTCAACTCAGTGTGAACAGCTGTGTGTGTGTGTGTGTGTGTGTGTGTCTGTGTGTGCCTGCATGTGTCTGTCTGTGTGCGCACAGGTCTGTCTCTATGTGTGTGTGTGTGTCTGTGTGTGTATGTGTGTGTGTCTGTATGTGTGCGTCTGTGTGTGTCTGTGCATGTGTCTGCCTGCGTGTGTCTGCCTGCATGTGTCTGTCTGCGTGCGTCTGTCTGTGTGCGCGCATGTGTCTGTCTCTATGTGTGTGCGTGTCTGTCTGTGTGTGTGTCTGTATCTATTTGCCTGTCTGTGTCTGTCTGTCTGTGTGTGTGTTAATCTGTCTGTGTGTGTGTCCCGATGCTTCACATCGTGTTTTTATTATTTCTCTCGGATTTAGTAGTTAATAAATTTGCTCTTTCTTGGACTCACAAAAACCTTGTTTGATTGGTTCTTTATTGCTCACAGCTTAAATAGTTAAATACATTCTGATTTGGAAAACCTTTGTTGTAATCAACTGAGGGGGTTGGATAGAGGGAAGCCAGTCCACTCCCTCTCACCTGGCTGGAACAAAATTGGGGGCTCATCCAGGAATTTGTTCCCACAGACTGAGGAAAGAATTGGAGTGGGGAAAGTAAACTGTTCCTTCAAAAGCAATTTTAAAACTGAAAAGTGTTTTCTTGGGTCTGTCATACTAAAGTGTTAAAATGTCCACATTCAATGTCAATGCTTTCATAGAACAGGATGAAATAACTGGAGAAAAGTTAAGTGCAATGTCCTTGGAAGAATTAAAAGGTGTAGTTAGGCACTTAGAGCTGGAGCTTTGCCCAAAAGCTAGAAAAAAAGGACATTTTGAAATGGGTGGCAAAACTCTTAGAGGAGGAAATTGAAGAGACTGAAAGACATAAATTAGCAGCAGAGAAATTAAGATTGGAACAGCCGAAATTGGAACTGGACTTTCAGGAAAGGGAAAAAGAGAGGGAGAGAGGGGCAGGGATGGAAGGAGGAGAGATAATGCCAGGAAAGAGAAAAGGAAAGGGAGTTTAAATTAATCTAGCTCGGCTGAGACGAAAGGATTCCACTGTGCCCAGTGAAGACCTGCCTGATAAGGGAACCACACCGAGCTCATAATTAGGAGCTGAGGTTTTCAAGTTTGCCCATTTAATCCCTAGAATTGATGAAGAGGAGGTGGAAGCTTTCTTTATCTCTTTCAAAAGGTTAGCACGGTAGTTCAAGTGGCCAGACCAACACTGGTCCCTGCTGTTACAGAGTAAGCTGACAGGAAAAGCCCACAAGATTTACTCCCTCGTGCCTGAGGAAAGTGCAACGAGCTGTAAGACAGCAAAAAAGGGCTATTTTAAGTGTGTACCAGTTAGTGCTAGGGGAATACCGTCAGAAAATCCACACCCTCAGGAAACGGTCTGATTAGGTGTCCCTGGAATTTGAATGACTTTAGCAGCTTTTGACCGGTGGGTATGGGAACTTAAAACTGAGGCCACCTATGAAAACCTTCATGAAATAATTCCCCTTGAGGAGTTCAAAACGTCTATGCCCTTCCTGATAAGAACTCACATAGAGAAACAGAGAGTAACAGGGGCCAGACAGGCAGCAACCCTAGCTGATGAGTATGAGCTTGTCCAGAAATCCTCATTCCAAAGGAAACCCTTCCCTCAGAACTCACAACCATCTGAGAAGGATAGGAGGTGGGAGAGTGATAGGAAAGTTTGGGTCAAAGATGGACAAAAGAGCTGACCTCCCGAGGTGAGGTGAGAGTGACTGCCCTTGACATCAAGGCCACATTTGACCGAGTGCTGCAGCAAGGAGCCCTAGCAAAACTAGAGTCAATGGGATTGAAGGGGAAAACTCTCTGCCAGTTGGAGACATACCGAGTACAAAGGAAGATGGTGTGGTTGTTGGAGGTCAGTCATTTCAGCTCCAGAACATCATTGCAGGAGTTCTCCAGGGTAGCATCCTCGGCCCAACCATCTTCAGCTGCTTCATCAATGACCTTCCTTTCATCATAAGGTCAGAGGTGGGGATGTTCATTGATGATTGCACAATATTCAGCACCAATCTCAACTCCTCAGATACTGAAGCAGTCCATGCTCAAATGCAGCAAGACCTGGACAATATCCAAGCTCGGTCTGATAAGTGGCAAGTAACATTCGCACCACACAAGTGCCAGGCAATGACCATCTCCAACAAGAGAGAATCTATTCATTGCCCCTTGACATTCAATGGCATTACCATCGCTGAATCTCCCACTGTCAACATCCTGGAGGTTACCATTGACCAGAAACTGAACTGGACGAACAATATAAACACTGTGGCTACAAGAGCAGGTCAGGGGCTAGGAATCCTGCAGTAACTCAACTCTTGACTCCTCAAAGCCTGTCCACAAGTCAGGAGTGTGGTGGAATACTCTCCACTTGCCTGGATGAGTGCACCTTCAACAGCACTCAAGAAGCTTGACACCATCCAGAGCAAAGCAGCTCACTTGATTGGCATCTCATTCACAAACACTCACTCCCTTCACCACCAATGCACAGTAACAGCAGTGTATGCCCTCTAGAAGATGCACTGCAGGAACTCACCAAGGCTCCTTAGACAGCACTTTCCAAACCCATCACACCTACCATCTAGAAGGACAGGGTCAGCAGATAGATGGGAACACCATCAACTGGAAGTTGCTCTCCAAGCCACTTACCATCCTGACTTGGAAATATATCACCATTGCCCATCTTTTGATTGTCCTTGAGAAGAAGATTTTAAAATGTTGCTAGGATTTGGGTTGGCTAATTTCTTGGTTGTGGTCACATGTAGAAACTGTTGCAATTATTACTAGATCTCAGTTCGGTGGTAGGTTTCTGGTAGAGTTGGGCTCTCAAACCAGGCAACACACTTATTCCATAAAGAGCGAGGGAGGCAAAGAGAGAAGCCCTCAGCCCGTTTTCTCTATCGAAGACTTTCTTGACATTGCCTTTGTCACTTGTAATCTCTCTCTATTGCTTGGGCAGCCTTGGCTTGAAATTCTTCACACATTGTGTATTTCCAATTGGTTTTGTGTGGGTCTGTTTGTGACAGCCATTGTTTCAATATCCAGTACTTTGCATTTTTAATATCTCTTCCTCAGACAGTTATGAGTTTCGATGAGTGTCTAGATTATAGGGAGTGACTCTCTGTTCACACTTCCCCGAGGGTGATGTGTTTGTTTCTCACCTTCACTTTGTAATGTGGTTTTGCATTTTTAAGCAATTTGCCCTGTCTCTGTTCAAATTGCCAAATTTCCTGTCAGTTGAAAGATGAAAAATCATATTTTCAAAAATACAATACCGCAGTATAGTTGATGATTTACTCATCTATGACGAGAGATTTCACGAGTTCTAAGACTCTACATACTGCAACATTTGCACCAAGGATATTTGGGCATCACAAAATGTTGAGCCAGAGCAAAGAATTTTGTTTGGTGACCAAATTTCTGATGGTCATTGGAGGAGACGATGTCAAGCCATATAACTTGCGCTATTAATCTTCAGGAAACAAGAGAATCATTGATGTCATCTTCCTTTCTATTACAACCATGGGAATATTTTGGGATAGACCTTTTTGAACAGAAGCAAGATGCCCTTGATCATAGTACACTACTACTCCAGGTAGATAGAACTCAAGCAACTGCAGGGCCACACGCCTTTAGCAATAATTACATCAATGAAGGGGATAGTTGAACACATGGAATCCCAGACATTGCAATCTCAGACAATAGACCACAGTTCACCAATGAATATTTTAAAGAGTTGATGCCATCATATGGATTTGCCCATACTACCAGCTCATTGAGATACCCTCAGGCCAACGGTGAAGCTGAAAGAGTGCATACAGTGAAAGCATTGCTGAAGAAGAATGGAAACATCCAACTTGCACTTCTGAGCTATCGTTCAACTATCGTTCAATGGTCTAGCACCATGTGAACTCCTCATGAGAAGAAGACTGAGAACTCAACTCCCCACCCTCACACACATACTCAAGCCATGAGTACAAGCTGATGACAAAATGAGAGAGAAAGAAGACGAATATCATTCCAGCCAGACGTGGAACTATGACAAGCTCCACAAAGCACACACTGCCAGTTTGGATCCAAGACCAAGTTCACTATGACAAGTGGTTGAACAAACACCACATTCACAGTCTAACCCCATCCAAACAGACAACAGTACAGTGATCAGGAAGAGAAATGCACTGGTTGCCACACAGAAGAAGCCTCCTACTCTGTGGAAGCAGTTAGCTACCCAATCGAACAGGCCAGAGATGCTGCATTCATCCACCAATCCAGATGTCAACCTGGCTGGTGAACCTGAGCCATCTACCAATTTTCCACCCACCCAGCAAGGCTCAAACCCCCAATCCCCTCCAAAGGAGAAGAGGACTCCTTCCAGTAGACTTATGAAACCATCACAGTGGTTCTCCACATCAAAAAGGAATGGGGAAAAGCGGAGGACCTAAAAGAGTGAAAGAAGGTTAAGGACTGCAACACACCAGGGTTAAAGTCATGGTTTGTTTGATCTTCACAATAGAGAAATGGGAATCAGTGACTTGGTGGGAGATGTCGTATATGGGGTTAATTCTAACTGTGTAATATGCTAATGAGAGACAGTGTACATCATTGCAGGAAGTGATGCAATGTCACATGATCTCTCTCATACAACCTCATGGTAAGATGTGGCCCACCATTAGATGTGTTCCAATAAAGTTAGTGTTTTCCTTATCTCAGCAGACTCTGGGACTATTCTTTATTAGCCTAACAATACCACGAATATTATAAAAAGGACTGGAAGACCATCAGTTATCCAACTTCCCTTTCCTCCATCCAAAATCCATATGGAGAGCAGCAGGACCAGACAGGGAGAAGCTAAAGGGCTTCTGCAGGAACATGAGAAGAGTGCGTCCTGCTGCTCTGAATTTTCCCAATTCTCACAATAACCACTAATTGGGTGGCAATCTCATTTTTCCTTTTCACTGATACACCAATTAGCCATAGCATAGTCAAATCCCTTCATTCACATTCTGGTCTATGTTAACTGTTTGTTGAACTGTGACACTCTCTCTGCACTCGGCCCAGATCTCAATACAGTCAGCATTTGGAGGGATGAGCTGTGTAACAAGTAGATCCCTTAACTGAAAATGGGAAATGGCTGCACTTGGTTACCACACTGTGGGTCATGTACACACTCAATGGATTAGGTAGAATATTCAGCACAAAAACAGGCCATTTGGCCCAACCAACCAGTGCCGATGTTTATGCTCCGCTTGGTCCTCTTCCTATCTTCCCTCATCTAAATCTATCATTGTAACTCTCAATTCCGTTCTCCCTCATGTACTTGTCTAGCTTCCCCTTAAATACATCTTTACTATTTGCTTCACCCATTCCCTGTGACTCCCACATTCTCACCATCTCTGGGTAAAGAGATTTCTTCTGAGTCTCGTATTGGATTTCTTGGTGACTATTTTATATTGCTGCCCTCGAGTTTAGCTTTTCCCCACAAGTGGAAACATTGGGCTGATTTTTTTTCAGAAGGGAGTCACGTTCCGCTGCTGGAGCCTAAAGCTGGAGACGACCTCGTTGTGACAGAGAGTGGGACCCTGGAGCAAGATTTTACCGGGGGCGGCCAATTAAGAGGCTGCAGTCAGGGCTACTGGACAATTGAGGATTGTAGGCCGCCTCCTGAGCTGCCAGCCCAAACACAAGGTCGGCAGCTCAGTAGCTTCACCAGCACCACCGCTAATGATGGTGAGAGTGCCTCAATGCCAAGGTACCCTTGAAAGCCGGGGAAGTTAATATTGAACAGTTGGTGGGGGTGGGGCGATGGTGAATATTGCGGCCACAACGCCGTTGATGCAGGTCAACTTTCTTCTGGGGTCCATCCTTGGCTACAGAGCAGCAACAAAGGAAGGCCAACCCCAAGAACCCACTGGGAGGCTGCCACATGGCAGCGGGCCCTATCAACACTGGGAAAATGGCTGCAGGACAGGGTGGCCCTCAATTAGCCACCTGGCAGGTGGCAGTGCCACTTCGGTTCTCACCATTGGTAATAAGCTGTGACATTGCCAGCGAAGCCCACACCCGGTAATAGATTTAAAAAACGTTGGTATCCCCTTGTGATGCCTCCCACCGCCATATGGTCAGAGCTTCCCTCCTCTCAGCCCATCACAACAGGGCTGAGAAAATTCAGCCCATTCTCTCTGTATCCACTCCAGCAAAACCTTTCAGAATTTTAAAAACCTCTATTCCCTTTTCCCAAACTGAGAGATCCAGCCTGTTGTTCTTTTCCTAAGAGGTAGAACATCGCAGTTTAAAATGTTACATTGAAACATTGAAGTACATTCCCCACCCCCGCCCCTGCCCACGTCTCTCCCTCTGCTCCGTGTCTAAACCTTCTCCTTAAATGCAAACATACATGTTTTAGTTGTTGGTTGAATTCCTGCCATTTGATTTCTGTAGAAGTTCACTTTCGCCCCCAATCCACTCTCAGTTCCGGATGTAGATCCGGATTTTGAACACATGAGCTCCCCTGCACTGGGTGAGATGCTGAGCGACTGGAATGTGAACTCACGGTGAACTCAGAACTCCACTGGTCACCCTGCAGTCAGAGATAGGATCCCAACTTCACAGGAGCTGCTGGAGCTCGTCTGCTGGACATCGGGAACCGACTATCTTTAAGGCAATGTTCAAGACAGCCCCATTTTACAAAGCAGCCTCAGTCAGGTATCAGGTCTCCCACATTTACACACTGTAAAGACTCTAACATCTGTTTTAGTGATGGATCCAGGACACCTCTTTTACTATCTTCACCAATATGACAGGCGGCACACTTCAGGTGTGTAATGACCACACGTTCTATACCTGCCCAAGCACACAGCACCAACCTATTGTTTGTCCCACATCTTTCCAAATCTTTCCATTCCTCTCCATCTGTATCAACAATTGGTGAACGTTTGTTGCTGAACACAATGCATTAGATTTTACTCTTTATCCTGGATATTTCCTAATGCTGGATGGGAAAGACTAAAATCTGTCCAATTTTGGATATGATGACAGAAATGACATGATTCACACCATCATATTGTTTACAGAATTCCTGCAGCAGAACAATTTCATTCATGGTGATCATTTACACAATTTACATTATCTTACACAGTGTTTCACCAGGGGGTTTGTACACATTAGCAAGTTCAGTCTGGAGCCTAGCGCAATGGGATACCAAACCCCGTGGCCTCTGACCCCACTCAAAGTGACCCCTACCTGTCTTTCTGGGTTTCCTGACCATTATCCAACCATCCCCATTCCCATCCCTTCTCTCTCCCTTCACTCTGAGTAAAACTCCAGCCCATTGTGTCTCTCATTGGGATTGAGGTTGATTTCCATTATCAGACAAAACAATCAGATTTTCCTTCTACCTCCTGTTTCTATCAGATATATTTAAGAACTCTGGGGTAATTTCTGCTGTCTGATTTTCAAATCTCTCCCGCATGGAATTTTACAGCAATGAAACAGGCCAGGAGCTTATGTTCCACATGAGCCTCCTCCCACTCTACATCACCTCATCCACTCTATTCCTTTCTCCCTCATGGATTTATCCTGATTCCCCTTCAATGTATCAATACTATTCACTTCAACCACTCCCTGTGACAGTGAGTTCCACATTCTAACCTTTCTCTGGGTAAAGATGTTATTCTAAATTTCCTACTGAATTCCTTAGTGACCATCTTATGATTAAGAGACAAATGTTGATGCTCCCCCAACATGCTTTTACCCTATTGAATCCTTTCATTCCTTTATAAAAGCAAAATACTGTGGATGCTGGAAATCTGAAAAAAAAACAGAAAATGCTGGAAAACCTCAGCAGGTCTGACAGCATCTGTGGAGAGTGAAAAACAAAGTTAACATTTCAAGTCCGTACGACCCTCCTTCTGAGACCCCTCTACCCGCCTGCAGAAAGGTCATATGGACTCGAAACATTAACTTTGTTTTTCTCTCTCCACAGATGCTGTCAGACCTGCTGAGCTTTTCCTTTCACACCTTTCCCAGGTCGCATCTCAGCCAGTCTATTCATTCTCCTGGGAGCTGTAACCTGTTCGTTCTGGTAATTATTGTTTTGTTTTGCATTTCACCAGTTCTCCTCTCCTTTTTGTGAAACCATCTTTTTATATGTGTGTCCACAGCAATGAGAATTGGCAATTATCAGCAGTTTATAACAATGTCAGTGTAAGTTCTGCTTTCTGGATGTAGACAGTCAGACTCCTACAACTCAGATTTGTGGTTTGTTTATTTTATTTATTTATTACTGCAACACTTTGTGGAATTCAGCCAGAGATTAATCCATCTCCTTCTCCTCCCCCATCCCAACACATTACCTTTCCTTCCCAGTGGAACCTTTCCTTTTCCACAATGCAGCATTCTCCACTCACCCTAGACCAATGTCTTTTCTCCATCCAGGGTAGTGGTTTGACAATGGGCCGTCACATTGAGTAGCTGCTGCTGTTATTCCTCCGCAGACCTGTTCATTCACTCGACTGAGTTTCTTAAAATTTAATTCTCTCCCTTCTCTTGTGGTTCTCTTTTCCTTCCTGTGATAGTTTCCCTAATCACTTCTTGTATTTTTTTAACTCTACTCTTTCCCTTCTCTCCCTCCCTCTGGCTTCTGTATCTTTCCCCCTCCCCTTATCGGTCACACTGATTGGTGATGTGGGATATCAGGGCTGACACCTCCAGGGTTGACATTGTGTCTCTTCGCCATGTCACAGCCTCTTGACACCGGTTCCTGGTGTATTTCTAAAGGTCTGGGTCTCACTCTACCAACACTGAGACCCGCAGGGGGCTGAGGGCCACAGGATTCCTTGTATCAGGTGAGGATTGAAGCAGGAGGCCAGGGGGCGGGGAAAGGGAAAATCAAGCAGAATGTGGACCCGGGCCCCACTCACCTCTCACCAGGTTGGACAGTCAGAGTGATCCCAGGAAGGTAAACCCCCAGGTGGGAGCAGCTTCCAGTAACCCAACCTTGAGTCATTTAAGTACACCGGAATTCCTGGGAATTCCTCCGAGTGGGATTTTCTTAAAGAAAAGGGTTTGAATAAAACACAGTGAGAAACTGTGTGATTTTAACTTTCTCCCAGCTCCAGCCTCTCTGACTCTGCATCTGAACACACAGAATCCGCGGCTCATCCTGTCTGAGAACCCGACCAGTTTGCTTCTCCCACTGCAATGTAGGAATTGCACAGCCCCATGTGTCCTGGAATCAGAAGGATTCACATCAGGGAGACATTACTGGGAGCTGGAGGTGGGGGGCAGGAGTGGTTGGGCTCTGGGAGTGACCCGAGAGTCTGCCGAGAGGGGAGACAGAATCGAGCCCAGATCTGAGGCGGGATACTGGATTGTGTGGCTAAATCCTCTTGATCCCTATCTTGTCAGAACCTCCCCAACGAACCCCGCCCGCCGCGGCCCGCTCCGCTCCCCCCCCCCGCCCCCGCCTCACCTCGAGTGGGAAACCCCGGAAGATCGGGTCGTCCCTGGACGATGAGGATGGACAGTTGTCATTTTACAATATGGACAACATGTCCCATCTCCACACTTTCACTGAGAGAATCTTTCCCATCTTCACTTCACCACTGGATGAAGAACCACTGACAATGTGGGATTAAAACTTACTAACAGATCCATCCCATAATTTCACACCCTCTCCCAACCTCCTATAAACTGCCGGTGGTCGCTCTCAGTTACAGGTCGTGCAGATGGTCCTATATCTAGTATAACCCAGTGACAATGTCTTGTTGGTTACGTTGCTTTGGCTAATCAGTGCGGAGGAACAAACTGGTGGCAACTGTTCCAGAGACTCCTGTAAAATTAAATCAAACCTCAATAACCTCGAGAATCATTGGGGAGTAGAGACAGCGGCGAATTAAAACACTCAGTACTGCGCTGAAGTTGTGATCTGGAATGCACTGTCTGAAAGACTGATGGAAGCAGATTCAATAATAACATTCAAAGGTGATTGTATCAATAGAGGAAGGGAAGAATTGCAGGTATATGTGAAAAAATACAGGGAAACGGGACTATTGAGATTTCTCTTTCAAATCCAACACAGGCACAATGGGCCTAATGCCCTGCTGTGCTGAATGATTGTATTTTAAACGGGCTGACTACCTGACTTAGGGCTGCACCGGACACCCAGTGATCAACGTGAAGAAATATTAACACCGCCACAGCAATGAGATGGTCTGTCACTGGCCAACACTGAGTCCCTATCACCTTGTCTCCACCAGCAGGAGGCCTGAAACTGTAACCCACTGAATCTTCAGCATGTGAAGTGATGTCCCAGATAGAGTAATGGAGGCAGAAAACCTGGAATTATTTAAGAAACGATTTGCAGTCACAATGCGGAGATATTAAGATCTCTCTAGATGGATGGATGGATCAAGATGGGCAGAATGACCTCCCTTATCTGTTATTATCTTTGAATTTTGTTATTATTCCTGTGTAAGTTTCCAAGTTGTAAATTTTAATGTTCAGGAGTCAAAAGATTATCCAAAATAGCTGGTTTAGAACTCAAGTGAATTTAAGGTAGTTTATTTATTTATTAAGAGTTTAGAGAAGATGCATCAGCTAAATAGACTGGAAAACCACGTGACCGTGACAGGTGAGTGCTGTTTACCGATCACTGATCCCAGAGGATGATCAAACGGATGGTACAGAGGGTGTTGATCTCAATAGCTTGTGGCAGCAGCATTCTGCTCTCTCGCTGAAGTGTTCGGGAATTCTTCTCCAGCCTCCCTCCATCTTTCCTGGTCCATCTTCAATCTGCAGAAGGTCACTGTCTGACGAGGACTGCCCTCTGCCCCCGAGCAGTAGTGAATATATTTTATTACCAGGGGCTGGTAGTTTACCCTATGTAAAACACTTGTTTGTAACCTCCTAACCAATGAATATAGGACAGGAACCCAAAACGTCAGAGATAAAAACAAAAAACTACTGCGGATGCTGGAAATCCAAAACAAAAACAGAATTACCTGGAAAAACTCAGCAGGTCTGGCAGCATCGGTGGAGAAGAAAAGAGTTGACGTTTCGAGTCCACATGACCCTTCAACAGAACTGAGTGTAGTTAGGAGAGGGGTGAAATATAAGCTGGTTTAAGGTGGGGGGTGGGGGGAGAGAGAAGTTGAGGGTGGGGTGGTTGTAGGGACAAGCAAGCAGTGATAGGAGCAGATAATCAAAAGATGTCACAGACAAAAGGATCAAAGAGGTGTTGAAGGTGGTGATATTATCTAAGAAAAGTGCTAATTAAGAATGGATGGCAGGACACTCAAGGTACAGCTCTAGTGGGGGTGGGGTTGAAAGACTGACAAGGTATTAGTTGTAGATTTAAAAATAATGGAAATAGGTGGGAAAAGAAAAATCTATATAAATTATTGAAAAAAAACAAAAGGGAGGGGGGAAGAAACGGGGTGGGGATGGGGGGAGGGAGTTTAAGATCTAAAGTTGTTGAATTCAATATTCAGCCCGGAAGGCTGTAAAGTGCCTAGTCGGAAGATGAGGTGCTGTTCCTCCAGTTTGCGTTGGGCTTCACTGGAACAATGCAGCAAGCCAAGGACAGACATGTGGGCAAGAGAGCAGGGTGGAGTGTTGAAATGGCAAGCGACAGGGAGGTTTGGGTCTTTCTTGCAGACAGACCACAGGTGTTCTGCAAAGCGGTCGCCCAATGTAGAGGAGACCGCATTGGGAGCAACGAATGCAGTATACTAAGTTAAGGGAAATGCAAGTGAAATGCTGCTTCACTTGAAAGGAGTGTTTGGGCCCTTGGACGGTGAGGAGAGAGGAAGTGAAGGGGCAGGTGTTGCATCTTCTGCGTGGGCATGGGGAGGTGCCATAGGTGGGGGTTGAGGAGTAGGGGGTGTTGAAGGAGTGGACCAGGGTGTCCCGGAGGGAACGATACCTACGGAATGCTGCCGGGGGGGGGGGTGAAGGGAAGATGTGTGTGGTGGTGGCATCATGCTGGAGTTGGCAGAAGTGGCGGAGGATGATCCTTTGAATGCGGAGGCTGGTGGGGTGACCCAAAATGTCAGGGTGGTTACTGACCCAACTCCACCACCTCCCTGTCCATCACTTTAGCTCGAGGTTATCTTTTATTTTAACTCTTCCTGAAGGTCATTTAATAGTGCTTACCAGACACTTGCATAGATAAGAGGGTACAAGACAAGTCCAATTGACTTAGGAATGTCAACATGAATCCTGAATCAGGAGACCCCGATATTTCTAGGGATGTTTATGTGTTTTTCCAGTGTGAGAAAGAAGTTTCTCTATGAACGTGACCTTATGCTCTGCTGACCAATTCCATAAGAATTCTATTCTCATTCTGAAAAGTACCATTTCTTACAGTAGGACTAACGTCATGTATATGTCCATATATACACAGATATTGACTTTACAGATGTATTTCATTTCTGTCACTGTCTCAATGAGAATATCGGGGAGATGGTGTTTTTGAACTCACTTTGATGATTGATCTTGCAACTACTAACTTGATACTTTATTCAGCACAGAAGAGCCAGAGTGTGAATGAGGCTCTGTGATTATTACATTAAAATGCAGCTTATCAGAACAGGTTGCAATATATGCTCTTTGCATAGATTTTATATCATTGAATAATGTAGAGAAAAGTTTATTTTCCTTTTATTTGGCCAACTCAGTTATATTAATAAATTTCATGGTCATGATGATATGTTGTCATTAATCTGCATTTTGTAAGAGCTTGGGAAATAAAATTTTAAACTCCAAATATTAAAAAAATGTCTATATTTCTCAACAAGAGCCAGCAGTGGGGCTTTATTGAAACTTCCTGAACACCACGGGTGAAATAACATTTGGGGCATTGCAAACTCCTGTGTGCTGTAATGGTTTAACATCCAGAATATTGTAATGTCTATTCTATCTCCAGGGTGTTGGCAGGGAGGGGACAGGTTCAAACTGCTCAAACACCCCTGAAATTTCTATGTTGTGTTTAGTGTCTCTGACCACTCCTTCTTTGGAAGGCATGTGAATCTGATCACTTGATAGAAAACAGAAAGAACCATTCAGGACCGATCAGTTCTGTAACTTGATCAGAAGAACCCCATTCATTGGGCTTATGCTTCTAGTTATTCACTGTGATATTGAACAAAAACTTCCATTTACATAGCACCTTTGATGTAATGAAACACCCCACAGCGTGTCACAGGATCATTATAAAATTAAGTACGATCCTGAGACATGTAAGGAGATATTAAATGAGATGACCAAAAGCTGGTGAAAAAGTTACGTTTTCAGGAGTGTCTTAAAGGAGGTAAATGAAGTAGAGAGGTGGGGAGGTGAAGGGAGGAAAGTCCAGAGCTTGGGGCTGAGGCAACTGAAGACATGGCCACCAATGGTGCAATGATTATAATTTTGGGGATATACAAAAGGCCAGAATTAGGTGAGTGCAGATATCTCAGAGGGTTGTGGGACTGGAGATTACAGAGAAAGGGAGAGAGATGAGGCCATGGAGGGATTTAAAAACAAGAACGATAATGTTAGGAAATAGGAGCAGGAGCAGGCCATTCAGTCCCGCGAGCCTGCTCCGTCATTCTATATGATCATGGTTGATCGTCTATCTCAATGCTATGATCCTGCTCTCACCTCATACACCTTAACACCTTTAATGTCTAGAAATCTATTTATTTTGTTCTTAAATATATTCAGCAACTTGGCCTCCACAGCTCTCTCTGGTAGAGAATTCCAGAAGTTCACCATCCTCTGAGTTAAAGGATTTCTCATCATCGCAGTCCTAAGTGGCCTAGCCCATATCCTGAGACTGTGACCCCATGCTCTGGACCCATCAGACAAAGGAAACATCATCCCTTCATCCAGCCTGTCAAGCCCTGTCAGAATTCTATGTCTCAATGAAATCTCCACTCATTCTTCTAAACCCCAGTGAATACAGGCCTAGTCAACCCAATCTTTCCTCATATGACAATCCTGCCATCCCAGGAATCAGTCTGGAACCTTTGCAGCACCGGTCTCCGGCATGTATGCCCTTTCTTAGGTAAGGGGACCAAAACTGCATGTAATGCTCCAGGTGTGGTCTCACCTGTACAGCTGAAGTAAGAGAACCTTGCTGCTGTACTTAAGTCCTCTCGCAATGAAGGCCAAAATGCCATTTGCCTTCTTAACTGCTTGCTGCACCTGCATGCTTGCTTTCAGTGATTGGTGTACAAGGACACCGAGGTCCCTTTGTACATCAACATTTCCCAATCTATCATCATTTAAATAATACTCTGCCGTTCTGTTGTTCCTACTGAAGTGGATAACTTCACACTTATCCACATTATACTGATTCTGCCATGTATTTGCCCACTCCCTCAACCTGCCTAAATTGCCTTGAACCTTCTTAACACCTTCCTCACCGCTTGCATTCCCACCAAGTTTCATGTCATCGGCAAACTTGGAACTATTAGCTCCCTCATCCAAATCATTGATATATATTGGGAATAGCTGGGGCCCAAGCATTGATCTCTGTGGTATTCAACTAGTCACACCTGCAACTCCAAGAAAGACCCATTTATTCCTACTCCCTGTTTCCTATCTGCTAATCAATTTTCAATCAATGCCAATATATTACCCCAATCACGTGCTTTAATTTTGCACACTAACCTCTTATGTGGGACTTTCCCAAAAGGTCTCTGAAAATCCAATACACCACATCCACTGATTCTTCCTTATCTATTCTGCTTGTTACATCCTCAAAAAACTCCAGTAGGTTTGACAAATATGACTTCCCTTTCATAAATTCGTGTTGGCTTTGTCTAATCCAATTGATATTTTCTAAGTGTCCTGTTATCACAGCCTTTAAACTACACTCTACAACTGATGTTAGGTGAAAATTTTAAAATCAAGATGTTGCTTGACAAGGAACCAATGTAGGTCAGTGAGCACAGAGGTGATGGCTGAATGGGACTTGGTGTGAGTTAAGACATGGGCAGCAGAGTTTTGGATGACCTCAAGTTTATGGAGGGTAGAATGCGGGAGGTCAGTCAGGAATGTGTTGGAATCGTTGAGGTAATGAAGGCATGAATGTAGATTTCAGCAGTAGATGAGATGAAACAGGGCGGAGTCAGGTGATATTATAGAGATTGAAATAGGCAGTCTTAGTGATGGGATGAATATGAGGTCAGTAACTCATCTCGAGATCATATGTGACAAAAGGTTTCCAACAAACTGACTTAATCTGAGAATGTTGCCAGAAAAATACAAATGGAAGGAGGTGAGAGCAGTCGCACCAGCTGGAAGACAGTGGAGAGGCATTGGAGGAGGATGGTGTGGTCAACCATATCAAAGGCTGCAGACAGGCCCAGAAGGACAAGGAGGGAATGTTTGCCTTTGTCACAGTTACTCAGGATGTCATTTTGAGTTTGATAAGAGCTGTTTCTCAACTGTGGCAGAGGCAGAAACCTGATAGAGAGTTTCAAACATGGAGCTGCAGGGAATATGGGAATGGTTAGGAATGGATTTGAGAGGTGACAACATGTTCAAGGACTTTGGAAATAAAAGAGAGATGGGAGATGGGGAAGTAGTTTGCAAGGACTGTAAGGTCAAGTGTTGGTGTTTTTGAGGAGAGGGCTGATAATGACAGGTTTAAAGAAGAGAGAGACAAGACCTGAAGAATAGAGAACAGTGATGAAGATATGAACAGACTAGTAAACAGGGCTTTGGAAGCTGTAGTCTGACAAGAATATATTTTTCAGTTTTATTTGCTTTCTTTCAATTGTTAGATTAATGAAAATAATCAGTTAATAAGACAGCTGTTAAACCACAGTGACCCTGGTTTGGGTGTAAATTCATTATGAACATGCACTATCAATGAACACATTCTGTGGGTGAAATTGGTTTTGGGCACTAATGGGAAATTCAGTTGGGTCAGGGACTTGGAAGGATGTACGGGAACAACAGCAGCTTATGATGAAAATCCTGGAGGACCCTCTCACCAGTGGGATCTCACATGCAGCACACGACATTGTTGGAGAACTGTGCTCGATTATCCTCCCACTCATCACTTAATAAAAACATCATGGGCAATGAGAGTGCAATGTTTCAATAAACTACCTACACCATGTGAGGCTCCGCCAGTTACACACAGACTCATCAATTCTACCCTGGATCTTCACACTACTGGTGGAATCCATCATATCCAGCACAGATGCACCTGATCATGGATAAAAAAATACATGGGAAATCTACACCACACAAATGGAAAGAAGCCAGGTTAACATTCCGGGTATCAGCCCTGGATCTGAACTGGGAGCTGAAAGATTAGCAAGGACCTGTGTAGGGCTGAGGGAAAGAAAGAGGGGGAGTGAAGAAATAAATAGATGGTGAATTGTGGAGAGGAAGTTAGTGGGTAGAGTGAGCTGTGCACTGCAGGAACCCGGGCGGCCGGGCAGGGAGCTGCTGCCTGTAATGTTGTTCCACAGGCGGAAGGTGAAGCTACAGCGCCGGATTTCAGATGGGTTTCAGTTTGTAGTTTCTTCCTCCCAGGTGTGGAGGGACCGTGACCTTCACTCACTCTGAGACCTGTGGGTGTCCAACACCCAGTTTCACCGCCATCTGATCCCCCAAGGTATTTCCCCTCATAAACCGACTTTCCCCTTCACTCGAGCTGCTTTCCCACCCTGCCCATTGGCCTCAGTTCCCCAAGGGGCGGCCAACTTCACTCACTCTGAGGTGGAACCAGAAGAAATTTCCTTGAATGTACAATCCCTGAGTCTGTTCTGTGATCAGTCTGAGTGAGGTGAAGGAACTTAAATAGGAACGGACGCGTCCAGTGACAATGATGTTGTCAATAAGGGTTTCTAACCCTCACCCTGTCAGATGTGTCTCAGTTTAAACGGTGCGGAACTGTTGAGCAGAGGAACTCGGCCCCGCTGCGGAGTGAGTGAAGGCGGCTGAAGAGCGGCTGAGGTGGGATGGGGAGACCGGGAAACAGCCCAGAGCCCCGGGAAAGACCGGAATTAGAAAGTTCCAGTGTCCAAATTCATCAGTGGAGATATTGAGGGAGACACGGGGACATTGCTGGATAGTCAGACCGCCTCTTCCTATATGTAAAATCAGACGCTACCGAGAACAGCGAATAACAGCAATTCCCTGAGAAGGGCAGTAAATTTAGTCGGGGAATCACTGAACTGAATGTTGAACACAGCGCATTGCTCCTTTAAAGTGGGGGATTTTTTTGGTGAATATTTTTCAGATTGACAGCGGGATCTCGGTTATCTATGAGAAAATGAGTTGGAGTCAAACTGGGTTTGAATAAAATGAGTAAATGCAACAGAGCGTGTTTTTAAACTGATTTCTCGCAGACCCCAGATTACTGCCCCAGCAGGATAAGCCGTTTTTATCTGGGTGAACAAGGATATCCATTTGACATTTAAATTGGAAACATGGTTTTGTGGGCACACACTGGACACGAGGTTATGTCAACAACAGCAAACAAAAGCTAAACAACTGAGTGTGAGAGTAAGTATGGGAAACTCTATTATTGACCCATTTCCATATCTATTGGGGGTCCCAGTCTCACAGCAGATGGTCGAGGATCCAGCGTTGTTTATTTCTCGAGAGAGAGAGGGAGAGGAGGTGATTGGTGGGAAATCTCATGTGTGATAAGGGGCGGTCGGAAGAAGGTTTCCGGGAGCAGGATGGAGTCCAGAGGAATGGACAGGAGGGTCGGGAATGTCCTCGGGACGGAACACGGTAGAAATCTGCTTCTCTATTCCTCTCTCCGTCTCTATATCGGAAAAAGCTTGTGTCATGTCTGGACGGTTTACTGTGTGAACGGTGAGCTGTTTCTGAAGAGATGCACAAGGTTAGTTGATGATATTCTGCCAAACTAATGTGCAGATTGCAGGAATATTATTTTCAGAAGGGGATTAGGTCGGATTTGGAATTCTCCTCGCACCTCTGAGAATTGGCTAATTTCAGTCCAGGCTAATAGCAGAAACATAATTTCTGGTAATAAGGCGATAAGAATCCGATGAGTAGATTAGTTTTGGTTGCTGTAGTACAGCCAGCTCACATAATGGGCTCCTCGATTGTTCTAAACTTTCACATGGGTCTGTGGACTGGGAGTAGAGTCAACAGGATCCACAGCACCAACATTCTGGTAACTTAATACATTACTGGGAAAGGCTGGTGAGATGAATGGAGGAATTCACACTGGGCAGTCATGGTGTCGTGCACTGATGCTGGATCTATGGTACATTGTGGAGATCCTGTCTGATCACTGATCTAGAATTTCTTGATGCTGACACTGGATCCGCTTTCAGTTTGTGAATTTAATTACACGGCGAAGTGAAAATGTGTTGCACATTGAAGTGAAGGACACTGGGTCTCATGGATACCTCATATCACCTTAACCCCGAACCCTCCCCGGGGAAGAAAGATACAATCTGAGGAGGATTGTTATAGTCTGTAGAGTTTGATTAAGCCCTTGAGGTTAAATTTCCATGGGTAGATTCTCTGGACTGTCCACTGTATTTACTGGGAACCTGCAGCGCCCCCGGAGAAATAGTGTAAACGGCACCACAGGATTTCCAGAGAAACATAGAAAATAGGAGCAGGAGTAGGCCATTCGGCCCGTCGAGCCTGCTCCGCCATTCAGTCTGGTCATGGCTGATCATCCAACTCAATAGCCTGCTCCCAGTTTCTCCCCATATCCTTTGATCCCTTTCGCCTCAAGAGCTATATCTAACTCCTTCTTGAAAACATACAATGTTTTGGCCCCAACTAATTTCTGTGGTAACGAATTCCACAGGCTCACCACACTCTGGGTGAAGAAATTTCTCCTCATCTCAGTCCTAAATGGTCTACCCTGTATCCTCAGACTGTGACCCCTATTTCTGGACTCACCCACTATTGGGAACATCTTTCCTGTATCTACCCTTTCTAGTCCTGTTAGAATTTTATAGGTTTCTATGAGATTCCCCCCTCATTCTTCTGAACTCCAGCCGATATAATCCTAACTGACTCAATCTCTCCTCATATGTCAGTCCCGCCATCCCAGGAATCAGCCTGGTAGACCTTCACTACAGCCCCTCTATAGCAAGAACATCCTTCCTCTGATAAGGAGACCAAAAGTGCACACAATATTCGAGGTGTGGTCTCAACAAAGCCCTGTATAATGCAGCAAGACATCCCTGCTCCTGTATTTGAATCCTCTCGCTATGAAGGCCAACACACCATTTGCTTTCTTTACCACCTGCTACACCTGCATGCTGACCTTCAGTGACTGGTGTATGAGGACACCCAGGTCTCGATGAATATTCCCCTCTCTCAATTTATAGCCATGCAGATAATAATCCGTCTTCCTGTTTTTGCTATCAAAGTGGATAACCTCAAGTTTATCCACATTATACTGCATCTGCCATGCATTTGCACACTCACTCAGCTTGTCCAAATCACACTGAAGCAGCTCTGCATCCTCCTCACAGCTCAACCTCCCACCCAGCTTTGTATCATCTGCAGATTTGGAGATATTACATTTAGTTCCCTCATCTAAATCATTAATATATTGTGTGAATGGCTGGGGCCCCAGCACCGATCCCTGCAGTGCCACTAGTCACTGCCTGCCATTCAGAAAAAGGCCCATTTATTCCTACTCTTTGTTTCCTGTCTGCCAACTAGTTTTCTATCCATCTCAATACACTACCCACAAGCCCGTGCACATTAATTTTACACGTTAAACTCTTATGTGGGACTTTGTAGAAAGCCTTCTGAAAGTCTAAATAAACCACATCCACTGGTTCCCCTCATCAACACTACTAGTTACATCCTCGAAAAATTCCAGTAGATTTGTCAAACATGGTTTCCCTTTTGTAAATCCATGCTGACTCTTCCGATTCTGCCACTGTTTTCCAAGTGCTCAGCTATTAACTCTTTTATAATGTACTCTAGAATTTTCCCCACGACCAACGTCAGGCCGACTGGTCTATAATTCCCTGTTTTCTCTCTGCCTCCCTTTTTAAATAGTGGGGTTACATTAGCTGCCCTCCAATCAGTAGGAACTGCTCCAGAGTCTATAGAATCTCAGAAGATGACCACCAATGCATCCACTATTTCTTTGGCCACTTCCTTAAATACCCTGGGATGTAGATTATCCAGGCCCTGGAGATTTATCGGCCTTAAATCCCATAAATTTCTCCAACACCATTTCCCTGCTAATATTGATTTCTTTCAGTTCCTCCCTCTCACTAAACCCTGTGTTCTCCAACATTTCTGGCATGTTATTTGTGTCCTGCTTTGTGAAGACAGAACCAAAGTATGCATTTAGTTGGTCAGCCATTTTTTTGTTCTCCATTATAAATTCCCCTGTTTCTGACTGTAAGGGACCTACATTTGTCTTCACCAATCTTTTTCTCTTCACATACGTATAGAAACTTTTACAGTCAGATTTTATGTTCCTCGCAAGTTTACTCTCGCACTCTATTCTCCTCTTCTTAATCAATCCCTTGGTCATCCTTTGCTGAATTCTAAACTGCTCCCAATCCTCAGGCCTGTTGTTTTTTAGCCAATTTGTATGACCCTTCCTTGGATCTAATACCATCTCTAATTTTCTGTGCAATGCATGGTTTGGCCACTCTGTTTTACTTTTGCGCCAGACAGGAATGAACAATTGTTGCAGTTCACCCATGCGCTCTTTGAATGTTTATCATTGCCTATCCATCGTCATCCCTTTAAGTAACGTTTCCCAATCCATCATAGCCAAGTTGCACCTCATACCATCATAGTTTTGTTTATTGAGATTCAGGATCCTAGTCTCAGAATCAACTATGTCACTCTCCATCTTAATGAAGAATTCCATCATATTATGGTTGCTCATCTGCAAGCGGCCTCGCAGAACTAGTTTGCCAATTATTCCTTTCTCATTACACAATACCCAGTCCAGGATGGCCTTTTCTCTAGTTGGTTCCTCAACGTATTGGTCCAGAAAAACATCCCACATACACTTCAGGAATTCCCCCTCTACGGTATTGTTACTAATTTGCCCAATTTATATGCAGATCAAAGTCACCTTTAATTACAGATGTTGCTTTATTGCATGCATCTCTAATTTGCTGTTTAATGCCATTCCAAACATCACCTCTACAGTTTGGGGGTCTATATGCAACCCCCACTAACATTTTTTCCCCTTAATGTTTCTCAGCTCTACCCATACAGATTGTTGGAGTTAATATCTTTCCTCACTGTTGCGTTAATTTCCTCTTCAGACAGCAATGCAGCTCCACTGGCTTTTCCTTTTTGTCTGTCCTTCCTAAATACTGAATGCCCCTGGATGTTCAGCTCCCATCCCTGGTCACCCTGCAGCCATGTCTCCGTAATCCCGACTATATCACACCTGTTTACATTTATTTGCGCTGTTAATTCATCCACTTTATTGCGAATGCTCCTCGCGTTAAGGCATTAAGCCTTAAGGCTTGCCTTTTTAACATTACTTGTCCCATTCCCACTATTTTTCACTGAGGCCCTGTTCGATTCTTGCCCTTGATTTCTCTGTCTATCACTTTTCTTATTCCCCTTTCTGTCTTTTGTTCTTGTCCTTTATTCCCCCTCCTCTGACTCCTTGCATAGGTTCCCATCCCCCTGCCATTTTAGTTTAAACCCTCCCCGACCACTCTCGTAAATATTCCCCCGAGGACATCAGTCCCAGTCCTGCCCAGGTGTAACCTGTCCAGTTTGTACTGGGCCCTCCTCCCCCAGAACCAATGCCAAGGTCCCAGGGATCTGAAACCCTCCCCCTCACACCATCTCTTCAGCCAAGTATTCATCTGATATATCCTGCTATTACTACTCTGACTAGTACGTGGCACTGGCAGTAATTCTGAGATCACTACCTTTGAGGTCCTACTTTTCAGTTTACTTCCTAACTCCCTATATTCTGCTTTTAGGACCTCATAACATTTTTTAACCTATGTCGTTTGTACCAATGAATACCACGACCACTGGCTGTTCACCCTCCCCCTTCAGAATGTCCTGTAGCCGCTCTGAGACATCCTTGACCCTTGCACCAGGGAGCCAACATACCATCCTGGAGCAGTTTCCACTGCTCATCCACCGAAGTTACAGCCAATTCTGGGCACCGCACTTTGGGAAGAATATCAAGGCCGAAGGAATGGTGCAAGGGGAGATTTACCAGAATGGAACCAGGGATGAGGGACTTCAGTTAAATGGAGTGACCAGCAAAGTGACGATTGAGAGGATCATCGTGGATTAAAAGGGGCAGGTCAGGAGGAGCTGGACAATATGTTTCAGTTTGTAACAAAAACCTGGAAAAACTCCACAAGTCTGACAGCATCTGCAGAGAGGAATACAGTTAACATTTCGAGTCCGTATGACTCTTCATCAGAACTGAGGGAATACAAGAAATTAGGTTAAATATAAACTGGTTGAGGAGGGGTGGGACAGGTAGAGCTGGGTAGAGGACCAATGATAGGTAGAGGCAAAGGAGAGATTGCCAAAGATGTCATAGACAAAAGGGCAAAGGGGTGTTAACGGTGGTGCAAACATCAGGAGAGAAATGGAAAGCAATGAAGGTGATCAGGGCAAAAGAGACAGGCGGAAATCCTGTCAGAGAGAAGAACAATACTTCTTCAAGGTAGGCATTCCTTGAAGAGGAGTGGCAGTCAATTAATCATTAAGATAAAAGCAAAATACTGCGGAAGCTGGAAATCTGAAACAAATACAAAAATACCTGGAAAAACCCAGCTATTTTTGTTTTTGATTTCCGGCATCTGCACTATTTTGCTTTTATCTTAATAATTCTTGTGTATTGCAGTGAAAGTCCTGAGGGAATTACCGAACTGCATGTGTTCAGCAGCAGTGCAGGAACATTGAAACTGAAAGTGGTTTGAATCAGGAAGTGCTGAGTGTGAACATGGCTTCCAGACAGCCGGAGGAGAGTTGGACTGAGGAGGCAATTTGTCCCATTTGTCTTGATTTCTTCACCGAACCGGTTTTACTGGAATGTGGACACAACTTCTGCCGCTCCTGTATCACCCAGAGTTGGGAAGAGAAGGAGATAAACTCCTGCCCGGAATGTAGAGAAGAGTTTCCGGAAAGAAACCTCAGAATAAATCGGGCCTTAGCGAATTTGGCTGAGAAAGCTGGAAAAATGAAGGTGAACCTGAGAGAGAAGGAAAGTAAACTTCACTGTGAGGAACATGAGGAAGAACTGAAGCTGTTTTGTGAAACTGACAAGAAATTGATCTGTCTGATTTGTAGAGATTCGCGGGAACACAGAGAGCACCGCTTCATGCCGATTAAAGAAGCTGTCGGAATGTACAAGGTAAAAGAGAACAGAAATGAGGTAAATGAATAGATTCTTGAAAGGGAAAAACAACAGAGGTAACGGGCGTCGCTGTTTTAGGATTTTATAAAGTTATTACACAATGTTTTATTACAGATGCAAACTTTAAAATCGAGGTGTTTTTTGCGGGAGCAAATGTAGGTCAGCAAGCACCGGGGTGATGGGTGAATGGGGCATGGTGTAAGAAGATGGGCAGCAGGGTTTTGGATAGCCTCAAGTTTATGGAGGGTAGAATGTGGGAGAGCAGCCAGGAGTGCGTTGGAACATTCTGGAGGTAACAAAGGCATGATGAGCTTTTGTTCAAAATTCAGTCCAGGTCGACTGTGATTGCTCAAGGCTTTGCCCTGGGGAGTGAACCAGGGAATGGCTGTTCCCCAAGCTTTTGTTTAGTTGTAAAAGGTGCAGCACGTGGGCTCCTTCTGCCTGCTAAGCACAGGGCCCTGTGTGTGAATATTTGTGGCTTCTAGCATGCATAAGTGAGCCACACTGAAAGACCGACTGATAATCTTAAATTGATTTTTAGTGTAATTCTTAGCACAATCAGGATTAGACAACACTTGCTAAATGTTGTGTTCTCAATACCCATTTGCTGGGACTAAAGAATACGGGTTGCACGCATGATTCAGGATGGCCGAGTTGGTACAGAAGAAAGAACAGATCAGCAGACCAATATTAGATGAAGCACATACTGTTTATTTACAAAAGAGACACAGCTCTTACACTTGTGTGCTTCTAACACAAAACCTAACTCAAGACGACTAACTACAGAGGTAGCCTGAGCTACACAGCTATTGGATGACAAGATCATGTAATCATCCTGTATAACATTCTTCTTAAAGGTATATTACACATCAAATTATCACACTAAACAATCAAATTCGCATCTGGACAGTTAACTGTTCCATGCTGCATTCTCCATGGCAACGCCTCCACCAATCAGAGTCCACTTGCCAACCAATCAGCACTCTTCCCAGCAGTGTAAATTGTTGTCCCCTTAATGTTGCCAATTTCTTGTGAATTGTCCTGATGAGGGCAAGATGAAAACCTTTGATAGCATTTTTCAACCAAACTGCTGAATGTGAAGCAATAGGTACCCCACAATAAGAGCCTTCAGATTTTTAATTTTAACTGTAGGATGTTTAATTTTGGGTGTTTATTTCTGAAAAATATACAAATTAATTGTCCTTCTTTCATCAGGAGGAACTGCAAAATTTACAGAAGCCGATCCTGGACAAGAAGAAGGAATGTGATGCTGTAAAAAGTGATTATGAGAAAACATTAACCCACATTCAGGTACTTCTGATCTTATTTTGTTTGACCCTCTGTACAGAATTATAGACATCCAGAATTGTACTGTGCAGAATTCTGGTCTCCATATTACAAAAAGGATAAAGAGGCAGTGGAGAAGGCGCAAAAATATAATTACAAAGATGATACCAGAACTGAGAGGTTATACCTTTAGGGAAAGATTCAACCAGCTGGAAAAGAGAATCTGTGAGGTGACCTGAGAGAGTCCTTTAAAATTATGAAAGTTTTTGATAGTGTAGATGTTAAGAAGATGTTTCTGTTTGACAGGGAGTCCAAAACTTGGGGTTTTAAGTACAAGATATTCACCAATAAGCCAATTGAGAAATTAGCAACTTGATCCTCAGTTAGAGCTCCCTCTTCTGAATAAATTATCATCTGATCATATATCATCTGTTATATCTAATGTATAATGAAGTAACTAGATTTCAGAACATTAGAGAATAACTTTCTCTGTTTAAAATAAATCATACATACATCTCAATAAATTATCTGGATGTGGATTAACTAGATTGGGAATATTTTTTCTGTATAATATTCTGATATGAACAGAACTGCTCAGGCTGAATAACCTTTTTAAAATCCTCATTTAATTTATCAACCTCACTGATAATTTCCAAAGGACCAAAGTGTAAAGGCAGAGAAACAGATTACAGCCGAATTTGAAAAACTGCACCAGTTTCTCCGTGAGGAAGAGAGAATCGTGTTGGAAGATCTGAACCTGGAGAAAGAGAAAAAGAGTCAGGAGATGAAGGAGAGGATTGAGAAGATAATGGAGGAAATCTCATCGCTTTTAGTCACTGTTCGGGATATTGAACAAGAGCTGAGTGAACAGGACAACATCAAGTTTTTAACGGTGCCTGTTATTTATTTCTCTCTCCTTCACCTCTTTTCTTTGAGACTGTCGTGAAGAATGAACAGGTTGTGTCATCAATATCTAGAATATAAAATTCACTGATCAGAATAATGCCAATCACCTGTGACATTTTGTTTCCTCTGTCTCACACCCAAGGTCACTAACGGCTGCCTTTAACTTGGAAATTACTACATCTGGAGCTTGTTTATCGTGATATTCTAGGAGGTCAATTCCATTAAATTGAACAATGAGGAAAAGCAGCTTCATACAGAGTGAGAAACCCTCAGAAGGGTCAGACCATTCTACCCTGGGTGTACTTTTCCAGTTCAGCTGTGACTGGGAACTGCAGTCCAGGATCCATCCAGGCATTACCATGTTTACAATGCTTTGCTCCTCACTGGCTAGATCTGTAATGATTCTGTCCAGGAGAGAGCTCTCCACAGGCTCAGATACACATATAGGTAAAATTTTCTCCCAGCAGTTAAATGGTTAAATGTCCAGAGAGTGGGAGGGGGAATCTCCACTCTGCAAACATTTAAATTAAGATCAATTTGAATTGAAGAATTTCCCAGCAAGTTCAATGAACACCCTGTGTCCTTACTTTTGTTAATTCTCTGCTGTATATTTAAGTGCTGATTAATCTATTTTAACAGTGCTGGCTGGGGGATAAATGTTAAACAGGACATTGCGAGAACTCCAGTGCTCTTCTTGGAAAAGTGTCTTGGGAATTTTTCCCTTCACCTGAACAGACAGAAGAAGCCTCGGTTTAACATCTCAGCTGAAACCCGGTACCTCTGACAATGGAGTTCCCACTCAGCTGGTTGGTCATTGAGCTCAGTGGGACTCACAGCAAGTGTACCCGACATTATCATATTCTGTATGGTTCAGGTTTTCAGGTTACACAGAGTAGCCTGAGACGCTCTCTGTAGTATAACTGCGGACAAAGATTCAAATACAAGTTTGATTAGCCCCAAGACTGAACGTAAAATAACATTGCAGATTTACCCATCTTTCTAGGATAGTCCATGATTTCTATTGGACAACACTGGTACAGAGTCACAGAAACTTTTGTCTCCAGGACACATACAAATTATTAAATGAAATCATTAAAGTAATTCTCTTTAACCAATTAATTAATTATTGCTGAAAAGAGAAAATAATCTTTTCATCTGAAATTTTTTCACAAGTAATGTCTCTTTTCATCAATATTCAAGTTCTGTTCTACCAAGCAACTATTTTGTTTATTCCTTCATGGGAAGTGGGCATTGCTGGCTAGGCCAGCATTTGTTGCCCATCGCTAATTGCCCTTGAAAAGGTGGTGGTGAGCTGCTTTCTTGAACAGCTGCAGTCCCTATGGTGTATGTATACCCACAGTGCTGTTAAATTAATTCCAATAATTGAACATCCATCAGGGTTTTACAATTGGATTGTATCTCTGTGAGTTGTGTTGTGCAGTAAGATCGAGTCATTTGTAATATTGTGGAGTAACTCACAGTCCAGTGAGGACAGGAAGAGGCAGTCCAATAACTTGCGAAATTTATAATGTACTTTTCTGTGGAATCCAGTTTGTTTCTTTACTTTTTGTGATAAAATGCTCTCAAAACACAAACATAAATAATTCTTCTTGTTCCACAGAAAATTCAAGATCGACAGAAAAGGTAAAATTTAGACCCTTGATTTGATTTTTATTTCTAACATATTTCTCCCTCACCCTGGAAAGATCCAACACTGACCTTTATCTCCTGTTTCAGAGTGAAGCGAACTCTCCCAGAGCCACAGAAGGTTTACCCTTTAATAAATGTGGGGAAGTACATTGGGCCACTGCAGTACAGAGTGTGGAAAAAGATGCTGACGGTGATTAATACAGGTGGGTGTGAGCTTCCTGACACCAGCTATTAAACAGCTCTCTCTGTTATTAGTAGAAGGGACCTGTCTCTTTATAATAAATATCTCATTGTATTTGTAACTGATTAGATTTTACTTCAGTTAGTTTTCTGTTAAAATATATAATTGTCTGATCTGTTTCCATTTGACATTTTTTGGTGAACACATAGCCTGGCCCAGAATTCCCAATGGAGGTATTTTCGGGACAGATCTGGGAACGGCTGAAATTCCATCTGTCCTGTTCCCGACACTGTACCAAATCCTGGAGTCTTGGGGATTTCCATATTGTCCGTCGGTGCCAATTCTATTTCCCACTCGATCAGTAGACTGGTCAGAAATGTAAGGGACAGGAGGGAGCTACATTTGAAAACTGAAAAATGCTGCTGCTTTTACTGGAGGCTGGTTTTCTGAAAGCCCACAATCAATCAGTGATCGATTACATTTGGGAATCAAACCTTTCAAATGTTCAATGTCCCCCATGTCTTCAGTTACACTGGACATAAAATAAACATATTAAATGATAGGGGGAGTGAGTGGGCCAGTGAAATTTGTTTGTCTGGATTGTCCTATGATTTCCCTCTCACTGTGGGTGCTAAATGGAGTTAAATAGGCAGGAACTGTGACTGCCTTAACTCTGTTGGTTTATAATTCACCTCAACAAAGTGTCATTTCCCTAATGTCCACACAGAGTCCACTCCACCACAGTGTGGGTGGTCAGCCCGCCCACACAATTTTTAAATTATTATTCATTCATGGGACGTGGGCATTGCTGGCTAGGCCAGCATTTGTTGCCCTTGTTCAGAGAGTATTTTAAGAGTCAACCACATTGCTGTGAGTCTGGAGTCACATATAGGGCAGACCAGCTAAAATGTCCTTCCCTGTAGGACATTAGTGAACCAGATGGGCTTTCACAACAATCAACAACATCATTAGACTTTTTTCAATTCTACATTTTTTTATTGTACTCAAATTCCACCATCTGTTGTGGTGGGTTTGGAACCCAGGTCACCAGAACATTACACTGGATCTCTGGATTTCCAGCTCAGTGACAATACCACTATTCCACTCCGAATTTAATCCTCAACCTCAACTCTAGTTAATCCCAGCAGTACATGGGGGATCCCCACTCACCAGGATTGATGATCAAGAAGATGACACTTAGATTTCTCAGTTCCTCACCTCCGAGGAGGGTGCAGCCTCTCCCCCAGTGGATTTTAGGGAGATTTGTCCACTGATAGCTGGACTTTCACCTGGACAATATCGGCTGAACTTTACGGACCACTCGTGGGCAAACAGGCAGGTGGACCTGTAAATTAGGGTGCCATGTCCTTGGTGACATACCCGCCACTGGTTCACCCATTCCCACAGAAACATAGAAACAAGGAACAGGAGTAGCCATTTGGCCCTTCGAGCCTGCTTCACCATTCATTACGATCATGGCTGATCATCCAACTCAATAGCCTCCTCCTGCTTTCTCCCCATACCCTGTGATTCCTTTCGCCCCTAGTGCTATATCTAACTCCTTCTTGAAAGCATATAATGTTTTGGTCTCAACTACTTTCTGTGGTAACGAATTCTGCAGGCTCACCACTCTCTGGGTGAAGAAATTTCTCCTCATCTCAGTCCTAAATGGTCTACCCCATATTCTCAGACTGTGACCCCTGGTTCTGGACTAGCCCACCATCGGGAACATCCTTCCTGCATCTACCCTGTGTAGCCCTGTTAGAATTTTATAGGTTTCTATGAGATCCCCCTCATTCTTCGAACTCCAGCGAATATAATCCTAATCAACTCAATCCCTCCTCATATGTCAGTCCCGCCATCCCAGGAATCAGTCAGGTAAACCTTCGCTGCACTCCATCTATAGCAAGTATATCCTTCCTCAGATAAGGAGACCAAAACTGCACACAATATTCCAGGTGTGGTCTCACCAAGGCCCTGTACAATTGCAGAAAGACATCTCTGTTCCTGTACTCAAATCCTCTGGCTATGAAGGCCAACATACCATTTGCCTTCTTTACCGCCTGCTGCACCTGCATGCTTACCTTCAGTGACTGGTGTACAAGGACACCCAGGTCTCGTTGCACATTCCCCTCTCTCAATTTATAGCCATTCAGATAATCATCTGCCTTCCTGTTTTTGCTACCAAAATGGATAACCTCACATTTATCCACATTATACTGCATCTACCATGCATTTGCCCACTCACTCAGCTTATCCAAATCACACTGAAGCATCTCTGCATCCTTCTCACAGCTCACCCTCCCACCCAGCTTTGTGTCATCTGCAAATTTGGAGATATTACATTTAATTCCCTCATCTAAGTCATTAATATATATTGTGAATAACTGGAGTCCCAGCACTGATCCCTGCGGTACCCCACTAGTCACTGCCTGCCATTCCGAAAAAGACCCGTTTATTCCTACTCTTTGTTTCCTCTCTGCCAACCAGTTTTCTATCCATCTCAATACACTACCCCAATCCTATGCGCTTTAATTTTACACGCCAATCTCTTATGTGGAACTTTGTCGTAAGCCTTCTGAAAGTCCAAATAAACCACATCCACTGGCTCCCCCTCATCAACTCTACTAGTTACAATCTCGAAAAATTCAAGTAGATTTGTCAAGCATGAGTTCCCTTTCATAAATCCATGCTGACTCTGTCTGATTCTGCCACTGTTTTCCACGTTCCAGCTATTAAATCTTTTATAATGGACTCTAGAATTTTCTCCGCTACCAACATCAGGCTGACTGGTCGATAATTCCCTGTTTTCTCTCTGCCTCCCTTATTAAACAGTGGGTTTACATTAGCTACCCTCCAATCTGTAGGAACTGTTTCAGAGTCTATAGAATCTCGGAAGATGACCACCAATGCATCCACTATTTCCAGGGCCACTTCCTTAAGTACTCTGGGATGTTGATTATCAGGCCCCGTTGATTTATCAGCCTTCAATCCCATCAATTTCCCCAACACCATTTCCCTACTAATACTGATTTCTTTCAGTTCCTCCCTCTCACTAAACCCTGTGTTCTCCAACATTTCTGTTATGTTATTTGTGTCCTCCTTTGTGAAGACAGGACCAAAGTATGGATTTAGTTGGTCAGCCATTTCTTTGTTCCCATTGTAAATTCCCCTGTTTCTGAATGCAAGGGACCTACATTTGTCTTCACCAATCTTTTTCTCTTCACATACCTATAGAAACTTCTACAGTCAGTTTTTATGTTCCCTGCAAGCTTACTCTCGTACTCTATTTTCCCCTTCTTCATCAATCCCTTGGTCCTCCTTTGCTGAATTCTAAATTGCTCCCAATCCTCAGGTCTGTTGTTTTTTCTGGCCAATTTGTCTGCCTCTTCTTTGCGTCTAGTACTGTCTCTAATTTCCCTTGTAAGCCATGGTTTGGCCACCTTTCCTGTTTTACTTTTGCGCCCAACAGGAAGAAACAATTGTTGCAGTTCACCCATGCGCTCTTTGAATGTTTGCCATTGCCTATCCACCGTCATCCCTTTAAGTAAACTTTCGCAATCCATCATGGCCAACTCGCACCTCATCCCATCATAGTTTCCTTTATTAAGATTCAGGACCCAAGTCTCAGAATCAACGACGTCACTCTCCATCTTGATGAAGAATTCTGTCATATTATTGTCGCTCAACCCCAAGGGGCCTCACACAACTAGATTGCCAATTATTCCTTTCTCATTACACAATACCCAGCCTCACCCCACCTCATAATTTTATGGCTAGCAGGGGAGGTGTCAGGTGGTCACCTGACTTTGGCCGAATTGAGGCGAGTTGACTCAGCAGCAGTGTGATTGCCCCTGAAATTTACATGAGGGTGTGTGGATCCCACCCTCAGCATAAAATCCAGCCCTATTACTGTTCGTGGCAGTCACGTTACTGCTGTCCTGAATTTCTCTGCACCTGGATCCTTACAGGCAACAGGGAGGCAGTGGCATTGTCATTGGACTAGTATTCCAGAGGCCCAGGGTAATGCCCGTAGAGCGGAGCCTTGACAAGGTGGACTTCGAAAGGATGGTTCCTCTTAAGAATGAGTCCAGAACTAGGGGGCACTGTTTTAAATTAGGTGTCGCTCTTTTAGGACAGAGATGAGGAGAAATTTTTCCTCTCTGAAGGTTGTCGGAATTTGGAACTCTGCCTCAGAATGTGGTGGAGGCGGGGTCACTGAATATTTTGAAGGCAGAGGTAGAGAGATTCTTGTTAGGCAAGGGGACCAGAGGTTCCCGGGGGTAGACGGGAATGTGGAATTTGAAGGCACAAGCAGATCAGCCATAATCGTATTGAATGGCGGAGTAGCGTCGAGGGGCTGAATGGTCTACTTCCATTCCCATTTCTTATGCTGTTTGTCTGTCATGCTCCCACTCCCTATGTTGTGCCTCTGCTTGTCGTGGCCACCTGTCACTCTCTCTAACTCCCTCTCTCTCTGCTCGTCACTCTCTGTCTCTCTCTGTCTCTCTCTGTCTCTCACTGCCAGTCACATGCTCTCTCTGCCTGGCACATTCTCTCTCTCCCTCTTTCTCTCTGTTTTTCTCACCGTCTCCCTCTCACTGCCGATTATGCCCCCTCTTTCTCTCTCTCCCCCTCTCTGTGCATGTCACACACACTCTCTCTCTGTCAGTCACGATCTCACCTCTCTCCGCCTGTCAATTTTCCTCTCTCTCTCACTCACTGTAAGTTATGCACACTGCTCTGTGTTTGAATGTCACCTTCCCCTCTTTCAAAGAAGTTTAACTATTTACAATACATGCTCATGTTTAGTCCCCATTACACAAGTGCATAGAACTGATGAATCTGTGAGTCTCTAAAGCGTAAAGATAATCAGCTGGCACTCCCAGATCTTGCAATGGTAACCTCGTCTGGAGGTTTCTTTAATTGCTCACAGTGATCTGTGGGATTGACATTCTTGGATGTTGTTCCTGGTTGTATTTGGGATCTTGTCCTGGATGCAGTAGGACTGTACGGTGGTCGAGGAGCTGGAATGGATCTGATTTGTCTCCGGTTATGCTTCACTGTTGCACCTTTGTGTGTAATGACTTCATAGAACCTTGATTCTGAACAAATCCTTGTCACCTCAGCTGGTTGCTTGTGGGATTCTGGATGTAAACTCATTGCCCCAACTGTAAATTTCACAATTCTGTACCTGAATTTTTATTGTACACATTAGTCACCTTATCTTGTAGTTTTAAAATTTGTTCTCTAGTTTCTGAGGAATTCGAGTGGGTAAGAGTTGCTATGCACTGGTCTGCCAAGCATGTGCCCTGCTGGTGATGGAATAGTTGCATTTAAGGTGTTGTCTGAGATGTAACATTGCAATGTGTAGATCTTGCTTGGTCTGTCTACATTTGAGAATTAGGGATTTCACTGCATGAATCATTCGTTCAGCTAGGCTGTTCGATCTAGAGTAATGAGGAGAAGAAGTAGTGTGATTGATATTCCATTTCTCATACATATCCCAAAATGGTTTACCAATAAATTGCAGACTGTTATCCATAATGATCTGTCTAGGCATGCCAAATAAACTGAAAATAGCCCTTAAGATTGCATGTGGCAGTTATGCTTAACATATTGTGCAATTGTCGAATAATTGGGTATTTGTAGTCGACCATGATGATGAAGAATGTGCCATGGACATGAAAGAGGTAGAATCTGACGTTGGGCCAAGGATGCGTAAGAACTTTATGTGGAATCAATGGTGCTTTGTGTTGATTGACATGTGCTCTTGACATGCCTTGTATTTCTTGATGATGACTTCACTGTCATTGTTCATACCCGGCCAATAGACTGACCCTCTTACGAGTCTTCTCGTCTGATCTATGCCCATGTGTGAGTAATGAAGTTGTTGAAGAGTATCAATATCATCAGAGAGCCGCTGCTCAGGAATCTGTACCTCCACCATTTTCGGTGGCTGGCGGAGAGGAGGGCTGTGGCTGCTGGGGTGACCAGGACAGGGGATGTGTCGGATGGCGGAGGAGTGGGCTGGATGCTTCTGCAGGATTTGGCACATAGTGCATCGGTATGTATCTGGCTCACAGCCAATGCCATTCAAGACCTTAGGATGGTCATGCCCAGCCCTGATGTCATTCTGGGTCTCGAGATGGTGCAGGTGTGCGGTGGCCTTCCTTCAGAGCATACCCCTGTTTGGACAGAATTCCACATTCACCCCAAATCTCAAACCCTCCTTCTGGAGCTGGGGCCCTGCAACCTGAGTCGCCTCGCGGAAATGCCCTCTGTGTCCTTTAGCATGGTGCGAAGGGGGTTCCTGTATGGGCTGCCGCTGCACACCCTTCACTCCCTTGCCCTCAGCCACTGCCCAGACACGCCCTGGCATACCTTGTTGCCCTTCAGTGGCAGAGGTCCCCAGTGGGGGGGGGCTCTCTACATGGAAGTCCTCCTCCTTTCCATCAGGGACCTGGGGTGGTGGGTGTTGCAGGCAGCAGTCCCATACAACCGTAGCATGTGTCGGTTCACGGACTCCCAAGATGTCTGCGTCTTTTCCGGCCTTGTGGAGTGCGAGGACCACACTTATATAGGTTGTTATAAGCTGCACCCCCTTTTTAGTTACTTGAAGAACCTTTTGCTTCTGTTTTGTTTGAACTTCAGTCCCACGCTCCTGATCTGCGGGCACCCAATGAGGAGGGAGACGGGGAGGGAGGAGCATCTCCTCGTGAACCTGCTCCTGGGCCCGGCCAAGTTGGCCTTTATCAGGCCCAGGCAGTGGATGATCCAGGGGGTCATCAGGCCCGACTGTCTCCCCGTCTTCTGTGCCTATGTTTGCAGCCGGGAGTCCCTGGAGACGGAGCACGCAGTCCCCGCTGGCATCGTCGAGGCCTTCCGTTCTCGGTGGGCACCGTGGGCACTGGGGTGTTTTATTGATCACTTTGATCACATTTTGGATTAATGTTTGTAAGTTTGCTTCAAATTTTGTCTTTTGTTTTTGCAGTTTCCCTTTTAAGGGGCTGCCTTTTCATTTGTCCCTTGGTTTGTTAATTTAGTTTATTTGGTTTTGACTCGAAAGAGTTACAAAATGAAATTAAATGCCACACTCAGACAGACGTAACTATTTACCCCCATAAACCTACTTTACAATAAACCAGAAAAATATTGTGAAAATTATGACACCTCATGACATCCACTATGGCCCTGGTGCTGCTGTGACTCTCATTGTATCTCCTTTCTGTGTCAGTTCTGGACACCCTCACAGGCATCATTAGAGATCTTTTCAGTGAATAGCTCTTAATGTCTAGAATCCGTCCCTCTAACCCATCCGGGCTGGTGAAGAGGTCTGGAATCTGAGAGTTCCTGAGGATGTATGAGTCGTGTCTGCTGCCCAGGTACCTGGCACACACCTGCATGACCTGCCGAATATGGTCACACACCAGCTGGACATTGATCGAGTGGAAGCCCTTTCTGTTTCTGAAGGTGCATGGCTGTCCAGCAGGAGACTTAGTGGCTACGTGCATGCAGTCAGTGGCTCCCTGCACCCGGGGGAAAACTGCAATCGCTGCAAATCCTCAGCCTTATCCATTTGGCCCTGGACATCCTGCGTGAAGGGGATGTAATTCCCAGCCCTTTGGAATATTGTATCTGTGAACACCTTGATGCAGTGGTGTGCAGCAGGCTGTGTTATCCCACTGAGATCTCCACAGGCTGCCTGGAATGTGCCTGTTGTGAAGAAGTAAAGCTCCACTGTTACCTTCAATGTGACAGGCACCAGGTGGTTGGGTGAGATCTCCCCTGTCAGCATCTCACATAGTGATGTCACAGTGACTCCTGAAAGTCACGGAGTCTCACTCAGTTGCAGGTAGCTGAATCTCTGCCTGTATATTCTTGGGACAGAATAAGTTCATTTGTGCCTCTGCTGAGGGTTTCTGGGTTCCTCCTGCCCATTGGGGTCTGGCATTACTCTGCCTCCTTCCTGAGGAACCACAGCATCCTGAGCGCCCCTGTGCTCCCTTCTTCCTCTCACCTTTCTCATCTTGCTTCTCCTGTTAATCGTTCTCTCCTCCTCACTGGAGGATGTCTCTCCAGCTGAGACCACAATGCCATCTGTCTCCGAGACTTTTCACCCCTGGGTAACAAACAGCAAAATAATCAATCGAAAGAACCCTCTGAACCAGAGGAGAGTCCTCCTGATGAAACAGTATCCACAAGGTTCCTCTGCTCAGTCACACGAGCAGTCTCTGCTGTCAATGAAGTGTTAATTGCAAAGCTGAGACTCTGGTGTGAGCTGCAGTTTTAAAACCCGCCCAAACAAGCTCGCCTATGAAAAAAACAAAATCCTCACCAGTCGTGATTCTCACCCTGAAGGGGTATTATTATCTTTTGACCGTATTATTGCAGTGAGATGGGTAGTTAAATAGCTCTATTGCCTTTTAAATTGATATTTAAATATCGCGGGCAGGTTCCTGACTTTTTGACCCGCCCGCGTACTCTATTATCAGCAACCGGCGTGATGATGTCATAAACGCGCCCGACATCATCATGTCCCATAATACTCTCCGTGAAGCTGGGTACGCTTCTGATCTCAGAGCTGATTATTCAGCTTTTCATACCTGTTTGCTTTCATAGTCCTGCTCTTTCAATCCATGAGCAATACTTTGCAATGTGAACTAATTAAATTAGACAATTCAATATAATCCAAATGGATGAGGCGGATTTTCAAATTGGAAGCAGGAACCTGACATCCGGATGAAATGGATCTACTTATCCACTCTATCTAGACCTCTCCTAATTTTATACACTTCAAATAGGTCTCCCCTCAGCCTCTTCTGTTCCAAAGAAAAGATCCCCAGCTTATCCAATCTTTCCTCATAACTAAAATTTCCTCTGTATTCTCCATAGTGCAATCACATCTTTCCGAGAGTGCAGTGAACAGAACTGCAGGCAGTACTCCAGATGTGACCTAACTAGTGTTTTATACAGTTCCAGTATAACCTCACGGTGAAAGTCATAAGATGATTGGCTGGTGAGTATTGCTGCTTAGGGACTGAGTTTAAAAAATGTTAAAAATATTACCTATTAATAACAAATTAGTAGCTGGCGAGTTTTATCTTCTATTTTTAAGTAAGGTTTATTCCCACTAGTAAGGCATATTAAGTATTAGTAGGGTTTATCAATATTAGTAAAGCTTATTAATACTAGTAAGGTTTATTAGTATCGGTAAATCTTTATTAGCAAATTCCGAGTGTGAGATTTTCCACGTGCACAGAATCGAATTGAGATGAGCACATGGGCAGAATGAACCTGAGAGGCTCGACTGGGGATGCAGCCAGAAGTGTGGCCTGGTGAAATATGTTGCTTTGTTGAGTCTGGAGCCTGAAGCAGTGGATTATCTGTGAATGTTCATGTCTGGGTTTGGAGTGTAGTGTGGTCCCATATGTGACAGGGATATAAGATGGTCAAGAGGGTATACGGGATCCTTGCTTTCATTGGCTGGGGTATAGAATATAAATGCTGTGAGGTTTTAGTGGAGCTGTAAAAAAAACTTTTCACAGTTTGCTTTCATTTTGAAGCCCTGTAACCATTTTCTGTCCTAAATCACTATTTTGTGGGTGAAGCATAGAGTTAAACCAGGAGAGAAGAAACAAAGCTGAACAGCAATGCCATTGCAGTCAAGCAGCAACCAATGATCATCTAAGGCAGTTGCCACTTAAAGTGCTGCAACCTGGAGCTAAACTAAGTTCAAAAGCTGTAAAAGAAAATCTGAATAGCTGTTACAACTTTCAGATAGCATTAAAAATCCTGAAAAAAGCAAAAAGATGACCACAAAATTTCTAACACTCAACTGGAAGGCAACTGATCTTCTATCTGAGTTGACTTTGTTCTGATAACGCGTCAAGCTGTGTTTTCTGGACCTCAATATTTCTGAACGTGATAAACAACATTGAAATGAAAATTGCTGTCGGGAATGAAGGTCTCCACAGACTGAACATGTCAAGTCCGTCAGATGGCCACCTTAAAAATCTGAATAAAATATGGTCTAACACTCGAAGATCAATTACGACTGAAGCTCAACTTCAGAATACACCTTCTGGAATTCATGTCCTTTAGTGAACAACCGACAGAGACCATTGATCAGTAGCTGTCGATACAAGGGGTGTGATTGTGACTTCACGGCAGCAGAGCTAGCCGACAGAATAATCGAGCTTGTTATAGCATCTACTCCAATAGAAGTGTTCCAAAAAGACCTCTTGGACCAGCCCAAAGTCTACACTATAGAAGTGACTACAAAGCAGATACAAGTATGAAACCAGACTATTGGGTAGAAAAAGTCTACAGGCTATGCCGAATTTATCCACCATTGGCACCATTGCCAATACAGGTTAGACTAGTAAGCAATGCAGGAGATACAATCTCATACATACATCCAGAAATTGCCCAGCTTTTAATGCTGTATTCAATGTATGTGGCATCAGAGGACATTGGAAGTGTGAGTGCTGAAAGCAAAGGCCAAAAGAAGTGGTTCAATGTCATGAGAAACCACAACCAGAGGCCGGACAGATGCAGCATTCCAACAAACCAAGGGTGTGCACCAAACAGCATCAAGAGAAGATCCACGACATGTCTGGCCAAGCTACACGGTCAGGTGAGAATGACCAGACCACCAACAGTGAAAGTGAACAAACAATCAGCCTGGTGAACATCAAAGAATATATTGGCACAGTGATACCAACAGAAGCCTTTGCCAACATCCAGATAAATATGCCCATAGCTGAAGGGGCAGCATAACCCACGTGCAAAACTGGATACCAGTACAAGTGTAAACATCATTCCATTTCACACACTGAAATGTATGTACCCACAGAAATGGCAAGTGATGATTCAACCAACCAACGCCAAACTCACTGCATACAATGACCGGGAGATTCCATCCCTGGGATCTATTACATTCAAATGTCACTTCAACAACTCACTCTGATTACCCCAGATATTTTACATTGTGGACACCACGGGTCCAGTGATTGCAGGCCGACCGGCGGGCAAGGACCTGTCCTTGGTCACCATCCATAGTAACATCAAGACAAAGATGAGGAAGACAGAGCCCAAGGAGTACCATTGGAAACCCGGTGCTTACATTGGGAGAATATCACCAAACTCTGCAATGCACATCATCGGCCAGCAGGCTGAGCGGCACAATTTGAGCTGAATTTAATTTTTTATTATTCATTCATGGAATGTGGGAGTCACTGGCTAGGTCAGCATTTATTGTCCATCCCCAGTTGCGCTTGAGAAGGTGGTGGTGATCTGCCTCTTTGAACCGCTGCAGTCCATGTAGTGTAGGTACACCCACAGTGCTGTTCAGGAGGGAGTCCTAAGATTTTTGGAAAATTATGAACATATTTGCACTTCATTACCTATCACTGGTTCCTCCTGTTTTATCTGTGCACAAACCACTGGATTTTCCTGTGCCTGAAACTCAGAACCCACTGTCCTCTTAATTCCAGAACTTTTCTGCACCCCTATAATTCCAACAGATTTCCCCTGCAATTTCCAGCGGACTGAGTTCATGTGTCTAACTTTATTACAATGAAATCATCTCAATTTTCGAATGTGACTTCTACCCTCAGCACCTTCCTTTGTATTCTTAGGAAAAACATCCTGACAATTTCCACCTACTCTTTCTCACCCCTAACTACAAACCTTCCTTTCACATTCCCACTTTCTATCCTTTTCCAATTTGAAAGGGTGACGAAAAAAAGGTTTAGCTTTCTGAACTAACTCACAATCATCAGCTATCTCTGCTGCTTGCCTGACAGATTCAACCCTCTGTTCCACCACATGAGTTCTCACTACCGAAGGAATTGAATCTTTAAATTCTTCCAAAATAATTACCTCTCTAAGAGCTGCATATGTTGTCTCTATCTTTAATGCCCGTATCTACCGGTCAAAATTACTTTGTTTTACTTTTTCAAGCTCAATATAATTTGCCCCGGCTGTTTTCTCATATTCCTAAATTTCTGCCTATCTGCCTCAGGAACCAACTCATCTGCACTCAAAATAGCCTTTTTTCACCACATCATAATTCATTGACATTTCTTCTGACAGCAAAGCATAAACCTCATGTTCTCTACCCACCTACCTGGATTGTAACAACAATGTCCAGTTTTCCTGTGGCCATTTCATCTCTTTAGTTATCTTCTCAAATGAAATAAAGAATGCTTCAACATCTCTTTCCTCAAACTTTGGAAGAACTTGTACAAATTTAAACGTCTCCTCACTGGGTTTTAAATTAAAGGTTTTTACATCATCAGAACGTTCCTCAGAATATGAGGTCTCTTTTTTAACTTCCAGCCTTTGAAGTTGGTATGCCCTTTCTCTTTCCTTCTCACTTTCCCTTGCCTCTCTTTCTTTATCCTTCTCTCTTGCCTGGAATTCCAGTTCTAGCTTCCTTTCTTTCTCTTGTCTTTCTGCTTTCTCACTTTGAAATGCCCTTTCCTTTTCTGCTGCCTCTCGCTCAATTTTTCTCGTTCCTTTCTTTATTCAAGTTTAAACTTCTTCATTTCTAACTGAAGTCTCGCTACCTCCAGCTGTGACTCACTAGTGCCAGGTATCACTTCCAACTTCAAATGTTGTGTTATACCTTCAATTATATCTGCTTTATTAACCCCTGCAGGTAACCCCAATTGTAATGTATCCACCAATTCCAGTAACTTAACTTTAGATATCTTTTGTAAACAGGCCAAACTATAATTTCAACTCCCAAACAAGTCTGAGCAACTGCCAAAGCCATATTGCAGCCTCACCACTACAAAAGGCCTCAGCCAAACTTCTCAATTCAAAGTGCTTCTCCTACTCGTAGCCTTAAGATTCACCAACTCCAAACAAATCAAGGAATTTCAAATATATCCCACAAGAATGTTATGACACAGCCGACGGTAAATGCTGAGCTGTTCAAATCCCAGAGGGAAACTTGAAACAACTGTCACAATTAATTTTCAATTTGTATAAATGTTGAGATGCCTGCCTTGAATTCAGTAGTAATAAGACCACCAAATCTAATAGGTTTTTTTACAAAACTAGAGTGAACATTTACTAATAGAGAAATGATTTTTAATCCATAATCCATACACAGATCTACAAATTACTACTATGATAACTTCAAATTCCCTACTCAATCTAACTCCAAGTTACACTTTTGTCAAGGCAACAGAAAGACACATAGATTTTAAAAGACCCAGGCAAAGAATCATGATACCCTGAACAAGTCGCATTCGGAGCGCATTTTCTTCACTTTAGTCCCTGGAGACAGCAGCTTGAGGCATAGATGCTGAAGGCTTTTTCACATACTTATAAAATTTTAAAAATGCCATCCCTTACAAAACAGTCTTTATACATATCTTCCTCTTTGAATGCAAATACCCATTGTTTCACTCTGTCTTTGGACTTTATCCCCCTAATAATAAAACCCTCTTATAGCACTAAGTTTTTCCAGTAATCTTCAGGAAAAATAAACACACTGTTTCTAAACTTCACCTGACGAGGTGACACATTTCACCCCTCCTTTGAAAACAATCTAGTCTGGTTTATTTCAAAATGCAAAGGTTCCCCTGACACCTATCTTTCTAAACTTCCCCATGGTTATCTATCTAACATTTCAAAGCTGACCTCCCTTCTTAGACCAAAGCACCCAGACTAATTCATTTAAGTCTCATACACACACTGACACGTATAGACACACAGACACATCCCACTATTAGTCTATTTTACAATAAATTCCAATAACATTATAAGGATTATTACATCTTCTTAACAGTTATTCGCTACAGGATTCCTAGCCTCTGACCTGCTCTTGTAGCCACTGTATTTATATGGCAAGTCCAGTTCAGTTTCTGGTCAATAGTAACCCCCAGGATGTTAGAAGTGGGGGATTCAGTGATGGTAATGCCATTGAATGTCAAGGGGTGATGGTTTGATTCTCTCCTGTTGGAGATGATCATTGCTTGACACTTGTGTGGCGTGAATGTTACTTGCCACTTGTCAGCCCAAGCCTGGATGTTGTCCAGGTCTTACTGCATTTGAACATGAACTGCTTCGGTATCTAAGGAGTCGTGAATGGTGCTGAACATTGTGAAATCATGTACACCTATTCCAACCGTGTACACTTCATCATACTGCAGAACCAATACAGAATTACTATTCAGTGAACAAGCGCAGACAAATCTCCCAAGTCATCACCTGTCAGTACTCCCAAGAGATGTGACGTATTACACGAAAAACAAGGGAATGGGCACTACAAAAAGGAAAACCAATCTTGGTGGATTTCTGCAATGTTCATGCACAGAGGCTTTTAAATATGTTGATAGTATCTTATTGAAACTTATATAATCCTGAGGATCTTATTGAAACATATAAGTTTCTTAGGGTACTTGATAGGGTGGATACCAGGAGGGTATTTCCTCTTGTGGGGGAGACTAGAATTAGGGGACAAGGTTTAAAAATAAGAGGTCTCCCATTGAAAACTGAGACAAGGGGATTTGATTTCTCTCTTAGATGGTCATTAGCCTGTATTCTTTTCACTAGAGAGCAGTGAAGGCTGGGTCACTGAACTTATTCAATGCTGAGTTTGATAGAATTTTGACACACAAGTGAGTCTAGGGTTATGGGGCTGCAGACAGGAAAGTAGAGTTGAGGCCACAATCGGTTCAGCTATGATGTTATCAAATGGGAGAGCAGGCTCGGGGATCTGCCTGGCCTACTCCTGCTCCTTGATCCTGTGTTCCTATGTCAACTCAATCCAAATTATGGCCCTTCGTACCCTTATACCTAGTGTACACTATGTACAGAATTAATGAGTCATATAGTAACAATGACCTGTGTGGAAGTGCTATAAAAACACCCATTCACAAATCGTCTTTTGAAAAAAACACTGTTGTTCCTACAACCCTGTAAAAGTGTCAGTCAGACAGACCATTAAAGTATCAAACACAGCAGCTTCAACACCTCTTAATGTTGTGAAAATAAACACTGAGACATCAACAAAGCTGATCACAGACAGAAAATGTATTATAACTACTGAAAGGTGTCAATCAAGCAAAGGCAAGCCTTCTCTCCAGGTGTCAAAACAGAACCTCACTGAGATAATCCTTTAATGAGTCTGGACTCTCAGCCACTTCGGCTGTAAAAACAGTAATACGTTTTCAAAAGACAATTTGTGAATAGCTTTTTATTTCTGAGCAGTTCCCCGAGTGCCATTGTTACTTACTGGCTCATTGGTTCTATACATTGTGTACACTGGGTTAATGGGCATGGAAGGGCCATGAGTTCACATGGAGGCTATAAGGGGTGATGGGATGGATGGAGGGAATGGGTTGGCACTGGGTTGGAATGGAGGGGGGAATGGTAGGTGCATGAAAAGGACATGGGGGGCATAAGTAAGACCTTTTGACCTTAGCTTTCAAAAGGCTCCTAAATCCGGACTATGTGTCACAACTCCTCTGTGAGGCCATGAACCATGAGTCATGGAGAAGCTGGCCCGACTCGACAAAAATTCGGGAGGGCTATGATTCACCTGACCCCACAATGGAGCTGGCAAGGTCGAGAGTGCAGAGTGTGGGCTTGCTCCTCACAACCTTATCCTCTGTCAGCAAAAATTGGGGTGTGGGGGGGTGCGGTGGTGGGTTGGTGGGGGTGGGTGGCGTGCGGTGGGGGTGGGGGTTGGGGGTGGGTGGGGAATGGGGAGGGGTGCGGTGGGGGGCTGGTGGGGGTGGGGTATCTCCTTCATTTATCCTTTCTCTCCCTTAAACCAATTTTCAATTTCTGATGTTTGCCACTTAGCCTCATTTGGAAAAATAGTCAGTAAGACATGACTTTAATTGGATGTCTACCAAAAGCAATAGTAGTTTCCTTTTAAAGAAAAGTTCCTCTAATAAAATTTCAGCAGTGTTTTTAAAAGTTCAAATTGAATTTCAGACTTCAAAGCTTCAAGGCTGAAACTTAACTCATACACAAACTCGCTGGTCCCGTTGCCTTTCCATACAAATTTTTTTTTAATATTTATTTTTTAATTTTTATATATTTTTTTCTCACCTATATTTCTCACCTACATTTCTCATATCCTGGCTCACTTCAAGGCCAAAAGGCAGGAATTTGTACTGTCCAAAACATGTGCTGAATGTTGTCACAGTGAAGATTCTTTGTCAAGCTTTAAGTCCAGTAGCCATTTCTGGCATCAAACATGGTGAAAACCTTTGCCCCTGTTGGTGCTGGTGTGATCTCTTCCAGTGTTGGAATGGGGCAGTGATCTCTCTTAATTGCTTGATTACGATCTTTGGGATCCAGGCAAACTCGTAGACATCCATTTGGCTTCTCTCTCATAATGATGAAACTTACCCAATCTGTAGGCTCTGGGACTCTGACAATCACTTTCTTTTCTTCCGTCTCCTGGAGTTCGTTTTCTAGGTTTCCTTTTAATTCTATTGGTATTTATGTGATTGGTGAATCATCAGCTTCTTCTCTGGGTCAATGGTGATGTGATAAATCATTGACTCTATACTTAAGATCTTTGGATTTTTGGTTTCTCAGTGAATTAAGGGAAATGGGGAACGGGCAAGAAAATGGAGTTGAAGACCCAAGATCAGCCATGCTCGACAGGCCTACTCCTGCTCCTATTTCTTGTATTTTTGTACTCAAAACTCTCAAAGCATCCAACCGTCTCAACAAAACACTCTGGGTACATTAGGACCAGATCTTTCTTGCATCTGATTGGAGGACATTTTCCAGTGGATGTACTACCTACAACCCTCAGTGACGCCTCCATCATCTCATGGTTTACTGAGTAAGCTACAACTCTTCACATCTGCTCAACCCAGGAAAGCAGGACCACCTGTTTCAGCAACGCAGAACACGCAGTTGACGGCTTTCCCTTTGTGTGTCCCTCTGATTTGGGACATTCCAAGCTGTCGAATCTCAGTTCCACCAGATGCTGTCAGTTTGACATTGCTGAATTTCAGAGCATCTTTCTTTAGGTAACCATTTTCTTTCAAATTTTCAGGAAAGATCTTCTGATATAGTCTGAGCAGGATGATGTTACTCTGTGCTTCAGTATCAAGCTTCAGCTACAGATTTATGTTTACTTCATGTCAATTTACACTCTTGTTTAAACTTATCAAATGCCTCCATAACATCATTGGCCTCCCATTTCATCCTGAGTTAGAGCTGTGTATTCATGGTTGTGGCAGCAATCATTTCGTTTTCATGCAGTTCACTCAGTTTTTTTTCATTCTATACTAATTTGAGTTGATTTTTCTCAAACTAATTCAGCATTTATTTCATTTATATGGTTTGGGGTTTACTCACAAACACTTGCTGCCACCATGTTACGTCTTATGGTTCCCAGAAGTCCAAAATAATTAGAATTTTAGATACAAATATCGGAGCTGAGATGCAGTGCATTTCTCCAGAACTCTCCATGTGCTGTGGAATGATACATTATTACTTTGGTAAACTAACCATCATGCAATAGTCAGTGATGTGGCATTCTGGATATATGTGTATACCTACATGTCAAAATATAGTTCCTAAATCATTTTGGAATATATATAACGACCTTGTAGTCTATAACATGGAATAAGGGGGAAGAATTTCCAATATCTCCTTTATTTATCCTTTCTCTCCCTTAAACCAATTTTCAATTTCTTAGCCTCATTTGGAAAAATAGTCAGTAAGACATGTCTTTAATTGGATGTCTACCAAAAGCAATAGTAGTTTCCTTTTAAAGAAAAGTTCCTCTAATAAAATTTCAGCAGTGTTTTCTGGTCCCGTTGCCTTTCCATTCAAAACAGAAAATGTTTCCTATTCATTTGTCTGAGCAGTTTTAACCTCTGTTGTGGGACTTTTAAACCTATTTTTTCTCAGGTGGGGGTTTCAGGTGGGGTTCAGTTATTGCCGGGCAGACCCCTTTCTGACCCTCTATCTGACTCTCCTTCACTCGGATGCGTGACCAAGAGTCACAGTGACTAGCTCCACCTGCTGGGCACTCATAGTATTGGGCAGGGATATTGCTCATTCAACCCCCCTTTGTGGATCATTAATCCAGCATTCTGTTTTTCTTTTCATTTTTTTCCCCCTTTTTTCATGTCAAAGACTACAAGGTCATTGTTATATATATATTATTCCAAAATTATTCAGGGGTTATATTTGACATGTAGGTATGCACTTATATCCAGAATGCCACATCACTGACGATTGCATGGCAGTTAATGTACCAAAATAATAATGTGTCATTCAACAAACAGAAACTAGAGCCATCAACATAAATATCTCATCCCTCAGGGTGGATTCCTGCCTTGAATCCTCCCTCAGTTTCCCAAACCCCCTGTAAGGTACAAGTAAGGGGTTCTCCCAGATAGTTGAGATTAGCTATGAGTTTAGGGTCATCCATTCTGTTTACCGTAATGTTTTTCCCACTTCGCAAGAAAGTCCATCTGGTTATTCTGGCACTAGATCCTGTTCCTTCTTTCATTTTTCTGTCCAACAACAGTCGGATTGGGTTGTGCTGGGTCAGTAATGGATGCCGGTGAAAATGGTAAAATGTTTCACTGCCCAACAGGTCACTAACAGATGTCCCTCACAGAGGGAAAACCCCTTTTCCACGTCTGCTAGGACTTTGGACACATCGGCTACTGGTCACAAGTGACCGTTTGTTTCCTGCAGAAGGACTTCACTGAAACTGACGTCGGTGGCTGCAGCTTCCAGATAAAAGTCCTTGTCAGGGTCCACAACTCCCAGAGCTGGGCCAGTCTGCAAGCCCATTTTCAGTTTAATGAAAGCCTTTTCACATTTGTCATCCCAGTCCCAATGCTCCCTGTTCCACTAGGGAGGCTACAGCCTTTTCCAGGTCTTTCCCCACTTCCTTAGGGAAAGTATATTGTTTCTATGGTTGGGACATGGGGTCTCCCTCTATCCTGACTTCTCCCCCAGTCACTCATCCACAATCATGTTTGTGAACAGTGGAGACTTCCCTATTTTCTTCTACTACAGTCCTATACGTTTCCCGTGTCCAAGTTCTCAGAGTTTTTAAATAATAGGATCCTATTGATGTCATTTCCCATGTCTCACCGTGACGTGGAGGAATAACCAACACCTCATCCGCTATCCGTTCCACCCCACAAACAGTTATTTACCACGAGAGGCAACTTCCAATCTGAACCTAAAACTCCCATCCAAGGCTGGTCCCATCTCACTAAAACACACGTCCACTTTATTGGGGTCCCACCCTTAACATTTAAGGGTTTGGATATCGCTCCAGCCACTGTGTCACCTGTAAATCAGTCTTCACAGTGGAAGACACGAGTGACATCCCCAATGTTTAAGAGAGTCGGGGGGCAGAGGTGAGTATGGTGGCCATTACCAAGGAGAAGGTGCTAGGAAAACTGAAAGGTCTGAAGGTGGATAAATCACCTGGACCAGATGGATTACACCCCAGAGTTCTGAAGGAGATAGCTGAAGAGATAGTGGAGGCGTTAGTGGTGATCTTTCAGGAATCACTGGAGTCAGGGAGGGTCCCAGAGGACTGGAAAATCACTAATGTAACCCCCCTGTTTAAGAAGGGAGTGAGGCAAAAGATGGGAAATTACAGGCCGATTAGCCTGACCTCAGTCGTTGGTAAGATTTTAGAGTCCATTATTAAGGATGAGATTTCAGAATACTTGGAAGTGCATGGTAAAATCGGGCAAAGTCAGCATGGTTTCATCAAGGGGAGGTCATGCCTGACAAATCTGTTAGAATTCTTTGAGGAGATAACGAGTAGGTTAGACAAAGGAGAGCCAATGGATGTTATCTACTTGGACTTCCAGAAGGCCTTTGACAAGGTGCTGCACAGGAGGCTGCTCAGTAAGATAAGAGCCCATGGTGTTAGAGGCAAGGTACTAACATGGATAGAAGATCGGCTGTCTGGCAGGAGGCAGAGAGTGGGGATAAGGGGGTCCTTCTCAGGATGGCGGCTGGTGACTAGTGGAGTTCCGCAGGGGTCAGTGTTGGGACCACAACTTTTCACTTTATACATTAATGATCTAGATGAAAGGAACTGAGGGCATCCTGGCTATGTTTGCAGATGATACAAAGATAGGTGGAGGGACAGGTAGTATTGAGGAGGCGGGGAGGCTGCAGAAGGATTTGGACAGGTTAGGAGAATGGGCAAAGAAGTGGCAGATGGAATACAACGTAGGGAAGTGTGAGGTCATGCACTTTGGTAGGAAGAATAGAGGCATAGACAATTTTCTAAATGGGGAGAGAATTCAGAAATCTGGAGTGCAAAGGGACTTGGGAGTCCTAGTCCAGGATTGTCTTAAGGTTAACTTGCAGGTTGAGTCGGTAGTTAGGAAGGCAAATGCAATGTTGGCATTTATTTCGAGAGGACTTGAATATAAAAGCAGGGATGTGCTGCTGAGGCTTTATAAGGCACTGGTCAGACCACATTTAGAATATTGTGAGCAATTTTGGGCCCTGTATCTCAGGAAGGATGTGCTGGCCCTGGAGAGGGTCCAGAGGAGGTTCATGAGAACGATCCCAGGAATGAAAGGCTTAACATATGAGGAACGTTTGAGGACTCTGGGTCTATATTCGATGGAGTTTAGAAAGTTGAGGGGGGATCTGATTGAAACTTACAGAATACTGAAAGGCCTCGATAGAGTGGACGTGGGGAAGATGTTTCCATTAGTAGGAGAGACTAGGACCCGAGGACACAGCCTCAGAGTAAAGGGAAGACCTTTTAGAACAGAGATGAGGAGAAACTTCTTTAGCCAGCGAGTGGTGAATCTATGGAATACATTGCCACAGAAGGCTGTGGAGGCCAGGTCATTGAGTGTATTTAAGACCGAGGTTCTTGATTGGTAAGGGGATCAAAGGTTACGGGGAGAAGGCGGGAGAATGGGGTTGAGAAACTTATCAGCCATAATTGAATGGCGGAGCAGCCTCGATGGGCCGAATGGCCTTATTTCTGCTCCTATGTCTTATGGTCTTACGGTCTCTCTGCCTGTTGTGATTTTGTTCTGTCAGTCGTACGTTCGCTTTCTCTGCCTATCGTACGCTCTCCCGCTGCCTGTTGCACACACTCGTGCTCTCTCTCTCAGCTTTGGGGATGGTTCAAATGAGATTTACTAGGTTTTTAGCTGGAATGAGCGGGTTGTCTTAGGGGGAAAGTTTGGACAGGCTGGGCTTGTTTCCACTGGAGTTTAGAAGGGCGAAGGGTGATTTGATTGAAGTATACAAGTTCCTGACCAGTCTTGGCAAGGTGGTCGTGAAAAGGATATTTCCCTTGTGGGTGAGTCCAAAACTAGGGATCACTGTTTTAAAATTGGCGATCGCCATTTTAGGACAGAGATGAGGAGAATTTTTTCCTGTCAGAGGATTGTGCGACTTTGTAACTCTCTGCCTCAGAAGGCAGTGGATGCAGGGTCATTGAATATTTATAAGGCGGAGGTAGATGGATCCTTGTTAGGCAAGGGAATCAGAGGTTACCAGGGGTAGATGGGAATGTGGAATTCGAAACACAAGCAGATCAGCCATGATCTTATTGAATGGCGGAGCAGGCTGGAGGGGCCGAATGGTCTACTCCTGTTCCTATTTCTTATGTTCTTATGTCTGTCATGCTCTCACTCTCTCAGTTGTGCCCCTTCTCTCGCTCTGCCTGTCGCGACCTCGTTCCGCCTGTCATTCTCTCTATCTCCCTCTCTTTTTGTTTGTCTCTCTCTCTCACTGTCAGTCATACCCTCTCTCTGTCTGGCACATTTCTCTCCTTTATTTTTCTCACCCTCTCCCTCTCACTGCCTATTACGCTCTCTCTCTCTCTTTCTCTCTCTGCCTTCATGAACTAATTCTGCCCTTCCCACCCTTAATCTCTCTGCCAGTCACTCTATAACCCTCTCCCTCTCTGTGCATGTCATACACACTCTATCTCTTGTCAGTCATGATCTCACCTCTCTCTCTCTCTCTCTGCCCACCACATGTTCTCTCAATCTCTGCCTGTAACACTCTCCCTCTCTCTACCTGTCACGTTGTCTCTCCCTCTCTCTGCCTGTCACGTTATCTCTCTCACTCACTTTAAGTCACAGTCTCTGCTCTCTGTTTGTATGTCACCTTCCCTTAATCTTGCTGCCACCTGTCTTACCACTGCTGATCACCATGTCGTGTTATTAGAATGATATAATACCTTGGGCTTATTTACTCTACAAGAGACAAGGCACCAATTTCTTATCGGTGATTGGGTAAACACGTTGTGGGTCAATCATTAAGACTAGGCACATGGTTCTACATAGGTATAAAGCTTGAAGGCATCAGAGCTGTGTGTGTGTGCTCTGCTCAAAGCAAAATGAACCAAGACTGGATCACGTGGCATACTTACCTTCTAGTGATATCACTTAAAGGCATATTATAATCAGTGCTCTCTCTGTGTCATTCATGCTCTCTCATCTCCCTCTCACATGCTCTCTCTCCCTCCTCACCTGTCCCTCTCACTCTATCACAATCTCGTTCTGCCCAGCACACTCTCCCCCTCTGTTAACCTCTCACTTTCATTTTATTTATTCTTTCATGGGATGTGGGCATCACTGGTAAGGCCAGCATCTATTACCCATCCCTAATTTCTCTTGATTTGAGTGACTTGCTCAGCCATTTCAGAGGGCAGTTAAGAGTCAACCACATTGCTGTGGGTCTGGAGTCACAGGTAGGCCAGACCAGGTAAGGATGGCAGATTTCTTTCCCCTAAACAACATTAGTGAACCAGGTGGGTTTTTACAACAATGGTTTCAAAGTCATTATTACTGAGAACAGCTTTTAGTTTTAGATTTTATTAATTGAATTTAAACTCTACCAGCTGCTATGATGGGATTTGAACCCATGTCCCCAGAGCATGAGCCTGGGCCACTAGATTACTGCTCCAGTGACATTACCACTAAGCCACCATCTCGGTCATGCCCCTTGCCCTCTCTGCCTGTTATGACCTAATTCTGCCTGTTGTACACTCTCTTGCTTTCTGCCTGTCACTCCCCCTTCCTTTCTCTCTCTCTCTGCTGCGTTCCCTCTTGCTCTCTGCCTGTCGTGACCTTGTTCCGTCTGTTGCACTGTCTCTGCCTGTCATGCCCCTTCTCTCTCTTTCTCTGACTGGCATATCCTTGTTCCATCTGTTGCTCTCTCTCTCTCACACCATCAGTCATGCCCTCTTGTTCTCTCTCTCTCAGATGCGCCCTCCCTCTCTGCCTGTCTCTGTCTCTTTCTGGTCCTATCTCTTTCTGTCTCACTTCCCTTCTCCCACACTTCTCTCCCTCTTTCTCTACCCCTCTCTCTCCCTCCTTTGCCTTGCTCTCTCTTGCTTCTCCCTTTCCCCTTCTCTCTTCCTCTCTCCTTCTATCTGCCTGTGTCTCTCTCTTTCTCTCCACCTCTGCCTGTCCCTCTCTTCCCTCCTTTCTCCCAGTCTCTCTCCCTGCTTGTCTCCCTCTCTTTCACACTTTCTCCCCCTCTCTCCACCTGTCTCTCCCCATCTCTTTCTGTCTCTCTCTCTTCCTCCCTCTCTGCCTGTCTCTCTCTCTCTCCCACTCTCTTCCCCTCTCACCCTCTCTCCGTCTCTCTCTGCTCTTTGTTCCTCTCATTCTCTCTCTTCCTATCTTTTTCTCTCTTTCTGCCTGCCTTTCTCTCACTCTGCCTCTCTCAATCTGTCTCCCCATTTCTTCCTCTGTCCCCTTCTGTCTTTCTGCCTGCTTGTCTTTCTCTCTGTCTCTGTTCCCCTCTCTCTCTCCCTGCCTGCCTGTCTTTCTCTCTCTCTCTGCCTGTCTCTCTTCCCCTCTCTCTCTCCCTGCCTACCTGTCTTTCTCTCTCTCTCTCTGCCTGTCTCTCTTCCCCTCTCTCTCTCCCTGCCTGGCTGTCTTTCTCTCTCCCCGTCTCGCTCTGTCTCTCTGCCTCTTTCTCTCTGCCTGTCTTTCCCCACTTTCTCTCTTTCTCTGCCCGTCTTTCCCTCTCTCTCTCTCTCTGCCTGTCTCTCTCTCTCCCTCTTTTCCATGTGTTCTTGTTGTCTTTTGGTTTCCAGATGTTGTTAATAATCACACTTTATATTTGTAAAGATAAAAAACTGTGTTTAATTTTGCCACCCCGTCTGATTCAAAAGAAGAAGCAGATTGAATTGGTTACATACACATCGCTTCAGTCTCTGGTGCAGCTGTGAAATTTGGCCTCCTGGAACACTTGCACATAACACATTAGTTTGAGATAAGTAGTTCCCTGAAGCTATTTACAGTTATTTACAGATAAAACAACATATAACTGTCTGTCTCTCTATCTGCCTCTTCCCCCTTTCTCTCTCTCTCTCCCCTCCTCTCTCTGCCTTTCTCTCTCTCTCTGTCACATCCTTTCCCTCCCTACCTGGCATGACCTCACTCTATCTGTCATGCACGCTCTCACTCTCTGCCTGTCATGCCCCCTCACTCTCTCAGCCTGTGCCCTCTATCTCTGTTGCATCTTCTCTCAGCCCATCGCACCCCCTCGCTCTCTGCCTGTTGCGCTCAATCTCTCTCTTCCTGTCATACCCCTCTTTCTCTGCCTGTCACCCTCACTATCTCACTGCCTATCAAGCCCTCTCTTTCCTTTTCTCATTGCCTGTCCCACCTCTCTCTCTTGCCCCTGCCTGTCACACCCTCTCTCTCTCTGTTTCTGCCTGTCTGTCACACCATCTTTCTCTTTGCCTGTCACACTCTCTCTCTCATTGTCTGTCACCCCTCTCTGACTGCCTATCAGTTTATCTCTTCCTCTCTGCCTATCATGACCTCATTCTGAATGTTGCACTCTCCCTCTGTGCCTGTTGCTCTCTCCCTCTCTATCACGCCCTCTCTTGCTCACCGCCTGTTGTGGGATCATTCTGCCTGTCGCACTCTCGTCCTCTCTGCCTGTCACTGCCTCTCACTCTTTCTCTGTCTGATGCACTCTCACTCTGGCTGTCGTGGCCTTGTTATACCCTCTCTCACACTCTCTTTCTCTCCCTGCCTGTCACATGCTCTCACTGTCAGATACTATCTCTTCCTCTCTCTCTGCTTGTCTGCCTCCGTAATCTCTCTGCCTCTTTCTCTCTACCACACCCCCTCTCTCGCTCACCCTCTCTTTCTCGCTCACCCACTCTCTCATTCACCTCTCTCACACTCCCTCTCTCTCGCTCACCCTCTCGCTCGTTCTCCCTCTCTTGCTCTCCCACTCTTGCCCTCCCTCTCTCTTCCCCTCCCTCTCCCTCACCTTTTCTCACACTCCCTCCCTCTCACTCACCCTCCCTCTCGCTCACCCTTTCTCGCTGACCCTCTCTTTTGCTCAACCTCTCTACATCTCCCTCCCTCTCTCACTTGCCCTCCCACTCTCTCTCACCCCCCCTCTCTCACCCTCCCTCTCTCTCTCTTGCTCTCCATCTCTCTCACTCATCCTCTCTCTCGCTCACACTCTCTCCCGCTCACCTTCTCTCTCGCTCTCCCTCTCTCAACTTCTCTCGTTCACCCTCTCTCTCGCTCACTTTCTCTCTCTCACCCTTTCTCTCTCGCTCACCGCTCTTGCTCACCTTCTCTCGCTCACCCTGCTCTCTCGCACTCCCTCTTGCTCACCCTCTCCCTCTCTCTCCCTCCCTCTTTATCTCTGCCTGTCTCGTGCTCTCATCTTGTCTCTCGCTCTCCCTCACTTCTCTTTTTCTCTGCCTGTCTCTCTCTCTCTGCCTGCCACTCTCTCTCTCTGCCAGCCCCTCTCTCTCTCTCTCTGCCTGTCTGTCTCTCTCTCTCTCTCTCTTTGCCAGCCCCCTTCTCTCTGCCTGTCTCTTTCTCTCTCTCTGCCATTCTCCCTCTCTTTCTGCAAGCGTCTCTCTCTCTCTCTCCATTGCTCTCCCTGTGTCTCTCTCTCTCCCTCTCTCTCCTCCAGTCTCTCTCTCTCTCTACCTATCTGTCTCTCTCTGTGTCTCTCTCTCTCTCTCTATTCCAGAAACTGCAGATCCCTGATTCAGTGCAGTCCTGGGGCCTTGTCACCCTCCCTAGCCCCTCCCCCTCTCTGTAACGGGGTTTCCTCAGCCTCACTGCAGGGTGTGGGCACCAGGTAAAACCTTCCCCCGGGCAGTGTCTTCCCGTTTCCCCTGTGCTCTGTTTAAACTCTTCCCCGGGTGGGGGTTGAATTTCTAATTCTGGTTCATTGCTGATTTTCCCAATCACTAACCGGCTGTGAAAGTTACAGTGAGTGTGACTAACATTTTATTTGTGTCCATCTGTTCCCAGCTCCAGTGACCTTCGACCCTAATACAGCCCATCCTAACCTTCTCCTGTCTGAGGACCTGAGGAACGTGAGATTCACCGGGAAACGGCAGCAGCTTCCCGACAATCCGGAGAGATTTGATCCCGGTCCCTGTGTCCTGGGATCAGAGGGATTCACATCAGGGAAACATTCCTGGGAGGTGGAGGTGGGGAACAAGACTGAGTGGGATGTGGGTGTGGCCAAGGAATCCAGCAATAGGAAGGGGCAAATCTACCTGAGTCCAGATAACGGATACTGGGCACTGAGACTGATAGAGGGGAATAAATACAAGGCGTGTGAGAAACCATCGAAACTCTTAGAGCTGAGTGTGAAACCGAGAAAGATTCGAGTCTGCCTGGATTATGAGGGAGGGAAGGTGTCCTTTTATAACTCAGATAACAAGTCCCATATCTACACTTTCACTGCGACATTCACTGAGAAACTCTATCCTTTCTTCTGTCCAGGTACCACTGATGGGGGTAAAAACACAGAACCACTGACAATCTGTCCCCGGACAGTAACAATCCAGGAGGATGAGGGTTTTATCCCTTCATCCAAATAAAGACTGTTTCTTGTATGTGGGTGGGGGAGGGGGGTTTGTTCCTCTGTCGATGAGGGGCTGGTGTCCTTCACGGATCCTGTCCCCCCCCCTCCCATTATCACACACTGTCAGCGGGGGTCGCCCATTCCTCAGGAACCACGGGCTGATATCCCCAGGACCTGCTCGACCTGGTCGAGGATTCAATTAAAAAGGCCCCACACACGGGGTTATTGGGCGGTGGTGCGGGAGGGGAAGGCCCCACACACGGGGTTACTGGGCAGTGGTGGGGGAGGGGAAGGTCCCACACACTGTGTCAATGTCTGGGGGAGGGGATGGCCCCACACACTGGGTCACGGGGGAGGGGATGGCCCCACACACTGGGTCACTGGGCGGTGGTGGGGGAGGGGAAGTCCCCACTTCTCCATTTCTGATTTTGGCTTCGGGGGCACTGGTTCTGGGATGGAGCTTTTCCCTGAGTCGTCGTGTGACCCGGTGCCTGAGGCAGAGCGGGGCCCTGAACCACTGTCACCCTCCGACCCAGAACCTCCAGAGCAGCCCAGGGAGGAGCCATTTGTCGTCGATCCTGGGGGTGGGATGGTGACAGACGAAGGGCCGACTAGTGTGGCTGGGCCGCCCGCTGCCCTCTGTGTGGTGGGGGGAGGGGGTTCGATCACTGACAGTGACAACCCGGAGGAGGAGGGCAGGGGAATGGGGGGGAGGAGGGCGGGGGGATGGGGGGGAGGAGGAGGGCAGGGGGATGGGGGGGGGAGGAGGAGGGAAGGGGGATTGGGGGGGTGGAGGAGGAGGGCAGGGGGATTGGGGGGTTGGAGTAGGGCAGGGGGATGGGGGGAGGAGGAGGGTGGGGGGATGAGGGAGCTGCTGGTGGACACTGGGCGTGATTTAGTCCATCACGAGTGAGTTGGGGGACACCCTCATGTCCCCACCACATCTCCCCTCATCCCCCTCGGGGAACTCTGGGAATTCCTAGCCGACAGCTTGGGTCACCGTGACAAAGTCCAGCTGGCCCTCGACCGATGATCGGAGCTGACACTGCTCGACAGGTCCGCCTCACAGAGGGCTCATGTCTTCTGTCAGGAGCACAGAGGAGGTGGAAGGCCAGCTCGAGGGGTTGGAACAGGAGGTGCTCGACCTGGAGTCCCATCTCGGTCAGGCCGATGAGGACCCGGCCCTGTGGAAGGTGTATGAGGTGGAGAAGGATGCGCTGAGGGACCTGCAGCTTATCCGGTCCTGAGGTGTGTTCGTCAGGTCACAGATCCGGCTCCTTCAGGACCTGGACTGTGGCTCCCCCTTCTTCTACTCACTGGAAAACAGGCAGGGGGTCCGTAAGCAGCTCCTGGGGCTGCTGGCCGATGACGGATCCCTCGTCTCAGATCCACAGGGTGTCAGTGTCCTCCTCCTTCCCACCCCCAGGGTCCGTGTCTGCCTCCAAGTCCCCAACAACCACCCCGCTGTCCCTTCTCTGTTACCAATGCACCCCCACCCTCCCACCCTACCGGCTCCCTCTGCCCCCTCTCTCACTCACCATTCCCTCCTATCATGCCCACACTCAGTTCATTCCCCAGGAAGCAGTCACTGACTCCATGGACCCTTCCCTTGCACAGTCACCTGGGCATCCTCACCCCCTTATTCCCTCCTCGACCCTTAATTCCTCCTCCGTGCTTTCTCCCTCCTCCCCGCTGGACACCTTCCCTCCTCCAAACTCCCTCCTCCCTCACACAACTTCCCCTCTCCAAACTCCCTCCTCCCCTCAGACACCTTCACCCCTCCGAACTCCCTCCTCCCCTGGACATCTTTCTCCCTCCAAACTCCCTCCCTTACACCGTCCCCCCAATACCTACCTTCCCACTTGCAGCATTCTGCCCCGTTACACCCTCCCACCCCCCAATACTCCCTCTTCCCCCTCCCAACCTCACTCCCCCGACATCTTCGTCCCCCACCTCCCAACTCACCACCGCCCTGCCACCCCCACTCCCACTCACACCTAGACCTTCCTCTCTCCTCCCCACCCCACCCCCTTCGCTGATTTTCTTTAACAGCCCAAGGCCAAGTCTGTGATGTTCTGAAGCAGACCTGAAGCATCAACTGAGACCTCCCACCTTCCAAGAGCTGCTTCGTGGCTGAGCCATGTCTATGTGGATCCACCCAGCATGTGATGCATGTGTTCCTCCAGGGTCCGGTGGCTGTAGGGTTCCAGCATCTTCTCCTCCTCGGATATCCGTGATCTAAGCAAGGCTCTAACACTAAGCCCTGACTCCTGCTCGTCACACTGATCCAGATGTGTTCTGAGCCGGTGTGTTTTCCCGCTGGCGTAACGGTAAATCGGGCACGGGGCGGGGAGACAATTCCAGTCGGGCCTCACTTTGCATCTCATGACTGGGATGCAAACCGGGTTCACGCCGGCCTCCAGCGGGATGGACATTCTGCCGTGGCGGACACCATCGGATGATCCCACTCTGATTTCACACCAACATGAAACTGATTTCTGCTCCTCACACTGACTTGTCCCCACCCCTCTCCCCACACCCGCCATGACACCCACCACAAGCAGGACCAGGCGATCCCTCCCATTGAATAAAATGTTTAAAATTCTATTATCTCTATAAAGATACACTCATTACTAAGTCAATGACGCCTTTGCTAGCTCAACCATATTCATCAGATGGACAATGACCATAACCCAAAGATCTCGTACAGTGAACTAGCCACTGAGTCACCTTCCAGCAGGTGAAGTCCATACCTCTGCAACAAGATCACCTGCAAGTGAGATATGAAGATGATGGACATTGACACTGACAACTGGGAGACATCTGCCAATGGTTGTGAGCTCTGGAGGCTGACTGTTTGGAAGGGCATTGGAAGAGGTGAGCAGAAAGGGAAAGCTCAGCTGGCTGAGAAGAGGGCCCAGAGAACACAGAGGCCAGAGAATGGTGCATCTGCAGGGAATGCAGCAGAGACTGCCATGTCAGAGTGGGGCCCAATTTACCGTTACACCAGCGGGAAAACACACCGGCCCAGAGCACATCTGGACGAGTGTGACATGCAGGGGTCAGGGCTTAGTGTTAGAGCCTTGCTTAGATCACAGACATCCGAGGAGGAGAAGGTGCTGGAGCCCTCCAGCCAGTGGACCCTGGAGGACAACATGCATCACATGACCACCACGGCACAGACCATTGTCTCACATGATGCCAGAAGATCGATGCAGAGAACAGTGGGTGGTGCTGACAATAACAGACACTTTGTAAAAGCAGACTATTAAGCAAAGTATGAAATCACTTATTAAACATTGTTTAACACGCTTTCACAAGTACTTTATACAAATTGCAACCCCAGCGTCCTTTACAATTTCTGTTCAATCAGTAATTCCCATGTCTCACTTTAACTGGATGGAAGTTGGCAGAATTTCCCACAAGCTTTAATGACAGTTTCCATTTTAATTGTCCTTTCTTTCATCTTGTGAAATGTCATCTCAGCATTTCAATTTGGTTCTCAAACTCTCTGTTCATTACATTTGTTTCCTAAGTTCCCAGAACATATGCTTCCATTCAGATGAATAATAACTTTGACATCTTCGAAAGGCAGTAGTATGATGTGAATGTGAGGAGTTTTATTGTGTAATTAGCATCAAATTTTCCAATAAAATCCACACCCCCCACAATATCATACAATTGTAGATGGCTGTCATTATAAATAGTTATTTGTTTATTTTTAAAATTATGCTTTATTTCAATAATTGAATAAACAACATCACACATTAGATGTTTGAAAACTTGCAGACTGCACAGTTACCCACAAGTGAACTTTAATAGATATAAATTCAAGGTGAGGCAGTTTGGTCAGAAAAACAGAAATATAAAGTATATATTTGAAAATAAAGAAACTCATGGTGTGATGGAATCTCTAGTTTGGAAGTTGTTGTCTGCACTGACTGTGCTTTCAAAGCCTATGTTTTATTAAGACAGTCCCGAACCGAAACAGAAACCAAGGGTGGAATTTGATTACCTGCCCCTTGGCGAGTTTGGTGGCACGGGCATTTAATTGGATGGGAGGGTAACAGGTGGGGATGCCGCCATCTTCCTGCCTCTGCCTTGATTTAGTCCGGGACAGAAGGAACCAGGAACGGCTTTCCCGCCCAATGCCAATTGAGGCCCTGAAGTGGGCAATAAATGCCCAGTACAGGGCCTCATCCTGCTGTTGTTGAGGTTGCTCGCAGGCTCCCAGGAAGTTTCCCTCCTTCAAAGCTACTTGGTGCCCAATTGAGGGACTCAGTATCAGTGGGAGGGAGGTACAGAGAGTCTCACTCTGACCCCCACCGTGCAAACATCTCCCACCCCACTTCCGCTGCCATCACTCACCTGTGCCCAGGTCCTTCAGCAATCCTGAGCCCAAGTGGTTGTAGTACCAGTAACAGCCACTGTCTCCTGGTGGCATTGCTGAGCAAATAATAGCTGCCAGCCTCTAATGATAAACCGACATTGTGTACAACCCCATATCCCCAGATTTCTGGGAGGGTTCGGTATAAATTAGAATTCCAGTCTGTAACATCAGACTTCTGAGAACCCAGCCTGTGGCTTAGATTGCCAGTGAAATGGAAACGGATTCGAAAGTAAAGAAAACAAACCGGAGAGGTGGAATTTCAGCCATTGGTCAGAGTAGACACAAGGGCCAGAATTTTCCGACTTCAGCGCGAGGCATCGTGATATTTCAGTCGGCGGGTGCGCTCAGCAGCGGGGCGTTCGGCCGCCATTAAGTGAAGGCCTCGTTAAAGACCTTAACTTGCCAATTGTGCTGGATTTTGAGGGGCCCGTGCGAACTTCAGGTCGGCGCACGAGCCCAATGGGCAGGCGGGTAGGACATTTTATAATAAAACTCATGCATGTCGGGATATGTGGACTCAGAGGGGTTGTTCATGTGTTACATGAAGTTTTAATTGCTGATAGTGTTTAAAAGTTGCCTGTGTGCTTGTTAGCAGTTCTCATCGATTTCCAAGAGCTTTTTGTGCACTTTGAAACCAGTCCTCAGACAGTAATCTTCCTCGGGCCTGCAGCTTTCTGGAAGCCTCCATTTAACCTGGGGGTATGGGTTCTGACCTGTCCACTGAGGCAGCTCCCCTGAGGAGGAAGGGAGGGATAGAATAAGGAGGAGGCCAGGACTGGACAATCAGCCTCCAGGGGAGCCACCTTTGGGAGTACAGGCGCAGGCACAAGGGACACAGGGACAAAAGCTTGTCCAAGGTGGAAGGGGCATGAGAAGACGCCACTATCCTGCTGCCAGGGTATACAGGCGGTGAAGCAGCTACCTCAATATGAGGTGCAGTGCCAAAGGAGGCTCCAAATCTCAAGGGAGGCAGTCAACTGTATCTGTCAGATGATTGGCCCTGAGATCTCCCCTAACTGTGTGGGTGGACATCTCATGCCAGCGGCTCTGAAGGTCACAGTTGCCCTCCACTTCTATGCCACTGGTTCCTTCCAGGGCTCAGTGGGTGATCTTTGCGGTGCCTCCCAATCAGCTGTCCACACTTGTGTCAGCAGGTTACAGACACTCTGTTCAGACGGGTATCCACCTTCATCCACTTCCGCTGCGACCAGGCAAGTCAGGCACAGTGAGCCAGAGGCTTCGCGGCCATTGCTGGCTTCCCCCGCATCCAGGGTGCTATAGACTGTACACATGTGGCCATCAAGGTGCCAGCAGGTGAACCCGGTGCTTTCATCAATAGAAAGGGCTTCCACTCCATGAACGTGCAGATAGTGTGTGACCACAGGATACTGATTCTACAAGTCTGTGCAAGGTACCCAGGCAGCTTCCACGATGCCTACATCCTCAGACACTCCCAGGTGCCGGGGCTCTTCAGTGCTCCGGCTCGGCTGGATGGTTGGCTGCTGGGTGACAAGGGCTGTCCCCTCAGAAGGTGGCTCATGACGCCTCTCCGCCATCCAAGAACAGAAGCTGAGCAGCGGTACAATAGGAGCCAGCGCACCACAAGGGCTGTGGTGGAGAGAACCATCGGTCTTCTCAAGATGCGCATCCGTTGCCTGGACCGCTCAGGGGTCGCACTCCAGTAGCCCCCAGAACCCGTCTCTCTGATAGTGGTAGCATGCTGCGTTCTGCACAATCTTGCGCTGCAAAGGGGGGATGCAGTTGACGATGAAGACCTTGACGCAGTGGATGAGGCTGCAAATGATGAATCCAGCAGTGGCTCAGAGGATGAGGAAGCACAGGGTGATGATGAGGGCCACAACGACGACCCGCATTTACACCAAGGAGGCAGGGACACCCAGGACACTTTAACCCAAAGAACCTTCAGCTAGCTCCACACACATGGATCAGCAGGAACAGCATTGCCTGGCACTTCCACACGTGGCACTTAGGTGCCACATCTTCCACCTGTTCAGCTGCAACTAAGGGCTTAGGACAGAAACATCAATGTCCACTCAAACACTCATGATAAATATGTGAAAAAGAAAAATGCACCACAAACAAAACACCCTCAGCCATGGTAACAAAAGTGGACTTTATTCTGTCCAAAAGAAAACCAAACAATTCTCCATTGCAATGAGAAAAATTTGGGTCCCTATTCTCAGGCCAAAACAAAATCACCAGTGACATATCCGTGGAGTGCCTAAGGTGCCTTATGCTTACGTTTTCGGGTGCTACGTCTAGGTGCCGCCCCATCGCTCGGAGTGGCTTGAGAGACTGCCTGCTGACTCTGCTGTCCTGTTGGCCTCGATGACCTTGGCGGGCGTCCTCTGGCCCGTGAAGCCTGTGACGGCTCCGCCTGGGAGGAACTGGCCAGTTCCAGAACTGGCACCTCCCCAGTTGTTGCAGCCTCAACGGAAGAAACGTTGACTGGCAGAGAGGCGGAGGAGCTGCTGCCCTCATCCGGAGCGCCCTGAGAGGAGCTCGCAGCGATGACAGGCAGCTGCTGCGCCAACATGAGGTCCAAATCTACCTCCCTGCTCACCGCAGATGCATGGGCACCGAGTGCCGACGCTTGGTGCCCACAACATTTCCCACATTGGGAATGACCACCCGTGGCCAGTACCGCTGTGAGGGCTTGCAGGTCAGAGGGTATCCCAATCATAAAATGTTCCATTCGATCGAACCCGCTCTCTATGAGAGTCGCCGATCTCTCATTGGAGGAAGCCTGAAGCTCTGCCCTGAGGGTCAAACCTTCACGTGCACTCTGCCTGGACTCCTCCGTCGCAGAGACCAACTGAAGCATTCCCTCATGCAACCCTGCCAGATGCAAACGCACTTCCTGCCGCCTGTCCTACAACTGCTGCATTGGGGACAACTCCAGAGGCATGTCATCAGTGCCAGACTCAGCATGTGCCTCATTCCCTGCAGCTCTCCAGCTGCTGGCGCCATCGGCACTCTCTGCCCCTACCATCTCCTCCAGCGATTGCGGTGTGCCCTCTCCACTGGAACCCAGGACACTTGCCGACGGTAAAGACCCCACCGAGGTGTATGTGACTGCCCTGGTGCCTGGCTGGCTGAAAAGATGTGCTGCAAGTTGCACATGTTGGCCCTCAGGTGTGGAGGGGGAGCTGCGGGGTCGGGGTGTGGGTCGCTGTGGTGGTGATGCTGAAATTAACAACAAGGACAGTGCCTCAGTTAGCGGACAGTCAGTTCAACCTTTCATCCCTTTCCCCCCCAGCCTCATATGTCGCTCACCCCTCAAGACCCTCAGGAGACGAACATTGGTGAGGTGGAAAAGAGTGAAGAAAAGCCCCAACCATTAAACGCACATGCAGACAGGCTGGTCAGATGGCCTCAGGAATGCCTCATGGCATGTTATGTACCATTGGAGTGGGGAAAGTGCAGAGGTACCTGACCTGGATGCATTCTGGCCTGGAGAGTTGCAGGGCTGAAGAAACATCGCAAACACTTGCGGCATTTGCTGAGTAACATGGTGGCATTTATTTAGGTTGAGTGCCATGAGGTTCACAGCTGAGGTGCTGAGGACCTTTTGGACAGAGTAATGTGGGGCGCACTGGCTGAAAGGGTGGTGGAGGTCCCAAACCCCCTAAGATGCAATAACTCTTTGGCTGTGCAGCAGCGATCCAATGGCATGTTAGACCGTGGTGATAATGGTCACAAATGGGATAGGGTGACTTTGGAAGGTGGTGGAGACACGAATCTTCAAGGGGATGAGCATCCCTTCTGTATGACCCACACATCAGAGTGTCTCACTCTATGAATGAGCATTGTTTCAGCATTAACGATTGAAGCAACCATCAGTGGTTTGGATGGTGGGCAGACAGAGTGGATGGAACTGTGGACCTCAAATACCTGGTAGCTGGACCCCAGCCTCACCGCCCCCAGCCGCCCTGGCCTCCTGCCCAGCTCCATGGCCTGCTCTTCAAAGGTTGTGAGGTGCTGGAGGAGGGCGTGCCCACCTCCAGTCCTCTGGCGCTCCCGGGCATAGTGGCAAAACAGAGAAGAGGATTTATTGGGGCTGATAACTCATGTACTCTGCACGCGCACGCCGCACCCCAACCACAGTGGCCCATCTGAGGCCTCCAGCGGCTCCTGTCCACACTACTTGTGATCAGTCCCCAGAAGATAGTACGGCTGGTCCCAACCCCCACCCCCAAAGGCCACCTTGGACACATTCGGCGTCCATCACTTTGATAACACATGGGTCTTAGCGCCCATGGCAAGGAGGCGCAACTAAGTGTGGCGCCGATGCCAGCAGATGTCACTTGGCCAAAACACCTTGAGGCTCCCCTTCCACCATCTCTTCCACCATCAATATGACATGTGTTGGAGTTCTGAGTATGTGTCTAGCTGCCTCCCCTGCAGGTTGCTCCCAGACTACTCAAATGCCACACACACCAACATATGCTGCAGGGAAAACTCTCCTTCTCCTCAACCACTAAGGCTGGTGTAAGCATGGTTAGTACCCATTTGGCCACCCAGCATGCACCAGATGCCCTGTGCAGTAACGACAGCAAGACATGGGGAGGGGGGGTTCAAAGGCTAAGGCCACCTTCTGGGTCAAATGGCCAAGACTGACATGGTACTCACCCGTCCAGAGCGCAGCAAATCATTGAATCTTTTTCTGCACTGGGTGTCAGTGCACTGCACATCATCATGGGCACTGAAAGCGTCACCCACCTCCACCCACGCCTAGCTGTGGAAGTCGGGTGAAGTAAAGCTGCTGTCAGATGGGTATAATTCCTGCATGAATAAAGAAGCTGAAACTCTACCTGGTAAGAACAATGTTTCGAGGGACTGCACATAGTGCCATATGTGCTGGAGAACTACCAGTGAATCTGTGAGATCTACCTTTCTTAAATCAGCTGTTTAAAGTGCATGGTCGCTACTGAGCACAATGTGCCTGTTAATTTATGTTTAATTTAAATTGATTTTGGTTTGGTTGCTGCAGTGAAAGTTTTAAAAAGTGAAATCTTGCCCATCGGTTTCTTCTTGAGGTTGTTTTGGGAGTCTGGTTTCTTTACATTATTGGTCTCCATGGTGACCGTAACAAGGGGTAAAATAACAAAGGTGTCTCAGTGTTTCGTTACACAAATTCTTAAAAACAATTGCAGATCAGCAAAAAAGTTAAAAAAGCTAACTTAGAACTTGGAATTATTTCTAGGGCTATAGAATTCAAAAGTAGTGAAGTTATGTTAAACTTGGACAGGACTTTATTCAGGTTGCACTTAGTGCTGTGCACAGTTCTGGTCTCCAGACTGAAAAAGGAACCATAGAATGACTGGGAAAAGTGTAAAAAAAATTTCCAGAACTGGGATATTGCAGCTCTTGGGAAAGATCAAACAGCTCAGGTGTTTTTTCTTTAGGAAACAGGAGACTCAGAGGAGATCTGAGGGAGATGTATAAAACTGAACGGGTTGTAAAGAGTAGATGTGGAGAGAATGTTTCCACTTGTGGGAGAATTCAATCATAGGGGCCGTAAATACAAGAAATGTTTCGAAGATACTAATAAATCCAACATGAAACTCACTACATAGTTTAACTGACTCCTGATGGATGAGCTCAGACAGAATATAACAAACTAGTGGCCCCATCACAATAGAAATGTCAGAAAGAGATAGTAAATTATTAATCAAATTTTTTCCATGCCTGAGCTCAGACAGTAGATTTTTAAAAATGTATTCACGGGATGTAGGTTTCGCTGGCCAGGCCAGCATTTTTTGTCCATCCCTAGTTACCCTTGAGAAGGTGGTGGTAAGCTGCCTTCTTGAACCGCTGTAGTCCATGTGGTTTAAGTACACCCACAGTGCTGTTAGGAAGGTAGTTCTAGGATTTTGACCCAGTGACAGTGAAGAAACGGTGATATATTTCCAAGTCAGGGTGATGAGTGACTTGGAGGGAACTTTCAGGTGGTGGTGTTCCCATCTATCCGTTGCCCTTGTCCTTCTAGATGGTAGCGGGTTTGGAAGGTGCTGTCAAAGGTGCCTTCATAAATTCCTACAGTGCATCCTGTAGATGGTACACACTGCTGCTGCTGTGCATCGTTTGTGGATGTGGTGCCAATCAAGCAGGCTGCTTTGTCCTGGATGGTGTCAAGCTCCTTGAGTGTTGTGGGAGTTGCTCTCATCCAGGCAAGTGGGGAGTATTCCATCACATTCCTGACCTGTGCCTTGTAGATAGTGGGACAGGGTTTTGGGAGTCAGGAGGTGAGTTACTCGTTGCACGATTCCGAGCCTCTGACCTGCTCTTGTACTCATAGTATTTATTTGGCTAGTCCAGTTCAGTTTCAGGTCAATGGTAACCCCCAGGATATTGGTAGTGGGGGATTCAGTGACGGTAATGCCATTGACCATCAAGGGGCGATGGTTGGATTCTCTCTTGTTGGAGACAGTCATTGACTGACACTTGAGTGGCGTGAATGTTACTTGCCACTTATCAACCCAAGCTTGGATATTGTCCAGGTCTTGCTGCACTTGGACATGGACTGCTTCAGTATCTGGGGAGTCATGAATGGTGTTGAACATTGTGCAATCGTCAGTGAGCACCCCCACTTCTGACCTTATGATGGAGGGAAGGACATTGATGAAGGAGCTGAAGATGGTTCGGCCGGGGACACTACCCTGAGGAAATCCTGAAGTGATGTCCTGGAGCTGAGATGACTGACTTCCAACAACCATAATCATCTTCCTTTGTGCTCGGTATGACTCCAGCCAGCGGAGAGATTTCCCCCTGATCCCCATTGACTCCAGTTTTGCTCAGGCTCCATGATGCCACACTCGGTCAAATGCTGCCTTGATGTCAAGGGCAGTCACTCTCACCTCACCTTGGATTTTAGCATGCAAAAACTGGAGCAAACCATTCTGTTGTCAGAGGTGAAAATTTGAAAATCTCCTCCCTGACTGCCTCTAATCTGCTTACTAATGTGGTTTATGGATGTACAACAGGGGGCAGGTAGCCAACCCCTCCCAAGAGGCACATTAATAATGTAAATATTGTAATGAGGCTGGCAGCAGCTGATTTGACCTGTTTCACAGGTTTCACTGTCATGGTCTGGTTTCCCAAGACTCTAAGTGTGGGGTTGGGGGGTTGGTGAGGAATTGGAAACCAACCAGGACAAAATTCTGATCCTCTCGGGATCAATGTGCAGAGATGGGACTATCTGAAGCTCTTCCCCACCTACATTACCTGATCCTAATAATATCCAGGTCAAAGTATTTCAGCAAAGCCAAAGTAGTGAAAATGCTCCAAATGAAATAAAACACAGAAAATAAAGAAAACACTCAGCAGCATCTGTGGGGAGGGAAACAGAGTCAATGTTTCATGTCCATGGCCTTTCAGCAGAACTGGAAGATCTTTGCGATTAACTTTTAAAATGAATGAATGTGGCAAATAATGGTGGAGTTGGAGGAGGAAAGCACAGAGAGGAAAGTCTCTGATTGGCTGAAGGGCAGGAGGGAGGGATTCAATGACCAACAGGAAGGTGGTACAAGGTGAATGGGGTTATTGAAGAAAGTAAAGATGGATCCAGAGGAAGTGTCCATGGCTGTAGCAAAATAACCAAAGGGAAAGGAAGCAAAGAAAACATGTCTGGGAGGAGAGGCTCCCATGTCACAGGAATAAAGGCGGGGGAGGCAGTGGTGCTGTGGTAATGTCAGTGGGTGAATAATTTAGAGGCACAGACTAATGCTCTGGGGGCAAGGATTCAAATCCCACCAATGGCATCTGGTGGAATTTCAATTCAATTAATAAATCGGGATTTCAAAAACAATCATTAATGCCATTGAGGGAAATCTGCCATCCTTACCTGGTCTCACCTACAAGTGAACCCAGACAAACAGCAATGTGGTTGGCTCTGAAATGGCCTTGCAAGCCATTGAGTTGTATCAATTTGCAACTGGACGGACCATCCGGCACTGTAAATGACCAGGGTTCACCTAGCCCTGTCCACCCTGTAAGGTTCTCCTTACTAACATCTGGGGGATTGTGTAAAAATTGGTAGATCTGTCCCACAGACTAGTCAACCTACAACCTGACATAGTCATACTCACAGAATCATACCATAACAACTGTGGCTGTACCTACACAACATGGCCTGCAGTGGTTCAAGAAGGCCACTTAATGCTACCTTCTCAAAGGCAATTAGGGATGGGCAATAAGTCCTGGCCAAACCAGTGATGCCCCACACCCTGTGAAAGAATAATAAAAAGTGATGTGCACCAGCCCACTGACCACTATTGAAGCCCCACCCAGATCACCAGCACAAACTTCCTCCACTTCCAGTAACTCTGAAATAACCACCCTAATTTCCCAGCATGTGTCATTGGAGAGGTGATTATGATCTGATGGTTTTAATCCCAGTACTCAGTCTGACAGACAATGACACGTCAAATGGAAAAATACGATGATCTTCCTTATTCAGCTTCAAAGTAGAACATTCTAGAAGGCAGAGGATCGAGAAACCAGAGTCAATGTTTTATTTCCCACCCCAGAATGTGAGAGGAATTCCAGTGGGAATGACACATGAATGGAACAAAACAGATCAATTCCAGATGGGACATGAGGAATACCCCAGCAGGACAGCATGAGGGTGGGCAGAATGGGGGGAGGGTGAACTAGTCAGTCAACAACATTATGGTATCAGGTAAGACGCCTTATTCTGAAACTGTCCCCCTAGTTTTATATTCCCCCACATCCTCTCAGCATCTACTCTGATAAGCCCTTCAGAATCTTCTCTGCTTCAATAAGGTCATTTCTCTTTCCTCTAAACTCCAATGTGTATAACCTCAATGTGTTCAACCTTTCCACATAATTACAACTCCTTCATCCCAGGAATCATCCTACTGAACCTTCTCTGAAATGCCTCCACGCAATAACCCCACTTAAATAAGACAACCAATGTTGTATTGAACTCAAAATAGAAAATACTGGAAAAACTCAGCAGGTCTGTCAGCATCTGTGGAGGGAGAAACAGAGTTAATGTTACGAGTTGTGTGGCACTTCTTCAGAGCTCTGAATACACACTCGAAACGTTAACTCTGTTTCTCTCTCCACAGATGCTGCCAGACCTGCTGAGTCCTTCCAGGATTTTCTGGTTTAATTCAGAATTCCAGCATCTGCAGTATTTTGCTTTAATTTTAGACCAAAATTGTAGGCAGTACTCTCAGCGTGGTCTCAGCAACTCCCTGTATAGTTGTATGAAAACATACCCGCTTTTATATTCGTTGGTACTTGTATCAAAGGACATTAAAACCATGTTGACTCTACTTGATTGTATGATTTTTTAAATGTATTGCTACAACAAAAGCAGGACTAGGGGTTAAAGGTCTTTATTTAGAGAGAATCTAACCATCCCCCCTTGACATTCAATGGCATTACCATCATTGAATCCCCCACTATCAACATCCTGGGGGGTTACCATTGACCTGAAACTGAAGTAGACTAGCCATATAAATACTGTGGCTACAAGGGCAGGTCAGAGGCCAGGAATTGTGCGAGCAACCCACCTCCTGACTCTCCAAAGTCTGTCCACCATCAACAAGGCACAAGCCAAGAATGTGATGGAGTACTCCCCAATTGCCTGGATGAGTGCAGCTTCCACAACACTTAAGATGCTTGATAACATCCAGGACAAAGAAGCCCACTTGATTGACACCACATCCACAAACGCTCACTCCCTCCACCACCAATGCACAGTGGCAGCAGTGTGTACCATCTACAAGATGCACTGCAGGAATTCACCAAGGCTCCTTCGACAGTACCTTCCAACCCCACGACCACTACCATCTAGAAGGACAAGGGCAGCATATAGATGTGAACACCACCACCTGGAAGTTTTCCTCCAAGTCACTCATTAGCCTGACTTGGAAATATATCGCCGTTCCTTCACTGTTGCAGGGTCAAAATCCTGGAATTCCCTCTCTAACAGCACTGTGGGCATAGCTTCACCACAGGGAGTGCAGCAGTTCAAAAAGGCAACCCATCACCACCTTCTCAAGGGCAACTAGGGATGGCAATAAATGCTGGCTAATCAGCGAAGCCTAAATCCCGTGAATGAATAAAACAAATTTAGACCGGTGGAAGATGAGAAGTGATTTCCACAAGGACCAGGGCTGTTAACCATTGGGCTAAATGAAAAGGAGTCAGGAAGCAGAAGCAGAAATGCAGAATCTGTAGACAAAATAGTAATTGGAAATGCAGTTAATAGAGAGAGTAATGTGTGAAAAAAATAATCCTGCAGCTATTAATAAACTTGCAGATTGGTTGTTTTACGCAAAAAATTATTTCAATACAAATGTGAGGTGTTCGATAGGAAGAATGAAATTCCCAAAAATTCTCTGAAAAATTTGAATAGGAGAGATGGGCAAAGATTTTCACATGTGCAAGATCAGAATGAATCTAAAGTAACAGCACATGTTAACAAGGCCATAAACAATAAAACACTGGAGTTCATTCTAGAGCAAGGAAATGAAAAGCTAAAATGTGACATTGGACTCGAATGGAACCTCGGTTATCAGACACTGGGTGCAGTGTAAACAGTTTTGGTTTCCATATTTCCATGTATCAAGACAGAGAGGTTATTTTTACAAAGATGACACCAGATTGAGAGATTATAACTCACAGGAATAACTGAACAAGGTGGGTTCTATTCTATAGGTATGAGGAGGCTGAGGGGTGAGCTAGTTAAGATCTCCGAAAAGATCCAGGTCTGTTGTGAGATTGAGATAAAGAAGGTATTTCCAGTTGAGTGGGTACAAATTGGACTGCAGCAGTTGAAGAAGGCAGCTCACCACCACCTTCTCAAGGCAATTAGGGATGGGCAATAACTGCTGGCCTAGCCAGTGATGCCCACATCCCATGAACAAATGAAAGAAACCTGGATGTTCATCAAGGTCACTAATAAATCCAATAAGGGATGTTGGAGAGATTTTGTTTCTCAAAAACGGGTTAAATTGTGGAACTTGTCAAAACATGGAGTAGTCGAGGCGATAAACAAAGCTGGATTTAAGGGGAAGAAGGATATGTACATGAGAGAGAAAGGTATGGAAGGTTATGCTGTTAAGATTAGATGGGCTTGAATGGAGAGAAGCTCACCTCAGAATTCCCAGCCTTTGACCTGCTCTTGTAGCCACAGTATTTATGGCTGGTCCAGTTTCTGGTCAATGGCAGGATCCAGCATGTGGATGGTGGGGATTCAGTGATGACAATGCCTTTAAATGTCAAGGAAATATGCTCATTGCCTCATACTTGTGTGGTGTGAATGTTGCTTTCCACTTATCAGCTTAAGCCTGAATGTTGTCCATGTCTTGCTGCATGTAGGCAGGATCTGTTTCATTATCTGAGGTGTTGCGAATGGTTCTGAACACTGCAGTTATCAGCAAACATCCCCACTTCTCCCCATTTATGAGGAGGGGAAGCTCACCTCAGAATTTCCAGCCTCTGACCTGCTCCAGTGGCCACAGTATTTATATGGCTGGTCCAGTTTCTGGTCAATGGTAACCTCCAGGATCTTCATGGTGGGGGATTCAGCGATGGTGAGAAGTTGTGTGGTATACCTTCACTAAATTGACGGCAGTGTTTGGATGGGGTAATATTTCTGGATTTCTATGTGTAAAATTGAGAAGGGGGCTGTTGCCAAGTCATTTACTTGTGTGTTCTGACCAAGTGGGGCTTTTTGGGGGGATGTTTTGTAAGATTGTTTTAACTGTGTGACGTTAATCTTGTGTGCTTAAGATTTTTTCCTTCTTGCTAATAAATCTTTTAATTTTAAAATCCTAAAAAGTGTTCCTGGGATTCTACGTTTCTGGGATCAGTAGTTCTTTCCTTCATTTTCAAAATATAAAGAAAAAGGTTTTGATCAGTCAGACAAGTTTCCCTCTGGGTTTTTGCTTGCTGAATAATATCAGCTATGGTCATAACATTTGAAACTCTCCTCCTCAAAAGGCAGTGGAGGCAGAGTCTTAGAATATTTTTAAGGCAGAGCTGGATAGATTCTTGATTAACAAGGGGGTGAAAGGTTATCAAGGGTAGGTGGAAATGTGGAGTTGGGGTTACAATCAGATTAGCCATGATCTTGTTGAATGGCAGGGAAAGCTCGAGGGGCCGAGTGGCCTGCTCCTGCTCTTAACTCTTATGTTTATATGTTTGTAAGTATGACAGTGAATCTTTGGGTATCGTATTTACTGAATTGATTATTACCAATCACATATCTGCATAACGATCATCATTAGACCAGAGTGTAACATTATCGGGCACAGGCAAAATCAGGAACCAGCTCAGATTTATAAAACTTCAATCGTTATCGTTACTTACCAGGAACACCAATAAAGGCAAGGACTGTGTAGTATATTTCTTCAACACCATCAATTGGTAAATGCATTTTCTATGTGAAGAAATCTGTCCCTTTGTGCTACAGGTTATCCCTGTGATTTAAAATAGAGGCCGTACATTCTCAGAGCCTGTAATTTATATCCTGTGGGATCTCCACAGGGACACTGAGGTTGCAACGTCTCCCAAAACAGTTGTTTTTTAAATTTGAAAAAAAAACAGATTACGACAGTTGTGCTAAATCCCAGTTGTGATAGTGCTGAGATTGAATTAGAAAACCTCAAAGATTGTACAATTCTGTTCAATTCATTAACTAAAGGAGATTGAACACTTTAGCCTTAGGGTGATCGTCCTTTCCTACGAACACTACCAGCATCATCTGTAAACCTCATATTGTTTCAGGGATGTCTTTCAATCTGCTATTTCTTTAGTCATTAAATTTCAAATGGATGAGTTTTCTCTCATGCTGCTTCCTGAACCCTGGGATGTGTTTGCTCCCTTTTCCTGTAGCAATTCAGTAATTAATTTTTATTCATTTACAGGATGTGGGCTTCGCTGACCAGGCCAGCATTTGTTACCCATTCCTAATTGCCCTTGAGAAGGTGCTGGTGAGCTGCCTTCTCGAGCTGCTGCTGCCCATTTGGTGTAGGTACACAGAGTGCTGTTAAGGAGGGAGTTCATGAATTTTGACTCAGCGACAGTGAAGGAACAGTGATATTTTTCAAAGTCAGGATGGTGAGTTGCTTGCAGGGGTGGTGTTCCCATGTACCTGCTGCTCTTGTCCTTTTAGATGGTAGTGGTTGTAGGTTTGGAAGGTGCTGCCTAAGGAGCCTTGGTGAGTTCCTGCAGTGCATCTTGTAAATGGAGAAGGGAGTGAATGTTTGTGAGCTGCAGCATGAACTTCATTACACCGTCACACTGCTGTAGTCTGAGGCTGCCTCAAGTGTGTTATCAGCCACAGGCTCTGTCGGTAGCTCTGTCTCCGAGAAACAATCCCTACAACTTCTGCGGACCCTGGAAGACTACAGGGGTCTGTGACCCACTGAGCATGTAGGAGTCATGCGCACTGCCTTGAAAACGTGTTTCGGGTGGTCGCACACCAGCGGCACATTCAGCGAATGGAACCCCTTGAAGTTAATATGGTTCACCGTGTGTTTCAATAGAGGCCTGAGCTCCAAATGAGTGCAGTCGATTGCACCCTGAACCTGTTGGAAACCGGAGATCTAGGCGAATCCAATCAGTCTTGCATCCTGGCTGTCCTGGTCCTAGGTGAAATGCACAAAGTTGTGTGCCCTCGCAAAGATGGCATCCGTGACCTCATGGATGCATTTGTGGGTGGAGGCTTGTGAGATCCCACATGTGGAGCCCTGAAAGGAGACACTGGTGAAGAAAATGGGCGCCGCGGTCAATTTCACAGCCACTAGCACTGGATGCCCTCCATGCCCCCATGGCGCTAATTCCTGCAGTAGCTGGCAGATGTGACCGACCAGTTCTCTAGATAATCGCAGTCTTCAGTGACACTGGTTGTTGGTCAGCTGCAGGAGTGACAGGCGGCGTCTATAGGCCCTGGGTGTCATTAGGCGTCAACCAGTGACAGCTCGCTGTGGCTCTTCGACTGTGTGTGTGGGAGACCCAGCTGCTCCTTCTTCCTGAGATTGCTCCTCCTGCCTCTGAGCATCCAGGAGCCTCAGTCACTCTCTCCTCCGACGTCTTCACTCTCTGTAGGCCATCAGACATAGAGCTAGGTCACCAGGCTCCATGATCCTGGAAGAAATGCAGTTGGAAACTTGAGAGAATCTTCTTCACTGTTATGATCCCAGCTGAGGTTACTCCTGGACAAGCCTGACCCCAGAGTGGAACCCAGCTTGATAGATCCTAACTTTTAATTTGTTTGTTTAGATATGTGGAGAATAGCTACTGAACAGAGTCTCAGGAGTCAGCTGATGAAATGTTAACAAGAATAAAATATATATCCAATAAGAAAAGATGAAATATATTCCAATACTCCTTCATCCACAACCATACCTTTACAGGTTTATACAGATTTGTAAGAATAACACAAGTTACAAAAGCAATTTTATCCTGACATGTCCTCAGTAAGTACACAGTCCATTTACCAATAGGCACCCTGTGGTCAGACACACCAGACTCTGAAACCAAGTGGCAGACGCCACCTCAACCAGATGCTTTGGATATATCCTCAACTGCTCTGCGCTGCCCCCACCCCCAAATATTTGTCACACCGTGAGCCAACCAGTCTCACTGCACTCTCTTTTTCACATGTGGGTTTGTAATCCCCACTCTCCAAGGACTCGATTTGGAATCTTCTCCCAAACTGACACTTTCTCTCTGACGCCTTCTGCAAGGGTTCACCTACAGGGTTTCGAGCTATCCTTCTGATGTTCCTCTTCCATGGGTCACCACATGCATTCAAGCTGTCTTCCATGCACCCATCTCACCGACTAAGCTGACAACAGCATGCCGCTGCTTTTCATGCCCATAGCAAAGATTTACAGACCTTCAATTGTCTCTTTGGACCTTCTTGCCTTTTCTGAAGCCTTTACCTCTTTAAGCTTGAAACTATCACGTTGAAGCTTGGAACATTTCTCTCTGCCCACACTCTTCACTTAAGATTCCTGTCATTCCTTTGATGAGAAGGTCTGCTTGGGACTTTCCCCTGTTCCACTCCCCTGGATTTTTGGGTTTTTTCTTTAGCTTGGGACTTGCTATCTGCCCCCTCCTAGGCTGCTCCTGCCTGGCAGCAATCTTCAAAAGCAGCTGAACTCCAACAGCTTCCAAAACAAACTGCTGTTTCTTGCTTTTCTGTGTGTGCCTGTGGGAGGGATCTGCCTCTCTGCGTTCCTGTTGCTAGACAACAGCCCAATTCTTCTACTCTTATGTTTGCTTTACTTCTTAAGTCATAAACTCTCATTCAAAATGCAAGCACCTTTTTAAAGTGAAACTAAAACTTCATTTGATCTTTCTTAACACACAGATATGAAAATACAAAACATTAAAGATAACACTCATTCCTAACACCTCCAAATACTATATTTCCTGAAACCCACCCCTTTGGAGGGAAGAAAGCTTCACAACAGTGAAGATTTCTTTACAATGGCCTTACATCTGCCTCACACAAACTTACCATAAGCCTCTAGCAATAGCAAACCTCTAGCAATAGCTTATTACATACTATATAAAAGAAGTTTCACATTTCGTTTCACAGTTAGACATGTTATCGTACAATTACAAATATTTAAGCAAAACAAAGTCAACGTAATATTAGTCGAGTTTCCACATCATTGTATTATCATAACTCAATTCGTATGTTTCTTTATCCTCTATCCCTCGTCATGAACTCAGCAAAAAATGTTTCATTTAAGCCGACAGCCCAATTGTCCTTTTTGTTCGCTCTAGGTGTAATTCCATCTTCAAGCTTACTTTCCAAACACAAATGTGGTAAATTCTCATTTTGATTTAGCAAAGTCACAATTGAATACTTGTGCATTAACATTTCATTTCTTCTCTGACCAAAATCTCTTATTTCCGTTTCAAAGATATTATTGAGATGCTTCTTTTGTTCACACAAAAGTATTTCATAATCCTGCTTGGTTTGATCTTTAATCTTTGTGATATTGCTGTTTCTCCAAATCCCATGTCCAAAATATATTTTCCACTTCTTTTTGAACAAAGCCAATTATATTCTCCCTGTGGAGTTTCATAGTTTGTTCCAACACTTCAATTCTTTTGCATAATCCATGAACTATATCATTCCACTCTTTTCCAGGTTTAGAACGGTCTTTTGCAAACTGTCCACTTGCCTGGATTCTAACTGCTATATTTTGCATATTAGCACTGGCAAGCACTTTCAAATCAGTGTCTCTGGTCATTGACTTTGCCAGGCCATTTTGCACTTTGTTCTTTTTGTTGGCAATTCTTGATTTCCAATTTTGCAAGCACTTCAGCTATCTTCACATTGTCCATGACTGAGGTTGATACATCAGTAATTTTACTTGGATCCGTTCTCTGCTCAACTGGGCCACAATTCAGTGTTTTTATTCACAGGAACAACTTTGGAACTCTGACACTCCATACCACATATCTTCCCCTTCATCTTTCCCAGATGGCTTTAAAGTTCAAGAATCTCATTATTCTTTTCACGACAAAATCCTGACAGTTCGTTAGTTTTGGTTTTTAATTCTGCATTCAACCAATTCTGATTGACCAACAATTCCTTTTCCGGTTCAAGGCAGTTCCCCTGATATTTCATAGCAACTGCCAATGCTTGAAGTTCATCAAGTTTTAATTGAAGATTGATTTTGTTAAGTTTGCTTCTACAAGTTTATCACTTAGACATTTCAAGTCCTCAGTCAAGTGTTCCACTGTCTGTGACTGATTCTCAGTTGATCTAATCAATTCTCTTCATTAGCAAATACATGAAAGTTATTTTTCTACCGTAATTAGGTGTTCTTCCAATTGCTTGTTATCTGCGGTAAGTGTTTCATTCTCAGCCATGGTAGCTTTCTGAAGTTGGTTGAAGCCAGCATGATCAACTGCCTGCTGCAGTACAGTCATTGCCACATTACTGGCTCCACTAACCAAATCATTACTCAGAATAAAATCTACCCCTTCAACAGGTGATTTAGGAATAGTTCCCATCCTAACAATTCCATTCACAAAGTGACTTTGTAAGTTAAGTTGACATAAAGAAACAGGTTCAAAAATTATATTAATACCTCTTATCAATATTTTTTCTTTCACAAAACTACCTGGAACTCAAATTGGACCATCAGCCACCATTAATGATTGATCTGCCCCTGTATCTCTCAAAATTTTAATCTGTTTACTTATTTTGTTTGAGGAGTAAGGGAACATGTCTCCCTTTGACATAAAACATCCTGGTTAGCCTGGCTTCCTTCACCAGTATTCAAAGAAGAATTCTCTGGGCTCTCCTATACCATATCCCCCTTTCCTGTATGTTCTGATGGAGCACGTTTCACGTGCAGCACTGCTACAGTTTTAACAACAATTTCCTTTTCTGATGCAATCTTTTCTGAGGATTCCTTTGGCATCCCTACTAATCCAATGGGGCTATGATTTAATCTCCAGCAATCTGCCCCAACATGCCCCACCTCATTACAATGAAAACGCTTAGGCTTTCGAAGACACTTCCACCCTCAGCACCTTCCTTTCTAGTCTGAGGAGAAATTTCCTGGGACTTCCCAACTATCCCTTCTCTTCCCTGGCTACTTGACTTCCTTTCACCTTCCCATCTGCTCAGGTTTATAGGGATGACAGAAAAAGGATCTAAATTTATGAACCAATTCATAACCATCAGCCATTTCCACAGCCTGTTTAGCTGTTTTAGCCTTCTGCTCTTCAACATGGGCCCTAATTACAAGAGGAAGTGTATCTTTAAATTCTTCCAGGAGAATCATTTCCCGAAGAGCTTCATACATTGTCTGTATTTTTAATGCCTGCAACTCACAGTCAAAATTAATTTGCTTTACCCTTTCAAACTCAATATAGGTTTGCCCAGGCTGTTTTCTTATATTCTGAAATTTCTGCCTGTATGCCTCAGACTAACTCATATGCACTCAGAGTAGCTTTTTTGACTGCATTATAATCTGCCAATTCTTCTTCTGAAAGTGAAGCATAAACCTCATGAGCTCTACCTACCAACCTACTCTGCAACAGTAATGTCCAGATTTCTTTTAGCCACTTCATTTGCCTAACTATCTTTTCAAACAAAATAAAGAATGCCTCGACATCCCTTTCCTCAAACTTTGGGAGAGTTGCACAAAATTAATCACCTCACTAGTAGGTTTGAGATTGACGGGTTTCTCATCATCAAATGTTTCCTCAGAATCTGAGATCTCTTTTTTAAGGTCAAGCCATTTACGCAAATATTCCCTTCCTTATTCCTTCTCTCTTTCCTCCATTGCTAAATTCTCCCTCTGAAGGTCGAATTTTCGCATTTCCATTTTTCTTTGAAATGATCTCTCTTTTTCCTTTTCTGACCTTTCTGTCTCCATTTCTTTTCCCTTTGCCTCTAATTCAATTTTTTTCAGTTGCAACTGAAGTCTCACTACCTCCAGCTTTGACTCACCTGCCTGGAGAATGTGGTCTTTCTGTTATCCCTTCCAGTTTTAAATGCTGTGCTATAATCTCAACTATGTCTGCTTTCCTTGTCCTGGCAGGTAACTCCAACTTACCCCCAACTCCATTAGCATACTCTTGGTTAATTTCTGTAAACCAGTCAGAGTTACATTTTCCACCTGTAGAAAAGTCTTAGCAACCTCCAAAGACATTTCAAATTCCAACCTGTATAACAGACCTCATAGCAACTCCAATTCATATGTCCAGTTCCTCTTTACTTCCACATATTCATTTTATAAGGATTCACAGATCCAACCAATGTTCAAGGTTTTCCAATTCCACCTTATCATGATAAATCCTGAACCAGTTATTATTCCACGTCCAATCACCCACTGTCCATGTTTCAAATCCTGCAATAGCCCCCAGTTTGTTTTGATCCCTGGACAAGCCTGATCCCAGAGTGGAAGCCAGCTTGATAGATCCGAACTTTTATTTGGTTGGTTCGTTTCGTTGAGAGTGGCTACTGAACGGAGTCATGAGTCAGAAAATGAACTTTTAATAAAAGAATAAAATATTTATTCAACAAGATGAACTATATTACAATACTCCTTCACCCACAACCATACCTTTAAGGTATATACAGATTTGTAAGGATAACACAAGTTACAAAATTTATCTTAGACTGTAATGTCCAAAGAAAATACACAGTACATGTACTAATGGGCACCAACTGATACAGTGCATAAAATGAATGCAACATCCAACATTGATGGAACATCTCAGAATATATTTTCTTCTCAGTTCTCTGCCCAAAAGCAGTTCAAACCCACAGCACCATGATCTCCAGCACAGGTAAGACAAGGAGGCAGCTCCCAGATCCACCCCAGCCGGAACACGGATCAAACCCCATGCTGTCGGCACCAATCGGATCCTCACCAGCCAATTGGTTCCACAAAGTCTCTCAGTTGCTGAGGCAACACACACTTTAACACATGGGCAACCATGCCCACATCCCATGAATGAATAAAATAGTGTTGTGAGCTGGAGCTATGAATATTGCCGGTAAGCACTCCAGATTTCTTTCCATCACATGACTGACCAGAAATCGTTCCCATTCTCATCGCTGCCATTAGCACATGTTGGAAGCTTTTTCAGGTTTCTGCTCAACCTGTTTAGCTGCCTTAAAAACAGGGGCCTTGCATTGTCCATCAAGCCCTATGATGGGTCCTGAACTGTCAGCTCCTAACTCAGAGGCAGGGATGGCACCACTGCGCCACAAAACCTCCTCTCAAGTTAATGCAGCACTTCAAACTACACCATGGCTAGTTAGTACAGCATGGTAAAATAATACAGTATGTCAAACTAAATCCCAACACAAACTAATGCTGACTGCACTGCCGAGCTCCCCTCTTATCAAACCCCACCCAGTAAAATTAACTCACTGCCTGTGAATCTCTTCACCTGTGTGTAAATCTACTTTCTCTGGGAAACACCTGATGCCTTGAAGCTCTCCCGCTCTGTGAAACTCCCAATAGGAAAAAAAAACCCTTACTATCCTGAACAGTGTGAATTCCCAGGCCTTGTGGAAAGCTCTCTTTGAAACAGGGAAAACAGTGAAACTCCATCAACTGTGAAATTCCTCCCACTGTATGTGGAACTCCAAAACTCATAGCGTGTGAATTTCCACCCTGGGAAACTCCTCCCAGTGCCACCCACAACCCACCCTGCTGTGAAACTCCTCCCAGTCACACACACCCCCCACCACCCTGTGAAACTCCTCCCAGTCACACCCACCCCCCACCGCCCTGTGAAACTCCTCCCTGTCACACACACACCCCACCGCCCTGTGAAACTCTTCCCAGTCACACCCACCCCCCACAGCCCTGTGAAACTCCTCCCAGTCACACCCACCCCCCACCGCCCTGTGAAACTCCTCCCAGTCACACCCACCCCCTACCGCCCTGTGAAACTCCTCCCAGTCACACCCACCCCCCACCACCCTGTGAAACCCCTCCCAGTTGTAACCACCCCCCACTGCCCTGTGAAACTACCCCTGTGAAACGAATCTCTGTGCAACTCCTGCCCTGAGTAAAAATTCTCTCAAAAATACCCCCATCTATCCCCTCCAGTGTGATAATTTGGCCAATGATGGAACTCAGGAATCCCAGACACTCTCCCTCACCATTCCCCGTGCATGGCAATTCACAAACATAATGAGGAGCTTATGTCAGGCCAATATAATTAATTAAAACAAGCACTGAGATTGTATTGATACACTGTATTACTTTATTGATCAAGTTTAAAGAATAATTGTTGATAATAACTGAACTAATAACTAATATCAGTACTGTATATATTGAATATAGTAATCGTGGTGATGTGCACAAGACCAGCTCCTCTACTCCTTTCTCCTTGCCTCCCGGTCCTGCGCTTTCCTCTTCAGTTTCTTTCCTATTCTGTCATGGGAAATGAGCATCACAGCGTTAATCGAGTGGCTAGGCTCTGGAATGCACTGTCTGAGAGTGTGGCGGAGGCAGGGTCAATCGAGTGGTTAGGGTCTGGAATGCTCTGTCTGAGAGTGTGGTGGAGACAGGGTCAATCGAGTGGTTAGGGTCTGGAATGCACTGTCTGAGAGTGTGGTGGAGACAGGGTCAATCGAGTGGTTATGATCTGGAATGCACTGCCTGAGAGTGTGGTGGAGACAGGGTCAATCGAGTGGTTAGGGTCTGGAATGCACTGTCTGAGAGTGTGGTGGAGACAGGGTCAATCGAGTGGTTATGATCTGGAATGCACTGCCTGAGAGTGTGGTGGAGACAGGGTCAATCGAGTGGTTAGGGTCTGGAATGCACTGTCTGAGAGTGTGGTGGAGACAGGGTCAATCGAGTGGTTAGGGTCTGGAATACACTGTCTGAGAGTGTGGTGGAGGCAGGGTCAATCAAGTGGCTAGGCTCTGGAATGCACTACCTGAGAGTATGGTGGAGGCAGGGTCAGTCGAGTGGTTATGGTCTGGAATGCACTACCTGAGAGAGTGTGGCGGAGGCAGGGTTAATTGACTCATTTAAAAGAGAATTAGATTGTTATTTGTAAAGGGATAATTCACAGGGTTACTAGGAGAAGGCAGGAGAATTGCACTAATTTATTGGTCATTTGGAGTGCCGGTGCTGACATGATGGACTGAGTGGCCTCCTTCCACACCTTCTGCTTCCCACTACCTCCCACATGTGTGGATAAAGGAAGCACAAGTCTTTTTCCCAAAGGATCCTCCGCCCATGACCAGCTGTTGTCGCTGACGGTTTGAGCTCTTCCACCATCACCATCCAAAATTTGCTGGTTCCACCGTGGGCCTTTTCTCCGAACTCTGAGCGAGGAACAATTAGCTGAGCGTGGGCTAATTCACAAAAGGGCGGAGACAAGCACTTCCTGAGGTCTCACATAACCCTGCTGCCCTAAACAACTGATACATGTGGTGTAAGAATTGGAAATAAAACCAACAACTTAAAGCCAAAGTACCCCCCCTGGAAATGAACAGTGTTTATCTGTTCCCCAGTGGCTGCTATTGGCACAAGCTGCAGAATGCAGGATGGTCTTTCTCTTGGGGATGGTGAATTGGTGAATGGTGTCAGAGACAGGGACACACTGTTCATCGCAGTGTGGAATGTGAGGGTGGTGTTGTCAAGACAGACACACCAACCAGATAGATCCAATAGGATCATTATTCACAGACACACACTGATAACTGGAAATGATTTGACATGATATTGGTATCAGCTAATGACAATTCGAGGCTGGGAGAGGAAACAATTGGCACCACCCAATTTCTAATCTTCATTGGTTAATATGGGTTACTTGCGTGTCAAACAGCAAAAACAGCAAGTGATAGACAGCTAACCGATCCCACAACCAACGGGTCAGATCTAAGCTCTGCAGTCCTGCCACATCCAGTCGTGAATGGTGGTGAACAATTAGACAATTCACTGGAGGAGGAGGCTTCACAAATATCCCCATCTTCAATGCTGTGGGAGCGCAGCACATCAGTGCACATGATAAGGCTGAAGCATTTGCTGCAATCTCCAGCCATAAGTGCCGAGTGGATGATCAATCTTGGCCTCCTCCGGAGGTCCCTAGCATCATAGATGCCAGTCTTCAGCCAATTCAATTCACTCCACGTAATATCACGAAAAGGCTGAAGGCACTGGATACTGAAAAGGCTATGGGCCCTGACAATATTCTGGCAATAGGAAGGAAGACTTACGTTCCGTAACTTGCCGCACCCCGAGCCAAGCTGCTCCAGTACAGCTCCAACACTGGCATCTACCCGGCTATGTGGAAAATTGCCCAGCCAATTACAATCAGTCTACTCTCGATCATCAGCAAAGTAATGGAAGGGGTCATCAACAATGCTATTAAGCAACACTTGCTTAGCAATAACCTGCTCACTGATGCCCAATTTGGGTTCCACCAGGGTTCCTGACCTCACTGCAGTCTTGGTTCAAACATGGACAAAAGAGCTGAACTCTCGGGGTAAGGTGAGAGTGGCTGCCCTTGACATCAAGGCCACATTTGACCGCATGTGGCATTAAGGAGCCTTAGCAAAACTTGAGTCAATGGGTATCAGGGGTTAGACCTTACACTGTTTGGAGTCATACCTAGCACAAAGGAAGATGGTTGTGGTTGTTGGAGATCAGGCTAAGTTCCAGTGAATCACTGCAGGAGTTCCTCAAGCTAGCATCCTTGGCCCAACCATCTTCAGCTGCTTCAACAATGGCCTTCCTTCCATCATACGGTCAGAAATGTTCAGTGACGATTGCACAATATTCAGCACCATTCACAACAGATACTGAAGCAGTCCATGTCCAAAAGCAGCAAGACTTGGACAATATCCAGGATTTGACTAACAAGTGACAAGTAACAAAACAAAAACAGAATTACCTGGAAAAACTCAGCAGGTCTGGCAGCATCGGTGGAGAAGAAATCAGTTAACGTTTCGAGCCTTCACGGCCCTTCGGCAGAACTGAAGCATAGTTAGGAGGGACAAGTAACAATCGCACCACACAAGTGTTAGGCAGTGACCATCTCCAACAAGGGAGAATCTAATCATTGCCCCTTGATGTTCAATGGTATTACAATCAATGGATCCCCCACTAACAACATCCAGGCGGTAACCATTGACCAGAAACTGAACTGACGAGCCATATAAATACTGTGGCTGCAAGAGCAGGTCAGAGGCTCAGAATTGTGCGATGAGTAATTCACCTCCTGACTCCCCAAAACCTGTCCACCATCTACAAGACATAAATCAGGAGTGTGATGGAATACTCCCATTTTGCCTGGATGAGTGCAGCTGCCACAACACTCAAGAAGCTTGACACTGTCCAGGACAAAGCAGCATCTTGATTGGCACCACATCCACAAACATTCACACAGTAGCAGCAGTGTGTACGATCTACAAGATGCACTGCAGGAACTCAGCAAGCCTGCTTAGACAGTACCTTCCAAACTCACGACTGTGACTATCTAGAAGGACAAAAGCAGCAGATAAACGGGAACACCACCACCTGGAAGTTTCCCTCCAAGCCACACATCATCCTGACTTGGAAATTTATCACTATTCCTTCACTATCGCTAGGTCAAAATCCTGGAACTCCCTCCCTAACAGCACTGTGGATGTACGTACACCACATTGACCGCTGCAGTTCAAGAAGGCTGTTCCCCACCAAATTCTCAAGGGCAATTTGGGATGGACAATAAATGCTGGTCCAGCCAGCGAAACCCCCGTTCCATGAATGAATAAAAAACATTGCATGGAATCGTTTCCATTATTTTAAACTGACAATAGTTGCCTGAGAATAAAGAGACTATTGGACGAGCCAGGCTGGCCATTTCCAAATTCCAAATACTGGACATGAGGACACCCAATAATGGAATGGAGATGGACCCACTGACAGTCAGACTGTCTGCTACAAAACCTGACAAATGACCACACAACTCTGAGACACCCAACTGAGAAACTCCTCCTCACTGTTAGAACCCCTCCCCCGTGAGACCCCCTCCCCCATGAGAATCCCCTCCCCCGTGAGATGTCACCCTGTGAAACTCCTCCCCATGAGGCTCCTCCCTCTGAAACTCTTCCCTGTGGAACTCCTCCCCGTGAGACCCTTCCCTGTGAGACTCCTGCCTGTGAAACCACTCCACCTGTGAGTGCCCACTCCATGTGAGACTCCTCCCCTCTCAAAAACTATGAGCTGTGGCTCTCCGATCTGCCTTCACTTTCATCACTTGCTGTAATATTTTTAAATCTTTCCCAGCTAACTCACATGCTCTGTTCAATCTTTCTCTGAAGTTTGACACATAATCCAGGAGATTAGGTTCCAAATTTTGAGACATCAATTTCCCATCATTTAACTTCGGTGGTCCCCTTACCTCATGACCGCAGACTAATTCAAAAGGACTAAAATCAGTCAGTGCGTTAGGAGCATCCCTAATAGCAAATAACAAAAATGGAAATCCCCTATCCCAATCCTGTGGATAGTCCTGACTATAAGCCCTCATCATGGCTTTTAAAGTTTGATGCCATCTATCCAAAGCCCCTCGTGACTCAGGATGATCAGCTGTTGATTTAAACTGTTTTATACCCAAACTCTTCATTATTCCCTTAAACAGCTGTGACATGAAATTTGAACCCTGATCCAATTGTCTTTCTTTTGGTAATCCATATCTTATAAAAGATTGAGTCAACTCTTCCACAATTCTCTTTGCTGTAATATTTCTCAAAGGTATCATTTCAGGAAACCTTGAAGAAATATCCATTGTTGTCTGATTTCCACTTTTCGTCTTAGGGAGGGGTCCTGCTAAACCAATCATGACCCTAGTCAAAGGTTCCTCAAATGATTGCCTTCGAATTAAAGGTGCCATGCTGGCTTAATCACTGCTTGTGATCTCCGTATCACCTGATATGTGTGACGTGTTCTCCAGAATTTGATTACATCTCTATGCAATCCAGGTCAGTAAAAATGTTTTTGTATTTTCGCATGTCTTTCAAACTCCTAAATGCCCCCCTATTGGAATTTCATGAGCTATTCTCAGTATTTCATTTCTATACTGAGATGGTATAACACCTGATGCACTTCCATCCATTTTTCATCTGCTGGAGCTTGATATGATCTCCACTTTCTCACTAACACATTACCCAGAAGGAAATCGCATTCTGTACTACACTCTGCCTCTGTTTCTGAGCAAGCTGAGTAAACTGTTTTATTCATAGATCTTTTTGCTGTAAATCAGGAACTGCCTTAAGCAAAACTCTTCAGCTTCATTCTTTTCCAATCTCTCCTCCTGAACAATCTTATCAGAGACAGTATCAGCTAATTGAACTTCAACACCTTGTCCCTGCCTTTTAACTTTCTCTTCTTCCTGTTTCAACCCGTGAGCTTGTGATCTTATTACCATATAATATGGCATCAATCCAGGATGCTCTTTCTGCAACATTCCTGTCGAAAGCACCTGTACAAGCTGCTCAACTACCATAGGCAGCACCCACATCTGTGACACAGCTATATCAGTATCTAAAATAAATTGAACCCTTGCAATGGACAATTTTTCCACTCTCCAACAATTACATCACCTGTTTTCCACTTACACTTTAAATTTACCTTGCAAAATGTGAAAGGTTTAGCATCGCCATGAACCCTACTTATTATCTCCTGATCCTGCAATATTCCCTCTGAACAACAAATATCACGATCCCACAATTAAGGATTGACAAGCCCCTGTGCCTCTTAAAATCTTTACCTGCTCCACCCTGCACACATGGAAAGAATTCACATAAAAAATCTTGAAACATTTCTGTAGCCTGCTCTTCAGAAATCCTTTGGGTAAATTGTGAACTCATTCCCACTTCTTTACCTGTCACTGATTCCTCTTGCTTTGCCTGTACACAAACCAGTGGTTTTTCCTGTGCCTGAACCTCAGAACACACAGTAATTTTACTACCAGAACTTTTCTGCGTTCCAATAATTGTAACAGATTTTACCTGTAATTTCCAACGCATTGGCTTCATGTGCCCAACATTATTACAATGAAAACACCCCAATTTTCAGTGTCACATCTACCCTCAGAACTTTCTTTTTAGGCTGTGAAAAAAACTTCCTGGGAATTTCCACCTCCTTCTTCTCTTCCCTGGCTACCTACCTTCCTCTCACCTGCTCTGATTTAAAAGGATGATGAAAAAGTTTAGATCCAAGAACTAACTCATAATCATCAGCTATTTCTGCTGCTTGGCTTATTATTTTAACTCACTATTCCTCCACATGAGTTCTCACTACCAAAGGAATCGAACCTTTAAATCCTTCCAAAAGCATTGCTTCTCTAAGAGCTGCATATGTTGTCTCAACCTCTAGTGACTGTATCTACCGGTCAAAATTACTTTGTTTTATTCTCTCACACTCAGTATCAGGCTGTTTCCTTATATTCCTAAATTTCTGCTGTTATGCCTCAGGAACCAACTCATAGGCACTCAAAATTGACTTTTTTTAAAAGCACATCATAATCCACCAACTCTTCTCCTGACAGGGAAGCATAAACATCATGAGCTCTACACATTAATCTGGGCTGTAAAAGCAATTTCCAGTTTTCTTGTGGCCATTTCATCTGTTTATTTATCTTCTCAAATGAAATAAAGAATGCCTCAACATCCCTTTCTTCAAACATCAGAAGATCTTGCACAAATTTAAAAATACCCCCACTGGGTTTTCGATTGAATGCTTTTCTCATCATCACAACCTTCCTCAGCACCTGAGGCCACTTTTTAAAAATCCGGCCTTTTAAGTTGGTACTCTCTGTCTCTTTCCTTCTCCCTTTCCTCCATTGCTAACTTTTCTCTCTGGAAGTCAAGTTTTCACATTTACAATCCTCTTTGAATACCCTCTCTTTTTCCATTCCTTTTTCTGCTGCCTCTCATTCCATTTTTTTTTCATTTCCATTGCTTGTCCAAATTCAAGCTTCTCCATTTGTAACTGAAGTCTCATTACCTCCAGCTGTGATTCACTAGTGTCAGGTATCACTTCCAACTTCAAAGGCTGTGCTATCACTTCAACTATGTCTGCTTTCTTTGTCCTGACAAGTAACTTCAACTGCAACTTATCCGCTAACTCTGTTGTACTAAGTTGCTTTTTGTAAACCAATCAGAGTTATATCTTTTACTTCCAAAAAAGTTTGAGCAGTTGCCACAGCCATTTTTGCAGCCTCACTGCTTTGAAATCCCTCACACTAACTCTTGAATTCAAAGCGCTTCTCATACTCGTAACTTTAAGTTTCACCGACTCCAAACAAATCAAGGAATTTCATGATGTGTCCCAGGTGGACCAAATCCATCAGGGAAACTTGATGGTGCTATCACAATGGTTTTGCAATTTGTATTTACTTTGAGATGCATGCATTGAGTTCAGAAGTAATAAGTCCACCTAGACTTTGAGATTTTTTTTTCAAAAAACAAATTAAAATATTTATCAACAAAAGAAAAGATTTCAAGTACATACATAGGACTACAAACTACTATTATAATAACTCCTAACATTCCCAATTAACCTGACTGCCAGGTCCACCCCCTTTAAGGCAGCAGTCAAAAAATAAGATTTTAGATTTTAAACAGATCCAAGAAATTAACACGATACCCTGGACAGTGGAATTCCAAAAGGCTTTTTTCCAGCTTCAGTTTCGGTAGACAACAGCCTAATGCACAAATCCAGGAGGCTTCATTAAGGCTACTTGACACACTTCTGTTAGGTCTCACAATGCCTCCTCCTGACACAGAGCCTCATTCTCCTTTATGTAGGTTTCTCTCTTTTTTCGTGGGTAAATTCTATTATCACATATGTCTTTGAAACTGTATCTTCCTCACAATATAAAAACTTTAATGACGCTACTCTCTATTGTCAATAACCCTTGGGCAAAGTGAGCACATTCCTTCGCCTTGCCTATCTGGCAATTTGTAAACAAACTAAAATCGCTTTGAAATCCAAACCTCCCTTTGTCTATCTAGCAATGCAAATTCCCTTCACGTCTTGCATGCTAAAATAGCATCCATTATTACTCATTAGCATATTAAGCATCTCACTTTTGATTAATTAAACTTGCAGTCTACTTGACTCCAAATGTAATTACATCACACACAGACAGAGCCAACTACTTATTCCCATAAGCTTACTTTACAGTAAACCAGAAAAATATGAAAAATATTATACCTTTGTGACGCCGATGCACAGTGGCAGCAGTATGCATCATCTACAAGCCGCACTGTAGAAACTCACCAAGGTTCCTTCGAAGCACGTTCCAAACCCATGACCACTACCATCTGGAAGGACAAGGGCAGCAGATGCATGGGACCACCACCACCACAAGTTCCCCTTCAAGCCACACACCATCCTGGCTTGGAAATATATCGCCGTTCCTTCACTGTTGCTGGGTCAAAATCCTGGAACTGCCTCCCTAACACAACATGGACTGCAGCAGTTCGAGAAGGCAGCTCACCAGCACCTTCTCAAGGGCAATTAGGGATTGTCAATAAATGCTGGGTGAGGCAGCGACACCCGCATCCCATGAATGAATATTTTTAAAAAGTTGCAAATATTCTATTTGGAAATTCCTGGGTTAGCTCATTGTCACATTGTTGGGTTTTGCTGAAATGCTGCACATGGATAGGCAACTGGTCTTAACTAGAGTGAGATTCTCAGAGAGAGACACACTTTTGGGTCAGATGTCTGATGCTTTAAAAAAATTCCTGCAAAAGCAGTCATTTGCAGCAGCCTTCGTGAGACAAATGGAACATTCAGTAGTGTCATAGAAGATGGGGGAACTCAATGGTCGCAGCCTTTTGAGCTAGTTCAGATCCAGGGTGTGGTCAACAATATAACAGAAAAATCACGGACAAAAGAAATGAGACATTTCTGCCAGATCTAACAGTCAATTAGAATGGAGCAATGATAACAGAAGAATGAGCCTCAGGAATGTCCGGGGAATTGGTAACCAGTGTTTCAGATGTAATTCAAAATATCATAATGCAGTAAATTGTACAAAACGGAAAAAACAGACTTTTTGGGGCGACCCTCGACATAGAAAGTTCCAAATTAGAGGATGATATTGATCAAGCTGAGGGAATTGTACCTGGTCACAAGAAGCTTCAGCCCAATAATTAGTGCACTGCTCAGATTTATTTAATTGTGCCGTGTTGGATAGTGGTTGCACATCGAAAGTATGTGGAATGAATTGGTTGAAATGTTATTTAGATTCACTCGGTAGTAATGATTGAAGTAAGACCAGGGAATATGAAAGGTCTATTTGTTTCAGGTTCAGGGATAACAGTATATTGAGGTCACTGAAAAGATTGGTGATTTCATGCAGAATAGCTGGAATAAGCCATTTTGTTAGTACAGGTGTAGTCTCCAGTGAGGTACGTTGCTGCTGTGCAAGCCTTCCATGAGAAAAAGCACAAATGAAATTGGACATGGAACATAATAAAGCAATTGTCTTTGGAAAGTAAGTGATTTGCAATTTACCCAATCAGGACATTGTTGCATTCATTTAACAAAACCCAGCATCTCTAATCCGAATGTTAAAAATGTATTAATGACATCAGGCAGTAGGTGTTTGAGAAAAAAGACACGTTTTCTTAAAGTGACATCGACAATTTGCTCATCCCTCTTCTCTGATTAAAAATCCTACTAAAGAACACACGAGTGGCTGATGAATGCACAAAGCTTGTTGAAGAGGTTAGTGTAAATGTGATATATGCAAAAGTATTGGAGGATGCCATCACAGTCTCTTTTATGTCTCACAGTAGTATGAGACTTTAATGAAGGTGCAGCAATGGATTTAAAGATGTTGAACAAGGTTAGAAACATTTTAAATTTTAATTTTATTGATATGGCAAAACAAGATTCAGTCTGTCTACAGTAATGTATGTTAAAACAAGGAATAATTGTAGATAAAATCATACAGACTACAGTAGGGGCACCAGCGAAATTCCTAACTGACAATGAAGGGAATTTGCCAATGAATATTTTAGAGACTTGTGCGAAAATATGAACATTGTAGTGATGAACACTGCAGCTGAACGTCTCTTTTGTAATGGGCTTTGTGAAAGAACTCCTGTGGTGGTTGATGGGATACTCCATAAAATCTTAGCTGACCAACAAACTTGTCAGCTAATAAGCTAACACCTGTCCTGCCATGGGCAGTCCATGCAAATCATTTGTTTCAAATGATTGGGGCCTATAGTCTGTATAAGTTGGTCGATAGGAGGAAACCCAAAATATCTTCTGTGCTGTTTGATCATGTACGAGCCCAGAAGGAACTACAATTAGTTCCACCTTCTCTCTGCACTTAAATGCTTTACATGCAGTGGTCAGGGCATTCCTTAAAGCAGAAGTCTCAGGGAAAATTTAGCAAGCATTACGGCATTGCATAAGATCATCAGAGATAAAGTTTAATCCTGGGGATTTAGTATGCTATGAAAGAGAGAGCAAGAAAGAGTGGAAAGGTCCAGATATAGTGACAGGGTGTGAATGGAAGACAGTAATTCTCCAACATGGTAGTCAAACTATTAGGGTACATACATCTAAGTTAATTGGGACTGATAATAAACTTTCGGAATGTGAGCAATTAATAGAAGACGAACAGGTATCCTGTACCTCACATGCTCAAATGTTTGACAGTTAAGAGGAACAGAATACAATGGATAAAGGGCCAGATGAATGTAGACGAAGTGATGCCAATGCACAGGATAGGGCTAAAATATCCAAAATACAACTGCCTAAGGTACTTGGGTAATGTGCATACCAGGAGGATCCGGTGAATGGAGAGATGTAACCATTATAGGGAGAGCAGGGGAAGCCTCTGGCAATATTTAAACTTTGGGCGAAATGTCCAACATAGTGGGCAAGGGATATGATCCATGGATTGGCAAAATGAGGTGGAAAGCAAGGAAATGCAGTGTGAGTCCCCATAATGGATCTAGAAGTGACTCAAGCACCAGGAAACAATCACGTTACTGGCAACAGATCTTCTGGTTACGGGAGGGAGGTAGGAGGGCAAGTAGAGGTTGTAGTTTGACTTGGCTATGCGATAGAACAAAGGCAACAGAACAACCCAGAAACAACGCTTGAAGTGGAAGCCCTAATGATCCGGAAGTTTTGTGGATGAAACAAACTGGAAGATAAATTAATAAGAGAGGAAAAACAAAAAGAATATTTGGAAGGAATTTGGTGTCCGCCCTAAAGTGCCAGATAGAGTACAGCCAGTCACATCACATAGATGGAAAAAGTAATCCCAGATGGGATACATAAGGCTAAAGTGAGACTGATGGTTTTTGAAGAGAGACTTGTTGTCCAAGATGTGACAGAAGACTCCCCCATGGAAGGAAAAGCAATTGTGAAAGTTCTCTTAGCTCTGTTAGCCACATTCGTGGCAATGTAGGGCGATTGATATGAAAGCTGCATTTTGCAGGATGAAAAATTTCAAAGAAAAGTGTTTTTGAAACTGGCTGAAGAAGTGAGTGATATAGAAGGGAGGCTGTGGAAATTTTAAAAATACATTTCTGAATTGAATGATGCATTAAGGGGTCTTGTATTTCTTGGTTAAGCCTATCTTGCTGAAAGTAGGCTGTATTCAGCTGAAAACATGTTCTACTGGTATCACAAAGAGAGACTCACAGGCATCATTATGATGCTTGGTGATTATTTTCTATGGGGAGGCTTTGTGGAATTTGAACAATTGATTCTAGGTAAGATCAAAAGGGAAGTTAAGATTGGAAGTCAGGCCTAAGGCAGCCTTTAAATATACAGGTTTAGACATTAATCTGATTAGGTCAGTAATAACCTGGAATTAACAATCGTATCGAGAAGGCATTAACCATATCATGATAAATTGGGCCAAAATTGTCACAGAAAACTGATCTTCCATCCAAAGAAGGGACTGAACATCTAAGAAGCTTGATTGGACCGAATGACAGTTTTAGGTGTATTGGAACTGATTACTGTGACAAAACACTCTCCATTTAGAGAGATTTTGAGGGCAAATAAAAGATTAAAGAAATTATGTTCGGAAATATGTTTATTCATGTTTCCAGCCCTTGGTGACCCGAAAGACATGAAAATAATTTTTTCCAGTGACGCTTCCCATGTCACTCTACTAGGTGGGTATCCAAGCACAGATGGGTTTATAATATTCTTTCCACATCAAATTGGAAAATGTTGACCCTTGGTCAGGGAAGCCAAGAAAATAGAAAGGTTGGTGAAAAGTACCCTAGCTGCAGAAATGCGGGCTCGAGTAGAAGGGATTGATATGGTCCTTCACTTTTCAAACATTTTGAAGCAAATTCCAGACAAAGGGAAAGAGAAAGGTTTACCCATTGAATGGCATGTGGGTAACCGTTCCTTGTGGGATAATGTACATCTGACCAAGAGCTTGACTGAGAAAAATTTAAGGCTTGACTTTACAAGTATAAACTAAACGTTAGAAAGAAAATAGACCTGTTAAGATACATGAGTCAATCCAAGTCAGCGTTTATTGACTGCTTTACAAAAAGGAATATTAGCTCGAAGAAATTGTTAGAGATCCTAAAAGAGGGATATATTTTTTCATGATGGGTTATATGTAGAGATGGAAAATCAGTTTTTTCTCTGATTGGTTTTGTAATTGCTTGAGTGTGTTTTAAAGTTTTTGTTTAAGAAAGGAAGGGGAATCTGTAAACGGTCTGTTAATTAGATTAAGATACAAAGCTGACAGGCTATGTTTAATTACTTAGAATACTCATGAAGGGACACTGGTCACTTTAACCCCATCCCCGGAGTTTGTCACAAAAACCCAAAAGATGCTCATCGACTTCTTCTGGGACAAAAAGCTGCACTGGGTCGCTGCTGAGGTTCGGAGTCTCCTGCTTAGGGAGGGTGGTCAGGCGTTGGTGTGCATTCGCACCCAGGTGGTGACCTTCCACCTTCAGACCCTACAACAATACCTTCACGTAAAGCCCTCTCCTAGATGGTGTGCCCTGGCGATGTATTTTTTCATCAGCTGCACGGCCTGAAATACGACGTGTCGTTCCTGTTCATCGACCTGATTCGTGGCTCCTTGCAGGTGATGCCCATATTTTACCAGGACCTGATCAAAGCCTGGATCATGGTCACCTGGTGCCGCAGCTCTCGCCCATGAGGGAACCACTGCTCAGGAATCCGCAGCTCCACCAATAGCACTTCAGGTGGCTGGCGGAGGGGAGGGCTGTGGTTGCCAGGGTGACCAGAATCAGGGACGTGCTGGGGGGTGGAGGTCTGGGCTTGATGACCCCAATTAAACCGGCTCTTTGTGCGTCAGTGAGTGTCCAGCTCACGTCCAATATCGTCCAACACCTTAAAACGGTGGTGCCCGGCCACGACGGTACACGTGGTTTAGAGGCGGTTCTGGTTTGCGGTGGGCACCGGTCTGACTGTACCCCTGCTCGGACGGAATTCCATGTTGGACCCAAGCCATGGAACCTTCCTTGGAAGATGGAGCCCAACCACTTGACCGAAGCTGTGTAAATTCTTTCCGTGCCCTTTCGGTGCAGTGGGGTTTCCTGTTTGGGCTGCTCCTGCACACCCTTCACCTCCTTACCCTCACCCGTTGTCCAGACCCGCCTTGGCATGCCCTTTTCCCATCTGGCAACGGAGATACCCAGTTGGGAGGTCTATACGCATGAGTCCTCCCCCTTACCATCAGGGACCTGGGCTGGAGGGTGCTGCATGTAGCAGTCAGAAAGAACCATAGGTTGCATTGGTTCATGGACTCCCAAGATTCCTGTGTTTTTGTGGCCTTCTGGAGTCTGTCGACCACGTGTATATTGAGTGCATTAAATTACACCCCTTTTTTAGTTTTCTTAAGGACATTTACTTAATTTCTGGTTGCACTTCAGCCCCACGCCCGTGATCTTTGGGCACCCAGTGCAGAGCGGGCGGTGAGGGAGGAGGACCTCCTTGTGGGCCTGTTCCTGAGCCTGGCCAAATTGGCCTTTACCAGGTCCAGGGAGCAGGCAGCTGAGGGGGTCCCCTGGCCCGACTGTCTGCCCCTTTCCCACAGCTATATTCACAGCCAGGTACACTTAGAGAGGGAGCATGTGGTTTCTGCCAGCACGATTGAGGCTTTCTGTGACTGGTGGGCACCGTGGGGGCTGGGGTGCATTGCTGACCCCCAAAATAACATTTTGATTTAAAGTTTAGTAAGTTTCCTTTGCGATTTTGTTGTTGTTTGTTGGTCCTCTAAGGGACTGCCCCCATTAATTTGTTAATTTGATAGTTTGTCTCTTTGTTAGTTTGTTGATTCAACACCATTTGTTTTTCTAAATAGAGTATAGAGGAAGACTGGGTGGGACACTGGGTTAATACATAGGAAGCAGAGATATGTAATGCTACATTCTGTAAATGAACAGACTATCAAGAATTTGCATCCAGTTTCATATTTCAGCTCTGGCTTAGCATCCATTTATCACTACGGGGAGAAGGCTGGGCAGTGACTAGGCAAATTGTTCCTATGAAGAGGCAATGCAGACACGATGGGCCAAATGGCCTTTCTGTGCTATTAACAATTCTGTGGTACTGCAATTTGTGTTTTAAATGAGACCAAGACCTGACTCAGGGCCACATCAGACATCCAGTACCTGAGAAATGGTTGTCACGGTGATAAAAATGACGCTGTACATCACCGCCCATCATTTCTAGCTCACTACACATTGTTTCCATCAGCAGGAGGCCTGAACATTGACACCAAAGAGACATCAATATGTGGACTGAAGTTCCAGATAACATCATATAGACAAAAGCCTTGCAAACATTTCAGAAACAATTTGCTGTTGCAATGGGAGGATATTAAATTGTGCTGGAATGGATCAAATTGTCAGAATGACCTCCCTTATCTGTAATTATCTTGCCATCGATTTTTTTTTTATTATTCATTCATGGGATGTGGGCATCACTGGCTGGGCCAGCAGTTATTGCCCATCCCTAATTGCCCTTGAGGAGGTGGTGGTGAGCTGCCTTCTTGAACCGCTGCAGTCTATGTGGTGTAGGTACACCCACAGTGCTGTTAGGAAGGGATTTCCAGTATTCTGTCCCAGTGACAATGAAGAAACGGTGATATATTTCCAAGTTAGGATGTTGAGAGACTTGGAGAGGAATTTCCAGGCGGTGGTGTTCCCATCACCTGCAGCCCTTGTCCTTCTAGATGGTAGTGATCATGGGTTTGGAAGGTGTTGTCGAAGGAGTCTTAGTGAATTATTACAGTGCATCTTGTAGAAGGTGCACACTGCTGTTACTGTGAGTCAGTGGTGGAGGAGGTGAATGTTTGTGGATGGGGTGTCAATCAATCTTCTTGAGCTTCTTGAGTGTTGTGGGATCTGCACTCATCCAGGCAAGTCGAGAGTATTCCATCACACTCCTGACTTGTGCCTCATAGATGATGGACAGACTTTGGGGAGTCAGGAAGTGAGTTACTCGTTACAGGATTCCTAGCTTCTGACCGGTCTTGCAGCCACAGTATTTATACAGATAGTCCAGGTCAGTTTCTGGTCAATGGTAACCCCTAGGATGTTAATAGTGGTGATTCAGCGATGGTAATGCCATTGAACGCCAAGGGGCAATGGTTAGATTCTCTCTTGTTGGAGATGGTCATTGCCTGGTGCTTGTTTGGCACCAATGTTACTTGCCTCTTCTCCACTCAAGCCTGAATATCGTCCCGGTTTTGTTGCATTTGGACATGGACTGCTCCAGCATCGGAGGAGTGATGAATGGTGCTGAACATTGTGCAAACATCAGTGAACATCCCCACTTCTGACCTTATGATGGAAGGAAGGCCATTGATGAATCAGCTGAAGATGGTTGGACCGAGGACACTACCCTGAGGAACTCCTGCAGTGATGTACTGGAACTCAGAAGACTGACCTCCAACAACCACAACCATCTTCCTTTGTGCTGGGTGTGACCCCAGCCAGTGGAGAGTTTTCCCCCTGATTCCCATTGACTCCAGTTTTGCTGGGGCTCCTTGATGCCACACTCGGTCAAATGCAGTCTTGATGTGAAGGGCAGTCACTCTCACCTCACCTTGGGGGTTCAACTCTTTTGTCTATGTTTGCCCAAGGCTGTAATGAGGTCAGGAGCTGAGTTGCCCTAGCGGAGCCCAATCTGGGTATCAGTATGCAGGTTTTTGCTAAGCAAGTGCTGCTTGCTATCATCGTTGATGACAACTTCCATTACTTTACTGATGATCAAGAATGGTCTGAGTCGTTGGCCGGCTTGGGGTTGTCCAGCTTTTTGTGTACAGGTCATCCCTGGGCAATTTTCAACATAGCTGGGTAAATGCCAGTGGTGTAGCTATACTGGAACAGCTTGGCTAGGGGCACGGCAAGTTATGGAGCGCAAGTCTTTAGTACTATTGCCAGAGTATTGTCAGGGCCCATGGCCATTGCACTGTCCAGTGCCTTGAGCAGTTACTTGATATCATGTGGAGTGAATTGAATTGGCTGAAGACCGGCATCTGTGATGCTGGGGACCTCCGGAGGAGGCCGAGATTGATAATCGACTCGATACTTCTGGCTGAAGATTGTAGCAAATGCTTCAGCCTTATCTTTTGCACTGATGTGCTGGGATCTTCCATCATTGAGGATGGGGATATTTGTGGAGCCTCCTCCTCCATTGAGTTGTTTCATTGTCAACCACTTTTCACGACTGGATGTGGCAGGACTGCAGAGCTTAGATCTGATCTGTTGGTTGTGGGATTGCTTAGCTCTGCCTATCACTTGCTGTTTATGGTGTTTGGCATGCAAGCAGTTCTATGTTATAGCTTCACCAGGTTGACACCTCATTTTTAGATGTGCCTGGTGCTGCTCCTGGCATGCCCTCTTGCACTCTTCATTGAACCAGTGTTGATGCACTGGCTTGATGGTAATGGTAGAGTGGGGGATATGCTGGGCCATCAGGTTACAGATTGTGTTTGAGTACAATTCTGCTGCTGCTGATGGTCCACAGCACCTCATGGATGCCCAGTTTTGAGTTGCTAGATCTGTTCGAAATCTATCCCATTCAGTATGGTGGTAATGCCACACAACACGATGGAGGGTATCCTCAATGGGAAAGCAGGACTTTGTCTCCACAATGACTGTGTAGGTCACTCCTACCGATACTGTCATGGACAGATGCATCTGCAGCAGGCAGGTTCGTGAGGATGAGGTCAAGTATGTTTTTCCCTCTTGTTGGTTCCCTCACCACCTGCCGCAGACACAGTCTAGCAGCTATGTCCTTTAGGACTCGGCCAGTAGCGGTGCTATCAGGCCACTCTTGCTGATGGACATTGAAGTCCTGCATCCACAGTGCATTCTGTGCCCTTGCCACCCTTAGTGCTTCCTCCAAGTGTTGTTCGACATGGAGGAGCACTGATTCATCGGCTGAGGGAGGGCGTTACATGGTAATCAGCAAGAGATTTCCTTGCCCATGTTTGTCCTGATGCCATGAGGCTTTATGGGGTCTGGAGTCAACGCTGAGGACTCCCAGGGCAACTCCCTCCCGAATGTGTACCACTGTGCCGCCACCTTTGTTGGGTCTGCCGGTGATGCTGGTGTCTGGGGCATTGTCTGTGAGATATGACTCTGTGAGGATGACTATGTCTCTCCCAATTTTGGCACTAGCCCCCAGATGTTAATAAGGAGGACTTGCAGGGTCAATGGAGGTGAGATTGCCATTGTCATTTCCGGTGCCTAGGTCGATGCTGCGTGGTCCGTCTGGTTTCATTCCTTTTTTGAGACTTTTTGTCATGGTTTGATTCAGGTGAGTGGCTTTCTGGGCCATTTAGGAGTCAACCACATTGCTGGACAGACCAGGTAAGGATGGCAGATTTCCTTCCCTTAAGGGCATAATGAAACAGATGAGTTTTTACAACAACCCATAATGGTTTCATTGACATCATTAGACTAAATTCCAGATTTATATTGAATTCAAATTCCACCATCTGCCATGGTGAGATTCGAACCCGGGTCCCCAGAGCATTACCCTGGGTCTCTAAATTACTAGTCGAGTGACAATACCACTGGTACCTTCTGAAAATCGCTTCATTCCTGATTGAAGGTTTTAACATCTCTCAGCTAAACTGTTTGCTTCCATGCCAGATTAGCCTTTTCTAATCTGGTTTCCATCTTTTCCTTTTCTGTTTGCCTTGTCTCCCATTTTGCTTTCACAGATAGCCAAGTCTCTTCCTGGTGAAATCTTGATTTGTTTCAGTTCGGTGGTTGAGCTACTCATGGCTTCATTTTCCACTTGCATCTTGGGAAGCTCTACAACTCTTCCGTTCAATGCCTCATTGCTTCATTCAGCTGATTCTTTAGTTGTTCAGTTTCTTCCTTGTATCTCTTGGCTTCCTCCTGGAATATAGAACTTCACTGAGTCTTCTCTGCCAAGTGTTTCTTCAGTTTGTTCAGAGTGGCACTAAGTTCATTCTGTTTCTCTTCATGATTTTCCAGAGGAGCCAACTTTGACCTGAGGGATCCTTGCATCATGTGAAGGTCCTTCAATTCTCTTAACTCGTCTAACTCTGGCATATTCTCTTAACAGCTCAGGAATTCCTCCTGTTCTAACTTGAAAAATTTCTGACCAGTTTAACTTAATTCTTTGCAACCAGTCGGCCTATGAGACGAGGCCCTTCACCTGTTACAATGATCACTGGAAGCAGGGCTGAGTGTTGCCTGTAGTGGACAGGTACAGCGACGATGCCTTCTACCCGTATAGCCTCTCCAGTGTACATCTTCAGCTGAGCCGAGGTTTGCTCCAGTTTTAGTGGCTGGGTACCTTCGCTTAGGTATTTAAATGTGTGTTCTCCCACCACTGTGGTCGATTCTCCTGTGACTACCTCCACAACTGGGGGCTTCCCATTCGCTTGAAGGGTGGCGGTGATTGGTTCAGTTTTTACGGCTTTGTCATTGTATAGGGATTAAGTATCAGCATTAGCAGCTTCTTGTTCGCTTATATTGTGCACTTCAATCACCTTGGCTTGCTGCCTGATTGGCTGTCTTGATTATATGCCCTTTTTCTGACAGTAGTGGCATTTGGCCTCTTTAAATCTGCAGGTTTCTGATACATATTTACGCCCACATCAGTAACAATTTAATTTCTGAATCATTGGTGAGATACTTCCAGTATGCCTTTTCATTTTTTGAGCAGTAGAGACTGTCTCCCGCTTTGCGGCTGTCTCTCTGGTTACAGCTACTTGAACGGAAATCAGTGATCAGACTAGTGGGAGGTATTCAAAGACGAGGTTCTATGGGCACATTGTAGACATGCCCCCACAAAGAAAAAGTGTGGTACTGCCAAATCTACAGCCCCCTGGTTATCTAGAAGCATACAAGGTAAGGTAAGGCAGAAAAAGAAAGCTTATGACAGTCATAAAAAAAGTTAATATTGTAGAAAGCATAGTGGAGTATGGAAAGTACAGGAAGTAAAGGAGGTAATTAGGAAAGCAAAGAGGGGATATGAAAAGATATTGGCAGGTAAAATCAAAGAAAATCCAAATATGTTTTACCAGTACATTAAGAGCAAGAGAATAACGAAGGAAAGGGTAGGGTGAAGCAGAGATTCATGTGGTACCTTGTGCTTTGATGCTGAAGGTGTGGGCAGGGTTCTGACTGAGTAATTTGTCTCTGTCTTCAATAAAGAGAGGGATGAAACAGATATTCTAGTTAAAAAGGAGTGTGAAATATCAGATGCAATAAGAATAGTGAGAGAGGATGCACTGGATGGACTGACATCCTTGAATCACAGAATCACAGAAAGGTGGATAAGTCACCAGGGCCAGAAGAATTATATCCCAGGCTGTTTAATGAAGCCAGGGAGGGAATAACAGATGCTCTGAGGATCATTTTACAATCCTCACCAGATACAGGTGAGGTACTGGAGGATTGGAGGTCTGCAAACAGAATCACAGAATCACCGAATCACACAGTGCAGAAGAGGCCCTTCGGCCCATCGAGTCTGCACCGACACGTGAGAAACACCTGACCTACCTACCTAATCCCACTTAACAGCACTTGGCCCATAGCCTTGAACGTTATGACGTACCAAGTGCTCATACAGGTACTTTTTAAAGGATGTGAGGCAACCCGCCTCCACCAACCTCCCAGGCAGCGAATTCCAGACCGTCACCACCCTCTGCGTAAAAAAGTTTTTCCTCATATCCCTCTTAAACCTCCTGCCCCTCACCTTGAACTTGTGTTCCCTTGTGACTGACCCTTCAACTAAGGGGAACAGCTGCTCTCCATCCACCCTGTCCATGTCCCTCATAATCTTGTACACCTTGATCAGGTCGCCCCTCAGTCTTCTCTGCTCCAACGAAAACAACCCAAGTCTATCCAACCTCTCTTCATAACTTAAATATTTCACCCCAGGCAACATCCTGGTGAATCTCCTCTGCACCCCCTCCAGTGCAATCACATCCTTCCTATAATGTGGTGACCAGAACTGCACACAGTACTTCAGCTGTGGCCTCACCAAGGTTCTATACAACTCCAACATGACCTCCCTACTTTTGTGATCTATGCCGCGATTCTCCAACCCTTCTTAAATAGCGGAACCACATTAGCTGTTCTTCAGTCCCCTAGCACCTCCCCCGTGGCCAGAGAGGAATTAAAAATTTGGGTCAGAGCCCCTGCGATCTCCTCCCTTGCCTCCCTCAGCAGTCCGGGGCATCCGGACCTGGAGATTTGCCCACTTTTAAGCCAGCCAACACCTTCAATACCTTGTCACTCCCTATATCAATTTGCTCAAGAACCTCGCAGTCTCTCTCCCCAAGTTCCACACCTTCATCCTCATTCTCTTTGGTGAAGACGGACGTGAAATATTTGTTCAACACTCTAGCGATGTCCTCTGGCTCCAACCATAGATTGCTCCCTTGAAACCTAATGAGCCCTACTCTTTCCCTGGTTATCCTCTTCCCATTGATATATATATAGAATATCTTGGGGTTTCCCCTACTTTTACCAGTCAGAGCTTTCTCATATCCCCTCTTTGCTCTCCTAATTGCTTTCTTATGCTCTACCCTGCACTTTCTGTACTCCACTAATGCCTCCGCTGATTTGCTTCCCTTGTACCTGCTAAAAGCCTCTCTTTTCCTTCTCATCCTATCCTGAATATCTCTGGTCATCCATGGTTCTCTGAGCTTGTCGCTCCTTCCTATCACCCTAGAGGGAACATGTTGAGCCTGTACCCTGCCCATTTCCTTTTTGAATGTCCGCCAATGCTCCTCTGTAGATTTCCCCACAAGTAGTTGTTCCCAGTCTACCTTGGCCAGATCCTGCCTTATTTTACTAAAATCCACTCTCCCCCAATCCAAAACATGTTTTTGCAACTTGTCTATTTCTTTCTTCATTCCCCAGCTTCATTCCCCAGAATTAGGTCCAGCACTGTGCCGTCCCTTATTGGACCCTCTACATATTGACCTAAAAGTTCTCCTGTACACATTTCAAGAAATTCACTGCATCCAAGCCCTTCACACTATGTCTATCCCAATTAATGTTGGGAAAGTTGAAATCACCTAATATAACTACCCTAGTGTTATTGTTTTTACACACCTCCGCAAATTGTGCACATATTTGCTCCTCAATTTCCTGCTGACTACCTGAGGGTCTATAATAAACACATAACAATGTGGCTGCCCCTTTTTTATTCCTAAGCTCCACCTACAAAGATTCATTCGGTGCCCCCTCCAAGATGTCATCTCTCCTTACTGCAGTAACTGACTCCCTAACTAATAATGCAATGCCTCCTCCTCTTTTACCCCCTCCCCTGTCTCGCCTGAAGATTCTATATCCCGGAATGTTGAGCTGCCAATCCTGCCCCTCCCTCAACCATATCTCAGTGATGGCTAATATATCACAATTCCACGTGTCAATCCTCACCCTTAACTCATCCGTTTTACCTGTAATACTCCTGGCATTAAAGTAGAGGCCATCCAGCCTTGCCTTACTCCCTTGAAACTTAATGCAGCTGTATTCCCTCTGGCTTGATTGATTTACTGTATTATGATGTGTCCCTATTCTGCTAACATTCTATGTCCCCTCCCCCTGCCGAATTAGTTTAAACTCCTCCCAACAGCACTAGCAAATCCGCCCGCAAGGATGTTAGTCCCGCTCTGGTTCAGATGTAGTCCGTCCCGCTTGTACAGGTCCCACCTTCCCCAGAAACTGTCCCAGTGATCCAGGAATCTAAAACCCTCCCTCCTGCACCAACTCTGAAGCCACATATTCATCTGCGCTATTCTCCTATTTCTGAGCTCGCTAGCTCATAGCACTGGAGTAATCCAGAGATTACAACCCAAGAGGTCTTGCTTGTTGTCCCATTATTTAAAAAGTGTGCGAGGGACCAAATAATTATAGGCCCGTCAGTTCGACTTCTGTGGGCAAATTATTGGAAATTTTTCTGAGATACAGGATAAACTGTCACCTAGAAAGGAACAGATTAATTAGGGATAGTCGGCATGGTTTTATTTGGGAAGGTCATGTTTTAATAACTTAATCAAAATTTTTGAGGAAGTAACAAGGAGGATTGATGAGGGTAGTGTAATGGATGTTGTCTACATGTATTTTAGAAAGACATTTGACAAGGTCCCACATGACAGACTGGTCAGAAAATTAAAAGCCCATGGGATACAGGGGAATGTGGAGTTGGATTCAAAATTGGATCAGCGACAGGGAACAAAGGGTAATGGTTGATGGATGTTTTTGCAAACGGAAAATGGTTTCCAGTGGCATTCCACAGGGCTCAATGTTGGGTCCCTTGCTATTACTGTATATGTTAATGATTTGGGCTTAAATGTGGGTGACATGATGGGAAATTTGCAGATGACGCAAAAGTTGACCATGTAGCTGATAATGAAAAGGATAGCTGTTGCCTCCAGAACGATATCAATGGTTTAACTGAGTGGCGGAAAAGTGGCAGATGGAATTCAATCCAGAGAAATATGAGGCATTGCATTTGGGGAGGGAAAACAAAGCTAGGGAGTACACAATAAATGGGAGGATATTGGGAGGGGTAGAGGAAGTGAGAGACATTGGAGTGCATGTCCACAGGTCTCTGAAGGTGGCAGGATAGGTGGATATGATGGTAAAGAAAGCAAATGGAATTAATTCCTTTATTGGATGAGGCATAGAATACAAAAGCAGAAATGTAATGATGGAACTTTATAAAATGCTGATTAGGCCACTGCTGGAATTGTGTGTACATTTGTGGTCGCCACATTACAGGAAGGTCATAATTGCTCTGGGAGAGTACAGAGAAGATTTACAAGAATGCTGCCAGGGCTTGAAAATTGCAGCTCTGAGGAAAGATTGGATAGGTTGGTGATGTTTTCCTTGGAGCTGAGGGGTAACCTGATTGAGGTGTACAAGATTATGAGGGGTCGAGATAGAGTAGACAGGGATGGCCTGTTTCCCCTGGCAGAGATGTCAATTACCAGGCGGCATAGACTTAGGGCGATTGGCAGAAGGATTAGAGGGGACATGAGGAAAAGCTTCTTCACCCAGAGAGTGGTGGGTGTTTGGAATTCACTGCCTGGTTTGGTGGTGGAGGCTGAAACCCTCAACTCACTTAAAAGGCACCTGGATCTGCACCTGAAGTGCTGTAAACTGCAAGGCTACAGACCAGATGCTGGAAGGTGGGATTAAAATGGGCAGCTAGGTTTTAAAAAATTTTTCTGTTCAGGCAGCACTGACAGAATGGGCTGAATGGCCTCGTTCTGTGCTGTAACTTTTCTATGGTTCTATGATCTGCTATCACCTGTTTTGTGTCTGGTGGTAAAAATGAAAATTCATGCGAGAGTCTAACTTTCCTGTGCAGCTCATTGTAGTACCAATTTCAGACTGAAGATGGTAGTAATGAGCTGTAGAAAGATCAGTAAAGTTTGACAGTGCAGAATCATCACTTGCAAAGGCTCAAGGCTCCCACAAAGATCACAAAACAGCCACCAAGTGAACTCTTGTTTGCTGATGCCTGTGCTCTCATAACAGATATTTCAGATGACATCCAGCTGCTTGTTGGCTGCTTTGTCCAGGCCTCAGAAACACTTCGGCCTCACAATGAGTCTGTAAAAGAGATTTTATACCAACCTGCCCCTGGCCACAAACTCTAAGACCCCAGAGTCACAATTCAGTCCTCAACTCAGTTCAGAGGTTCCCCTATCTTGGGAGTATCCTCCCCAAATGATGAAATTGCCCTTCACCTGGTAAAAGCAAGGTCAGCATTCGGCATTTAAATAAACTTCAAAATTATTAAGTGAGTGCTGAAGATGTGAAATTTATTTCTGGGGGTTGCCTGAGCAATACTTTAGGTAAAAGTGAGTGGAAACAGTGAGTGAATGATCATAGACAATGCCCGGGGTACGTGTCAGACTGTTACTTCAGCCCTTGGCCCAGGATTTGAATCAAACAACAACAATTTCCATTTCTACAGTAGCTCTGCAGAGTAAAATGTCCCAAGGTGCTTCACAAGATCATTATCTAACAGAATTTGACACTGAGCCACATAAGGAGATATGAGGACAGATGAAGAAAAGCTTGGTCAGAGGCAGGATTTATGGAGTTCTTAAAAGGGGAAAGTGAGGGAGAGAGGTGAGGAGATTTAGAAAGGGATTTCGAGAGCTGAGTGTCTAGTCAGCTGAATACACGACTAGCAATGGGGGAGCGATGAAAACTGGGGAAGCACAAGAGGCCAAAAAGGGAGGAACACCGACATCTGGGAGGCTTGTAGGACCGAAGCTGGTTGCAGAGATAGGGAAGGACGAGGACATGGAAAGTAAGGATGATTATGTTAAAACTGAAGCATTTCTGACGGGTAGCCAGTGTAGGTTAGTGAGAACAGGAGTTATGGATGAATGAGATCTGGTGACTGCTTGGTGCAGCCATGACCAGTTTACCTGGTGCCAGGGTCTAGGAGTCCATTCAGATAACTAAAAACCCAGTAGAGTTTGGAAGTTGTAGGATCAAAGCCCACACCCTGCTGAACATATAAACTGATCTGATCCTGAGGACAAATACTGAAGAAATCAAGAAGAAAGAATTTACATTCTTCCCGGTCTTTCCTGAGTGATGCCATCTTGTGACCCTCTCTGCCTCCTCTATCGGATGTTAAAGATCATGAGACATCTTCCTCCTTCAATAAGTTGATGGATCTGGAGGAGTTGGACATTGGAATATGCACTTATTTACAAATCTGACATGGTACATTACAGAATCCCAAAATTATTAGAAGCAGGCCATTTGGCCCATTGAGTCTGCACCGGCTCTTCAAATGAGTATTATGACTTCGTGCCATTCTCCTGCTTTTTCTCCATAACCTTGCACATTGTTTCTATTCAAATAATCATCTATTGGCCTCTTGAATGCCTTGTTTGAACCTGCCTCCACAACACTTGCAGGCAGTGCATTCCAGACCAGAACCATTCACTTTGTGAAAAAGATTTTCCTCATATCACATTTGATTCTTTTGCAAATCACTTTAAATCTGTGTCACTTCGTTTGCGATCCCTTGAACAGCAGGAACAGTTTCTCCCCCATCTACTCTATCCAGTCCCCTCATGATTTTGAACACCTCTCTCCTCTTAGCCTTCTCCTCTCCAAGGAAAACAATTCCAATCTCTACAATCTATCTTCATAACTCAAGTCTCTCATCCCTGGAACCATTCTTGTAAACCGCTTCTGCATTCTCTCCAATATGTTCACTTCCTTGCTATCATGTGGTGCCCAGAACTGTAAACAATACTCCAGCTGAAGTCGAATGAGTGCCTTATATAAATTCAGCATAACCTTCCTGTTCTTGTACTCTATGCCCCTATTAATAAAGCCCAGAATACTATATGCTTTATTAACTACTCTCTCCACCTGTCCTGCCACCTTCAATGATCTATGCACATATACACCCAGATCTTTCTGCTCCTGCACCCCTTCAAAATTTCACACCTTGTTTTAGATTGTTTGTCCATGTTCTTCCTACCAAAATGCATCAACTCACACTTCTCTGCATTGAACTTCATCTGCCACCTATCTGCCCACTCCACCAACTTGTCCATGTCCTTTTGAAGTTCGAGACTGTCATCCCCACAGTTCACAATGCTTCCAAGTTTTGTATCATCTGCAAACTTTGAAATTGTCCCCCGCCCACCATGATCTGGGTCATTAATATATATCAGGAAAACCAACGGTGCCAATACCGACCCCTGGGTAACTCCAGTACAAACCTTTCTCCAGCCCGAAAAATATCCTTTGACGATTACCCCCTGTTTCTTATTTCTCAGCCAACTTTGCATCCATGTTGCTGCTGTCCCTTTTATTACATGAGCTATAACTTTTCTCACAACTCCGTTGTGTGGCACTGTATCGAATGCCTTTTGAAAGTCCATGTACGCCACATCAGCAGCATTACCCTCATCAACCCTCTCTGTTACCTCTTCAAAAGACTAGAGGACATCAGTTAAACACAATATCCCCTTTAGAAATCCATGCTGGCTCTTTGTAATCAACCTACATTTTTCCACATGACTATTAATTCTATCCTGAATAATTTACTCTTGAAGCTTCCCACTACCAAAGTTAAACTGACTGGTCTATAATTGCTGGACTTATCCTTACAACCTTTTTTGAACAAGGGTGTAATGCTTTTAAATCTCCAGTCCTCTGGCACCTCCCCTAAGTCAAGGAATCACTGAAAGATTGTGCCAATGCTCCCGCAATTTCCATTCTTACCTCCTTCAATTTTTGGATGCATCTCAACCGGTCCGGGTGCCTTGTCAACCTTAAGTACTGACAGTTTATCCAACACTTCCTCCTTATCAATTTTGAACATTTCTAGTGACAGAGTTTCCTCCTCTGTCAATGTGGCCTCGGTAGCATCTGTTTCCTTGGCAAAGACAGATACAAAGTATTCGTTTAACACCTCAGCCATGCCCCCTGCCTCCATGTGTAAATCCCCTTTTTGGTTCCCAATCGGCCCTACTCCTTTTATCACCCCCTTACTATTTATGTATCTATAGAAGGCTTTGGGATTCCCCTTTATATTGGCTGCCAGTCTTTTCTCATGATTCTTCTTTGCTTCCCTTCTTTGCTTTTTCAACTCCCCTCTGAGCCTTCTGTATTCTGCTAGGTTCTCAGTTGTATTTTCTACCAGACACCTGTCATAAACCCATTTTATCTTCCTTATCTTAATTTCAACCTCCAATTTCATCATGGGAGCTCTGGATTTGTTTGCCCCACCATTCCCTTTTGAGGGATCATAGCTTGACTTCTTCTTTGACAATAGCCAATTGTTCAGCTACAGTTTTTCCTGCCAACCTATGGTTCTAGTCTCTCCGGCCCAGCTCCCTTATTGCCCAATTGAAGTCGGCTCTCCTCCAGTTAATTATTCTTACTCTGGATTGCACATTATCCTTTTCTAGCATCATCCTAAAACTTACAATACAATAATCACTGTCTACTAAATGTTCCCCCACTGACACTTGATCTACTTGGCCCACCTCATTTCCAAGAACCAGGTCCAACAGTTCATCCTTTCTTCTTAGATTCAGTACATACTGCTGGAGAAAATTCTCCTGAACACAATCTAGGAAATCTTGCCCCTCTCTGCCCTTTACAATACCACTGTCCCAGTCTACATTCAGGTAATTAAAGTCCCCCTTTATAACTACTCTATAATGGTCGCATCTTCCTTTAATTTCCCTGCAGATGTGTTCCTCTATGTCCTTCCGACTAGTTGGTGGCCTATAAACTGCACTGAGCAATGTGATTGCACCCTTTTTGTTCCATAGCTCTAGCCAAATTGATTCTGACCTTAAACCCTCTGGGACATCCTCTTTCTCCAGCATGTCAACGCTCTCCTTAACCAATACAACCACCCCTCCTCCTTTTCTCCCTGTCCTATCTTTTCTGAACAGCTTGTACCCAGGGATATTTAGTACCCAGTCCTGCCCTTCTGTGAGCCAGGTCTCTGTCATCATCACAAAATCATATTTCCACATGACAATCTGCGCCTGTAACTCCCCAATCTTATTCACTATACTCTGTGCATTCACATACATGCATAGTGTAGTAATTATAGTTTTGATAAATGTAGGATGGTAGCTTTAAGACTTATTGTGTTGCATTGTACCACATGATCGGTGCAAACAAACCAGCTTGTGGTGCGAGGAATCTTAGAGGAAAGTTCTTCTTTAGTTATGGAGCTTGATATACATATGTAACTGCTGCTCTTGCCCTGTAAATAAAGTGCAATGTTTAACCAAGAAAAGCTGCCTGGAAAATCAAGTCCATAACACACAGTGACCCTGATTTATACTTCATGACTTTCTCCCTTAATCCAACTCCACCTATTAACTTACTATTCTGTGTACTAGTGCTATCTGCCTCTCCCAGTATTTTGTGCACCTTGATATTCCTCTCTAATACTCTCTCATGGTTCCCACATCCCTGCTGAGTTAGTTTAAAGCACCCCCCAACAGCACTAGCAAAATGCCCTAAAAGGAACTCCATCCTGGACCTGTTCAGGTACAACCTGTCCAGCTTGTACAGGTGCCATCTCCCCCAGAGCCAGACCCAGGAAACTAAAGCCCTCCCTCCTGCACCATGCATTCATCTGCCTTATCCCCCTATTTCTGTACTCACTTGCAAGTGGCACTAGGGGTAATCTGGAGTTTACTACATTTGAGGTCTTGCTTGCTATTTTTCAACCTAGCTCCCTAAATTCTGATCACAGGACCACACCTCCCTTCCTACCTAAGTCATTGGTACCGATGTAGACCACAACCTCTGGCTGATCACCTTCCCCCAGACGAATGTCCTGCAGTCGCTCGGTGACAATCTTGACTCTGGCTCCAAGGAGGCAACATATCACCCTGGAGTCACATCTACTGCCGCAGAAGCACCTGTCTATTCCCCTAACTAGTGAATCCCCTATCAATATTGCTTTTCCACTCTTCTTCCTCCCTTCCTGTACTCCTGAGCTGCTTGTGGTGCCACAAACGTGGTTCTGACTGCACTCCTCTGAGGAACCAAAGCCCTCACCAATATTCAAAACAGAAAACTGATTTGTGAGTGGGATCCCAGGGGAGTCCTGCACTCGCTGCCTGGTTTTCGTGGACTGCCTGGCGGTTACCCAATCTCTTTCTGTCTGCATGTTCCTAGCCTGCAGTGTAACCACCTCTCTGAACATGTTATCCACGTAGCTCTCAGCCTCATGGATGAGCCACAGTGACTCCAGCTGCCACTCGAGCTTCAAAACCCAGAGCTCAAGTTTCTGCAGCTGACAGCATTGCCTGCACATGTGGTCATCTAGGACACCAGCAGTGTCTACAACTTCCCACATATTACAGGGCACGCATTCCACATGACAGAGCTGCCCTGCCATGTCTTAACTTCACTTCCCTTACGTTAACTTTAATGCACTTTGGTTTACTTATATTACTTTATTTTACTGGACCTGACTTAAATTTACTCCCCTATTCAAAGTGTTTCACCCTAAATCCAAGTAGCTACGTCTTTACAGATAATATGCTTTTCTAATTTACAGCTGTTTAAAGACACCCTAACAGCAGTTTTTCACCAACCAATGAACTTGTGGTATTCTTGTGATGTCGCTCTTCATTTTTTTCCTTCAAACTTATTGTTCTAGAACTGAAGCCGAAACAGCTGTCTCCTGTGCATTCTCCAACCAGGGTCACTCTCTGCCTCTCTCCTGGGTAAATGTAGGTCCCAATCTGCTCTCTCTTTATATCCTCGCTGTCTCCTGTGCATTCTCCAACCAGGTTCGCTCTCTGTCTCTCTCCCGGGTAAATGTAGGTCCCAAGCTGCTCTCTCTTTGTATCCTCGCTGTCTCCTGTGCATTCTCCAACCAAGTTCGCTCTCTGTCTCTCTCCCGGGTAAATTTAGGTCCCAAGCTGCTCTCTCTTTATATCCTCACTGTCTCCTGTGCATTCTCCAACCAGGTTCGCTCTCTGTCTCTCTCCTGGGTAAATGTAGGTCCCAAGCTGCTCTCTCTTTATATCCTCACTGTCTCCTGTGCATTCTCCAACCAGGTTCGCTCTCTGCCTCTCTCCCGGGTAAATGTAGTTCCCAAGCTGCTCTCTCTTTATATCCTCGCTGTCTCCTGTGCATTCTCCAACCAGGTTCGCTCTCTGCCTCTCTCCCGGGTAAATGTAGTTCCCAAGCTGCTCTCTCTTTATATCCTCACTGTCTCCTGTGCATTCTCCAACCAGGTTCGCTCTCTGCCTCTCTCCCGGGTAAATGTAGGTCCCAAGCTGCTCTCTCTTTATATCCTCACTGTCTCCTGTGCATTCTCCAACCAGGTTCGCTCTCTGCCTCTCTCCCGGGTAAATGTAGGTCCCAAGCTGCTCTCTCTTTATATCCTCACTGCCTCCTGTGCATTCTCCAAACAGGTTTGCTCTCTGCCTCTCTCCCGGGTAAAATGAGATCCTTTAAAGTGGGGGATAATTTTGGTGAATGTTTTTCAGATTGACATCAGGATATCAATTAATTACGAGAAAATGAGTTGGAGTCAGACTGGGTTTGGATAAAATGAGTAAATACAACAGGGTGTATTTTTAAACTGATTTTTCACAGACTCCGGGTTACTGCCCCAGCAGGATAAGCCATTGTTATCTGGGTGAACAAGGAAATCCATTTGTCATTTAAAATGGAAACATGGTTTTGTGGGCACACAATGGACACATGGGCATGTCAACAAAATAAACAAAAAGCTAAACAACTGTGTGTGAGACTAAGTACGGGAAACTCGATTGTTGACCCTTTTCCATATCTATTGGGGTTCTCAGTCTCACAGCAGATGATTAAGGTTCTAGTATTGTTTATTTCGAGAGAGAGGGAGAAAAGATGATTATGGTCCCTCTCTCTGTACTGATTAGATCAATTCCTATTGCTTGATTACAGTTTATGTTTTAGAGCTCCTCATGTGTGACTCTGATTGCTCAGTGGTTAAATGCACTGACTGGTGTGATACTGAGACACACAGAGCAGGGAGAGCTCCTGTACTGAGTTCACTGGTCTCAAACAGAACAGTGCTGGGGATATGACGGTTGTCACAGAGTAGCCTGGCTGATAGATTTCTATTACACATTATCACATGTTACCTCCAGCTCAGAAACTGCTCATTCAGTCCAGCCTATCCATGTTGATGTTTAATTTCCACATAAGCCCCCTCCAAACTCTACTCATCTCACCCCATCAACATATCCCTCACATGTTTATCCAGTTTTCCCTGAAATGTTTCTATGCTATTCCCCTCAACTACTCCATGTGGCAATGAGTTCCACATCCTAACCACTTTCTGGGTAAATGTTAGGAAATAGAAATAGTTTAAGTAATTATACTGGTATTTGTGGGTGTTAGGAATGAGTTTTAGCTTTAAGTTTAAGTTCGATTTGTATTTCTATATCTGTGTGTTACGAAAGGTCAAATTGAGTTTTAGTTTCACTTTATTGTATTTCGAATGAGGTTTTTACAACTGCTGCAGCTCGGTTAAACAAACAGGAATAGAAAAAAAAAAACAGGGCTGTGGGTTCGGAGAGGCAGGTCCCTCCCACAGATGCACACATAGAAAAGCTAGAAACTGCAGTTCGATTTCGAAGCTGCTTTGAATTTAATTTTTGAAGACAGCTGCCAGGCAGAAGCAGACGAGGAGGCTCAGGTAGCCAGTTCCAAGCTAAAGTTGGTTGAAAGTTGGTGTCAGGAGAGACTGGAGCAAAGGGGACAGATGTCCAATCCCAAGCTAAAGAAAAGACCCGCACATCCCCACATTGGAACAAGAGAAAGTCCCAAGAAGATCTGTTCGCCAAAGGAAGGGCAGGAACCTGGAAAAGGTCCTGTTAAGTGAAGTTAAGTTTGAGGGGCAGAGAGAAAGGCTCCAAGCTTCAGATTTAAAGAGACAAAAGCTGCAGGAAGCGAGAACAACCTGTAAGAGGCAAGAAGGTCCAAAGAGGCGTCTGAAGGGCTGTACCTCTTTGCTATGGACATGTGAAGCAATTATACTATTGATGGCTCAGTTGATGAGAGAGAGTGAGTGGAAGACAGCTTGAATGCATGTGGTGACCCAGGGGAGAGGAACATAGGAGAGAGAGTTTGAAACCCTGGAGGTGAAGCCTTGCAGAAGTCGTCTGAGAGAAAGTGTCCATTTGGGAGAATATTCCAAGTTGAAATCTTGGAGAGTGGAGATTGGAAACCCTCATGTGAAGGGGGGAATTCAGTGAGACTAGTTAGCTCATGGCGTGACAAGTGTCTGGGGGGAGTTGATGAGAGATCCATAGCATCTGATTGACGTGGCATCTGTCACTTGGTTTCAGAGTGTAGTGTGTCTGACCACAGGGTACCTGTTGGTTTACATGGCCTGTGTACTTACTGTGAACACTAAAATATAAGATAGCCTTTGTAACTTGTGTTATCCTTACACATCTGTATATATCTGTAAAGGTATACTTGTGGGTGAAGGAGTGTTAGGGGAAATACAGTAAGAATTTATTGACAGGGAATGAATTACTTAAAATCTCCAGGCAGCCAGTGCTGCCAAGCACATTAATAGTTAAAGGTTACCAGACGAACCTTGCACAGCCTTAGGGCCTGCAAACAACAGAAAGGCCTTGGGAGCCGGACTGGAGTCAGAGGATGACAACAACATAGATTAAGTGAGCTCTTCAACAGATAAGGAAAGGACAGATGGTCCCAGCCTAGATAGGGGGAGAGGTCTCTGCCGGTGTGAAAGAGGGTGTATGATGTAACCTATATCCTGACAAAGTTGGAATTTGAACAATGTTCTTGTCGGTGATCAGTAGTTTATAACTAAGCGGTATACTTGTGATTTGGTAGAGTTCTACCTCAAGCTGCTTTGAGGTGGCTCTCTCCTTGCAATTGCTTGAATAAACGATTGTGGCCTGTACCTGAGCCTCCTGTGGTTCGTTTGTCAAAGTTACCACAACAGTTTGGCGTAGTCGGCAGGATACTCTGATCGGATCCTCGGGGCGGCTGTGCAAAGTGGGGGAGTATGCTTTATTTACCACCCGTAGTTAGTGCAGTAAGCCTACCCAAGAATTGTCCAGAAGAGTATCAAAAGAATCGGGAGGTGGACTCAGGACAGGAGGCGCTGGGTTAGGAGGCAGAGCCGCGCTGGTGGGCTAGCAGTGCCAAAGCCACACAGGGAGTCCAGACCACTACCGAAACAGGAAGCGAAGCCGTGCTGGTGGACTATGGTTTGAAATATAACCATAGCCGAAGCCACGCAGGGAGGCCAGATCCCTGGTTAGAGAAACAGGAGGCGGAGCCGTGCTGGCGGGTTACGGTTTGCAGTAAAGCCATAGCCGAAGCCATGCAGGGAAGCCAGACCCCTGGGGAAACAGGTAAATCGCAAGTACCGCAAGTATCTAAGTTGTCAGAGCCGCCCGAACTAACTGCGCAGAGACAGACGGAATAGAAGAATAGAATGCCATTAGGAAAACAGGAAAGTGCTATGGAACTCGACTGTGGAACCATGGGCTCCATCACGAGATTCGTAGCAGAACAACAGTCAAAATTAATCAAGAAAATGTGGAAGGATGATTGGAACTCGAAAGGTCCCCTATTGAATGTTATGTAACTTAAAGAAAATGAATTGATCTAAGTCACAAGAGCTGTTTGTGCTGAAGAGAGAGAGAGAGAGAGGGAAAGGGGGCATCCCTCGGGGGGTTAATGAGCAGTGACAGGCAGGAGCAGAGGAAATGTGAGCTTCAGTCAGTTTGATTGTCCCTATAGGTGGAGCCTCCAAGATCCCTTTATTCCCCCTGCTGCTACTTGAAGTTTCATTTAGAGTACGAGAGTTTTAAGTCGTTAAGTTCAATATTATAGGAAAATATCTACATACCTTTATGTATGTGTTTGTTTGTGTGCAAGGAAGCATTTGTGAGCTTTCATGTGTTTTTTCCCCTAAATTGTCATTTGTGTGTGTAGTTCAGCAGTTTAGAGTCGAAAGCCCCATATTAGATTAAAGGAAAAGTATACTCAAACATTCCAAAGTTTTAAGTACAAGGTTCAGTTGAGATTTCCAGCAAAAATTGCAGTTTGAAGGTATTGTAAAGATAAAACAAGGTTGGCCTTTGTTTGAGATGAACCAGCCTTTGTACCACCCCCTTGCAGACTGGTAGGAGCCAGCCCTTATCACTAGCTTCCAAGCCGATAGGGATTGATATAAACTGTTACCACAACAGTTTGGCGTAGCCGGCAGGAGTATTGTCGTATAGTTAATCTTTTCTGGTGTAATAAATGTTTTATTCCTTTGTTAAAAGTTCATCATCTGACTCCCGTGACTCTGTTCAATAGCTACTCTTCATGTATCTAAGCAAACAAATTAAATGTAAGGATCTATCATGCTGGATTCCACTCTGGGATCAGGCTTGTCCAGGGGTAATCTCAGCTGGGGATCATGACAAAGTTGGGGTTCTTGCAGGATTTGAAATGCGTACAGTGGGTGATTAGACACGGAATAATGATTGGTTTGGGGTTATCATTATAAGGTGGGATTGGAAATCCTTGAATATTGGTGGGATCTGTGAACCCTTTAAAACAAGTACATGGAGGAACAGAGGTACTGGCGTAGGAATTGGAGTTGCTGTGAGGAATGTTTTACAGGTTGGAATTCAAAATGGCTTTCGAGTTTGCTACAGGTGGAATATGTAACCCTGGCTGGTTTACAGAAATTAACCAAGAGTAAGCTAATGGAATTGGCGGAAAAGTTGGACTTTGAATTACCTGAAGAGGTGAGGAAAGCAGACATAGTTGATAATTGCACAGTCATTTGAAACTGGGGGGGTAACAGAGAGACCACATTCTCCAGGGAGTGAGTCACAGCTGGAGGTAGTGAGACTTCAGTTACAAATGAAGAACAAGCAAAGGAACTGGAAAAAGTAAAAGAAAAGGAAAAAGGGAGAGTATTTCAAAGAGAAATGGAAATGTGAAAACTTGACCTCTGGCGGGAGAAGTTAGCAATGGAGGAAAGCGAGAAGAGACAAGAAGGCGAATAGTAGCTTACAAGGCTGGAAGTTAAAAAAGAGATCTCAGGTGCTAAGGAAAGTTCTGATGATGAGAAAAGCTTCAACCTAAAACCTAATGGGGAGATGTTTAAGTTTGTGCACATTCTCCCAAAGTTTGAGTAAAGGAATGTAGGGGCATTTTTATTTTGTTTGAAAAGGTGGCTAAGCAAATGAAGCAGCCAAATGAAATCTGGACATTACTTTTACAGTCTAGGTTGGTAGGTAGAGCTGTTTCACTTTTAGAAGAGGTACTGGTGGATTATGATGCAGTGTAAAAGGCTATTCCGAGTGCATATGAGTTAGCCCCTGAGGCACACAGGCAGAAATTTCAGAATATAAGGCAACAGCCTGGGCAGACCTATGTTGAGTTTGAGAGGGTAAAATAAAATAATTTTGGCCGTTGGATATGGGCATTAAAGATAGAGATGACGTGTGAAGTTCTTGGGGAACTAATTCTCTTGGAAGAATTTAAAGATTCACTTCCTGTTGTAGTTATAACCCATGTTAAAGACCAGGACATTAAAACAGCTAGGGAGGCAGCGGAGGTGGCTGACGATTTTGAAGTGGTCCATAAACCTATACCCTTTTCCTTGCATCCCCTAAACCCGAGAGGGATAGAAGATGGGAAGGTGAAAGGGAGGCAAGTGGCCAGGGAAGAGAAGGGTCAGTTGGGAATTCTTCCAACAGAGGGCGCTGGTGAGAGGTGATGGAAGAATTCTGGGAGAAGTCACCGCAGACACCACGACTCAGGAGGGAATTGAGGAGAAGGACTCTTGCACTCAACAGGAGGAAGAACATCCAACAGAGGGTGCTGGTGAGAAGTGAGGAAGCGTTCTGGGAGAAGTCACCGCAGACACTGTGACTCAGGAGGGAATTGAGGAGAAGGTCTCTTTCATTCAACAGGAGGAAGAGCATCCAACAGAGGATGCTGGTGAGAAGTGACTGAAGCATTCTGGGAGAAGTCACCGCAGACACCGCGACTCAGGAGGGAATTGAGGAGGACCCACTGTCAAAGAACGGAATAGCCCCAAACATTACATTGCTGTAGTGTTTCCATCCCTCCCTCCTCCTCAAACATAAAAAAAAGAGAGAGAGGAAGAGGCAGTGCCTTCAGGAGTGCACAAGGCTGTGAGGGACACTCTTCTAAAAGTGGATTTTAAAGAAAAAGCAGCTGATTGGTAGTAAATCCTGGGAGCAGACTCAGAGGGAGGAGCACTGGAGCAATGAGTATATATCTAGCTTACCTCGGGGATTCACGGTCTTGTCTCCAGGGAGCAGACTCGGAGGGAGGAGCACTGGAGCGGTGACCTTGGGGCACAGAGTCACTGAAGCCAAAACTGAAAAAGTGACATCACAGGAATGTTGTGACCTGATTGGTTGGTAGGAAATCTTCACCAAATCTGAAAAAAAAACACTGCAAAGCTAATTAATAAATTAATTAACTAAGTCGAGATGGCTGGGCAGGTGATGTGCTGTAGATCTGTGATGTGGGAGCTGGCAGATCCCATTGCGAGCCGCAGTGACCTCATCTGCGGCAAATGTTGGTTGCTGGAGGAACTCCGGCTCAGAATTGATGAGCTGGAGTCGGAACTCTGGACGCTGCGGCACATCCGGGAGGGGGAGAGTTACCTGGACGCTTTGTTTCAGGAGGCAGTCACACCCGGTAGATTAAGTACCTCAAGCTCGGTCAGTGGTCAGGGTCAGCAGGGTGTGACTGCAAGGGGGGCAGGTAGAGGGATCCTGTGTTTAGGAACAGAGGAGCCTCAGCTCTTGACCTTGTCCAACAGGTACGAGGTACTTGCTCCCTGTGTGGATGAGGAACAGGGCTGTAGGGAGGATGAACCAGCTGACCACGGTACCGTGGCACAGGAGGCCATTCAAGAGGGGGGAGCAAAAAGACAAGTGGTAGTTGTAGGGGATTCTATAATTAGGGGAATTGATAGCTTCATTTGTAAGCAGGATCGAGAGTTCCGCATGGTATGGTGCCTGCCCAGTGCCAGTGAGGGACATCTCTGACCGGCTTGAAAGGATATTGGAGAGGGTGGGGGAGGATCCAGTTGTTGTGGTCCACGTCAGGACAAATAACATGGGTAAGACTAAGAAAGAGGACCTGTTTGGGGATTATCAGTAACTAGGAACTAAATAAAAGAACAGGTCCTCAAGGGTTATAATCTGTGGATTACTACCCGAGCCACGTGCAAATTGGCATAGGGACGCGAGAATAAGGGAAGTAAACACGTGACTAAAGGAGTGGTGCGGGAAAGAGGGGTCCATTTCATGAGGCACTGGCATCAGTGTTGGAACAGGAGGGATCTGTACCATTGGGACGGTCTCCACCTGAACCGATCTGGGATCAATGTTCTAGTGAAAAGGGTAAATAGGGTGGTCAACAGGACTTGAAACTAGAAAGTGGGGGGATAGGGAAGGGTAAAACTCCAAGAAATATGACTAATGGGAAACAAAGCAGCAGGTTGGCGTGTGGGGGGGTGGATTCAACTTCATGGAAAATTATGAAAAAACCAAGGAGAACCCAGGAGAGGCTATTAAAGTCCCCAGAACACAAAATAGGACAGAGTGTTTGGAAAGGGCTAGGAATCTAACTTCAAGCACATCAGATAAAGGGACGACAATGAGATAGGGGACGGGAAATACAAGACTGAAGGTGTTGTATCTGAATGCACGCAGTATACGAAATAAGGTAAATGAGCTTGTGGCACAGATTGAAATTGGCAGGTATGATGTGGTGGGCATCACAGAGACATGGCTGCAAGGGGATCAGGAATGGGAGCTAAGTATCCAGGGATATACATCCTATCGAAAAGATAGGCAGGTTGGCAGAGGGGGTGGGGTTGCTTTGTTAGTAAGAAATGAAATTAAATCGATAGCAAGAAATGATGTAGGGTCAGATGATGTAGAATCTGTGTGGGTGGAGCTGAGGAGCCGCAAAGGTTAAAAAACCATAATGGGAGTTATGTACAGGCCTCTGAACAGTAGTCAGTATGTGGGGCACAAGATATACCAGGAGATAGAAAAGGCGTGTAAGAAAGGCAAGGTTACAGTGATCATGGGGGAATTCAATATGCAGGTAGACTGGGAAAATCAGGTTGATAGTGGATCCCAAGAAAAGGAATTTGTGGAATGTCTACGAGATACGAGATGGCTTTTTTGGATCAGCTTGTGGTGGAGCCCATTAGGGAACAGGCAATTCTGGATTTAGTGATGTGTAATGAGGCAGATTTGATAAGGGAGCTTAAGGTGAAGGAACCCTTAGGAGGAAATGACCATAATATGACAGAATTTACCCTGCAATTTGAGAGGAAAAAGCTGGAATCAGATGTAACGGTATTACAATTGAATAAAGGTAACTACAGAGGCATGCGGGAGGAGCTGGCCAGAATTGACTGGGAGATGAGCCTAGCAGGAAAGACAGTGGAACAGCAATGGCAGGAGTTTCTGGGAGTAATTGGCAGGCACAGCAAAAATTCATCCCGAGGAAGAAGAAGCATACTAAAGGGAGGACGAGGCAACCATGGCTGACAAGTGAACTCAGGGACAGCATAAAAGCTAATGAGAAAGCATACAACGTGGCAAAGAGCAATGGGAAACCAAGGGATTGGGAAGCCTACAAAGAACAACAGAGGACAACTAAAAAAGAAATGAGGGAGAAGATTAAATATGAGGGTAAACTAGCCAGTAATATAAAAGAAGATTGCAAGAGTTTTTTTAGATATGTAAAGGGTAAGAGAGAGGCAAAAGTGGACATTGGGCCACGGGAAAATGACTCTGGAGAAGTGGTAGTGGAGAACAAAGAAATGGCGGAGGAACTGAATAGGTACTTTGCGTCAGTCTTCACGGTGGAAGACACAAGTAACATCCCCAGAGTTCAAGCGAGTCAGGGGCCAGAGGTGAGTATGGTGGCCATTAACAAGGAGAAGGAAAACTGAAAAGTCCGGAGGTGGATAAATCACCTGGACCAGATGGATTACACCCCAAAGTTCTGAAGGAGATAGCTGAAGAGATAGTGGAGGCGTTAGTGGTGCTCTTTCAGAAATCACTGGCGTCAGGGAGGGTCCCAGAGGACTGGAAAATCAAGGGAGAGAATTCAAAAATCTGGAGTGCAAAGGGACTTGGGAGTCCTAGTCCAGGATTCTCTTAAGGTTAACTTGCAGGTTGAGTCGGTAGTTAGGAAGGCAAATGCAATGTTGGCATTTATTTCGAGAGGACTAGAATACAAAAGCAGGGATGTGCTGCTGAGGCTTTATAAGGCTCTGGTCAGACCACATTTAGAATATTGTGAGCAATTTTGGGCCCTGTATCTCAGGAAGGATATTCTGGCCCTGGAGAGGGTCCAGAGGAGGTTCACGAGAACGATCCCAGGAAGGAAAGGCTTAAAATATGAGGAACGTTTGAGGACTCTGGGTCTATACTCGATGGAGTTTAGAAGGATGAGGGGGGATCTGACTGAAACGCAGAATACTGAAAGGCCTGGATAGAGTGGACGTGGGGAAGATGTTTCCATTAGTAGGAGAGACTAGGACCCGAGGGCACAGCCTCAGGGTAAAGGGAAGACCTTTTAGAACAGAGATGAGGAGAAACTTCTTTAGCCAGAGAGTGGTGAATCTATGGAATTCATTGCCACAGAAGGCTGTGGAGGCCAGATCATTGAGTGTATTTAAGACCGAGATAGATAGGTTCTTGATTGGTAAGGGGATCAAAGGTTACAGGGAGAAGGCGGGAGAATGGGGTTGAGAAACTTATCAGCCATGATTGAATGGCAGAGCAGCCTCGATGGGCCGAATGGCCTAATTTCTGCTCCTATGTCTTCTGGTGTTATGGTCTAAAATCGCTAATGTAACCCCCCTGTTTAACAAGGGAGTGAGGCAAAAGATGGGAAATTACAGGCCGATTGCCTGACCTCGGTCATTGGTAAGATTTAAGAGTCCGTTATTAAGGATGAGATTTCAGAATACTTGGAAGTGCATGGTAAAATAGGGCAAAGACAGCACGGTTTCATCAAGGGGACGTCATGCCTGACAAATCTGTTAGAATTCTTTGAGGAGGTAACGAGTAGGTTAGACAAAGGAGAGCCAATGGATGTTATCTACTTGGACTTCCAGAAGGCCTTTGACAAGTTGCCACACAGGAGGCTGCTCAGTAAGATAAGAGCCCATGGTGTTAGAGGCAAGGTACTAGCATGGATAGAAGATTGGGTGTCTGGCAGGAGGTAGAGAGTGGGGATAAGGGGGTCCTTCTCAGGATGGCGGCTGGTGACTAGTGGAGTTCCGCAGGAGTCAGTGTTGGGATCACAACTTTTCACTTTGTACATTAATGATCTAGATGAAGGAACTGAGGGCATCCTGGCTAAGTTTGCAGATGATACAAAGATAAGTGGAGGGACAGGTAGTATTGAGGAGGCAGGGAGGCTGCAGAAGGATTTGGACAGGTTAGGAGAATGGGCAAAGAAGTGGCAGATGGAATACAACATGGGGAAGTGTGAGGTCATGCACTTTGGTAGGAAGAATAGAGGCATGGACTATTTTCTAACTGGGGAGAGAATTCAGAAATCTGGAGTGCAAAGGGACTTGGGAGTCCTAGTCCAGGATTCTCTTAAGGTTAACTTGCAGGTTGAGTCGGGAGTTAGGAAGGCAAATGCAATGTTGGCATTTATTTCAGACTATATTTAGAATATTGTGAGCAATTTTGGGCCCCGTTTCTCAGGAAGGATGTGCTGGCCCTGGAGAGGATCCAGAGGAGGTTCACGAAAATGATCCCAGGAATGAAAGGCTTAACATATGAGGAATGTTTGCAGACTCTGGGTCTATACGCGATGGAGTTTAGAAGGATGAGGGGGGATCTGATTGAAACTTATAGAATACTGAAAGGCCTGGATAGAGTGGACGTGGGGAAGATGTTTCCATTAGTAGGAGAGACTCGGACCCCAGGGCACAGCCTCAGAGTAAAGGGAAGACCTTTTAGAACAGAGATGAGGAGAAACGTCTTTAGCCAGAGAGTGGTGAATCTATGGAATTCATTGCCACAGAAGGCTGTGGAGGCCAGGTCATTGAGTGTATTTAAGACTGAGATAGATAGGTTCTTGATTGGTAAGGGGATCAAAGGTTACGGGGAGAAGGCGGGAGAATGGGGTTGAGGAACTTATTCAGCCATGATTGAATGGTGGAGCAGACTCGATGGGCCGAATGGTCTAATTTCTGCTCCTAGGTCTTATGGTCTTATGGTTCACTAAATTGGTCCCTGGGATGAGGGGGTTGTCCGATGATGAGAGGCTGAGTAAATTGGGTTTATATTCTCTGGAGTTTAGAAGAATGAGAGATGATCTCATTGAAACATACAAGATTCTGAAGGGGTTTGACGGGGTGGACGCTGAGACATTGTTTTCCCAGGTCGGAGAATCTAAAACAAGGGAGCTCAGTCTCAGGATAAGGGGCCGATCATTTAGGACTGAGGTGAGGAGAAATTACTTAATTGAAGTTAAGGGTTGTGAATGTTTGGAATTCTCTACCCCAGAGGATTGTGGATGCTCCATCGTTGAATATATTTAAGGTTGGGATAGACAGATTTTTGGTCTCTCAGGGAATTAATGGATATAGGGAGCGGGCAGGAAAGTGGAATTGAAACCCAAGATCAGCCATGATCGTATTGAATAACGGAGCAGGCATTGGAATGTTCCACAGCTCGTCTGGTGGAATCTTTATCTCTAGGATTCCTATCTAGAAAGGTCAGATGTGGTCTGCTCCTGCTCCTATCTCTTGTGCTCATGCAGGTGACCAAATGTTTTAAAAAAAAGACTTGCATTTTCATGGCATTTTTCACAAGTACCAGACATCTCAAGGAGTTTTACAGGCAATGAAGTACTTTTGATGTGGTCACTGTTGTCTTGTAGGAAACATGGTAGCCAAGTTGCACACAGAAAGCTCCCACACACAGCGATGTGATAATGACCAGATAGCATGTTTTTGTGATGTTGATTGAGGGATAAATATTGGCCAGGACACCGGGGAGAACGCCCCTGCTTTTCTTTAAAATGGTGCCGTGGGATCTTTTACATCCATCGAATCAGGCAGATGGTTTAGCGTCTCATCTGAATGACGGCACCCCTCTGACGGTGCTGCACTCCCTCAGTGCTGCACTGGAGTGCCAGCCTTGATTTTGTGCTCAAATTTGGTGAGAGAGTTAGGTTTTAAGGAGTATCTAAAGGAGGAGAAAGAGAGGTAGAGAGCCAGAAAGATTTAATGAGGGTATTCCAGAGCTTGGGGTTGAAAGCCAATGGTGAGGTAATTGAAATCTGGAATGTGAATGAGGTTAGAATTGGGGGAGTGCAGAGATCGTGGAGATTTGTAGGGTTGGGGAAGGTTATAGAGGAAGGGTGAGGGGGTCATGGAGAATCATGGAGAAACTTGAGAATTTTAAAATCGAGACATTGCCAGGTCAGCAAGCACAAGGATAATGTGTGAACAGGACGCGACGCGGATTAGGATATGGGCAGCAGAGTTTTACATGAAGCCGGGATTACTGAGGGCGAAAGATGGGAGGCCGGCCGGTAGGGTGTTGGGAGTAGTCACATCTAGAAGTGACAAAGACATGGTTGAGGGTTTCAGCGGCAGATGAGCTGAGGTAGGGGTGGAGTTGGGCAATGTTACAGAGGGGGGAGTGGTCGGCCATTGTGATGGAGCAGATATGTGGTCGGAAACTTATTTTGAGGTTGAATTCTACACCAAGGATTTGAACGGTTTGATTCAGCCACAGGCCTTTGCAGGTTTGGGAATGAAAATGATGGGCAGGGAATGGGTAGGGATTGAAGACAGTAGCTCTGGTATTCCTACTAATTAGCTGGAAGAAATTTCCACTCAGCGACAGGAGTCTGAAGTGGTATTAAATTAGGCTTTGAATGTATATGCTGTACAAAAGGTGATAAATTTCAACTCCATAGCATTGATGGTCTTTTTTAAATGATTCTTTCATGGGATGTAAGCATTGCTGGTAAGGTTAGAATTTGTTGCCCACCCTTAAATGCCCTTGAACTGAGTGGCTTGCTCGGCCATTTCAGAGGGCAGTTAAGAGTCAACCACATTGCTGTGGGTCTGGAGTCACATGTAGGCCAGACCGGTTAAGGACGGCAGATTTCCTTCCCTAGAGGGCATTAGTGAATCAGATGGGTTTTTAAGACAATCGATGATAGTTTCATGCTCACCCTTACTGAGACTATCTTTATATTCCAGATTTAATAATTGAATTCAAATTCCACCAGCTCCCGTGGTGGGTTTTGAACCCGTGTCCCCAGAACATTAGCCCGGGTTAATCGCACATCGCAACCCTTGGATCCATTTTTGGGAGCCATTGAGTGATCGGCCTGTACGCACATATACAGAGAGGGAGGGGGTGGGTTAAGACCTCCTCTAATGTCACATTTAGAATTAAAATCTTTGCAACCAGCTCCAAATCGTGTCTTTCAACATCAATGAAGAGATTATCCAATCAGCGTCACATTGCTCTTTATTTTATTGTTGTACTACTTGTGTGACTTTACTGTGTGCAAATTGGCTGCACCATTTCTTATAACGCAACAATCCAAAAGTACCTCAGTGACTTTAAAATGCTTTGGGACATCTTGAACCAAATTTCTTTTCTGTTCTTTCCTTCTTTCGCTGTCTCTAAACCCTGGAGCTGACCGAGCCTGTCAGCCACACAGGATGAAAAGGAGGGGATTAAGGGAATTAACTCTGAGACAGCAGGAGTGATTGATGAGCATTTAGGCAAATCCACCTCCTACCTCCAAACCATCATTAATTCTAACAGTTAAAGTGTTAGGAGGCACTTGTTCTGTAGCTGCTTATCTCAAAGCAATAGCTGAAACACCCATTTTCAGCTGGCAGTAGCTGGCTTGTGTTTTCTGGCTGTGATTGATGTCAGATGCAGTACTGATTAAAAAAGCTAATGGGTTGCTCTGTGGATAGAGTTCAGGAACATAGGGAATGGGAGGTGACCATTCAGATAGATCATGTCCAATCTACCCCTCAACTCCATTTTCCTGCCTTTGATCCTGATCCCTCGATACGCTTACCTAATAATTATCTGGCGATCTGCCTTGAAGATTTAGTGTTGTAGTGCCCACCAGATATTTGGGGTAAAGAATTCCAGATTTCCACCACTCTCTGTGTGAAAGAATACTTTGTGGTGTTTCACTCCTGAATGTTGTGAATCATAAGAATTTTACATTGCCGAGGGAGGCTATTTTGTGTCTTATGTCCCTTTCTTTGAATTAGTCCCATTCCCGTACACAAGGAGCAGGCCATACAGCCCATCGAGCCTGCTCCTCCATTCAGTACGATCATGGAGAATCATGGGCTTCGACTCCACTCTCCTGCCTCCTCCCCATATCCCTTAATTCCCTGAGAGACCAAAAATCTGTCTCTTTTACTAAGTGGTTTGCTCAGCTGTTTCACAGTCTGGAGTCACTTGGAGGCCAGGCCCTGTAAGGAGAGCAGATTTCCTTCCTTGAGGGTGTTAGTGAACCAGATGGGCTTTTACAACAGCTGAGGATGGTTTCACAGTCACCATTACTGAGACTAGCTTTTAATTCCAGATTTATTAACTTGAATTTAAACTCCACCAGCTGTGGTGGAATTTGAACCCTTGCCCCCAAAGCATTAGCTTGGGTGTCTGGATTGCTGGTCTATTGACATTACCACTACCCCACCATGTCCCCCTATAGTGCGATGACTTTATGAAAATCTCTCATAACTTTGAACAGCTCTGTTAAACCTCCCTTTAACCTTTTCAGCCCTCAGGAAAACAATCAGAGCTTTTCTCATCTCTCCACATAACTGTTTACATTTGGAGTCAATTGAGAGGCATAAAGAGGTATCCATGCTCACAAAACTTTTAGATAAGTTTTTAAGCAGCTTTTGAAAGTGTCCAGGAGGCCCAAGGAACTTTGCAGAATTAATCTGACAGCTCAGAGAGATTATAACGCACTTGGTGCCAAGCCGAAGTGGAAGTGAAGTCATTTCTCAGGGGGATGGGGAAGGGCCAGGGTGGGAGTCACAGACTTTACCTCTGTGAAGAGATTTTGATGCCCCCCTCCTCCCACCTTCTCACTGTATAGAGGGAACAGATTTATTCCCATTGGGATCTGGAATGTACAGCCTGACAGCGTGGTGCAGGGCTTTCAAAAGGGAATTGGATAAGTACCTGATGGGAAACGAAAATTTGGGTTCTGGGGAAAGGGCGTGGAAGTGGGAACTAACTAGTGCTTGCAGAGGGCCAGCATGGACACAATGGGCCGAAAAGCCTCCTTCTGTGCAGTAACCATTCTGCAATTCTATCATAAGGTTGCATGATTATGTCTGAAGGTTTTTAGATCTTTATTTGGTACAGTACAGTTGTTATGTAACTAGAGAAGTAATCCAGAGGCCTGGGCTAATGACCCAGTAGGCGTGAGTTCAAATCCCACGATGGCAGTTCAGAGATTAAAATTAAATTAATTAAATATGGAATAAAAAGTTGTACTTAGTAATGTTAACTGTGAAACAACCATTTTGTTGTAAAAACCCATCTGGTTCACTAATGCCCTTTAGGGAAGGAAATCTGCTGTCCTTACCCGGTCTGGCCTACAAGTGACTCCAGACCCACAGCAATGTGATTGACTCTTAACTGCCCTCTGAAATGGCTGAGCAAGCCACTCAGTTATATTTAAAAAGGTGACCCGCTATCACCTTCTCAAGGGTAATTTAGACACGGACAATAAATGCCGGGCCTTGCCAGTATTGCCCAGGTCCAATGCATTAAAAAAAACCTGGTGCCTGTGACAGTCGATAAATAATCTATCAATGTTTGAAACCTGGGAAAGGTAGCAGGATGTACCTTTGGTGTTGTAATGTTAAAATGGCAGAAACTAATCCCGGTAGCTCAGTGGGTGAATGCTCCACCTCTTGAGCTGCCGCAATATGCAGAGTGGGAATGTCCTCTGGTCTTTGCGAAGTGGGCTGATCTCAGCTGGACTTGACAAGATGGTGGGTGGGGGGCAGGCTACATGTGGTGTTATCACTTCTGGGCGAGGGTTTGGAAGATCAGCTCCTGATTATTGCCCTAATGTCTCCTGCTGGAAAGTGTTAAGAGGTGAACATACCAACATATGAATTAGGAGCAGGAGTAGACCACTCGGCCCCTCGAGCCTGCTCTGCCACTCAATAAGATCATGCCTGATCTGATTGTAACTTCAACGCCACATTCCCACTGACTCCAGTTAACCTTTCACCCCCTTGCTTATCAAGAATCTATCTAGCTCTGCCTTAAAAATATTCAAAGACTCTGCTTCCACTGCCTTTTGAGGAAGAGAGTTCCAAAGACTCACAACCCTCTGAGAGAAAAAAATTCTCCTCATCTCTGTCTTCAATGGGCGACCCCTTATTTTTAAACGGTGATCCTTAGTTCTAGATTCTCCCACAAGAGGAAACATCCTCTCCACATCCATCTTGTCAAGTCCCCTCAGGATCAGGGGAGAGACGGGAGCCAGACTCTGGTATAATAAAAGCAAAATATGGCAGACGCTGGAAATCTGAAATAAAAACAGAGAGTGCTGGAAAAACTCAGCAGGTCTGGCAGCATCTGTGGAGAGAGAAACAGAGTTAACGTTGTGAGTCCGTGTGACTCTTCTTTGGAACTGACAGAACTGACAGCTCCAAAAAAAGAGTCATATTGGACTCGAAACGTTAACTCTGTTTCTCTCTCCAGAGATACTGCCAGACCTGCTGAGTTTTTCCAGCACTTTCTGTTTTTATTTCCGATGCAATGAAGTTCACAGCCTAAGCGTCCAGAATGAGAATAGCCATTCAGGGAAAGTCTAATTTCCTCACCTTTATTCCATCATTCCCACCCATCCCATCCACCCATTCCCATTGATTGCTGAGGTATCACAAGAGACACCAAGGGCAGAATTTACTGTCCCTGTTGACGTTGGGGGGTCATGGTGGGCGTGAGCGGACAATATGGTGGGAGGGCCAAAAATCGGTTTCACGCCGTCGTTTGCGATCACCCGCTCCGCCCGTTAATGGCGTCCCACCTTCCTGCTGCTGCACGTCAGGAACATCATTTTAATACATTTGCATCTGATGATTAGCCCCGCTTGCTGGAGTAAGTGGGAGGATGCCCAGGGGAACGTGCAAGGGTGGGGGGTGCCTCTGGAGCCCAGGACTGCCTCCTGGGGAGCGGAATGAGGGTGGGCATGGTCAGAGGGAACGGTGAGAACGAGAGTGAGCCGGTAGGGTGGGAGGGTGAGGGTGCGACGGGAGTGGTAGAAGGGGCAGCGAGGCTGGTTGGTGGGGACTCAGGGCCAAGCATGGACCCTGGGGGTGGGAGGGGAGGGGGGAGGTCGGAGTGTCAATGTGGATGGGGTGGGATTCTCGGGAAGATAGGGAACGCGCACATTCACCTGGACATCCTGGAAAGAAAAGGGATTGGAATGTAGGGTGAGGATTTGGGAGGTCTGTCATTGAAGCTGAAAGATGCCATTACACATTATTCAGTGAAAGCGATTATATTTTCAGATTATAAAGTGACAAAACGTGTTCACCCATGTAACCAGTTGTGATCAGGAGTTCTTAACTTTTCTAGGTGCTGCCCTGACATCCGCGGCAGGGGTGGAGACAACCTGTGCAATGGCTGGTCCTGTTGCCCCTGATGACTTTGGCCTGGGTCCTCTGGAGAGCTGAGGCCTCAAGGGGCCCAGCTTGCTTTGGCTGTCCTCCTATAGACCGGTGACAGAGGACGTATTTGAGGGGGTCACAGGTGAAGGGGGGCTCAGAGGGAGAGGACAGCTTCTGTGATTCCCGAGTGGATGACCTAGGGCGGTCCCGCTGCCGCTCCTCCTCCCTTCGGGTGACTGAGGGCCCCGGCCTGACCCCTTGAGAGGAAGGAGCACCTGGAGGGACATCGAGGTGCCTCATTTCCCTCTCGCGTCGCCACTGCAGGAACTCACCCATGGCTCCCGCGATGGAGTGCAGGTCCGTGTACATCTTGGCGTTCTGCTGGACCAGATTCTCCATGGTAACTGCCATCCTTCCCATGGAGACCTCCATATGGACACGTGTGGGCACCGCTTCAGCAGACAACAGGCAGACGCACTCCTCTAAGTCACGTGCCACTCTGCTGAGGGTTTCCAACAGCTCTGTGTTATGTTCCCCCACCTTCTGCTGACTCTCCAGGATGAGTTGGAAGGCCGAATCCAGAGATTCATCATCTGACTCGGACCTCACAGATGTCTCTTCCCCAGCAGCCCTCCGAGTGCCAGGGAGCTCAGCTGAACCTGCCTCCTCCTGCTGCGGACACCTGTCTGTGCCGTGACCACTAGATTATGAACCTGGGCCTGCTCTAGTTCTAGTTCCTACTGAGGTGTGCACCTCTGCGCTGGTGGAGGGTGTGGGTAAGCGCTGTGATGGGTCTTCCAGGCTGCTTATTTCCAGCTCTTCAATGAAGGAGGTGTCCTCTTGGCTGGAGGTGAGGACATTGATGGAGCTGAGGGACTGGCTGGCTGAGGCTGAGGGTCACTTGGCAGAGCTATTAGTGCATGGCATCAGAGTCAAAAGCAGAAGCGAGAGCACGCGCATTTGCGTTGAGAGAGGGATGACATGGTGCAGGAACCTCACATAGGCGTTCATCGCCGACCTCACTGTCGACGCAGGTACGGTCCACGCTCCGCAAAGTGAGTGAGGGGCCTAATGTGGACCACTCCACGCCCCGGTCTGGGACCTCTTCGTGCTGATGTGAGCTAGCTTCTCCTGCATGAAAACAGGGAGAGAGTGAGAGCAGGACGTATGGTGGGTAAAATGTCCTTTTTCCCTTCACGCAAATCTGGGACGATTCCTCCCCAAGACTCTACCTCAGCTGTGAGTCTAGGTGGACTATTTGACTATGGGGGCATCACAGCTAAGAGCCAATGCTGTTTATGCACCAGCTACTGGAATTAGGAACAGCTGAAGCAGCCTTGACCGCGATCAGGTAAGTGAGGACAGAATAGAGATCAAACTTAGGCTTTCCCAATACCATGGCACACTATCATACTGGACATGTGCTTTTCCATCAAGGTTTCCACTGAAGTTCTAGAAGGACAGGAAGCAGAATCCATGTGCAAGTGAGGAGGCTTCTCACTTTTTTTCCTTTATTCTTTCATGGGACCTGGGCATCACTGACAAGGCCAGCATTTATTCCCCAATCCTAATTGCCCTTGAACTGAGTGGCTTGTTAGGCCATTTCAGAGATGATTGCTGTGGGTCTGGAATCACATGGTGAATTTGAAAACAATCAACGAGACTAGCTTTTATATTCCAGATTTATTAATTGAATTTAAATTCCACCATTTGCCATGGTGGGACTTGAGCCCATGTTCTCCAGGTTATTAGCCAGAGTCTCTGCATTACTAGCCCAGAGACATTACCACTATGTAACCATCTCCCTCCTGATTGGGATGGAACTTGATGCGCATTAATTTGTGTCATATGATTGTCAGCATTACACATTGTGTCCTATATTTGCAGTGTTGAGCTGGACTGCAGTGGCAGCTCCATTCCAATCAAGCTTTGTAAAATGAAGGATGGATAAACTTCCTCTGGCACACCCTCGGCAATAAATATATCTCTTGTTTGATTCAATTGCCTAGGTTTTAATCAGCAGAGGAGTCATTTGTTATCTTCAACACTCCTTTCAAAGAGGAAGTTAGCGCTTAGCTAAGACTTATTGCCTGGAATATTTGACTCCCGACTCTCACCTGACTTTCAGTGTTAATGATTCATCCACGACTGTCATTATTTACGTGAATGCAGAACTTTGGTTTTTCTAGTACATTTTCTGCTTTCTCCCTCGTCTTATCTTGTTTTTCCCTGAGTTTCCCAATCCTGGAACTAACTGGCCAGTTCGCACTGTAAGATTTGGCCACTGTTAATTAGTGTCCCCCTTCTGCATACTCATCCTTCAACTTATTTGTTAAAATTAAAGTCCGTGGTATTAAAGGGACAGCAGCAGCCTGTATACGCAATTGGTAAAGGGATAGAAAGCAAAGGGCAATGGTGGTGGGAAAGGTAGTGGTATAGTGGTGTTGTTGCACAACTAGTAATTCATGAAGCCTAGAGTAATTTCTTTGGGGGGACCTGGGTTCAAATCTCACCACAGCAAATAATGTATTTTAAATTCAGTAAAAAATCTGGGATTAAAAATCTAATGATGACCATTGTTAATTGGTGCAAAAACTCATCTGGTTCACTAATGCCCTTTAGAGAAGGAAATCTGCTGCTCTTTCCTGGTACATGTGACTCTTGACACACAGCTATGTAATGACTGTATCTTTAAGACTTATTGTGTTATATGATATTGTGTGACAGTGTGAGCGAATCAGCTCCAAGTGCAGGAAACCTTAGAGTGGATGTTCTTCTCGTTGTGGAGCTTGATGGAAGCATGTAACTGCTCATGCAGCCTGTAAATAAAGTTTGATGTTTCTAATGAGAAACCTGTCTGGATTATCTTTCTCTCCCTATTTCTGTACCAGCTGTCATTGGCACTGTGTCATGACACATTGAACTGGTGTGATCCTCTCCATCATGTTCTTCCCCACCCTCCCTTGCTCTTTCCAACTATGGCCCACACCCACCCTATCCCCCTGGCTAGCCTGGCCATGGCAAGACCCCAGATTCACCTGACATCGTAGCTCCAGCAGAGGCCTTCCTCTTGGCCTCACTGCAGTGTCAGCAGTGGCCACTGGCCATGGTGGCGATGCTGGGACATGAGAGCTGCTTTCACCCTCTGATTGGTCTGCAACTCTCTGAGGTGGGACTTCCTCTTGATGAGGGGTGGACATCCCACATCAAGTCAATTTAAGGGCCGTCGGCTGTTTAATGGTTGCAGGATGAGGTGGCCAAGTGGAGCTGGGTTCGCCCTGACTTTTACACAAAGTGGGTGGAACTACCAGCATAAAATTCAGCCCATGGAGGTGACAACATCTTCATGCACTTTAGAGAGGAAAGAGAGGTTGGGGATGGAGATGATAGTTTTGAAGGACCGAGGGGGGTCAAGGATTGTTTTTTTTATGGAGATGGGTGATGACGGAAGATTTAAAGGGAAGGGGGACAGTACCCGATGAGAGGAACCTGTTAACAATATCAGCTAACATGGGGACCTGGAGGGAAGTTTGATGGTCGACCGTTTAGTAGGAATAGGATTGAGGGAGCAGGAGGTAGGTCTCATGGATGAGAGCTTAGTGAGGTCATGATGGAATTTGAGAGGAACTAGAGAAAGATATGAGTTCAGGTATAGGGCAGGGGACAACCTCAGATGAAGTTTGACCTGGAGGGATATGGGAAGGACGGGAAGAGGCAGGGGTCACTGAACGAATGGTCTCAATCTTTGTGACAAAGATGTCCATGAGCTCCTTGCACTTATTGTTGGAGGTGAGGATTGACGATATAGGGAGAGGTTTTGAAGAAGACAGTTTGCAGTGGAAATGCAATTGTTTCTTTCTTCGATAGGATATTCCTTCCTGTTTTACTGAAGGTGCCAACCTGTTTAAAATAAATGGGTTACATGCTGAACTGAAATAACAAACAGAGAAATATCAGGGAACTGTGTCCAGCGTTTGTCCGTTTACTTATGTCAGCTTGTTTGGTAGTGCAATGTTTATGATACTGGACCAGGAACCCAGAGAGCATGTATTTAAATCCCACTATAGCGGGCTGTGATATTGACATCGAACAGTTCTATTCAATGTTCATGATAGCTGCTGGATTATCTTAAAAACCTAACTGGTTTATTAATGTTCTTCAAGGTGGGAACCTACCACCTCTACTCAATCTGGCCAATGGCTCAGAGTCCGACATTTAACACTCCCTGAAATGTCTAGAATCAAAAAGCAAAGAGAAGCACCACAAAACCATACTGATCTGATACCGGGCACCAGTACCACAAGGGTTGATTCAAAAAGAATCACTCCCTACTCGGTGAAAACAGGGATGGTTAATAAATGTGACTTTGTTAGCGTCCTTGAAAAATATTTTAAAATGCCACCAACATTAATTCTTCAGCTGTTTTTTAGTTGCATATTTATTGTGTGCAAACTGGAGGACATTAAACGGGGATTCACTTGAGTTCCTATAAATAGACACAGACTGAAACTGTGGTTGTTGGTGTTAGGAGGTCTATATTTGGAATGAATAACTGTAAATAAATATAAAAGTGTGTAAAAATTGGCTCCAGTTACTGCCCTTTACCACTTTTTTTTCTGGAATGAAGAGTTTCAATCTCCTGTAAAAAAGTCCCACAGCCTTTCTCTCTTTAGTGACCAATGGCAAATCAAGTATAACTCTTCCATCGGAATTCAGGTGTCCTTTTTTAATGTGGCATTTCTATGCAGTCAGGAATCATCATGTTGCACACAGCATCTATTTACCTGTGACCATATTTGCCTCACAACCTTTGACCCTGATTTCCCAATCACTGGTCTTTTCCGACCTGGACTTGTTGTGATAATCATCCAACTCTTGTCCTTTAAAGAACAATAACTGCTGGAATGGATGTTTACTTCCCATAATCATCCCATAGTTGAGCCCTCTTAGTGACTGATTAATTTTACACTTATATGCTCCAGTCCAGTGCTCACAGTTAAATAACTAACAAGCATAACATAACTGGTAAAAGGAATAAATACTCACATTCTGATAGCTCACTTATCACATCAAAGCTTTTCAAAGCACATCACACAATTCAGTGCATTAGTTCTGGAGAGGCTGGTATATAGACAAAAAGAGCAGTCATGCAGAAAGGAAGTGAACAATTAGGTTGTTGGCTAATGGAAGAACATTGCTCAGGGCAATGGGAGAACTCACTTTTCCCCTTAACATCTACCCGCATGATTTAATATTGCACCTGTGAGAGGACAACACTTCCTCAGTACTGCACTGAAGAGATATTCAGCTCAGATGATATATTCACATGTGCTTGAACCTGTGACCGCCCCCTCCGAACCTCGAATTGTAAATATTACCAATTGAGCTGAACTGACAGGTTAAATTTCAATTCACTTTGGAAATAAATAAAGGTAATTAGATTCAAGACATCAACATTTGACTTCAATAATGACCTCACTGCAGCCTCATGAGCTGCAGAGAGATGAATGAATGTTTGCAGTGATGCTCTTTGCTTTTGGAGAGTTATATCGTCTGTCCTGAGTCTGGCACTGATGGAGAAGAAAGCTGCAATGAATCTTACAAACCACCCACAGAGAGGAAAAGAAGATAAACAGTGTCATCTAATTAATATATTTCAGGCACACTATTAAGTATGTTTTTAAACCATTGAGAAATAATTTTATATAAAGTTGCCAGCCAGGCTAGAGCCCAAAGATATGCCAACAATCAGTACTTGTAGGGATGGTTCAAGATCAGAAATTTAATGTCATATTGTTGTGAGCTGTTTTGTACTCAGTACAATCCCTCCATGGCCTTCCCTCTCCCTATATTTGTAATCTCCTCCAGCCTGACAACCCTCAAGCAAACTGCACTCCTCTAATGTTGGCCCCTCTCTCCAGATTGCCAACCCCCCAGAATTGGATTGGGGTGTCCAGGAATTGAAGATCAAGCTCCAGGATTTTATTCATCATTTTCTTTGAACATTTCTCTTTACCAGATATAAAAATATTGAACAAGGGGTGGAAAGAAAAGGCTGTCTGGCTGACATCCAATTGGATAATGAGTTTAATTTTTGGCTTTCAAATTGGCATAGGAAGACAGTATGTGACAAGGATGGATGTGTTGGCCGACTAATGGCTGGAGCGTGGGGCAAAGTCATGCGATGAAATTTCCAGGAATACCTTTAATCAAAGTTGGCAACCCTAGTCTTGACCATCCCCAATTTTAATTGCTCTGCAATTTCTGTCATAATGGAAAAGTGTATAATAACTGTGATAAGACAAGGAGACAGAATTAGAAATTCAACTTAATATTGATTACAACACTATGAAACCTTAACTTTAGCTCCCATGTTTTTCTTTCCCTCTTTAGGGAAGAGCATCTGTCGTCCTTAGCCTTATTTGGCCGATATGTGACTCCAGGCTTACAGCAATGTGGTTTACTTTTAACTGTCCTCTCCAATAGCCCAGCAACCCACCAAATTGCTACAGAAAAACAGCCAAAAGGAATATAACTGGCAGGACAGACCCAGTGGCACGATAGTTGAGGGGGAGCCTCTGGGAGACTTCAGCATTGACTCTGGACCCCATGAAGTCTCCTGGTATCAGGTCAAATATGGACAAAAATGATGCAGTATTACTACTATCAATTACTGCTTACTACCCTCCCTCAGCTAATGAATCACTGCTACTCCATGTTGAACACCACTTGGAAGAGGCAGTGAAGGTGAGACTGAAGCTCCATCAGTGTCATGTAGATCGTTTGCTTATGACATGTCAATAAGACATGAAAGAAGTCAAAGCTGTGTATACCAAATTTTTTTTTGCTATTTTAAAATGGACTTTTGTTGAACCAAAAGATGGCTGCTACAGGTCATATGACTCACAGGATTGGCCACCTGTCCTGGAAGCTTACAACAGGAGTTACAAGAACAAAAGAGTTCCCTCTCATCCTCATGGAATCATGTACCCCATTGTAAGGACATTATAATCATGAAACCAGGGGACTTGCAGTGATCGAAACTTGTTATTCCTGCAGGGTTGTTTACAGACCCATCTCATATCTGGGACTGTCCAGGTCCATTTCATAAGGGGACCAATGAGGCGAAAATGAAAGTCATTTGCATCTTTATAAGCTTACCCCTCCAGCGGATTCTGAGGCTCTGTCCAGACAATGGCTCCCAAAAAACAAGATCCTCAACATGGATGGTGATTCTTTCAGAGGCTAATGACTGGGACATTATGAACCATAAAACAAAAGCCAGGCCTAGACACCAGATAAATATCCCTTTTGAAATCGCTGTGGAGGAAGGAGGTCACAGGACTCAAGTGACCATTTTGAAAACTCTACATTCAGTTGAGAACTGAGAAACAAACAGTCTGGCCGGCTTACATGTGACTCCAGACCCACAGCAATGTGGTTGACTCTTTAACTGCCCCCTGAAATGAACCAGCAAACCACTCAGTTGAAGGGCAATAAATGCTGGTGCTTGGCAGTGATTCTCAATCCCCATGAAGAGAGTAAAGGAAAATAAAGTCAGAGAGGACCGTCACCTATGTGACTTCATTGTCGTGTCAACTAATCCCATTCAGGTGAAAGCCGAACTGCTGTGTGTCTCCACTTCTGTTCAGGTTTTCAGCAACTGCAGTGATTTTCTTTATTATTCACAGTAAGAAACTGGCCCACTCAACTTACCCCTCTAGCAGTACAGACTGCCTGGACATAGCTTGTACCTTACTTCTACATTGACCAACATAGCGACAGTATAAGCTGGGTGGCTTTGACAGCGGGAGGAGTGAAACTGAAAATCAACTGACCCCTGCATTTTCTTATATTTTCCTTACCACTGAGAGGGAGGGGATGAATCACCGTCAGAGTGTTTCTGTAAATTTACAGCTTTTACTGCTTTTTGTGTGTGCTGATGAAGTGGGGAAAGTCAGTATTATTACTTTGCCATTCTAGGCACCTAGGATCAGCATCAGACTTGTCTACATCAGGAATATTCCCAATTTCAAAGAGCAGAGTACCCCCTACTGTGGAGAAGAGCCAGGAGCCTAACCCATAGCTTCAGAGAAAGTTGACCTTCTTGGTCATGCAAAGGGACAACTAAGAGGAGACCTCGTAGAGGTCTGTATAATGTTATGTAGTACCTTTACAATGTAAACCCAAAGTTAAACTATTATTACAGCACAAGTGACGAAGTAGTGAGTAACGAAACGTAAATTCAGAACTAATTTCAGGAGGTTTTCCAACAATTGATCAGCATAAGGAATAGAATTTTGGATAGGGCGATGGAGACAAAAGCCTTGGAATCATTGAAGAAGCATGTGATAGATGGACTGTGGGGTCTTTCAGGAGCAATGAGCCGCCTCAGGCCCTCCTTCATCAGTATCTGCTTTGTGATCTTCTCGAGCATGAGCATTTACATTTCCCAAACCAGCCATCCTTCTGACCACTCTATTGCGAAGTGGATGATTTTCCCTGATATTAACTGAGGGAAATAATGTTGTAGACATAAAAACATAAGAAATAGGAGCAGGAGTATGGCCCCGTCAAGTCTGCTCTGCCATTCAATTCAATCGTGACTGAACATCTACATCAACTCCACTTTCCTGCTCTATTCTCCATAGGTCTTATTTCCCTTAGCACCATATAAATGGTGGCTACAAGAGCAGATCAGAGGCTGGGAATTCTGCAGCGAGTAACTCACTGCCCGACTCTCCAAAGCCTGTCCACCATCTACAAGGCACAAGTCAGGAGTGTGCTGGAACATTCTCCACTTGCCGGGATGAGTGCAGCTGCAACAACACTCAAGAAGTTTGACACCGTCCAGGACAAAGCAGCCCCCCTTGATCAGCACCCCTTGCGCTGCCTTAAACAGTTATTCCTTCCACCAATGACACACAGTGGCAGCAGTGTGCACCATCTACAAGATGCACTGCAGCAACTCACCAAGGCTCCTTCTAAACCCACGACCGCTACAATCTAGAAGGACAAGGGCAGCAGACAAATGGGAACACCACCAACTGCAAGTTCCCCTCCAAGCCACTCACCATCCTGTATTGGAAACATATCACTGTTCCTTCACTGAAGTTGGGTCAAAATCCTGGAACTCCCTCCCTAACAGCACTGTGGGTGTACCTACACCACATGGACTGCAGTGGTTCAAGAAGGTGGCTCATCACCCCATTCTGAAGGGCAATTAGGGACGGGCAATAAAAATTCTGGCCTACCAGCGATGGCCACATCTTGTAAAACAATAAAAAAAAGCCCAAAAGTCTATCCGTCTCAGTCATGAATATAGTAAACAATTGAACATCCATTATAGGGTAGAGAATTCCAATTTCAGTATCTGCTAATGATGAGGGATTTTTCACAGTTGTTTTCCTGTGGAGCTGGGAGCAGGCTGCCCATTTAGCACAGGGTTTGTTCAGCCAATAACCAGAGAAATCCTTCATCCATCAGCCTGAGTTTAATTTGAGTCTAAATACCACCAAGTCCCAAGTCATCTTCACTCTTAATGGTTGACTGAATACAATTTGTTCATCTGGGAACAGATTGTCCAACTATAAAGGAGAAGATACGGATGAAAGATTAATTGTGTCAGCTAGGAACAGGGTGTTCAATGACTAACTACAAATTAGAAGAGATAGATGAATGGCTTACACTCTTTGCTTGGGTTTGTTGTTACGGCAACAAGGGTCATGTTAATTTTCTCCCTTACCGCCCTGTTTGTGCATCTCACAATCAACTATGGCCTCTGGACCAAACTATTGAAGAAACTTTGTAATGAATGTCCCACCGTGGAAAAAAGTAGTCAGGCAGATATATGAAGAAGCTGCTGGCTTATGACAAAAAGCTGATAGATTGTCCATACACCCCAATAATTTAACATTAATTTAAATAGCTTGGGGGTAACTTCCCGCTGTTGCATTCTCCAGGGCAGCATCTGGACCAATCAGAGTCCACTTGCCAACCAATCAGCACCCTACTCCCACGCAGTACAAACTGTTGTTCCCTTTGAGATTTGACATTCTTGTGATTCTGCCCTGATCAGTTTAAAACGAAAAGATTCAACCACAACGCAACAATAATCAAGTTCCGTACTACCAAACGACTATTAATATAAAGTAAGACTTGCATTTACATACAGCCTTATCACATGTCTCAGATATGTCATAAAACATTTAGTATGCAAAGCATTGGATGTGATTACTCTAATTTATACAGTTAAACTCTTCTGAACACTTCAAGATCCCACAATCAATGAGATGAATGCCCAATTTGTTGAGGAAGGGATATTAGCCAGGACATTGGGAGAGATCCCTACATGATAACCCATGGGGATCCCTTAAACTTCACCTGAACAGTTAGACAGAATCTCAGTTGCCATCTCTTTTGAAGGAAGGCATTTTCCAACAAAGCAGTGAGTTTGGTTCCCTAACACTCTGTCTCAAATCAGGGAGCCACTACCTCAGTAGCTTAATGAGTGTATCAGGCATTAAACCAGGTCAAAGAGACCAGCAAGTCCTTGGTCCATATTGCTGTGGTGTTAAGATAAAAGCAAAATACTGCAGATGCTGGAAATCTGAAACAAAAACAGAAAATGCTGGAAAAACTAGCAGCTCTTGCAGCACCTTTGGAGAGAGAAACACAGTTAACGTTTCGAGTCCGAATGACTCTTCTTCAGAGCTAAAGACAAGTTAAAATGTGATAGAATTTATACTGTTGTAGGGGGTTGGAGCAGGCAAAGCAGGATAGAAGGCCAGCAATAGGTGGGGGCAAAGGAGAGACAAACAAAGATGTCATGGACACAAGACAATGGGAGTGTTAATGGTAGTGGTGAAGGCTAAGGAAGGAGCTGATGATGGCATAAAGATAAGAAAACAGAATTTGTTAACAGCAGAACAAGGGTCAGCACTCTGTGAAATGGCGGAGGATGATCCTTTGAATGCGGAGGCTGGTGGGGTGAAAAGTGAGGACAAGGGGGACCCTATCATGGTTCTGGGAGGGAGGGGAGGGGATGACGGCGAAGCATGGGAGATGGGTCAGACACAGTTGAGGGCCCTGTCAACCAAAGTTGGGGGAAACCTCAGTTAAGGAAGAAGGAAGACATGTCAGAAGCACTGTTTTTGAAAGTGGCATCATCAGAACAGATGCGATGGAGGCGAAGGAACTGAGAGAATGAATTAGAGTCCTTACAGGAAGCGGGGTGTGAGGAGCTCCTATCTCCTTTCTACCTCCTTCCCAAAATTGACAAAAGGACTGACCTGGCTGACCCACTGTGTCAGCCTGTTTCTGCCCCACGGAACTCATTGCTTCCTATCTTGACTCCTTTCCCTTTCCCCTTATCCAGTCTCTTCCTACTATATTCATGATTCCTTTGATGTCCAACAACATATTAACAATTTCCAGTTTCTTGGCCCTAACTGCCTCCTCTTCACCATGGAAGTCAAAATCCCTCTACATTCCCATCCCCCACCAGGATGGTCTGAGGGCTCTCTGCTTCTTCCTTGAACAGAGGCCCGAACAATCCCCATCCACC